>NW_026623078.1:49924846-50535471 GCF_023065955.2 Ursus arctos | reverse complement strand
GATAATGTTAGAAGTTAAGAATCTCCTCTTTCTTGAATTTCCCTAGCTGGACTAGAAATCTTGAGAAAACAGGTTTTTTTCTCATGAAATTTTTTGGCACTTCATGCTTCTAACTGTTCCAAGAATGTCTTAAGACATTTTATTTGGCTTTTTTACTTGAGAATTGAAATAGAACCTGCCCGCCTAGAGGTGCATGCACATCACTAAAAATTTAGTATGACTCAAAGAGAAAGTGAATCAAATCCTTTTTTTTTTCCAATGGAAGTATAATTAGCACACAATATCCTATTAGTTTCAGGAGTACATCATAGTGATTCAAAATTTTTATACATTATGAAATGATCCCTACAATAAGTCTAGTTACCATCTGTCACCATACAAAGTTACTGAAATGTTATTGACTATATTCCCTATGCTTTTGTCACTTAAATGAGTTTTATTTTAATTAAGGGTAAAGACTTGAATCACTTTTTATTTACTCTGCAATAATGCATTCCTACTGTTTGGAATGGCTAACTTAGTTTCAGATTGACGGAACTCTCACTTCTATGTGTGGTAGAAAATTCACCGTAATTGGTTTCCTTATTTGACTGCTGTTAGAGGAGAATGCTACAGATAAGGGTGATAGTGACTTTTCACATAGCAAAATTTCTTCAGGCACCAAACAAGAAACATTAAAATGTTGTATAGCAAATGTACTATATACTTCCATTGAAAACAGTAGTCTTCTACAAAATGGGATAATAAAGAACCAGTTGACATAAAGAATGAGTAGCAATTAAAGGTGATTTTAATTCCAATCCAACAGAAGCACTAAGTGAGACCATATTTCTAACGATGATGATGATGGTGATGGTAATGATGACGGTGATGGACTGCTCTAGCTATCCATCAATCTCATTTCTTCCCACTCAGCAACAAATTCTTCCAAGCAATTTTTCCTTGTCTCCTCATTTTCCTAATATCCATCTTTCCAGAACTCTGAAGCAGTCAGGGATCACAACAGAGACTAGTTAAAAATCTGTGCACATATTCTAGATCATGTCAGAGTTCCCAAGTCAAATGAGTTTATTTACCTCATTCCTTCTTTTGCCCTTGCCCTTTAACTTTCTCCCTTTGGGAATTCCCTCTACCTTTTAAGCCCAATGTGCAGGCTTCAGTTGAGCAACTTTGTTTGACTACATCATCATAATGGTGAAATTCTTAGATGATGATTTGTATATAAAATTTCTGGCTCTCAGTTTTCCCAAAATGTCAACCAGGTCTTAGAGATTCTTTGCAAATATAATGAAAGAAACTTACAAAAGGTGCCAGTTAGTCTATACTAAAATTCTTAATTCAAAGCTAGCACTATTCATGGTCTTTTCTATACCCAAGTTATAGATCCATTGAGAACAATGCCGGTATCCTTTTAAAATGTCCAGCTGTCTTAAATATATCAAGTACATCCAGCAGTCACACTACTAGGTATTGACCCAAAGAATACAAAAATACTAATTCAAAGGCATACATCACCGTGATGTTTATAGCAGCATTATCTACAATAGCCAAATTATAGAAAGAGCCCAAGTGTCCACGGACTGATGAATAGATAAAGAAGATGTGGTATATATACACCATGGAATACTACTCGGCCATAAAAAAGATTGAAATCTTACCATTTGCAATAACATGGATGGAGCTACAGAGTATTATGCTAAGTGAAGTAAGTTAGTCAGAGCAAGACAAATACCATATGATTTAATTCTTATGTGGAATTTAAGAAACAAAACAAATGAGCAAAGGGGCAAAAAGAGAAAGAGAGAGGCAAACCAAGAAACAGACTCTTAACTATAGAGAACAAACTGATGGTTACCAGAGGAGAGGTAAGGGGGGTACAGGTTAAATAGGTGATGGAGATTAAGGAGTACACTTGTTGTGATGAGCACCAGGTAATGTATGGAAGTGTTGAATCACTATATTATATGCCTGAAATGTAAACTATATGTTAACTAACTGGATTTTAAATAAAATATTTTTAAAAGAGTTTTTCAGGCCATGATATATTTTTGACACAAAAATTTGTATTAGGGAACTAAGAGGAAGACATATAATCAGCATTGGAGAGAATGAATCATCTGATTATGGATGATACTTTTCTTACACCCAAGTGTTTTATTAAAAAAAAACTTTACTGCTGGCATTGTATAGCCTAGATCTGCACTGTCCAACATGGTAGCCACCAGCCATATGTGGTTATTTAAATTTAAATTTTAATTAAAATTAAATAAAATTATAAATTCAGTTCCTCAGTCAAACTAGCCACATTTCAAATGCTCAATAGTTACATGTAGCTATTAGGTATCCTACTGGACAGCACAGATAGAATATTTATGTCATTGCAAAAAGTTATATTAGACAACACTGGTGTAGAAAAATTACATATAGCATCAAATAGTAATGAGTATACTTAGCCAACCCTAAATAAGTTTTAACCATATCTAAAAAGGTGATTATTTTTCTATCTTTTATAACATGATATTATGATTTCATATGATCCTAATTAATTGGCCAAAAAATAGTATTAATTGAACAATTTAGCAAAAATGCAATGGAGAACTCTTTCAATGAACTCACATGAACCATAGAACATTTTTTACTTTCATCCTTTCTGTTAATAAGTGACAAGTGCACGTGTAGCTTTCAAAATGTATACGAGCCTCATTTTTGTTTTTCTTTTCAAGTTATTATTTAATTTCTGGTTAGTTAACATATATGGTAAAATTGGTTTCAGGTGTAGAATTTAGTAGAATTTAGATTCATCACTTACATATAACACCCAGTGTTCATCACAGCAAGCATCGTTCGTTTTAAAATGCTTACTTCCCATGAATTCTAGGGAAATTCATCTCCCCAAAATATCTGGGAACTAATAAGTTAAGTTCTATGAGAATGGGTGGAAGCAGAGACTAACATTAATGTAGTTTCTTGGATATGTTTAAAGTTATGTTGTCTTTTAAACATTCTTTGAGAGGTTAAACTTCTTGAACTGTAGAAATGAAGAAAATTGGCCTGATGAAAGCAACTTTTTTCCTATTGCCATCTATCCAAGAACATGGACAGTCAGAGCATTCCAATATATCTCCTGCCAAAGGATTTTGGAGAATGACTACAGACTGAGGTTGTCTGGACCTGGAATCGGTTAGCTGTATTTTTCTTACTGTTGTCAGCATACACTGGGAAATACACCTGCTACACAGAGCTCATCATTTCTAAAATAATCTGAGAGTGTATTACTCATGCCAAAAACTGTCCAAGTCGGACAGTTCCACAAAGGAAACAGAGAAAACTGCCTTGATCCAGAATTTTCAGGGTGTAATGCTGTGGCTCACTCCTCATTATGAATGGATTCCGAATAGGAAAAAGTTAGAAATTAGGCTATTGGATCAGTTGCTTTCTATCAATAAAGCTATCAGAAACCTATAATGTGCTTTTGTTTGGCACAGTGTTTTATTAGCACTTTTCACAGAACTTTCAACTTTTTTACACAGAATTGAGAAAAGTTCAGTTCAACAGGTATTTTTTTACAATCCTTTCAGTCACAAAACCAACTGCAATTTGGCCCCTGCCCTCAAGGAGCTCATTCTCTAGTGAATGATAGGAATAGATAAATGAGAGCTAGGAGAGGTAAGGAAAGGCTGTGAGGAGACAGGGTCACATGCCCAGCCAGTAAGATTTCCTGGAAGTCATGATATCCAAGCAGAGTCTTGAAATATAAAAGCCTTCCTTCCTAGCTAGGCAAAGAAAGGGTAAGAAAAAGTTTTAGGCAAGGAAAAACACAAGCCAAGGTACAGAGGTGAGAAACAGCAATAGTACGTTCTGGGGATTACATGAAATCTCATATTGCCAAAATAAGTGTCAGGAAGGTAGGCAGGAGCTAGATCATTGTATTCCACACTAAGATTAATTTTCTTCTGTAAGTAATGGGGAGTTATTAAATGGCTTCTTAGGATAAGTGATCTGTTCATATTTGTGTTTTAACAAAGGACCACTTTGTTAGACTCTGGAAACCGTAACAACACTGATACAGAAGCGGCAGTTTTGAGAAGAGTTAGGAAGAGAGTATAACCTAGTGGCATTAAAAGAGGTACCAAGTAATTTCCAAAAGTAGTAATAATTAAGGAATGAAAGAAAAGGGAAACTAAATATGGAGAGAGTCAAGATTTTCAGGCAGCAGGAGGGTCTTTTCGTTTGTTTTGTTTGATTCGTTGGTTGCTCAGTTTTTATTAGAACCTCTATGAAAGGTAAAGTAGGCAACAGAAATGGGAAAGTACAATACAAAAATTTTAGGAAAGAAATTATCACATGAAAAAGAAAGAAAGAAAGCACTGATAGTACAGTCAGAAAAATCCTGATAATGAGTCTGAGCAAACTAAAAGTCAAGTACTAACCTGTACTAAGGAAACCCAACAGACAAAGATCTTCATTAGTGATACAGAGCTGAGGAGCAGACAGCAATTCTCTGGTTATGAAGCTGGTGTAATTATACTGAAAAAGAAAAAAGGAAGAGCAGATGAAAAATTAACATATTTAAGAAGACAAGTAAGTAGGTGAAACATAAATTAACTCCAAATTAATGTCTAGATCTCTAGGTCTCCAAGAGCTGTAGTATTCAAACCTTAATCTACTAAAAGAATTGTGTAGTCTTCTTCTTTTTTTTTTTTTTTTTTTTTTTTTTTTCTGTAAATGGATGCCATAAAAGTTCTCTTGCCAGTCAGGTACTTTAAAGAGCAGGGAAAATTTTTATTTGACTTAAAAATAAATAGAATTTCTTAAAATAGGACTGTATGGTTTCCTGCCTTCAAAACGTTCATGACACCACCTGCATCTTGAGGATCTGGACCAGGATTTTTACTGCTTTTGTAGATACTCCAACAAAACATCACACACGCACACACAAACCTTTTCAAAACTGTTTTAGTTACTTATTCTTCCAAATGAACAGATTAATAACCAAAAGAATGAAAGTAAAGTGGTGCTGAATAGGAAATCCAACCAATAAAAAAATAATGTGCAGGAATTGGAAGCAAAATCTTTTCTTGCTCTTGAGAAAACACAGCCAAAAATCTTAAACTGATGTTGGATTATTGTGCACAAACAGTTCCTGACTCGCTCACCAAGTGAAAGAAAAGTTGCAAATGTTTTTCTATCCTTCTTCTAACATTTTGGGAAATGTTCCTGAAAGGAAAAAAAGAAATCTTAATTTAATTAAGTCACAAGTGCATGCACACACATGCGTGTGCGCGTGCACACACACACACACACCCCCGAGGAACACACTTTTTTTTCCTCTTTAGGAAGAGGTAATAAACCACTTGAATTACTTCCATTTAAATAATTCTAATTTGAAAAGCATGAAGTATCTTTAATGTTTACAGAAGGAAGGCTCCAGTCACTATAATGGGGTCACTTTTTTTGGTAGGGAAAACAATAAAACATATTTGAAAAAAAATATGAATAGAGCTATAGTAAATTATAAATAGGTAAAAAATAACTACCTGTATGAGATCTAAATTGTTAAGTTTAAATTGATTTTGAACTCTTTTATCTTCAACTGGCTAAAATTGCTCCTTGTGGATAAAATTTCTGTTGTATATAAAAAACAATGCAATACAAATTTTACTTATCTGATATAGGACAAAATGTAATTAATTGAAATTATATAATTCAAAGCAACTGCTGTTACTCAAATAACCAGATGCCTTATTACATGGCTATATAAGGAATAATTCAAATTGTCATAATTCAAAATATTCAATTGCATAGAATTAATTATAATTTTTATTTTCAACTATCCAATTATAAATTCTAACTATTTATATGTAAAAACTTACAAAATAGCAAATACATATTTTTAAAAAGACCAGATTTTGGGTAGGGTAGAGGATTCCAATTAAGAAAACCATATAAAATGAGAAGCATGAAAAGCAATTTTACAAAAATTAAGTATTATTAGACTCTATTCCATTTTAAAATATGAAATATAAAGTAACTGAAATTTATAAGCACATCTGCAAGTTAAATAATATTAACAGCAGCCACCATTATTAAGTGCTTACTCTGTGTTAAGCACTGTGCTAGTTATTTTATGTACATTTTCTCATTTAATCACAACCATGTATCAGGGGCCTCACTAAACATTTATACATGTAGAATGCTTTTAAATTTTCAAAAATAACATCCCTATAACTATGTCATGATCTTCACATTATGCTATGAAATAGACAAAAGGCAAAGGCAATTATTAGCCCTATATAAAATATAGATTAAAAAATAAAAGGACATAGAGATTAAATCACTGAGTTAATAAAAAAACACAATTATGTACTTAGTTCTCTAACTTCTAACCCCAATTCACTATCTACTAGATAACATTAATATTAGAGAGCCCTAGTGATCCTAAATGTTTTAGGGAATAACAATCAGCAAGCATTCAATGAGTTTCTAAATTGAATAAAGCACAGAAGTATTTGTGTCATACAAAAAGAAGTAGGAAAAAAAGGAAAAATTGGAAAAATGAAGGAAGGAAAAGATTAAATTCTATTGAAGAATTTAGTATCTGAGAAGAAAACATTAACTTTTAGAATAATTATAAAATACCACTAAGCATAAAATAGGGAAAACTCCCTGATCTATTGATGTTACCCTGCTCAAATCTGATGGTAATAAAATATGTATCTTCTATTTATTTGGGTTAATCACATCCCAGAAAATTTCACTGAAGTAGCATAATTCTTTGCTAAACAGAAACTCTAGTACACAAATTATTGCTACAAAGGAAAAAGTCAACAGCTATAAAATACCAGGCAATCTTTTAGAAATTTCTGTTCTAATATATTTGTTATAATAGAATTTTATTTGAGTTGACCTTATAAGGAACCAAAATATTTGTTAAAACCTCCCCCAAAAAGTTATTAATGAGTATAAATGGAAAAGCTTAAGTTACTAATGACCATACTTAAAATAAAAATTAAGCAGACATTACTATAGGGGGGAAAATTTATATGATTAGAAGGGTAAAAAAGAAAAAACATATGTGATTTACCCACAAATAGCATTTGGCTCAGAACACTGTTTAAAGAATAGTAATAAAGTTTAAGTTTACAAGATATAAATCTTACTTTTTTAGAAAAATAACACCTAATCAAAGTTAAGCTTCATACACACACACACACACACACACGCACACAATCACACACAAGCAGCAGTTAGGAGAAAGTCATTCTGTGGTTGTGAGGTAATAGTTTTAAGATAAAATTATTAGGAAAATGAATACCGAGTTTAAAATAGTGGCATTCGAAAAAAAATACAAGTCAGCACTTGATTCTATAACTTCTTAGAGAACCAACACATTGTTATTGTGGGTCGTTTTTTTTTAAGTGTATGGTGACTTTTGCTTCTTCTCATATATGTTTTACCTTCACCTTCTAATTACTAATAATTTTCTCCTAATCTCTTTCAACAGCTTCGTGCAACTGGTATAGATAAGTGTCAGTGATACTTTAATATTTCTGAAACCAGATCAAGAACAAATCACTCAAGAAACATCACCTGAGTACCACCTATTTGCTAAGCACCGATCTAGGCACAGCGGAATAAAATTAAATAGAAAATATTAACTGCCCTTGAAAAAGGACTTAGCTGAAGCTTTTCAAACTATAGGTCATGAACTTTGAGAGAGTTAGGAATCACTTTTGTGGGTTTCTGACAAACTACTTCAAAAGAATAAAATAAATAAGAACACAATAAAAACTCATTGTGCATCACACAAAGTAAGGTAAGTATTATTTCATGAAAGTTTGTTTCAGTTACCTATATATGTATGTGGGTACCAGGTCACAATGAACATTTATTTTATACCGTGGATAACAGTCAAAAGTTTGAAAAAAAATACAAAAAACCTTGTTTGAGAAAATACCTATAAGAAATTTTCATGAAATGGTTTATTCTATAAAGATGGCCACAGGCTGGAAACTTTAAATGTTCTAATCTAAATTAACTGCCAAGACTGAATGAATGTGTTACGGAACAGGTAGTCAAGCACCAGCAATGTCCTTCTTTTGAAAAATGTTATCTTTATTTAGATCTCCTCTATTAAAATGTTCACCAGTCAATCACAATGCTATGTAGTTCCAACCAAATATTTTTGCCATTAGTTAATACAACATAAAGTGAAATGAATATGATACTTCTCTAACACGTTTGGGACTCAGAAAAGGGGCTTTGGGAATTTAGTTATATTATCCCAGATGATATTCAATTAGAAACATTATACTCTGAGTTGATTTGTAAGGATTACAATTTTCTTCAAAGATGATAAGCCACTTTCATGTTAATTAAGGAGTGCACAGTATCAAAATATTTATATTATGAAATGCTAAATAATTTAAACAGTCCCAACGAAAGGTTGAATAGCCAGTCATACCAGACTTTTAGAGGCTGATTCATTCCAGCTAAACATATCAAAGTTCCATAGAGCTTGTTTTGTTTACTTACTTACATTTTTAACTATTTGAAGTAAATTCTTCCTAAATCCTAAACAACCTGAAGTCGGAACACATCCTATTCAATGTGTGAAATAATTACTGTTGAATGCATTGTTGATATCAATTTATTTTGTATTTTTATTTTACCAAAATACCTTAATATTCCAGATATATTCAGAGATCTCTATGGAGAGGGGCCCTGGAAAATCTAATGACCTATGCTTTTGTAATACCTAAACAATTAAATCCAGTAAGCGTTAACGGTAATTATGTTATTCAACCAAACATAGACATAAAACTAAAACACAGAATAAAAGAGTTTAAAGGTCATTTGACAGCCTTTTTTTAGATGGAAATTGAATCTCAGAGAGGTTCAGTGATTTGCACAAGGTTATCCAGATAATCTGTGCAGGGCTAGAATAGAACTCGGGTCTTATAATTCCCAGTGGTATTCTTTCTACTATAATGCACACTTATTTTTTGGTCTGCTTCCACTTCAACCCTTTTTTTCTCATTCTATACTATGTGCAAAACACTTCTTAGGTACTCTAGGGATTTGAAAATTTAAGACAATCCTTGATGCCAAGGTACTTAAAAATGCACAAATATCTATAAAAGTATAGTCAGAGATTTATGGAGATTTAAGTGTTGTCAAACAATAATTCAATTCAAATAATTCAAGTTTTGGCAAACAACTGTAATGCAATTCAAACTTCTGAAAAGTCATTCATGATTACTCCAGACTGAAATACTAGTTCCCTATGGTACTAGAAAAAGCACTGGATAGGCAACATAAAACCTGGATTTGTGTTGTGGATCAACCACTAACTAGATGTTTGAAAAACAATTATGGAACTCCAGATCACTCATTCTTAAACAGGGAGAGGGCACAGGCGTAAATTATTGTATTAAGGGTCCCTTTCAAATGCAAGCAACAATATCTGTACCAGCCTGTTCCAACTCTATACTTTACACCAGAGCCAACCACTTATGCAGCATAGGGTTGCAGATCTATCATCCATGGTTGTGGCAACTTTCCAGGACTCTCAACTTACCCCTAATTCCTCCTTCTATTCCGGTGTCTCTCTGGGTCCTTTTCAGGCCATCTCTTACTCCTGGATGACTGAACTTGGTTTCCCTGGTTTTGATCCTCCGTGCTCTCTAAAAGACTTAGTTTGGCTCTTTGTATGCCTGAACATGTCAGGAAAATATTCCCACGTCATCTGCCTCTGGTCCCTGGGATCCAAGACTGAGTACATGCCCATTTGCAGGAACACCCAGCAGAGACACCATGACACTTTACGCAACTTACTAAGATTGGCTTGGGATATTTCTACCATTATTACATTAGTTATTTGACTATTTACCATTTAACTTTTTGTATGTCATACAAATCTACAATCCCTAAAACTCTTGAGGTTGGATGTATTTCAGAAGTCAGAATTTTTCAGATTTCAAAAGGTAATATATACACATACCAAGTAAACCAATACCACCATAATTAAAGGATCAATTATTTCTGAAGTGAAACATTTGAATATTCTTCTTAAGTGGACTAAATGAATACTATAAATAGCTTCATATCAGTTCAACTCATGTTTTTCTGCCAAATGAATTACTCTTGGGTTAGATTTTACTGCCATATATTACCAAAAACATAACAATATAAGTTTTCTGGGATTTTTGGACTTCATAATTACACATAAAAGATTATAGATCTAATAAATTGTGTGGAACTTAGTATGACTACATGTATCCCAGGGACAGAGATCATGTATTTTAATTCTCCATATTTCTAAAAAAGTGCTGTGCACAACACTCAATAAAAACAGTTCATGTTTATTTGAAGAATTCTTCACTGAGTACATACCATATGCCAAAACTTTACTCAGGAGTTGTGAGGCATTAAAAACAAAATCTTACAACACATAGAACCTGCCCTCAAGGGCATTACAGTCTCAAAAAGAACAAAGCATAAAACAAATGTTAAAATATAAGTCTGTGATTAAGTGCCAAAATTACTGATTCCGGCAAGAAGGATGTCAGAAATGGGAGTAGTGAGTTTACATGTGAAAATCGTAATCTAGTTTAACAAGAGCTGTTAATATCTTGCAACTGTCAAAGTTGACATAATGATTTATAATCTGGAGAGGAAGTAGTGTGTAATTTGCTAAGATAATTCTATTAGTCACAAAAGGTTATACAGAAAAATCACTATAACTTTTGCTTTACACACACAGATTTTCAGGCAGAGTTTCATTCACCCTGATTCCAGAAATGGACACTCATAGGGACGACCCACAGACTTAAAAATGAAAGAGTCTAAGACCGTGGAGAATCAGCACCATACCACTGCACAGAAGTGCCCTAGATGAGACAACCAAATTCTGTCCAAAAAGGAAATAATTTTTGACAAAATTAAGTTTCAATTCCACTTTCTGTCAATTGGGCCTACTTTGAAAGGAGTGGTAGATTCTGGTAAAAGAATCTTCTTGAGCCAAGAAAAATCAGAAGGGTATAAGACACATTCACTCAGATCACACATTATTTGTAAATCACTAAGCAATTTTAAAGATGTAAGAGTTCTAACAATTGGTTGTAATATATTAAATGTATTATTATGATAGAGCTTATCTGGACTCTCTTATGCCAAAAATATTCCTTAAAGGTGATAAATAGGAGTATATCTATTTTACAGATGAAAACCTTGAACCCAGTGATATTACATGGCTAAAGGTCAATTACATAATCAGTACATTATAATAAGTTTTAAATACAAGAATCTTAACTCCACGGAATTAACCACTAACAATAATCAAACCTAGACAAATCGATTTGAAAATTCATTGACCTTTTCCCCTATTTATATAACTACCTGATAGGAAGTTAAGGAAGTAAAAATGAGATTGATTTGTTCATAAAAACACTTCCTAAGCCTTACTTGTCAATTCGTTCAACCTCTGGAACCTAAAACAGAACTAGGAATAAGCAAGTTATCAGACAGAGGTAAAGTCCATTCTGTTCTTTGTTTTGTCATATCCTTTACATAGTCTTAAAGCAGTAACATTCCAGTATGAAACTTATGAGCCAAATGACGATCACTTGTTTTAGGTAAGACAACTGATTATTAACAAAGAAAAAATATCTTTGCATTATGCTCCTCTAAAGGAAGCTGAATTCATTATCTGATATCAAGTGAATTGTGAAGTATTTTTAGATTTTTCCCCTATCAATTGAATAAAGGAAAGGAAACATCCTAGTTGTCTAAATGGGAAGAACAACCTGGCAAAGGCTATTACAGGCAAAAATGAAAGGACGCCTATAAGTGATATCAGATGACATCTTCTATGGGGTTATTTTAGTGGTGATATCATCTGACATCTTCTATAGGGTTATTTGGGTGAGTGTGACATTTTCTTAATGAGAAGATTAGGAAGTTGCCCTAAAAGAGCCTTATATAATGTATAAGGCCAAGGAACATATGGATAAAGTGTTGCTGGAGAAGTGTAAATATGACTCTTGAAGTAGTAAATGAAGGTTAAACATTAACAGCTGGTCCAGGGGAAATGAAGAGGAAAAAAAAGTAAGCTGTCTGTTTCAGACTAGTGTTTCACTAACCAGTAAGTCATCTTTATCTGTTTTCTATTTCTAGTCACCTGGCTGAAATATATTACATTTCAAAGTTTAAGGAAATAACTATTAGAGGTTGCTTTCTTTAGTTAAATTAACCAAAAAAGACACTTTAGGATTGTGACTTTAAATGTTGAGCTGCACAGTTTTTTTTTCTAAGAAAGAAGTATCATTTTAACTGTAAACCTATCACACTTCCGCTTTTTAAGGATTCACAATTTGTACTTTTATATATTAAACCTTATATTAGAAACACCATCTACCCCACCACCACACACACTCATTTCAAAACTATGTCACAACTTCAGTGCTGTATTCTCTAGCTCAAAATCCATTCATTTGGTTCAGGAACACCAAATTTTCCATGCAATTTGAAAATCAAGATATTAGTGGTTGCTGGTTACTCCACTTGCATAGCAGAGTTAATTGAATTAAATGTAAGAAGCAAACGTCCCAAAAAACTGTCTGTAGAACACAGTTCCAAAGAACAGGCTTGTAATGCTCATTCTGCAAAGCTATGGAATAAATTTCACTTAGTAAATATATATATCCCCGGTACAGTTCTGGTAGTAATGTATCTGTAAAATTACTGCTGTGAAAAGTAAGAATTTTCCAGTGAGACCAAATCATATCTTCCCATTGAGACCAAATCATTCCCAACTTTCAAAGAAGAATAAACAAAGCTAAGAATCTTCTTTTACCTCAAATTTTATTCTGGGGTAAAAAAAAAAAACGTTGTTTATGACTCAGTTTAAAAAAAATTGGCTATTTAACTGCTTGATTTTTTTCTAGAGTAAAAAAAAAAAAAGAACACTACTGTAATAACACCAAATGTTTATCAGTCCTCTACCTCTGAAAATAATATGCAATGGTATTGTATAGCATACATCTCTTTTTATTTCTAGGCTGGAGAAGTAGAGGTATGTATTTTGGTAAATGAATTGTATTATTCATAAAAAGTACCAAAAATCTCTACAACTTTTGCTGTAGATATATGCCTTACATTAAAAGTTGCAGTAAATATAATGCTAAATGCCAGTTTTGTATCATGAAGTAAAAAATGGTAGACAACCTCTAATGAAAATAATTATGACCAATATTGAGCATGTAACTTATTTTGCTAGGGCAAATTTATATCTTATTTATTACTTATAATCAGTTATATAAATTCATATTGAATGGTACATGTAGACAGTTTTGCTTTATTCACTTACTTAGCATTAATGGAATACATAGTACAAGACATTATGCTAGGTAAGGTGCCCCTACCCAACAAGAAGCTTACAGTATAGGAGGCAAGAAGAAAACATGTATACAAATAAGAAGCAACTGGAATAGATGAACGCTGAAAATGAGAGATGCACAAAGTGCCTCAAGAATTTACAGGTGGAAGAGATCAAAGAACTTCACAAAGGATGTAGCATTTGAGTCAGGCTTTGAAGTGTGGGTAGAATTTCCAAAGAGATGAGGTGGAGGAGCGTATGAGCATCAGGTATTTGTCATGTACTTATTATACCCACTAATTTCCAAACATGTAAGGTACTGAGGATACATCTATTTTTTTTTAAAGATTTATTTATTTATTTATTTATTTATTTATTTATTTATTTATTTATTAGACAGAGAGAGACAGCCAGTGAGAGAGGGAACACAAGCAGGGGGAGTGGGAGAGGAAGAAGCAGGCTCCCAGTAGAGGAGCCTGATGTGGGGCTCGATCCCAGAACTCCGGGATCACACTCTGAGCCGAAGGCAGACGCTTAATGACTGTGCCACCCAGGCGCCCCTGAGGATACATCTATTAACAAGATGGACAAATATTTTCTGTACTCATGGAATCCATAGTCCACTGGGATATATATTCCAAATAATAAACAAAATAATATTTTAACATCTATAAAATCAACAAAACACAAAAGTAGGAGAGGTATTGGAGATTTATGCCTATTTAATATACAGGGTATTTAAGTGTTGGTTAACTCAACTGTTTGAATCTGAAATTTTGCTACATTTCAATCATTCACACCTCCATGTTGTTTTTAGTGAGGTAAAATAGATCATCCAGGGGCGCCTGGGTAGCGCAGTCGTTAAAGCGTCTGCCTTCGGCTCAGGGCGTGATCCCGGCGTTCCGGGATCGAGTCCCACATCGGGCTCCTCCGCTGGGAGCCTGCTTCTTCCTCTCACTCACCTGCTGTGTTCCCTCTCTTGCTGGCTGTCTCTCTGTCACATAAATAAATAAAATCTTAAAAAAAAAAATAGATCATCCAATAATCTAGGTTGAGTCATTTGAAAGAAACTTTGATCAGGAAATTTAAAAACACGTGTTTAAAATGTACCATTTAAAAGGTAAAAAAAAAAGAATATAAAGAATATAAAAATATAGAGAAAGAATATAGAGAAAAATATAGAGAAAGAATATAAAAAATATAAAAAAAGAAATGTCTCCCAATATCTGGGGTTTGAGTCCTAGCTCTGCTACAAACTAGCTACATGAACTTGAGGCCACCACTAGGAGCCTGTTTCTGCAATTATAAAACCACAATTATAAAACCAACAAAATGGTATCTACGTCAAAAAGTTTATTGGGAGAGTGATGTGATGAGCACTGAGAGTTGTACGCAACTAATGAATCACTGAACACATCAAAAACTAGTGATGTACTATATGTTGGCTAATTTAACTTAAATTTTAAAAAACTTTATTGTGACAATAAAGTGAGATAAATATATCTTAAAGCACTTCATAAGTTACAAAATGCTACATAAAGGCAAGGTAATGTTACATATTTAACTTCTTATGTAATTTTACTACCTAACCTAATCTTTAAAAAAAAAAGAGAGAGAGAGAGAGAACCATTTCATTTAACCAGGGTTTACTTTATACCTATTTTGGGGTTAACCTGCTCAAAGAAGAGGTAGAATCACACTATCAGAAACTTGCACATCAGATTGAAGCACTGTATTTGAACAACACCGTGGACTGTCTATCCAGGTACAATCAGCACCTGCCTACACCATAAACTCTTCCTCTTACTAAAACTTCATGTTGATTTTAACTTTAATATCCTGAGGTCCTGAAATAGTTACTTGTTAGATACAACAGCATCACTTCCAAATCACACTACCATAAAATGATAGCTTTTTTAAAATGGAAGCATTGTTTGGAAATTAATTCTTCCACATATTAGACTAATTATTAACAGAATAAAATGTCTCTTTACATGCCATGCATTTTAGTAATTTGCATTTATAATTACTGCTGAATAATTTCCAAAATGACATAAATCAATTTGCAAAACAGAAGTCCAGGAGTGCTAGCTTCTACTAGGAGGCCAATCTAAGGCAGATCTCTTTGAGGCTAAGAACACATATAAAATGGAGGCAGCACCATTTAATCCCTTCATAGCTCCACCATTTATACAGAACTCCAGCGTCTACATTGCCCACATATACAATGGGTTCAGGGATTTCCCTTTCCTTTTCTTTCCCCCTTTATTTCTGATCAGAGTTTTCATAAGATCACTCACGGTATGAATTAATCCTACACTCAAGTAGGACAATAAATAATACATTTCATTTTTGCATAACTGCCCCAGTTCCAGTGGATTCACTCATGATTCACAAACCACTAAATATTCATAAGTAATGGGATTTTTATAGTTTGAAAAAGGCATCACAAACATATTGTTAATAATTATATTATAATTTCAATTATATATTGGAATTACGTCTTGTTACTGTTACTGATGTGATCTTTCAGATAGCAATAAGCAGAAATAGTCTTGTATAAATCTGTATTTCAGTAAAAGAATTTGAACCCAAACCTTCAAATCGAGTAGGATCTTTAACAAATGGCAGTGATAAACGAGCCCTTTATAGTCATTAACTAGAATATCTGCCTTACATCTTCCTTTTAAAGCGGTCAGCGAACCTGAAATTTTAAGACTTTATATTTTTCAATCTCTTTCGCTTACATTTCATCCTTCTGACTCACCCAACACAGACACACACAGACACACACAGACACACACACACGCACACACACACACACACAAGAGAGGGAGGAGGTGGAGAAGGAGGTCTGAATAGGGTCACTCAACGAAAGTGCTCCCGTCCCAGGACGCAAAAACGCCATCCCTAAAACCTTTGTATTCTGTTCTAATTCGTCCGCACAGCGCCTCCTGCCGGGCCTGAGGACTGCGGCTGGCCGCGGGTGTGCCGGGCGCCGGGAAGAGCGGCCGCCAGGACTCGGCCACCAGCCTCCATGCTGCCGTCCTCCAGCCGGCGGCACGGCGCGCTCACCCCTGGGCTGCGCGCGCAAGGCGGGAAAACGCCAGCGGCCACGGCCGCCCAGCGCTGGGAGCCTGCGCCCGACGAAGGGACGCGCGGCCGGGTCCTACCTAGAGAAGGAGCAGGGGCCCTAAACGCCTGTCTGAGCCCCATTTATCCCGTGAGGCCTCCGCTCCGTCTAGGGCAAGGGTCGAGGATGCAGTGGCCTCGGTGTAGCCCACCAACGTCAGGCCGTCTCCCAGGGCCGCTCCTACCCAGTCCACACCGAACGCCTCGCCGGGGGCGCTCCGCGGTCTATCCGCTCGTGCTGGCCGTCCGCGGTCGGCCCTGCGCTCCCACCCAGCTCGGCGACCCTGCCGTGGGCCGGCGTCCCGCCTCGCTCCTGTGCCCCCGGCTCCCGGGCCAGTCGCTAAGACCGAGCCTGAGGGGCGCTGCCCCGGCCCCCGGCTCCCGCGCGCCACAGCCTGCTTCCGCGTGCGGCGCCAGCCCTAGCTGTCTCGAGCAGCGACAGTCCCGTTGGAGTCGTATCTCTACTTTCCTGCCACCTCCTGGGGGGCACCGCCGGTCCCGTTCCCTTTTGAATCCCCCAATGCGCTTATCAAGGAGTAAACAGACCGAAGTAGCCCAAAATAGTGTTAACTGAGGAGACACCAGCTCCCGGCCCCGTCAGCTCCGGGCCTGTCCGCAGGGCTGGAGCATTTCCCCAAGTTCTGGGCCTGCGCCCAGCGTCGCCGCAGAGAATCCTTTCCCCCGGCCCACGGTAAGCGGCGCCGGAGGCGCGGGCACGAGCGTTCGCGCGGATGCGCCGGGCCTCGCTCCCGTCGCGCCCACCTGGCTTCTGGCCTCCGCGTCGGGAGCAGGGCGGTCGGGGAGGGCCGTTTGGTACACGCACGAGGCCGTCTGGCTCCCAGAGTCCGCGTGGCCCGGCGAGCGTGAGGGCGTGCGCGCCGCCGGTCTCCGAGGCCGAGGGGTGAGGTGCCAGACGGCGCTCAGAGAGGCTAGAAGGCTGCCCGGTGACGTATTTGGGGGCTCATGAGACTTTTCTCACGGAAGAGGGCGATGAGCGAAGGCCTGTAGGACACAAACTAGGCCTCTCGCTCCCTTTCTTACGCCCGCCCACCTCCCCCCGGCCCGCCAGTCTCCGAGGCCCCCTCTCTTGTCTTTCCCCCACTCCGCCCTGTTTTCCTTCTCGTCCTCCCTCCAGTCTCTCCTTCCTCTTTCCTCTTCTCACCTTATCCCCTGCCCACTCTCCCCTCTCGGACCCACTCCTCTCCTACCCTCTTCCCTCTTTCTTCCCCTTTGCTCGCTCGCTCTCCCTCTCCTCTCTCGCCTGCATCTACCCTTCCCTAACCCCTGCCCCACCCCCCACCCCGCATTCTCTACTTGGGTCTATTTGATTGCTCACCACCTCATAACTTGTTTCCTAATTTACGTGGAAATAAACTGTCCCTGGATATGAGACTAATTTCATCTTTTAAACCTACGTTACATAATACAGTTACTGGTATACAAGGGGAGCGGCATAAATATCTAACTCATAAGAGGAAAAGAAAACGGATCCCCACAGGCAATGGTTTTACCGGAGAGTTCTACCCTGGTTGTAGGACCAGACCGTCTGTTCGTTTCATCTCTGACCCGGGCACTGCCTAGGCTCCGGAGACCCACAGGGCTGGGCTGCTGCTTGTGAGTGGCGCGCGGGACGGCGAGAACCTGGTTGCAGGGATCGCGGCTCGTGAAACGCCCCAGCCATGAGCGGGGCGCGCAGGCGGGCCCCCTGCGCCCAGAGCCCCGGCGGAGCCCGGAAGCTGTGGCCCCAAAGCGGCGCCCGGGCGCGGGACCGTGAGGCCAGCCTAGCTCCCCGCAGACTCTTGGTCCAGACCTGTGCCTGGAAGTGGTCTCGCACGAGGCACCGAACAGGGCACGCCTCCGGGTTACTCGAACCATTGGGCAGCGCCCGCGGCCCAGGGTTTCCCTCTACGCGACAACTCATTCTTTGGAGAAAGACAGGAGAGAAACAGTGTCTCTGTCCAACCCGAGGCTCGTGGTGTCCGAGAGCCTGGAGTCCCTAGGCAATCTTTCTTACTCTCTCAGGGGCAAGTTACAGAGAGCCCTGAGCGTCGCTCACGTGGCTTCTCTCTGCTCTGTTAGTGTGTTGACCTTATTTGTTTAAAAATTATGTATAATATACATTGTATGTAATAAATATATTCCTTACCGATTACCTGGGATTGATTGCGTAAACAGAAATGTATTAGCCGTGGGCACAAGTGGAGAGAGTCTTCCAGAAAGAAGAGATCGCCAAGACTGAAACAGAAGGGACTTAGGGACACAATACAACTGGTTAAGTGGCTTTGGGCAAGTCATTAACTCCCTCTTTCCCTTCCTATCATCCTTTACTAATAAGAGTTGTTGAGTAAGCTATGTGATATGTGTGGGGTTCTTTTCAACCTAGAGAATCTCCCCCACAAAGAGGCTTTTAAAAAAATCTGATTAGCTTTTGAATTAGTTGGTTTTGCTTTTCTTCTTTTTAACCCTTTTTATTGTTATTACATTCAGAGAAGGAAAGTTGAGAAACAGCTAAGTTTGAAAAGGAGAAAGCATTCAGAGGAGTCTGGAAAAAATGGAGAAAGACAAAGAGTGATCAATTAATGTAATTTTTAAAAAACATATCCAATTTCCCCAATGAAAATAAAACTAAACAGATCCTTTTGGAGCTCAGCCTCTGGTTCAGAATTACAAAGGAACACTGAAGCTCAAGTTTGCAGAGGGCAGGGTGTGCATTGGCTTCATAGGTCCCAGTCACATTCTCATCTCCCTAGGGCTGCTAAATGGAATACTCTACATATTAATTGCTTGTTTCATCGGGTGTGTCTAAAAGCTATTCTGTCTTACTCTGCTTAGGGTGAGTGGTGGAACCTGGTCAAAAATGGAGAAGAGAGGACTGGATGCAGAAGGGAGAAGTGTGGTTTAAGGCATCTCCAACAACACGCCACCTTAACTCAAAGCCCTGCCTTTGGCTTCTGCAGTTTACAACAGCATATCCAAGGGTTAAAAACTCTCTTCCTGAATTTACTCTTTCATCAAGAAACAGTCTGTATCTGTTATGAGCTAGGCATACGGGTTGGGTGCTGGGGACCCTGTATTGAACTAACTTTGGGGTCCAGTTTACAGGCTAGTGAGAGAAATGGGTAGTATGAAAAGTGCTGTTACCTATTGATACACGGGTATCAGGGGAGCATTTAGAAGAACACCAGAGTCAAGATCAAGGAAAAGCTCTGCAGAGGAGCGCCTCTTAAGCTGAACTTTAAGGAAGGAGTTTAAGGAGAGGGGCAGTTGGGAAAGGGGGTAGGGTGGAGGCAATGGGTAGGCATTCAGAGGACATACCTGAAGGCCCAAGGCTAGACATGACTTCCTTTAGAGAAGTTCAAGTGGTCTTCTAAAACAAATCAAATGGTAAAAATGAAAAATAAAGGAATATTGGAAATATTGGGAAATATAGCTAAAGAAGCAGGCAAGAAGTTCTTGAAGAACTTTAGGGGCTGAATTTGCACTTTATCCTGAAAGCTAGGAGGCTCTTATAAGATTTTAAATGGGAAATAAAGGGTAAAATTTGCATTTTAGAAAGATGATTTTGACAGGAATGTTGAGGACGCAGAGGAGGGTTGGGCAGATTATAGGGAAATCAGATAGGAGACTATTGCAGTAATGCCGATAAAAGTGATGAGAGTCTAAATTTAGTGATAGTGGCTGTAAAATGAAATAGAGGGAGAGGAAGGGAGAGATATAAGAGATAATAAAGGGGGACTTGAGAGAATCTGATGACTAATTGAGTGTGAGGGATGAGTGAGAAATGAGGAATAGAGAAAGATTCCCAGGCTTCTAGCTTAGGTATGTAGAGATTTGATGATGCCACCTACTGAGAGAGAAGCTAAGATTGGAACAGAAGGATGATGTGATTAGTTTGGGGCATGTTGATTTTGTTGTATCTGTGAGATGTCCAGGCAGAATGTCAGATGAATGGATATCTGGGTCTGGAGTTACATATTGATCTGGGGTGAGGGTAAAGATTTAGAAGTCACCAGCATAAAAATTGTAGATGAAGCCCTGGATTCGGTGAAGTTACTCAAGAGAAGTGCTTAGTTAAAAAACAAATCTAGGAAACACCAATTTAGCAGGCCATCAGAGGAAGAGAAAACCTTGAAGGGTACTAAGAAGGGATGGCTAGAAAGGCAGAAGGAAAACATAACAATAAGCATCATTTTGGAGATACCTATTATCCTCTAATCAATGGCCTGGGGTCTTTATATAAATCATTTCATTGAATCTTTACAGCAACCCTAGAAGGTAGGTGTTTTCAAATAGAAAAACTCAAGTGCTGAGAAGTAATTTGACTAGAGTATGTTTAGCTTCTGGAGTCAGATGAAAACTAGATTGAAATTCCACCTCTCGATAGCTATGGGATATGTGCAAATAAATAATTTCTCAGACTCTTGATTTCCTCATCCACAAAATAGAACTAAAATCCTTCTTCTGAGGATTAGTGTGAAGATTAGATGAGATAGCATATGTAAAATGCCTGGCACAAAGTGGGTGCTTGATGCCTGATAGTTATTATCCTTATAAATAACTCTAACCACTTATCACTATGTTATCTTGAGTGGCTACTGTCTCTTCTTTAGTTCTTTGGCTTAAACATGGACTCCAAATTCTCACCTAACGTCCATAGTGCACAGCTGAGACCTGACCCAGGCTAATGTATTAGGATAAATCCTTACAAAGGTTTGGGCATAGCCAGATGGGAATGAACACAGAGAGCAATAGAAAGCTAGATAAACTGAAAGTAAATCACTTCATTTTAGGATCTTCTACAGAGGTAGCACCTTCCTGCCTAACCCCTTGGGGAAGCCATCTTTCCCAAAACACCAGGGAGCATTGTCAAAAATCAATATAGTTCAAAGTCCAAAACGTGTGTGATCCCACAGGGAGTCAAGCGTTCTCACTGAAGTCCAGGACCCACCTTCCAAAAAACCCTGTTACCTGTCTGAGGATCCCCTTCCAGATGATTGATATGGGGGATGCCACTTTCTTTAGAGTAGGCATGCCTGTCTCTAGGAGTATGGCCTTACACTATGGCCTCAACAGTGGAGCTTTACTAGAACACAACAAAATAAGCCCCACATTCATATAAAAGTTACATGTTTTTTGTAATTCTTAGAAAATGTGAGACTTTTTATATGAGCTCTTCTTTCATGACCCTTAGGCCATCTTCTACTCAAAAGACACTCTGAAAAGTGAGTTTGGATAAAGCCAGAAACTTACTATAGTCCAAATACAACAAAAAGACATATAGCAAAAGGGACCTACCAGACTGAAAGTAAGAGAAAGATTTTGTCAGTATAATTGAGAAAGAACCACAAATTTATGTTTTCAAAATTAAAAGATGTAAGTAGATATAGAAATGAATAAATTATTGGTTAGTGTTCACTCATGTGTTTTTAATCCTGTAATATGATTAGGTATTTCAAAGTATAGAGACTTTTGATCATGGCTTTAGTACAATTCATAATGGCAGTTCTTTTATTTGTTTCTTCACACTTGTTTCAAGGAATGTAGAGACATATTCTGCCCTAGGGCTCCAGTTGGTTTACCTCTAAGGTGAGGATTCTACGCAGATTTTTGGAGGGCTAGGCACAGAGCTTCAGTCTGCAAGAGACTCCAAGTTGTGGCCTTATTTGTCCATTCTAAAAGCCATAGCCAATAACCATTTTTATGGTAATAGTTACCTGTGAAACTCAGAAAAGCTGAAATGTATTTCATTGACCCACAGCATCCATTTTTTCATGGGAAATTATCCTCTTTAGGTTAAGAATTTTAATGCCATCTGTCAGGAAACAGTACATCTCCCCACAGCAACAACAACAAAAAGAGAGTTGTGGTCAGGGTCATATGGGAAATGCTGGGTGATACTTTGTTAATCAAGTCTCTTTACTACTGCGATTGTTAGAGATGTTAACTGTTAATGTGCTTTGCGAAGTTTCAGATGTATTTGACTGCAAAATCCTTTTGGTCTCAGAGGGTCTAAGGAGACTTTTGTCTCATGGATTATGCTTTGAAGAAAACTACAGTTTGCCAGTACCACGTGACCATTACTGGGCTAACATACTTCCATTGGAGAAAGTCATTTGAACGCACTGTCATCATTGAAATCCCATTCACCTCCACCAGTGAGTCCTCCTTATCCCCTCCCTGCCCCTCTCACTGGCAAGGGAACCTACATACTGACATAGAAGTCAACACATATCTGGATCATAACATCTATTTCTTTATTAATGCTTTTCTTTTTCCTTATTTGTCTCTTATACAGATTAATACAGTGCCTAACACATGAAGATACTCAAATACTTGTTGAATGGCTATGAAATGAGTGAGAAGTAATGGGAAAAAAAGATAAATTCAATCAGAGTAATTTCTTTGTTTCAGATATGCCTTAGGGTTCCTCATAGGACCTCAGGTTGTAGGAAGATAAAAAGGACTCCCCCCACCCCCACCATTGACACACCCACTAGGCAAACACCTATTCCGTATTCTTTTGTCCAGGCAACCTTAATCATTACCAAGAGCTCCTGTGAGTGGAACCATAGCTATATAATTCTATTGGATTGTTTCCATAAGGTTTTAGCTCAAGAAAGAAAACATGACTAGGGAAAGGAATCCTTAATTACATCTTAAAAATATGATCAAAAGCAACATTTAAGAAAAGTGTTTCCAGGGAAGAGCTGAGGATGACACCCAGTTTATAGTAATTCATTTTCCCAAACCTCAGAGCATGTGATCAAAGCTGATATACATTGTCTCAGGCTCAGTACCAGGGTGACTCATTTTTTTTTCTTACTTTTTTTTGAAGTTTTTATTCAGATGAATAAATAGATGAGGAAGAACGAAACCTGGGCCAGCCAGGTGTAGACTCTGAGAGTCCTGCTGCTCCCCCCCCCCTTTTTTTTAATGAAGAAGCTGTGGCCTTTGGCACCTTGAAATACTAGCATGCAATTCAGGTCCTTTAGAATCAACATAGGTATATAGCATGTTAAAACTTGCAAGAGGAGGACAATGAAACCTCCTCATTAAATGTGGAGGAGATTGCAAACAGATTAGTTATTAGGCAAATCAGTGTGATACAAGTATTCCTGACAACCTGTGTGCTCAGTGCTGGGATCATTCAGTTAATCTGGGCCAGGGATTTAAAAGCCCAATAAGGCTTCAGCTCTAACCAGTTAATCCTCCTTCCTACCATACCACCAGAGGAGGAAATAAACCTATGAAGTTTCTAATTCCTTCTCCCTCCTCCTACAAGGTGTGCTAACATTGATTCATTGATAATTGTTGGCAGATCTCCCAGGAAGACTGAAAATTTGCTAAATTCGCTGGCATATTTGGATGAGAGAGATGAAAAAGCCCTGGTGTAGAATCTGAATAAAGAAATAATAAGCAGGAGGCCTGGGTGGCTCAGTCGGTTAAGCGTCTGCCTTTGGCTCAAGTCATGATCTCCAGGTTCTGGGATGGAGCCCCATGTGGACAGGCTCCCTGCTCAGCGGGGAGTCTGCTTGTCCCTCTCCCTCTGCCCCTCCCCCCACTCTTGTCCTCTCTCTCTCTCTCTCTCAAATAAATAAATAAAAGCTAAAAAAAAAAAGAAAAAGAAAAAGAAAGAAATAATAAGCAGTGTATTTTTCTAAAGACCTGATGGTATGGTGACACCATTCCCTAAGAATTCTAAACATTTTACAAAGTTCAACTCAAACATCTCATGTTTATATAAGAAGAACTCTCCTCCCCCTCTCCCAAGTTTGCAGCTTAGAGAAAGTAGAGAGCAGACCTAGGATCCATCACTGGAAGGAGCAGCTAGGTGGGTTTTGGTTGAGCCTAAGACTTTTCTAACATTCAGTTATCTAACAACGCAACCTGTGGCTTCACAAAATGGTGAGGGCTCCTCAAGTTAATACTGTATGAAAGATGGTCATAGACACTTCTAAAGTTCCTTCCAATCCAGAGATACTACTATTCTTAAAGCATAATGAAGAGCACAACTTTGAAAATAGGCTGGCTGTCTTGACTAGAAAACCAGTGTCCCATCAGCTCTGATTCTTATCTTCTTTGTTAAGTAATGTTTCTTCTTCATTGGTTCTGAGAATGTGAGAGGGAGGTGGGGTTGAAATGTAGAAAAAACATCATAACTCCTGAGCAACTAAAATTTCTTGAACTCATACATATTCACTGTTGGATATTTTAACAGAAAATTTAAAAGTTGCTCTCTGTTTCCAAAAGGAGGCACCATGTTGGAATAAATATTCTTTGGTCACTAGAGGTGTGGGAATCCCCATCAGGAGAAGAAAGCTGATTGGGAATTATATTACTCCAAAAAGCTAATTTTCAGCCTTATTAAGTCTTTTAATAACAGTCTTCTAAGAAAGGCCTAAAAAATGAATTTTAATCTGATGCTTTCCAGCCCTGTTACTTTTGTCACAGCATATATCATTGATAATATCAAAGAAAACAATATTTTATAATTTTAAATTCATTCCTGACTACTTTAGGCATAGGTTAAATTCTTCAAGTTTTTAAACCCTATACTAAATATATGACTTTATCAATTGTACTTTAACGTTTTTTGTTTTTTAACATATATTGAATAACTATTTTACGCCAGCCACTGTGCTATAAGCTTTCTCATAATTTGTATATGGGTAAATAGTTCTAAGGCAGTGAGCTACCAAAGGAGTTTAAATTATTAGTTTATAGGAAGACTTCAGAGAATTTGTAAAGCTAGATTATGTATGTAATAGTAATTATAATAACAATAAATATCTAGGGTCCATATTGTAGTTTATATCTTTCAAAACACTCTCAAGTAAATTCCTTTACTTTATTAATTTTTTTCTCCACTTCACTATTGTCTGTTTTTTTAAATAATGGCTTAATTGAGATATAATTCATATACTATAACCTTTACGTATTCTTAACCTTTTATAAATAGTAAGAGATAAACTTGATGCTAAAGAAAAGTCTTAATTTTATTTTGTAAGATATTATTTTATTTTATTTTATTTTATTTTATTTATTTTTTAGAGAGAGAGAGAAAGTCTGGGGAGGGGCAGAGGGAGGAGGAGAGAGAGAATCTTAAGCAGGCTCCAAGCCTAGCACAGAGCCTTACGTGGGACTGAAAGCAGGGCTGGGCCTGAGATCACGACCCAAACTGAAATCAAATTTAGCCGACTGAGCTTAACCGACTGAGTCACCCAGATGCCCCTTAAGATTTTATTTTTTAAGTAATCTCTACACCCAACCTGGGGTTCAAACTTAACAACCCCAAGATCAAGAGTTGCATGTTCCACCAACTGAGCCAGCCAGGCGTCCAAAAAAGTCTTAACTTTAAAACAAATAAGCAACTCTTCAAGAGTCCATATTTCATTAATATTTAAATTTATGTTCATGAGATAGATTGAAAAGAAGAAAACATTTTGAGGCAAAGTTAGAAAGACAAAGTTTAAGGAGAGAATAAAGGCATCTGAAAAATAATAAAAGAAAGAAACACTGATGATATAATACATATATTACATATATATGTAACAGAGTACGTTATATATGTTATATATATATGTATATATATATATATGTATATATATATATATATCAAGGGATATATATATATCAGGGGAGTACAGAGGAGACACGGGAGTGTGAAGCCTGTAAGTTTGGTTTGGTGAATATCAACAGGGCTGATCAGGCTTTTGAGAGAGGATAGGAAAGATTAAGAGCATAGCCAAGTTAATTTGGAAACAAGCCAGGTTCACATGTAATAAGCTAAAGAATTGTCTAAGAGGATAGGTAATTTAAGAAGGTGGTCAAAGAAGGCTTTCTGCATAAGAAGCAAAGATAAATCAAAATAGACTGGTGTCCAAAGTTTAACTCAAGGGGAAAAATAACTTATATATATTCTTGTGATATAAAACAAAGACAAATGGCAGATACCCTATTAATCACAGATTCATGCTGTATTTCTGCATTCTGTGTTTTGATTCCAATCTGAAGTGAATGATTCACCAGAAAAACCACATTAAGAAAAGGTTGCTCATTCAACATATACTAAATGATCTATTTTTAAAGACAAATATAATTATAGGATCCAGTTAAAGTAATGCTCTTAAAAATCACATGCAGAGAAGAAATGTGGTATTGTATTTGAACTTAAAATATGATCTCTTAAATTTTACCAACTGTTCCAAGCATAAATGTAGCTAGAATTAGTGTAATGATGATCCAATTATTTACTATTCATTTTGAATGTTAGAAAACTTAAAAATCCCCAGGGGATTTTTCACATCAGAATTTATTTCACTTAATGTTCTTTACGAAATGAAGTTGCTGTTTTTACTCAAAGTGGATTTAAGTCACAATATAAATTAATTCATGTCACTTTACTATAATTAGAGCATAATTAATTAACTAAACAACTATTACTACTACTACTACTACTACTACTAAATGTAGTGGAAAATTTTCAAGCTCTTGTTTTTTACCACTCTGTAATTTGATATTACAATGACAATACAACGTATTTTCACTTTTCAACCAAATTACTCTTTTTATATTATTTTTTCCAAATAATCAGATTACTTTTGTTAAACCTGATCAGATCAGAGAGTGTATATGGGCAAGTTAATCATAATTGAGATTTCACAAATTACAAAAATTCTGTTCATTTGTTAATATTGAAAAGTTAGTTTACCTTATTAGCATTTATAAGTTATGTACATTTATGTACACTATGAAATCTTAGTAAAAAGAGAAATTTAAAATTCTGCTTGTTCAGGTACTTTGACATTTTTAAGATACCTAAATACATATAAAAATAACCAAAATTTCTTAACCTTTTTTGAATCACAAATGTTCCCGAAAGTCTGACGAAAGCTACAGCTTTCTTTCCAGAAAAAAAAAAAAAAAAAGATGTGTATATGCACACGAAATTTTGCTTACAATCATGAAGTTTATGGACTCTCTGAGGTCTGCCTATGGGCCCACTAGAAGTCCATGAACCCTGGGTTAAGAACCTCTGCAATAAACCCACACTTTGTTTTGGCAAGATAGAAAACTTACCATTAGAAAGGATGACTGTTTAAGTGTTCATTCTTTAGGGGCATGTATTTGAAAGGAATGATAAAAAAAGAAAAGAAAAGAAAAGAAAAGAAAAGAAAAAAAACGAAAAAAACCCAACTCCCTAAAAACTTTGGCTCAGTTATCCCTCCTGTTTAGCCTTAAAATGAGGACCAATTTCCTTTGGGTCAAACCCCAAACTCTTAGTGTCTTGACTTTCTAAATGCTTGACAACTATAGACACTTTAATGAAATCCAAATGGGTGAAATTCAACACTTCATTCTGATGCTCTTTACAGATGTTCTTAATAAGGACACTGAAGAAGTCCTTAGAAGCCTAGCTTCACACATCAGCCAAGGGAAGAAAGAATTCATTGGAAAATGAAGATAATAAGTAATTCTGGAGTGTTCCTGTACCAGTCAATATCAAGCACTCACAACATAAACCTGTAATCACCTTTGTAGGGAAGCATGTAGTGCACAGGGGTAAAGTCTGCTGATGGATTCCTGGGCTGGAATAGTGTTAGACCATACTACCTTCTGATGTTGAATATTTAAATTCTGCTCAGAGTAATTTTCCCATAAGGACTTCATTTCTTCAAGTGACAGCTTTAAAAAAATGAATGCAGAAAGAAGCTGCAACAATCATTTTTGCCTATCATAATATTAAAACAATTATTTTAATAGAAATGAAGACAATTGCTTTAATAGAAATTTTATAAATGCTAGGATTTTATAAGTAGAATAGATATCATAACACCATCTAGGTAGGTTAGCTCACCACAATCATTCTGTCCTTCAGCTCTCTTTGTTTGCCAACAGTGGATAAAAGCTCACCTGAAATTTGTCTTCAAAGCTCTGAGTAGAATAGTTGCAGTCTGGGAAATGATTTCCCTGAACATTCTTTGAGACCATCTGGAGAGAAGGGCTTGCACACTTAGATGGACACAAAAGCTTATGTTAAACATTTTTTATCAATGAATTTGCAACTTTGAGGTGAAAAAATACTCAATTTGTCTGACAAGATATTAATGTTATGGGCTCCTTTCTTACAATTTTCAAAAGAGTCGTGTTGGCTTTACAGGAATGTGTGGAAGTGAGGCACAGTAATCTGAAAGATCAGAAAGGAAGGTACTCAAGATTTTGCATTAGATTAGTCAGACTTGTGAATTCTGATCCAGAACCTGTCACTTGTATTTCCTATAGAGCCCTGGGCAATTTACTTCACTCCTTGACTACTCCCCCATTCATCTCTTTCTTCACCCATGCAATGAAGATAATGCTGACCTACTTAATAAGAAATTGTGTAAATTTAATGTCATATCAAAAATATTCAAATAATTTTAAGGCTTATTCAGTTAAGTTTTAGCATTTGACAAATTTGTAACTTCTATCTTGTATCTTAATTGGAGATGGTTACAAAACAAGTGTGAGCTATTGTCAATGTGTTTGTGCCTAACACCATCAATAATTAGAATAACATTAAGTTAGGGAGAAACCAGGGGGAAACAAAAGTATTTGGGAAGGCAAGACTCTAGAACTGGCTTGAACCTCAGGAAAATCACTTAACTTTTCTTTACCTCAATTGTCTCATCTTCAAATGGGGTCCTTAACAATATCTGTTTTCGTGTATTCACATTTTTAAAAAATGTAGCCTCTTTCCAAGTAGAACATAAGCTCTAAGGGTTTAAAGAACTGTTTCTCTGGTATACCAGTGTATTTCTAGCACAACAGAGTAGCTGCTCATTAAATATCAATATTAGATAGTTCCTAAAGTCCTTTTCAGCTCTAAAATCAGATTCTTTTTGGAAAAAAAAAAGGCTTATTATGAAATTTTCTAAGCATATAGAAAAGTATAGAGATTAATAGAATAAACCCCTACACATATCACCCAGCTTTGTCAAGCCTTAACTATTTCAATATTTGCTTCAGATGTCTTTAAACAATAACATATAAATACAATTGAAGTCCCCCTTCCTAATTTCTTTTGTCTTTCTCCCCAAAGGTAACCACTCTCCAGAATTTAATGTGTATTATTTCCAAGAACAATTTATACTTATACTATATTTATATAAACTATAGATCATGCCTTCAAAATTTACATGAATGATACATACTTACCATTCTGAAACTTGCTTTTTTGGTGAAGTTATTGCTTTTTTTTCTTTTCCTTTTCCTTTTTTCTTTGACCTGGGCAGGAAAATAAAGTGTTGATCACGTTGACAAGAGCATCATATTTCTATCTCGAACCTTTTGTAACTCTAAACCGATAGAAATAGGGAAGAATCCTTATAGAAGTCAAGAAGATTAACATAAAATAAGGAACTTTCAGACGGATCTAGATCAGAACCACATAAAAACATGGCCATGTCCTGTCATCACGTTATGGTATTTACAACACAGCATTGTCAATACATGATGTTGCAAAGACATGGTGACACATGGTAAACATTGAAGAGGTCTGTGATTGGGTCCCTGAAAGCTTAGGACGATGGCCCAGTTCATAAGTAAAACAATTTTTTGGATAGAGAAGTACTGACTTTTTAGACCGTGGCAAAATAATGGGAGATGTTAAATTTTGGTCCATAGTACCAATTGAACTATTGTTTACATGTCTGAATAGGCGAAACATCTATTAGTTTAACTTGATGTTCCAAAGGCTGGATTTTGTGCAATTCATTTAACCTTGAATTTCAGATGATCTGTTTGGAACGCTAAGTTGTGGGAAAAACTTCTGTCTCAGGCTTTACTATTAAATAGCTACTATATTTCAATAGATATTTCCTCATTCAATAAACATCACATTAAAGAATATGAGAGCATTTGTGTTATCTATTTAATGTAGTTTCTTTTTCCTAGACTAATTTTTTTTGTTTCTTTAAATAAAGGGCACAGGGCGAGACCAGTACAGTTTCACTGGGAAGTTTACCTTGGTAAAAAGACAGGAGCTATTACATTCTATCTTGTCAATGATCCATGGATAATGGGTCACCAGGGGATTTAAGAACTGTATCTTTCAGTTCTTGCCAGGGAGGTGTATCAGTGTGCACTGATGTGAACCATAATATGACACACCTTGAAGAATCTTCAAAACCCTCAGGCACTCTCTCAGCTGCTGTCATGAAGATACGGGACTAAAGGTTTGGCAGTTAAGGATAGCATTTTGTAAGTAATTTCAGTAACAGAATGATTTTCCTATTTCTTATGTTAAATTCTAATGAAAAGAATTAATTCTCAAGCTTAGAAGTCTTTAGACTTTTTTTCTTTACCTTAGCAGATTATCTGTTTATGCTGATATGGGAAAAAAAGACCCCAAAATATTGTTTTATTGTTAAGTGTGTGTGTGGGGGGGAGAAAGTTGCAAAATAGTACTATACTATAATCCTATTTGTGTGTGTATGTTTTTACATGTACCCTTACCTTTCCATATCTACAGCAAAATGTCCAGAAAGACATACCAAAAATTCCCTCTGGGGAATGGAACTAAGAGGGTCATTAGTGGGGGTGAGGAAATAAGAGACTTCTACTTTTTACACTTTTATATTGTTAGAATTTTTTTTACAATAAGCATGATTGTTTTTGTAAATTGAAAATGATAAATACATTTCCTTTTCATTTAAAAAACTTTACTTTTAATCAACAGTCATCCAAAGTGCCTCTAAAATTTCAGAAGTTTTAGAAAAACAGATGATATGACAGCTTGAAGTAGAAATTAATTTGTAAACCTACATTTATTTTTACTGAATTAATAACATTTTATGGGAGAGAAGTGATATGATTCTTGGTATTTTTCTAGCTTTTGTGAAGTGAACAATACTTATCTATCAATGCATTTATGTTTATCTCAATGAGAACCATAAATCTTACAAGCTGGAGAAGACCTTATTATGTAGTGAAAACTCTCATATTACAGATGAGAAACTGAGTCTCAAAGATGTTAAATGTTTTGTCCATAAAAAATTTCAGGCCTTAAAAGATTAAATCCATCTTCTGACTTCATGTCATAGCTCTTTCCATCATAAAATGGCCACCTGCTCTGAAATTGTAGTTTAATAATATAAATAATCTAAAAAACTATTTTGTTTAGCTCTGATCTTAAAACCAGCACACACACACTTTAGGAAATACATTACTCATAGCAAATTCATGTTTTTTGAACAGAAGTTGAAGTAACAAGTCATTTGGTGACAATATTTCAATCTACAAATGGAAAAGAGAATCATTTTTATCTCTCAGTGATGTTCTCATCTTAATCGATTATTACATTCACTTTATTCTCCTGCCTCTTTAAACTAGTGAGTGGATTAAGAGAACAAAGAAGAACAAAGAAATAAACTATCAAAGCCAAAGATGTCTATTAATGCAAAAAAGAAAAATCTAATTTGGAGACAGCAACAATAGAAAAGTGCATAGAGAGACCATGGAAGAGTAATAAGAATCAAAGCAGAGGAAAATTTCACCACTTCAAGGACAGTGAGTAAATAAGTAAAGAAAAGTGGATTGAAATCTGTTTTATGTTTATTACGGTAGGCACAGAGTAAATGCCGGATGGATAAGATAAAGAGAATGATGGTGTCAAAGGCTAAGGCAGAAGTTCTCAGTCTGCATTACACATAAGAACTACCTGAAGTGTTTGTTTAAAATACAGAGTCCTGAGTCTTTATCACCAGGCATTCCAAGTCCCCCACTGGATTAGGGAGAGCCCAGAAATAAGTACCCTGGATAATTCTAATGATCACACCTGGAGGAAGGCTGAACCAGAATTATTAAAGCTCTTACAAGGAAGAAAACAAAGAACCGGAGTACAGCAACCTAGAGAAGAGAAGAGAAACAACAGGAAAAAGAGATTTGAATAGAAATCAAGGAAGAAAGAAAAGGACCTAGAAAGTAAGGATGTAACTAAATTAAAGAAATGGTTTAGAGGAAGCAAGAGGGTATACGCGCGTGTGCGTGTGTGTGTGTGTGTGTGTGTGAAAAGAGACAAGCAAAGGCTGTTCAGAGGCAATAAAGCAAGATGAAAAAAATATTGAGGAAACTAAGAACTTATCTTGAATTTTAAAAATAATGTTTATTACCCTTTCCTTTATAAAAGTAACACATGCTTATTGTAGGAGATTTGAAAATAAGAAAAGAAGAAAAGTACACCCTTGGTTTGTTACTCATGAATAACCACTATTAACAATTTGGTGTGTTTTCTGCTAGTCTTTACTTCTGCTTAGTTTTTTCAAGGTTTTGTTTATGTAGTTTGGATAATATTGTATATGCCCCTAAATATCCTTCTGTTATAACATAAGCATCTCCTAACATAAGATCATTAACAGAAACTTCATTTTTAACATCTGCTTAATATTCGCAATACTCAATTCTCCATTCTTCCTTGCTAACAGAACTCAGGTTTTTTTCAGGCCGTCAAGGCCTTCAGGGCAGGCTGGCTCCATTTCGGTGCTTAGAAGATGAGTTTTATAAGAAATAGGAAGATCGGTAGGAGAAGGAAAGGAAGAATGAAGGGGGGTAAACAGAAAGGGGAATGAATCATGAGAGATTGTGGACTCTGGGAAACAGACTGAGGGCTTCAGAGGGGAGGGGGGTGGGGGACTGGGATAGGCCGGTGATGGGTATTAAGGAGGGCACGTATTGCATGAGCACTGGGTATTATACGCAAATAATGAATCATGAAACATTGCATCAAAAACTGGGGATGTACTGTATGGTGACTAATATAACAAAATAAAAATTATTAAAAAAAAAGATGATGAGCTTTATTTAGTCTAAGGCAATCATGGTATAATTCTATTGTCCTTAGTGATTGGCTGAGGAAGGAGCAGGTTGACCTAATTTTGACCAGTAAGATATGAGGACAAGTCTACAGGTTGGATTTTTAAAAAATATTTTATTTATTTATTTTGAGAGAGAGAGAGAGAGAATGAGCAAGGAGGAGGGGCAGAGGGAGAGGAAGAACCAGACCCCCCACCCCCCCACCCCCACGCTGAGTGGGAGCTGAAAGGGGCTTAGTTTCCCAGATCATGACCTGAGCGGAAGGCAGATGCTTAACCCACTGAGCCACCCAGGCGCCCCTACGGGTTGGATTTATTCAAGATCCTTAATTCTGAAAAAGTGATACAAGGAACAGATAAATCCTTTTTCTGCCTATGAAATGTGTGTGAGAAGGAAGCACTAGAACTGGTGGTTGGAGTTGTTGCAACTACGGGAGAAGAAAAAAGTCAGAAGAACTGCGCTCTGGATGATGTTGTCACTCCAGTTAATTATACATCTCGGGACCCTTCCTTGAGACTTCTTGTTATGTCAGAAAATAAATCCCCTATTGTGTAAGCCCCTTTTAGTCAGCTTTTCTGTTTGCAGTAGAAAACTATACCTACTAGTAGAGTGTACACCTAGTATATATGTAGTATAATGCTATACATAACAGATACAGCATTATAATTGATTCAGCAATTTCCTATTGTAGGCTATTTGTGTTACTTATAGTTTTTCACTATCATTTTTTGCCTTGGATAGTTATAAAGAAAAAGTTATATAGCTTAGATGATAATGTAATTTGTGTTGGGGGGGACAAGCAATAAAGAAACAGGAATGAACTTGAAGTATCTTAGGTCATCAAAGCTGAATCATTCTGAATCTCCACTCCCTTTATTGCTCATTGCTGTCAGCAGAAGTGGTTATCAGCAGAAAGTTACATTTCCGAAGGGAAAATTGGGAAATACAGCCTCAATATAATACACTAATAAAGGTGAACACAAATAATCCTCCAAAATACAAACATTATTCCTGTTTGCAATGTGTGATATGGTTTCATCAACTTTTGTCTTTTATCATTATTATTATTATTATATTAAAATTACTTTGCAAATAGGAGAGGTAGCCCATTATGCCATGGTAATACCCTTCTTGTATTAAAATTTGCTGTACTTTCTATTCTGTTTAACCCAAATGCGCATAGTCTATCATGTTGACAGTATTCAAGACCTAATATCCTAAGTGCCTTCAGGGGTAGGCTGCCCCTCCAGAATCACAACTAGGGCAAGAGTACTTGATGGAACATGATTTAAGTGAAGAGGTTCAAATGTCTATGCTGACATCTGACAAATGAACAGTAGAAGAAACTCCCAGTATATGCTTCTGATTTCATCACTAGTAGTAATTAGGCCTATTTATATTTTGAAATTTTAGATTTGTTTGCTTCTTAAATATTTAGTTGTCTTAAAGTTAAACTTTGGAAAGCTTCCTCATGTAAAAGAGGATGTGCCTTTGCAAAATAACAATTTTAATTACTGCAATTATAAAGCACTGGTGCTATGATGACCTACATTTCCATATTAGCATCAATAAGTGCACCTAACACACATTCATAATTTTACATTAATAATTGATTAAAATATAATTAAATTTTAGATATTATTTTTAAAATCTCACGCACGGATTGCAAAATAAGATTAAAGTCACAGCTCCATATTTAACTGCTGTACATGAAGTTCTTCAGCACTGTGGTTATGACTCGTGATATTTCCCATTCCTGGTCTCTGGCCAGGGGTATTGATTCATGAGCTGACTGTGGTAGAGGGTGTAAGGAAAACACAGGCTAATCTAAAAGTCAAATAATGACTCTTCTCTAAACAAAAAAAACAAAAAAAAAGCCAAAAAACAAAACAAACCAAAAAAAAAAAAAAAAACCAACCCACAAAAAAACCCTCAGTAGATTAATTTCATAAGCTACAAGATATCATTTTCCTTATGATACCTTGTAAATTTTTCTCACATAAGATTCATTTCCTGCATACTTGAACCTTCTAAAGAAGAAGAAAACAAAACTCTGAATTTGAAGAGGCAGGAACCCACTGTTCAAAAGTTTCTCTGAGATCACAAGGTGTGGAAAGAGTGTGTTCTTGAGGCTAGATTACATTCTAAGTCTAGATGGATGTTGGCTTTAAGAGTGCAGATCGAAGGGAGCTATTAAATTAAGCCCTATTATAGATTTTTAAAAAGATTTTATTTATTTATTTGAGAGGGAGAGCAAGAGAGAGACCACAAATTGGGGGGAGGGACAGAGGGAGAGGGAGAAGCAGATTCCCTGCTGAACAGGGAGCCCCAAATGGGGCTCCATCCCAGGACCCTGGGATCCTGACCTGAGCTGAAGGCAGACACTTAACTGACTGAGCTACCCAGGCACCCCTTGATTTTTAAATTATCTAGGTAGTCAAGATTCCAAAACTTGTATTTGTTAATGACTGTATAAATAAATTCATATTAACTTGAAATAGTGTGTATCCGAGAAGAGGAATGGCTTTCTCCACTTTATTTTTTCCTCATTCTCTTCTGATTTCCATTTTTTCAACTAAAATAAATGCAGAGGAACCATATTCTGGTTATTTCTATCTAAACATCCTTGTGACAGGGACTTCAAGGATATGCCTGAGCTTGATAGCGAGCAAGGGTCGTTTTTTGATAATTGGACTGAACTCTGTGCAATGGAACTCTGCTGTTTGTAGTCAGTTGGGGTGGGTGGGGAAGCGAGACTGACTACATGGAAAATGCCTGCAGGATTAGGGGAGCTCTAGGGACAGTCAATGTGTAACCCTGCCCTAAAGTATTCAAATCTTCTGTGCCAAGGTGGGCAGGATCTTAAGAGAGTAGAGGTAGGGAGGTCACTGAGTTAATTCTGTACAAACACAAGAAAACAAACAAGAATTTCAGTCTTCTAAATGCCACACACACATGCACCCTCACACTTCATCCCTGCCCCCTCTCCTCAGTGAAGGCTTGGGCCCATCCCATGTTGGGAAATGCATTTGTGTGAGCATTAGACACACAGGCTTGGTGAGTGGACACTTTGTTGGAGAGAATTCATCTCTCATGAGAAGCAGAAGTGACTTCCAGCCAGCTCCCCTGAGAACAGAGTAAGCATTGAATCTGGAACACTCTTTGAAACCTCTTTGTAAGTTGTATTGAACAAGGCACTGGTGAAAAATTTGGAATCTAGTCCTTAAATCCCTATGCACCGTTAAGGAGAATTCTAAAGTACAAACATAGGATGTGTTCCCTGGTATCACCCTAAAGATGAGACCTGCCATCCAACACAAATACAAAAATGAAAAAAATCTGAGAGTACCTAATTCAGCCTTTTGTTCAGTATTAAAGCCTGTGAGTACCTCCTTGGTTAGGGGCCATGGGTTCCTCTGATGTTCCCTCCTTAAATCCAGTTATTTCCCTTCCAGCCTCCGCCTAGTACTACAGTTTATCTGTATCCAAAACCTTCCACCTAGATCCTATACAGGTGGTCTGTCATGATATTAGTGTCACATTCCCCAGGAACCATCTGGAAAAGGTTGAAATGCCTCAGAAGATTATTATATACTTGCCATGAGCTCCATACAGAGTACCTATACTTCTGGCATTTTCCCAGGGACAAAAGGCCAACCAGTGATGGAAACTTTGCAAGCGACCTGACTCAGTTTGCTTTGCAAAGAAAGCTGAATTTTCTAGAAGAAAGCATCTCCACCCTAGGATAGAAATATATTCACGGCTAAGTAGCTTCTCGTTTTTCCTCTTGTCTGCTGTCTTCTGAAGGTTGCACCTTCCTGCACTCTTCTAGGAGGATGATTAGGCTTCTCTCCTGAAACCAGGATAAAGTCTCTGTCTGTAGTGCTAAATCATAGTGTTCAAAGTCTAATGGTAAGAGAAGTTGTCCATCATAAACTCTGACATTAGGTCAAGGACTTTTCTCACCTTGTGCTTTCAGGGAGGGCAGTCATGGAGTTGCATGCTATTAATAATGATCATTATATTGCTTTTATCTGAAGGAATAATACACAAGGAAATAGAATAAACAAAAGGGGATAAAACCTTAATGGTATCAATTTTAATATCTTCCAAAAAACAAAAATTCCAATTCCAAATTGTCCAATTCCAAAATGCCACAATACAGAAAGGGAAGAGCTGACGCTTCAGTAAGAGAATCATGAGAAGTCTTATTTTTAAAATGCAGGGATAAAGAACACCCTCGATATTGAGTATTTTAGAGGCATCCTACTCTTCCAGAACCCAGAGAAAACACAGAAGTTAAATAGCAAGACACTTTTCCAGAAGTGTTGAAACAAACAAGAAGAAGTTTTATTTTGAAAATACACTCTTTAAAGATAAATTTGGCTTCCATTTTCCATATCTAGGTGCATCCAACAAGATACAAAAACAAACAAAACAAAACAGCAAAACAAAGACCCACGACATTATGTACAGAGCTCTAAAATGAGCTGTGAATATCTACAAGAAACTAGCATATGCTCTTTGTGAAGGGATGTACTTGTGTGGCTTTCTACAGTTCTCAGTCCTCGAGCAGAAGAGTTAACTCCCTGGAGCTGCAGGTGCAGCTGCAGCAAGGGAAGAGCTGGGGTCAGTAAGGGGTTGGGGGTGCGACCCCTGGGTGGGAGGCGTGGAGAGGTGTCTGGGGAGGGGAGCAGCGGCGGCATGGGACACATCCTGGGCTTCTCTAGAAGTCCTGCCGCGGGGTGTGAGTCAGGCTGTGCCGCCGCAGATCACAGTTTCGCCTGAACACTTTGCCGCACTGCTCGCAGCTGTAGGGCTTGATGTCTGTATGGGTGAGAAGGTGAGTTTTCAGATTACTTCTCTGATTAAAGGTTCTTCCACATGTGGGACATTTGTGTGGAGATTCCTGTTCAGATGTGAAGCAAGCAAAGGATTAATCCTTCACACCACCACCGCACCCTTCTCAATAGTTTCTGTCTTATCGGTATCACAAGCCGTTAACATAACACACGCACGACAACAAAAGAGGGGACTTGCAGGAACAAATCTGGCTCCTAATCCTCCAATCAAGAAAACACACGCGCAGGCACACAGAGGGGCCCCGATTACACTGATAACTGCCGGTGGCCACCGCGGTGGGCTTTGTGATTTCCAGCTCTTTACATTTCATCACCGTGTCACAGGCAGGAAAAGGAGGAAGGAAAAACTCTAATCCTCTCTTAAGGAACGACATTCTCCCAGGCAATAAGGCTCTTCTTTGCTGGAAAATTAAACTATTCCTCAATGTTCAGAAAACTACAAATTATGAGGCCTTTGGGAGAGAGAGCATATGGGATTTCGCCATGCCTCCATTATCAAAATTACCTTTATTTCCTCCCAAACACGAAAGCTTTAAATGCAGGGCAGATCAGATGGGGGAAAAATAATAATTCTAAAATTAGGATTTAGAATACAGAGAATGGTCTTTTCTTTAAGAAAAATATAATAATGTTTTGTGTTAAGGAACATTAATTTTTTTTTTTTGGTATAAAAAAGTTGAGTGCTGTTTTCCCCACCTAGAAAACTAAATCTAGACAGAGCCTTTTAAGAGAAAGAGCCGGCCACTGAACACCTTTGTAAGGAGCAAAAATGATAAAACGAAACCAGCCATTGTCTTTAAACAAGAAAACAAACTTACCTGCATATGTAAAGTTTTGTGAACCGCTAGAGTTCTAGACTGACAAAATCCTTTCCCACATTCCTGACATTTGAAAGGTTTTTCTTTGGAATGGATATACCTGTAAATCAATATAAGGTTTCATTGAAATGGTTTTACCACCATGGTGAGGAGTTTCTTTTGACAGCTACTCAAAAGGAAGTCGTGAAAGGACAAAAGAAACGGGATTCCCATTATTTATATTTTTAGATTGTTTTTCCCCCCTGTGTAATTCTGTTTATGGTTAACCTCAACTAACAGATTCTTCAAAACATTCACCGGACTCTGGCTTTATCTACACTTGATCGCCCTCTCTGGCGTATTCTGGAGCTTAAAATCCCGCCGAATGAGTCCTTCCTGGTCTCTACGGCTTTCCGTGGTACTTAAACTGGCCAAATCAGGATGTTAGGCAAGGTCGAATTCAGGGGAATGGATTTTAGCGAATCCCTAAACAGCTACGGAGGAGCCCAACTGAAGTCCTAACCCTGTGGAATTGCAGGTAGAGTGCAGAGAGAAGACACCCCAACCCCCCTCCTGGGAAGTTTTTACCCGATGAAAACACTTACGTTATAGTATTTTTTCATTCGTTTATGAATGCAGAGTTTAAGGTGGTGAAGGGGTTGTGGGGAGCCGTTTTTAAATTCAGTGATCTCAAGACCCCCATAAATAAAATAAAAGAAAGATCGCCTTGGCAGGCTCTGGGGTGCACCTGGGGGTGGGGAGTAGCGCAGGGAGGGAACCCAGTAGAGGCGCACTAGGACAATTCTAGAAATGGTCTGACGGCAGCCCGTACTAGTATCCACCACGGGAAAGTCTTCGGGGACCCTCGGCTTTACCCACCCCACCCCTCAACGGCGACCGGGAGGAAACTGGAAACAGATCTGAGGACCAAGGCCAACCCACCAGATTGCATCCGCCTAAGGATGAGGAAAGGTCCTCCGGCATTCCAAACAAGGACGCAGCAGGAGACGGCGGAGGAAAAAGGTAATTGTTGGGGGTTAGTTGTAGCTGGCCAGGGAGGGCCTTTGGGGATCTATTCTAGCGCAGAGGGGATTTTAGTGACACTTGGAATGTCTCTCAGGACTGGGTACTCTGGACTAAGTCGCCATCCCTTCCCGGGCCTACCTCTTTCCCCACCTCACCTGTGATCCCGCAGATGGTCTTGCCTCCGGAAGGCCTTGTGGCAGATGTCACACGTGTACGGCCTCTCATCCGTGTGGGTCCTCTCGTGGATGAGCAAGTTGTAGGATTTGGTAAAGTGTCTGCCGCAAAACTTGCAGATAAACTCTTTTTTCGTTTTGGAGGGCAACCTCCCTCGGGAGGGCTTTCTGTCCGGAGTCAATTTACTGAGCCCCGACATGGGGCTACCCAGCCCCGGGCTCAGCTTGGTCAGGTCTCCCATTTTAGGGGGATCCTCTTGCGTGGCGGCCACCGCCAAGTTGGCAAAGTCAAAACGGGGCCGGTCCTTGTGCAGGGCTGGGAGGACGTGGGCAATGGCTCCCTGCTTGGGGTGGAAGAGGTGGGTGGTAAAGGGCAGAGCCGGGAAAGGAAATCGCGCGTCCACGAGGCCCTGCGCCGCCGCCATCTCGGTGATGGTGGAGCGGGTGATCTCGTGCACGTTGGGGTACCCCAGCGTCCAGTGGTTCATGTGCATGGTCTGCACGGCGCTGAGACCGTACAGGCCCTGCAGGTGGTCCACCGCGGCGGGGAAGGTGTTCACCGCCTGCAGGAAGGAGTAATTGGTGAGCTGCAGCGACGGGTGGAGCGGGATGGGCGCCGGCAGGGCCTTGCTCCCCATTTTCCCGGGTGCTGGGGGGCGGAGGGTACCGCCCCTTTCTTCCAGGACTCAGAGGCAGGTGGGCGTGGGGCTCCGGTGAAAACCCAGAGAGACAACGGCACGCAGAGAAACCCTAAAAATGGCAGAGGGAGAGAGGGAGAGTCGTGACTATTATCTAAGCCGGCTCGGCCTGCCGTTTGGCGCCAGCGAGGGTTACCACACCTTCCTTCAAAGTCCTCCTCCCCACTCTCCTCCAGGGCCCTCAAAAGGAGTGGTGAGGGAACCGCACCGCGCCTGCCAGGCGAGTCCGCACCGAGCTCGGCTCCGGGGCCAGGGTGTCAGGCGGGGCAGGAAGTGGCCTTCTGGCGAGCGGGGCGCCCCGCGCCCCTTCTGTGGGCGCCCACAGAAAGGTCGGACTGCGGGCACGCAAGGAACGGAAGAGCCGGGAGAAAGAAAGGCGGGCGGTGTGTGTGTGAGGGGGGCAGTGCTTCAGCAGAGGCAGCGCCGACTTCAGCCCACCCACCCCACCCTGTGCCGCGAAGCTCGGGCAAACACCAAGTCCCGAGATGCCGGCACCCGCAGGCCTAGAGCCGAGTCTCTGTCGCCGAGGCCCATCCGAGCTCCCCGGGGAACGACGCGGAGGGCCCGTCCGAACCGCCGAGCGGCTGCAGCTCGCGCGGCGCCCCCCGCCGGCCGCCCCGCCCCGCGGTTGCCTTTCCCGCGCTTACCCCGGCCACGCCGCCCGGTGCGGGAGCGCAGCCGGGGTGCGCTTCGCGCTCCAGGGCCCTCGGGCCCTCGGAGGGGCCAGTCTCGCCCCGCGCTGACCTCGGAGGTTTTCTTTTTCCTTCCTCTGCCTCAGTCCCATTTATCAGCGGTGACGGGCCGCAGGAAAGAAAAGTGACACCTCGGGGGCCGGGTTCAGCCTGGAATCGCCCCCTCCTCCTTCCCAGGGGCCGTCCCCTCCCACCCCCCACCAAGATCCCTTCCAGATGGTTCAGGCTCCCCGGGGGGTGCGGTGCGGTGGTGTGGGATAGGGCTGGGTGGGCGGAGAACCTCCCTGAGGCCGGAACCCCTTCTCCCAGACCGAGCGCCAAGCTCTCGGGAGGCCGGAGCGGCTTCCCGGCCTGGCATCAGGAGCCGCTCCTACACCGGGGAGGCCTCGGGAGAAGAGCAGAGAGGAGGGAAGAGGAGAGTGGGCTCCTTGGGGGAGGGATAGGGAAGGGGTAGCCGGGGAGCCACAGCGGGCCGGGTACAGCGCGGCTTTGCCGGCCTGGAAGAAGCTCGTTATCTGCTGGGAGACGTGTGCGGCCTGGGCCTAAGCAGGGTGCAAGCACTCGCATCTCTCTGCGCCCCAAACAGCAATAGAGAGGTCTGATTCCAGACCCAGGTTCCCCAGGACACCTCATCTGCATTCAGGGCGGGCCCACCTTTTCCCACTTCCAGCTGCCTTTTAGCCTCGGTTCTGCCTGCTCCGCGGACCTGGGCCTTGCCTCTGAGCGCAGCTCCCCAGGTGCGGGACTCCCAGCTAAGTGCTTCCCTGGAGAGGGGCAGGGGGGCCGGTCAGAGCCAACAACCTTTAAGTCTGGCTTTTGAACCCAGCAGGAAGGTGGGAAGGTTTGTCCAGCCTTCCCCTCATCACCCACCCTTTTACACGCCTGAATCTTCTCTGGTGTGCTGTGAAGTGTTGCCCGGGGCTCCGAGGGCAGACTTGGGGGACCGCGCTAATGACACAGCGCTCTGACAAGGCAGAATATGGTCGCCTCAGTGAGGCCCACACCTTCTCTCCCTCCTCTTCTGTCTGGAATGCTCAGAGACAGGGATTTATTAATGCACTGCCTCTGCTTGGTAGTATTTGGTCTGGCAGTTCAGACTGGGAGTTAATGAGAGGTGTGTAAGAGTCAAAGGGTCTTAGTCAGACCATTCAACCGAAACTGTAAACCCCCATTAGTAATAAACTTTCCCACCACAAATCACGATTCATTTTTGTTCAGTGGCAACCCTCAAGCACTCCTAGAAAGGCAGAAAAAAAGGTACTAATATCCCTGATAATCTATCTGATTATTTCCTCTTCCATTAAAAATAGTAAGTTACACTTTTATTTCCTTCTTTTTGTGTAATGAGGATTTTCCAGAGATTCAAAATATTATCTTCCCCCTATGTTAAAAAGTGATCTCCCCCATAGAGAGGAAACTGAAATTATTATTTGAGTGTATTCCCAGACTAGATTTCTTAGAAATAAATACAGGAGGCAAAGTACAGCTCCTACCACTGTTATGGGGTGGTGGAGGGAGAGGTTGTCAATTGAAGGAATATCACCAGTTGTGATTTCCATTTCACATGCACAAAGTGAAATCTGCCCTAAACACTACGTGTTAATTCTGCCAGCACAAAGTTGAGTGCCATCTTCCTTGCCTTTTCTTCAAATGGTTTATAACACAAAAATTAGCAGCTCTATTCCAGTTCAGCCCCAAAATGGCACAAACGTGTATTTCATAGTAAGTTTTCATTTTAATTTGCAGGACAGATAGTTTCTTCATAGAGGAAGAGCAAACCATTGGTGACTTCCATCCTTTTACAAACAGAACAACCCTAAATATCCACCAAACACCTTTGCCATAAATAATTAGGGAATTTAGATTTCCACTCTCCCACTGAGTTGCTGGAAATATATATCAAAAGATATTTTAAGTCAATGTAGAGATCTAAAGTACTTTCGTTTTGTCTAAAGTTGAGCATGTAATTCCCACACTGAGTTTCAGGCAATAATAGCGATCATCATCCTTACTGTCATTTCTCGTCTACCCCTTTTCGGACCATTGGTAAGTTACTTTTAATTTTACAAGGAAAGAACCAATTAAAAGACATTAATATTTCGGTGGAGCTGAGGCTAGTTTTCTTTCATCAGTCTTCTTCACAGGGATTTCCAGGCATGTACAGAAGTTTTGTAAAATTTAGTTCCCTAGTTGTCAACAAGTAAAAAAGTGTACATACCTAATTTCAGTTCAGTGAAGATTTCAAAACATTGGAGAAAAGAAGGTACGTGGTAATTTGATAGCGTCTTGCTCTTTGGTAATGCTGTTATTACACTGAGTTATCTAAAAATAATATACAGTCAGGGGTCATCTGCTAAAACCTGTGTGTTGGTGTGAGAGAAATGACTGGTGGATCCATAGACTCGCTGAATTTCAGCCCAAGCCACAGTGAAATTTTACATAAATCAGAGCGAAAGTCTTAGTAGATATAAGGAGATCATTTAAAAAGTAATAATGATGGCCAGCCTGGATCAGGTGAACGGAGGAAAACGGCTGCTAAGTTCCTGCCCCTTCGCAGCGCCTCTGCCTTCCCAAGGAGTTAATTAAATTAAGATGCCTTCCGCATAAGCTGGGTTCTGTTTCTCTCTGCTCCCTCGCTCCCCCTGCGTGAGTAATTTTCTTGTTCTGCTCAGAACTGCAGTTTGTTTAGCAGAGAAAGTAGCTGTCTGCGCCGTTTCGCTTCGGGAAACGCCAAACCTCTTTTGTTCTCTGCTAACAGGTAGGGAGAAGGATCCAGCGCTCCCTCCACAAACACCTTTCTTCCCTCCTTCCTGCAACCGCCACTCCTTTCTCTGTAGCTCTAACGCGAGAATCTAAGCGTTTAAACCCCAAGGGAATTTGCCTTCTGCACTGCCCACCCCCCACCCCCCAGGACTGGAGGGTGGGAGGGAAATCAAAAGGCCAGCATAAGGTTGGAGAATTACCTAGGACTGCACGATTACTTCCCTCTTGAAACGCGCTGGCTAGGCAGGCAGTGTGAGTCCCGGCGCGTTCGCGCAGCGCTGCCGCGGCTGCCCCGAGACGGGTGGACCAGGAATACTACGGCACCATCAGAAACACCACGGGATTATGGGGTTTTATCTCAGCGTACGTTCATCAGCTTTTATAAGAAGGCTTGCTGAATGCTCAGATTAAATGTCGCTAAACAAAACTAAAAACAGCACAAAAAGTGTGTGTCCTTAAGTGTTAGCTGGGAGTGGAGTGCCGGGGATCCGATAAAGTGAGAAACACAATGTCCCAAAGATTGCATCCATATGATTTCTTTTCACAATTTCTGAACGTGCGGCACGCCAGACCGAGAATATGAGTGTCCCCTGCACCCCCTATACCCTTCCTTCCTTAAGGCGGCTGCAGCTCCTTCCCAGAGCGGGCACTCACCTCCCTCAGAAAGGTCCGCCTGGGCAGAGCCGCTCAGACCCGGCCCAGGTGGTGAGGCGCAGAGCTCGGAAAGGTCATTGGGTCCACGCGGGGCAAACTTCTTTTTCCGAGCGGAATCCCGGGAGCCGCGGACATGATCTAGAGGACGACGAGCAGCAAAAACGAGAGCGGATCCTCGCCTTCGTCCAGGTCTGTGGACGTGGAGTTTGTAAAGCCCGGGGGTTGGTAGAGCCGGCGCTCAGCGCTCGCCCGGAACCCCGCGCCTCCGCAAGCCTCTCGCCGCCGACTCCGGGTAAGGTCGGAGCCTGCAGTCTCGCAGGGCCATCACCCTCCAGCAGCGAGCGCTTCGAGCTCTGTCCCCGCCCGCGTCCCTCCCCAGGCTGCTCGCGGCCAGGAGTCCCGGGCTTTAGTAGCAGCCCCGCCTCCCCTTCGGGCGGGCGTCCCGCTGCAGCGCGGGGCCCACGGAGCCTGGCTCCGCCTCCGCGCCCGGCGCCCGCTAATGGTCCACTCTGTTTACTTGTGTTTGGATAGCAACTGAGTCTTAAAGGCACAGGTTTGCTCGAGGTTTCCCTGTTACAGAGATGAGCCGAAGGTGACTCAGTTCAAAACTCACACATAAGCAAAGCCCACCCCCTTTCCTTCTCGGTGCCACTTTTCCTTATACTGTTAGAAACTCAACAGCTGGTTCTCTGCTTCCTGAAGACCCTTCAGAGAAACACAAACGGCATTTTGTAGTTTTACTTGGCGATCTCGTCAGATTAATTTCCACATCTTAACACGTTTAATTTAACCATCTTCTTCATAGAGTAAAATCAATCAGTTCTAGACTGTATTCTCCAATATATATCACATTTTCCTCAATTTTAAATACAGCTTTGTACAAACTTTTTGTCAATTATGACTGTTTCTGTAGTCTGCTTTTGCTTGCTGTTTTCAAAACGAAGTTTGTTTTTAGAGGTGACAATTGACTAATTCCGCAATTACTGCAAAGACATATGTGGAATGTCCTAGAAGAAATTTCTTCCAATATTTAAGGTTTAATCAGCCAAGGTACATTTTATAAGCAATAAACCAACTTGTTTAAAGGGTGGGCATATGCAACCCATTGGCAAACAATAAAGACTCCATCTGGAATGGGTGAAGAACAATCATTTAAAATTCTTAGGAAAATACTATTGTGGCTTCTCAAAACATGTACATATTCACTCCCAGACCAAAAAAAAAAAAAAAAATCACAACTCATTGTTCAGTCTCCAGGAAACTTAATCGAATTTGGTGTAGTGATAAATTTTTCAGGTTCTTCTAAAGGTTTGGTCCTGTGTGCATCTAATGGCAGAACGCACTTCAGCTATGCTGTAAGTAGTGTGATCGAGTGACAGAAAGGGAGTGACACACTCATTTCCAGAAGAGATCTGCGTGAACAACACTGAGCAAAACTCCTTTCGTCCCAGACGAGTCACCAGAAGGGATTTGCGTTAGCCCCTGGCAAGTTCGCGCTTTGAGGGGCGCAAATCTTCCAGCCAAAATGCTGTACAATTCAAAAGTGTTCCGTCAAAAGATGGTTTTGGATGTGCCACCCCAAAGGACAATTAAAATAATGTCATCGTGCTGGGTAGTGGATAAATACAAGCAGAAGACTAAACTTGTCGAAAGGTTAACCAGAGATTGGTGAGCCAGGCAGAAGCTACGAGATATTATTTTATTAAGATACAATTCCTTCTATTTTACTTATGCCCAGATGGATGAAATTTTTCGTTCCTTTGGTAATATGTAGTCCAGGGATAGTAGATCCTCTTTTCCTTTCTTTCCAATTTAAATTCTCGAAGGTTAAAAAGTGAGCTTGGAGTGGAGACCCCGGTGTTTAATATCCTTCCGTATTTAACTGCTTAAGGTAGATTTGAGAAACTGTGGAAGTAGCAGAATGCCTAAGAGTTCAGGGGTTTTTAAAAAACACGTTTTCCCTAGTGGGTTCTATAGGGGTGCTTTCATTTCAGCGCTCAGTCCTAAGCTCCAACTACCGGGATGCCTGTGGTCCCCTCTCTCTAACCACCTCATTCCTTCCGCAGCTTTTCTCAATTTGGAAAATTTGGAGGGAACTTTCTCTTCTTTCAGACCCCCAGGACACACACTCCCGGGGTGGTGACCTGAAGAGTGTTCCTACGCTTCGTATTTCCTCTTCTAAAGTGGAGGCAACTCCCCAGCGGCAGGCTTCACACCTTCCCACCCTGTATATGTGTGTGCGAGGAACCGCCTGCTTTTCCTGCGGGCCGGACAGAATTTCCAACCACCCACGAGCTGCGCCCTCTTTCCGCAAACCTCCTGAGCCCAGGTTTTTTCATAAACGTGTTTACCTCGCCCACCCCAGCTTCCGAAATTCCACAATGGAGTCTGGGCTACGACGGCCCGAGGGCTGCTGTTGCTTGAAAGGTAGGAAAGAGTCGACGAGTTCCGGGCTTTGGGGAAGCCGAGCGGCGGGCAGTGCCTCTTCACACTCCAGGCCCCACCGCCGCTGCGGGCAGGTGCGCGCCTCAGGCCGAGAGCGAGCCCGAGGCTGAGAGCCACGCGGCACTGCACACAGGGCTCTCCCGGGCCGCCTCCGCGCCCACCCCGGGCGGGCCCTTGCGTTTCCCCAGGCTCAGCTCCCGCGAGCCCCTTGCTCACGCCAGCGTCTAGAGCGCACGCATTGTGGGGGCCCACCCAGGAGCAGCCTCACGGGCTGGACTCCTCCGGAGACAACGCTCCTCTGGGAAGATAGGCCACCCGGCCCACGGCAGTTGTGGGGTCGGGGTGTGTGGAGAGGGAAGTCCTGGAGCCTGCAGCGGCCCAGCTGCTCCCGGGGATCTGAATCTCTGAGCAGCCGTCCCACTGCTTCCGCGCCCCCCCCCCTCCCCGGAGCTGCGCCGCCTGTTCACTCTGACATTTCCGCGGACACGGTCATCTGTTGTCCTCGCTCTGGGTTCTGGGTTTTCGACACCAAGGACGCTTCCAGGGAAATGGCTAACAGACCGACTAGGGGCGCGCGAGCAGTTGCTGCTTCAACCCGAACTGCCGAAAGTTTACGCCCCGGAGGACCGGGTGAAGGCGGTGAGAGGAAACAGAGTTGGAGGAGGAGGGGTCGGGCAGAGTAGTCCCCTCTCCCCCTGCCCCGGCCCACCCAGGAGGCTCTGCCAGTTAAGCAGCAAGCAGGTGTCAGACAACAGGCTTCTTGCAGTTGACTCCGAACCTTTCCCACTCCGACCGTGCACTGCGGTTATGCTAAAAATGTTTACCCTTTAAGACACAAATTATGGTAACCCCGTCTTTTTCTCCAGGGATTTCAGCTGCCATTATCTCTGAGGACTTGCCTCCCTTTTCCCCAGCCTTCCTCAGCCTCTTTAGGGAGGGGACCTTTCGCATTTGAACTTCCCGCACTGTTTGCCGCTTTTCCCAGATCCCGGAGGAGCTAGTAGCCCAGCTATTATCTGGGCGTGTGTGTTGCAGTCCCGGAGTAGTGAGGAGGCCCGCCAAAACCTAGAGGAGGATCGCGGGCACTGGGCTCAGAACTGAGGGTGTGGAACAGGGACCAAAAGACTAAGAATTTTATCTTTTAAAAAAGTATGTTCCAGTCGGCGCTCTACACTGGGATGGGATGGGAAAGCGCGGCCGCGGGCAGAGCTCTGCAGTCTGCGGGAAGAGCCGCAGCGCCCCCTGGAGGCAAGTGCCGAGCACTACCCGGCGCTGGCGCCGGGGGCAGTCACAGGCAGCAGGGTCCGGGGTGTGAGTGCGCAGCCAACTACCCCGCCGGCAGCTGGATTCCTTTCACCTCGACCTGGGCCCCTTTGCGGCGGATGTAGAGTTCTGTGCGCCACAGGGATGCTGAAGAGAAGGCCCTGGCCTGCTGTCAGGGCCAACAAGCCCCTTTACCCCCACCGCTGGGGCCTTGATGAGCGCCCCACGCGATGGTCCCCCAGCGACTTCTCGCCTGGCCGGATTTTCTGAGTTTTCGGACTCACGCGCCGCTCCAGGAGACTCTGACTTTCGCAGGGCAGGGAAAGACCCCAGTACTGACCCCAGCGCACGGAGTTTGCGGGCGGTCCCGCATTCATTAGCTCAGATTCCAAGGCCTCGAACACTGTCCCTGTGGGAGAGGCAAGAGAGGTTTCTCTGGGGACTGTATTAGGAAAGCCTGACCCGCTCCCCACGACCTATGCTTCCTCCTACCCCATCATTTGAAGCCCTGTCAGGAATGGGTCTCCTGGACGGACCGTGCTCTCATTAAGCCAGAGAGCGGGAAGAGGCGTGTGGCGAGGCGCCCGGATCGCGCGCGAACGTTCCCGGGGCGGGGCGGTGGGGGGCCTGAGGACCCCTCCAGCCATCCAATCCTCGGGCCCAGCCACCTCCTGAATGGGGCCAGGCCGGTGAGCCTCAGGCACCAGAGCCCAGCCCAGCCTCCAGCGCTCTCCCCTGGGGGCAGGAGGGTGAGGGGTGCGCGTTGGGCTCACTGGCACTCTCCCGGTGCCTCTGCCCTCGCTCAGCTTTGCTCAGCTGGAGGCGGCAGCGCCCATCCAGCCACCAACTTGCGTGGCACCGAGTCACCGGGAAAGGGGAGCTGCCTGCGAAGGCCTTAGACTGGATCGGAAGGCTAGCCACCGGGCCACAGCAGGGTGGGCAAGCCGAGGGGCAGACCCTCCTGGAAGCCTGGGTCCCATCGGTGTTTGGCTTTACCGAGTGCCGAAGCAGCGAGGCCCAGCGCCGAGTCCAGGCCTCCCCGCGATCCAGCAGCCGCTCTGGAGTCACGTCGTGTTGCGAAGGCCCTGGCGCTCGAGAACTGCTCCGCGCCTTCAGGCTGCGCAGAGTCCCGAGAGGTGTCGCGGGCGGGATGGCGCGGGGGAGGGGGGGTAGGAGCCGGCAGCAGCGCGTGCGGGCTCTGGCACGTGCTGGGCGCGAGTGGAGCTCGGCTGCCCCGAGACAGGGGCTTGGGCTCCCAGGGGGTGCGGGGACTGGGTGCGCTCCGCTCTCGGCTTCAGCCGTCTTCCCCTTGCCCCTGGTCCCCTGGAAGAGGATCTCCCGCAGTTCGCCTCGAAAGAGAAAGCCAGGTCAAGTCGTACGCTCCCGCGTCGAAGGACAGCTTCGAATTCCAGGTGCTTTTCTAACAGAGCCCGTTGGACTCCTTGACTAAGAGGACCTAAGCAGCGGAGGACAAGACCCGGGAACTTCCCAGGAGGGAGGACCCTGTCGCTGGTGCCCCTCTGGGGCATCTCCACCCGCCCACAATGGGACTGTCCCAGCCCTCTCACTCCGTCCGAAAAGATCCTCAGAATGGACTAGGACAGAATATGCAAACCTATTTTTGTTAGGCTTTCCGCTTAAAAAACAAACTTACCTGCCAACTCTTTAACATTGAGAAAATTCAAATGAAAATCTTGATTTCCGATTCCTATGCGTCCATAAGCTAGCCGGAGCCTAGCAGCTGTGCTCCCGTTTCTCTGTCGTCTGTTCGTAAAATGTCTCGGATTGCCTTAGAATTTCCAATGCTCGTTGCCGAGGTCTTTTCTCTGGATGCTGGGATCGGTCCAGAGTTACTGTCTAGAGCAGCAGTTCGTAAAGTGTGGTCCAATAGCATCAGCAACTTCTGGAAACTTGTTAGAATGCAGATTCTCTGGCCCCACTTACTGAGTCAGAAACTCTGGGAGTGGGGCCCGACGATCTGCTTGGACAAGCCCACCAGGTAATTCTGATGCATGCCCAAGTTTGAGAACCACTGACTCAGATCAAATTGACGTTTGGGGGAATCGCAGGCGTGGGGAATTTATCTTTCCCTCTCTTCCTCCCTCCCTCCTTGCCTTCATTTCCCTTTCCGCCAGAGACTGGCCTAGGGCAGCTCATTCGTTCATTCGCTCATTCATTCACTCATTCATTGGCTCTCATTCATCTGACTTCCAGAGGTACCTTCCAAGACCTTGGAGACTCGAGGAGTCATGTTATCTAGGCGCGAACCCTCCCTTCAAGGAGTTGGGTCGGGATTCACGGACAAAACGAGAGAGAGAAAGTAATACGGGTATCTTCCCATTTCACAGCCAGTTTTTGTTGTTATTATGATTATAATCTAATACTGGACTTGATACGATTTCAGGAAATGTCCCGGTTAGGGACCAGGAGCATCGCACCTCATTTTCGTTTCTCACCTTTTGGGACTCCCCACTCTTTCCCTCGCCCAGTATTCTCGAGATACTATTCTCGTCTTATTTTCTTTCTTTCTTTCTTTCTTTCTTTCTTTCTTTCTTTCTTTCTTTCTTTCTTTCTTTCTTTCTTCTTTTTAAGATTTTATTTATTTATTCAACAGAGAGACAGACAGCGAGAGAGGGAACACAAGCAGGGGGAGTGGGAGAGAAAGAAGCAGGCTCATAGCGGAGGAGCCTGATGTGGGGCTCGATTGTGGGACTCTGGGATCACGCCCTGAGTCGAAGGCAGACGCTTAACGACTGCGCCACCCAGGCACCCCTCTCTTCTTATTTTCATCACTGCCTAGTGATTCTGTGAGTCTGGGGCATACACTTCCTCTCACGCCTTGACACACTGCCGACACCCTCCCTGTCCTCCCTGCACTGGGTCAGAGTGCGTGAAGCCGGCGGAGAAAAGGGAGTGTCACAATCGGCGGGATCGTGTCTGGACCTGGGCTGGAAGTTTCTGTGCCTTTGGATTTCCCCGAGGCTGCACGGGACGCTCTTAGGACAGCTGAAACAGACGCGCAAGTTCTGCGCACCTACTCCGCACGCGCTCTCACTAGCTGCCATCTTGCGTCCTGGGGTCCACAGCTGCCCAGCTTGGCTGGGGGGGGGAGGGGGGCAGGTGTACCCGGGCGTAGACGGCGTGATCCTCAACCTGCGGATTTGTCACCTTAAGACTGAGTCAAATCCCATTACCTTTCTCTTGGGAGCATAAGAATCATCTATCCCCCTACCCCCGTGTATCTAAAAATCCAAACGAAGCTGGCAGTTTGTAGTTTTCTTATGCCAAATCAACCTTCCTTAAACTTTCCCTTTGCACTTTCTCCTAGAACCTTGACTTGAACTTCTGTTCCTAGCCAGGCAAAGAGCCACCTCCACTGGAGCATTTGCTACCCAGCACCTTCCTGCACCGCGCTCCCCCCATCCCACCACCCCCCCCCCCCCCGCCGTCACCGCCCCCCCCCCCCCCCCCGCGAGATTTTCTGGTTGTAGGCAGTGAGAACAGTAGAAGGCACTTTGCCTCACAGGCAGTGGCGGGTGCCTAAAAAACCTGGTCTAACTGGAAGTCTCTTGTCTATTTTTAGACTCAGAAAAAAAAAAAAGTTTCATTTTAGTGAGCCAGTGCAAGGAAGCCACTGAAAATGCACACAAAAATGAGTATATTGGCCTTAGTCATAAATTGTGTAAGAGTACTCAGCTCCATTGTGTCAAAGTTTGCTATTTATATGTCCTTTTCTTATAGGGATTTTCAAAGTATAGAATGCAGAGTGGTCAGGAACATGATAATCTCTTTACAACCTGTGATCATATTTCTTAACAGGATTTTGCTTTCCAGTGCAGATGGTTTGACACAGTAACATTCAAAGCAGCCAGTACTTAGTTAGCAAATGCCAAGGCCAATATTTGAATGCAGATACAAGTTTTAACAAAGGAAAGTGTATATCCCTGTAGCTATTTCTGTGAATATTCCCCAGAAGATTAATACACTATTTTTGAATCTAATCCAGGTCAGCAAACTCTAAAGTCTGTGAGGTGCCAGCTCAAAGGGCACATAGAATTCCTTGTCACCAAATATTTTTGAGCGTCTACTATGGGCCAGGTTCTAGGCAGTTGTGTTATTGTTTGAGACCCTGAATTTCCTCCTGACTTCGGGTGGGGCAAAGACAAGAAAGGTGGGATTTTAAGGTTGGCTTCCTCTGATTTTGTTAAATCGTTAAAGTATTTGTACTTAATAGCAATCTTTAAAACATTTATTGAACTCTTTCTTACATTTTTAGATCATTTTTACAAGTCAAGGAGAGAAAGTCAGTATTTAAGCCAGCTCATTTATTGGAAAATGAATGCCAGCACAGCCTTAACTTTTGGTTTTCCAATTGGAAGACCTTAATATCATGACAACATTTTACAATAATGTTATTTCTATCAGGTGATAATTCAGCTGTAGATTCCTTATGATTGGTGACCATTGGTTCACTCAAGCCTGCTTTCACATCCTAACTCTATAAGCAGCCACAGAAAGAAAAAAAAAAACACTTCTTCCTCTGGCACCTTTGCTGGAGGGAGGGGTAAAGGAAGTGGCAGACAGCTAGGCTGGCCCCAACCTCATTGTTCCTTGGGAGAATTTAAAGTGGTATCAGCTCAGATCCAGCTGGCTTCAGAGAATCCAGGTCTCTTAAGGAGCAATGAGCTCTATTATACTCACCTCTAAGCTCAAAACATAGACAACTTCAATGGATCTGGAGACACAGGGATGTGAGAAGTGGAGAGGCTCCATTCTATTCTTCCCCCATACACTGTGTCACAATGACTGGTCACACTGCCTATCTTAGCTACATATTCCATGTCACAGTGCCTAACCCCTCTTCCCATGTTGTCCGCAGCCATGCCTGGCAAATGGGCCTGCCTCCAGGAGTCAGTCTGGGTGGATGCTATGATGTCAGGACACAAGGCAGCAGCATTTCTAACATGTGTTAGACCACGGTTGCCTTTTCCTTTCCCTGGAAAAGTACACAAAGTGCAAGTTGTCTCCCAGGCCATGAGGCACACATCCAAATGCCCTACGTGGTGGGCCCGCCCAGGCCCAGGAGAGTGTGGAGGAGAACACGAGTGTGTCATATGGGTGTGTTCACCAGTTCTGCTCCCCTCTGTCTCAGCCTTGACCACATTCTTTTGACAGGCCATATGGCCTGGGAGTGACCTGGAATATATTAGGAGCACTGGCTTGTGGAACCTGTGCAGAGCAAGGGAGCAATGGCAGAGTGGGATTTTAGATTTGTTAATTCATTTAACATGTTTTATTTGTTGGGGATATTCAGTATAGTAGGCCCTGTGGTTGGTGCTAGGGGTATATCAGGGAATAAGGGCCTATGGTCTAGTAGGGAGACAGACAAATAAGCAGGTAATTGTGATACAGTATGAATGAGAAAACCTGGATCCGAGGTCCCTAGTTAAAAGTCTATTATCTTGGCCAAGTCCTGCCACTTGTTGGAGCCTCAGTTTCTAAATCTGCTAATTAAAATACTCTGAGGGTTAAATGACATGGATATATATCAGTGCTATAAGTAGTTGTGATTCTTTCTTATCCATTAACATGAACTGACCTCATCAGCCCCAAATTATTCTTCATACTCCTCCAATGACTTGGAAAGGAGACCAAGGGGAAGAAATTTGACCCAGTGCCTAGTACCTAGTGGTCAAGAGTACAAAAATTAAGTCACTGCAGCAAGTATTTCTAGAGAAAAAGTCAGCCGTCTTGACAGAAAGATTTTATTGAAAGAAATTTTCACTGTTCACTGAAAAGTAGGAATACTGTACTATACTGTATATTACATTTTGTTGTACTCTGTTGTTTTGTTTTATTGCAATTAGAGAATACATGGAGTAGATCTATGAGAAATAGACTTTTTAGGCTTCAAAGCTATTATTTTGGATGTTCTCTCTAGTGAAGCAATGATGCAGTTAATTTGGGATGTCATTGACATATGAAATCTTAAGGGGAAGGAAATGGTATCAGAATACAATGGAACTATGGGTATCAGAAAATCTAAAATAACATAGGCTTAAACAATAGAGAAGTTAAATTTTTAAAAAAGATTTTATTTTGGGGACACCTGGGTGGCTCAGTCGGTTAAGTGTCTGCCTTTGGCTCAGGTCATGATCTCAAGGTCCTGGGATGGAGCCCCACATTGGGCTCTCTGCTCAGCAGGGAGTTTGTTTCTCCTTCTGCCTGCTGCTCTGCCTGCTTGTGCTCTCTCTCTCTGTCAAAGAAAGAAAGAAAATCTTAAAAAAAAAAAAAAAGATGTTAAAGTAATCTCTACACCCAACATGGGGCTCGAACTCACAGCCCCAAAATCAAGAGTCTCATGCTCTGATGACTGAGCCAGCCAGGTGCCCCACCAACAGAGAAGTTAATTTATCTCTCACATAAACATAGGCAAGCCAGAGACAATATGGTGGCTAGCTCCTTAATTATCAGGTACTTGGACACCTCTCTTGTTGTTCCAGCAACTTAAAGAAATAACTTTCACCTTATAGTCCAAAATCATTGCATTCCAGCCAGGAGTAAGGAGGAAGGCATGAAGGTCAACCACCACTTCTTTAAGGAGATTCTACAGAAACAAAAACCGAGACACACAGCCAAACCCAGCTGCCAGGGAGGCTGGGAAATGAAGTCTTTACTCTGGATGGCTGTATGCCCTGCTAAAATGCAGGCTTCTATTACTAAAGAAGTAGAGAACGGATATTGGGTGATGCCCAATAGTCTCTGCCACAGGATGTCTGGGCCTGATATTTGATTACCATAAATACTGTCATTGGTTCTGGACAGGGTTCACTATCCCCTTTGCTGCTTTTCTGGTTTTAAAGCGCTGTATGGGGTGGCAGGATTCTGTTTTGGAACAAATCAGCCTGTTGTCACTACTTACTTACTCAATTGTGGCTACTGGTGTGTGACTTTCTGCTTAGAGTGGGGAGGTGTGAGCAAAGCCTGTGGGTGACATTGGGAGATAAAAGGTATCAAGACTTGTCTGGGGATGACCTTGCTGTGGGTTGTGACAAATACCGCTGGGACCCCATAGCAGCATGCCCTTTGTAGGACAGGCCCTGCGGTGTCAGGCAGGCCACGCCAGTGGGGCTTCTATGGCAGTAGTTCATTTTTTTCTCATGGGATAAGAAATGAGACAGACATACTAGAGGAAAAGTGGAAGGCTTGGAACCTTCTTGTCCTCATCACTGTGTAAAGCAGGCTTGGGGAACAGCTGTAGAAGCCAGGATCTGCCTTTTAACAGCCTGGGCAGCCAGAGGCAAAAATGTGTAGCTCAGCTGCCCTGCCGGGCAGAGTGAAAACTACAAGCAGACCCCCCACACAGCAGAGAGGTTCCCGCACAGCTACAGCCCAAGGACAATCTCCAAAGATAAGTGTGGAGAGACTTAATTAGCATTTAAAATTGTCCCAGCCTGACCTTTCTGCCTGGTAAACTTTACTTCTTCTTCTTCTTTTTTTTTTTTTTTAATTTATTTGACAGAGAGAGACAGCCAGTGAGAGAGGGAACACAAGCAGGGGGAGTGGGGGAAGAAGAAGCAGGCTCCCAGCAGAGCAGGGAGCCCAATGCAGGGAATCGATCCCAGGACTCTGGGACCAGGCCCTGAGCAGAAGGCAGATGCTTAACCACTGAGCCACCCAGGCACCCCTCGGTAAACTTCACTTCTGAGCTTTATCCCGTGGTAATGCTTACAGGCTTGATTCTCCCCTCCAAGCCTAGGAGAATACTTAGCAACACCCATGACTCTCCAGGTATAGAGGGAGAGGAGCAGGAAGGGCCTGTGGCTCCCCAGTCTCATCTGGGGTCCCCCTTTAGGATGCTGCTTGACTTGGGACAAGTCTGGGCGTGGATGGAGGTTACATGCAGAGCATTAATGCCAATGTGTGGGGAGAAGGATTCTTTCCCTGCAGAAACATCTGGAGTGACACCGAGGACATACTTATACACATTTACACGAGCCTCAGGGGATTCCCATGCCTGAGAGTACTAGCTAGATAGTTCCTATTACACATTTATTTCCTTAAAGGAGGTATTTTATATTCTACCCTGTAATTCTATTCCGTTGGCTCCCCACCCTGCTAAAAAGGAAAAGAACATACAGTCCAAACAATTTTTAAAACCAAGGTTCTTTTTCCCCCTCCAAATAGTAAATGTGCACAGTTCGTGCAGTTTTACACACATCTGTAAGCTATGACTTGTTTATACCAGCCCTTACGATATTTTAAAAATAAAGTATAATGTTTTTCGGTCTGTATACAATAGCATTTTCTTTTATCAACCCCCCACATACAAACGTATTTACCCCTTTTTAGGGTGTAATTACATGTCTAAATAGTATGTACACAATTGATGTATAGGAAGGACATGTATGTGTTACAGCAAACATACCAAAAGGATGTAAGAGACTCGTGTTGATTCTTTACAATACAGTTACTAATAACCTGCAGATTTAGGAAAGGCCACCTAAGTTGGTTTGACCCTATTCTATCTTGTTCCGGGGTTAGAGGATTTAGGACCATGGGATGAGAAATTGTTATAGAGACAACATCATTTTACCTATGGGGTCTCATAGGTAAGGGTCCTCCTCCCAGGAGGAAAGATACTGTCTCAAACTAGGGGACTTTTCCACGGCCCAGAGCTAGAACTCCTGATTTCAGAAGGGGCTCTCTATTTTACCTCATAGTCTCATCTAGGTTGGAATTGCAGTTTCCCTCCAAGGAAAAAATGTTGACTTGATCCCAGCAGCCTGCTCTGCCACATCAAGAGCCTCTGAGTACCGGAACTCCAGCCTCAGCCAGCCTCCAGACTTAGCTGTTCCAAGGGTGGTTGGAGGACCAGCCACTTTGGCCTCACCTGGAGCTGGTTAGAAATGCAGCCCGACCTACTAAATGAGAATTTTAACAAGATCCCTGGGTGATTTCCCTGTAGATTGAATTTGGGAAGAGTTGCTCCCTGTCTCTATTGCCAGATTGTGTCCTTAAAGACCTGTTTGATCATTTTCCTCTGATCCTTTAAGAACCAATAATGACTTCCTATTGCTTATCTGTTTCTATGCAAATGTTTTAAAGGTCCAGTCTTGTACAGTTTCCCTGGTCATATACTAGACTTTCTCTATAGATGGATCTGAGAATCTAGATATTTAAGGATCTTTCCAGGTGACTAGCCTTCATGGGTCTTAAAATCGGCTGAGAATGATTGAGTCAAAATGTTGCTTTGGAGTAACTTAGAACAGGAAAACCTTGGAAACCAGCAAGCACTTATCCATGCTACCTTATTTTTCTTAGATGCCAAATCATAAAAACTGTTTTCCTTCTGACTATATTTTCTCTTTCCCGTTCACTGACTTCTCACTTACTCCCAATTTGAGAAGACCACGATGCCTGACTCCCAAATTTCCTTTCCTGCTTCCTTGTTAAATCATTACTAATAGGAGTGAATTATTCTGGAGGCCCATTCTGAGATCCAGTCATTGGTTCTTCTGGCTGCTTCATCTGATATTCCAGTGATCGCTGGGAATGATGAGGTTCATCTGGCTTGCTAAATGCAAGTCTCCACCTATCTCATCGTTCCATTCAAGCTCCTTCCGAGGTTGTGCTTTGGTCAAAAAGAAAACATTCTCTGAGTGAGTCAAGGCTAAATCAATTAATGAGTTCCAAATTTTGCAGAGAAGAAAGCACTTAACCACAGTTCCCAGCTCTGAACGAATGCTGACAGATTCCAGAAAAGGGGATTGTTGTGTATGCTAGAGCGTAATCTATTCCTGTGTTACTGTTTTGTTCTTCTCTTACAAGGCAATGATTTAGGGCAGGGCCAGTCAACAGAGTTTTTTGTATTTAGAAAAGACTGTTACCAAACCCAGTGCCTCTCTGTCTGTTCACTGTTACCTCATTACAATGGTGATGTGATCTGCCGAGTATCTGGGCTTACCACTGACCACAGCAGAGGTCTGGGCATTATTTGCTCAAATGATTTTGTCCTCCTCCTCCTCTATCTTTTTCCCTAAGTTAAACGTATGCAAGATGGAGCAGGCTGGGGCAGGGTCGGGAGGGGGGTGGTTATTCCACTGAGTACAATGTGTACTTTTTCAGCATTGTGCCACTTCCATCAAGTAGACTTTATGAGCCGTATGCTTGCATTTTTGTTTTCTGACTTATTGTTCTCTATCCTACAATTGTTCTATTAATTTGATCATATATGGTTTTAGCCAAACATTTGTTCCAAATGCTGCCAGAGTAAGGGGAAGTTTCCAGGCAAAATCCTGCTCAGGAACCTTCTTAAGCAAGCAGAACTTTGTCAACCTATTGCACCGTCTCCTCGGGGTCCTCCAGGAGCTGGGGTCAAGAGTTGGACCCAGGCTCAGCTCATTTCAAGTTGCCCAGTCTCTCTGTGCAAAGGCACATCCAGAGGCAATTCTGTAACCAGCTTGGCGGCAGAAGCCCGGGTCAGACAGAAGCAGTGGGTTAGGAACCAGATCTGGGTGTCGAGATGTGAAGTACAAAAACTTGTGGGGTCAGCTCCTTCCTTCTTGGGCTGAGCGTTTTCCTTCAGGCGATGCACGGGCTGATTCACCCCAGAATGACATTCGCATTCCACTCAAGAAGCCTGCTTTTGTAATTCCCTGGGGATTTTCAAGAGTATAGGGGTCACTGTCTCTGACAATTAAGCTTTAAAGTTAATTCCCAAGATAAATAGAGCAAATTGACACCACTTTGGTTGTAATTTTTCTTGCTTCAAACTCTAAAAGACAACAGTGAACCAGCTGCCAGACTTGGTTCCTGGAAATTCAAGAAACTTAAGACATTTTTATTTTCTACCTTTCTAAATGAGGCAGTTTAGGGCCGTTGGAAACAACAAAACCCATGTAAACGTCTTAATTCTACAATTTTCTTGCATCTCTGAGAGGACAGAGAATCATTGTTTCCACTTTTTTTTTTTTAAAGCTACATAAGTAGTGGTTTCTTTTTAAGCTAGAATGATAGAGAGTTGTAATCTTTTTAATTCAGACCTTGCAGCAGAAAAGCCGGGCTTACTTGTGAGCTGTATTATTCAGTTACACACTCTGCATGGAACAGGGAAAGTAAATAACTGAACACATACTTTATAATTACACGCAGGGGGAATTTAGAACCGCAGTGGCGGGAGAGGAGTTGGGGGGCCTGGGCCAGCAGCTGCAGTTTCTGGCTTCTCTCTCACACGCTGAGGGCACGGGAGAGAGAACAGGGACCCGGGGGCCCCCAAAGGAACCCCAGTAGTGAGGGGAGTGGAGGGGCACTGGGAAGAAAAATGAAGGATCTGTCACTCTGGGCCTCAGCTAGCAGGAAAATAATTAGGATTTAGAGAATAAAATGTGAGCTGACACAGGAACTCAAGAGATTTACTCCACCGTGTCTTAGACGGTGTTCAGGACACCTCACGATTTTAATAATTTTGCTGAGGAAAAAAGATTTCAGTGTCACATATGCTTGAGATAAGTTGTACGCTAGATCTCCTAGTGGAGAATCAAAACTCACGTTAGCACAACCAAAGCTCTGAACGTCAGTCCTACAGTTAAAGACATCTGTTTAATCTGGTCTTCCCCACCTCTACTTGATTTCTAAAGTTCATTTCAGCTCCAAAGTTCTACAAGTTCCTGTCGAGCAAGCATTTTCAACTTTTTAATCTAGTTCATTTGATGATGGGGGAAATTGTGATAATAAATTCAGACTTATACACACTTAGATTATAACACACTCAACAAATATAGGGATTTGATTATTCTCATTGTCAATGCAAACTAAGGCTGGTATAATTTAACTGTAGCCACCTGGTCTTTTATTTTTATTTTTTAAAAGATTTTATTTATTCCTTTGACACAGAGAGAGAGAGCACAAGCAAGGGGAACAGGAGGCAGAGGGAGAGGGAGAAGCAGGCTCTCCACTGAGCAGGGATCCTGACATGGGGCTTGATCCCAGGACCCCGGGATCATGACCCAAGCCGAAGGCAGATGCCCAACCGACTGAGACACCCAGGCGCCCCCCCAACCTGATTTTTTAACTGCAGTGCTGTTACTCATGAACTGTGTGACCCTGAGTATTCCCTTAACCTCAGCTTTTCCAATTTTGATGTTTGAATTAAAAATCTTTTCTAATTCTATCACTTGTTCATGTGCAGGAATATGGATTAGAGATTCTTTTCTAATAGTTCATCCAGTTATTAAACCCTTCCCCATTCATCCCACTACAGAATCTGTTAATTACAAAAGTAATACCAGTTATTGAAAAATTGTTGGAAAACCAAGAAGAGAAAAAAAAAGAATAGTGTTTGGTTAACGAGTACTTACTACATGCCAGACACTGTTCTAAGAGCTTCACTTGTGTTATTCGCTCAAGGCCAAACCACACCAAACCGCACTGCTCTGTAAGTGCAGGAATCTACAAAGGCCACTTTAACTAGTCAAAGGTGGAACAAATATTAACTCTATCTAGCTATTCCTAAGGGACCAACCAAGCGAGCAACCAACCAATCCCTCATTCCCCCAATCTTTTAAAAGGTGTATTTCAAAGCACAAGCATTGCAATTATCTTGCTTTTCACGACTTCCAAGGTTGTGCATGTGTGTGTGTGTGCGTGCGTGTGTGTGTGTGTGTGTTCAGCCAGCATTCTATAGCTTATTTGCAGTGTGCTATAAACCCAGCTATTGATAAGGCAGATCAAACATTTTCTCCGAGTGAGGTGATAGCCCTGCATTGCTTTATCTTTAGATTTCTCTGCAGGGGCCGGTGGACTGTGTCTGCAGAGGGATAGTCAGTATGTCGTCTCCAGACCATCACCGAGTAGGAAGCCGGGCACACTGGTAATGTTAGGACAACTGGAGCTGTGCACCAGCACGGCAGTTGTATGCCTGTCATAGGATGCCAACCTGTTCTTGACATTCTGACTCATTTCTTCTGCTCTGACCTTCTGCAACTGCCCCCCTCCCCTGTGCATGCTGAAGCATCCTACAGACAGGCCCGTATTAGTCAGGACTCTTATTTGCAAAGGACAAAAACCCAAGTCTGACTAGTTTAAGCCAGTTTACTGATTCATGTAACTGACAAATCCATGGGTTGAATAGCTTCAGGCACATCTGGATCCAGGAACCCAAGCCATATTATAAAGGTCTCTCTCTCGTTCCCTTTCCTTTTCACAATATACGGCTTCATTCTCTTCTACTGCAAACAACTCCCACCCTGAGGCCAGGGGAGACGCCATATTATAAAGGTCCCTCTCTCGTTCCCTGTCCTTTTCACAATATACGGCTTCATTCTCTTCTACTGCAAACAACTCCCACCCTGAGGCCAGGGGAGACGGTGGTTTGTATCCAGTTTACATGATCCTTACAGTTTACAATCGTGGAGGAAGTGAGTGTATCTCTCCTTGCACATCCATGGCCCAAGCCCTGGGACAAAACTGCTTAGTTATACAGTCTATTTCTACTACCTAGCTGTCTGATCTTAGACAAATTACTCTATCTTTGTTTCAGTTCCTTTATCTGTAAAGGGAAGATAATAATAGCATTACCTTATTGAATTGATAGGAGGATGAAGCAAGATAATGCATCTGAAGCTTTTAGAACAGTTCCTGGCACTTGGTAAGCACTCAGTAAATGCTGGAAGTAGGAGAAGAATAGAAGATTTGGTGGGGCTTGTGCATTTGCCTATCTCCAGATAAATCGCTGTGGGAGGGGGAGTGAAGTAATCTGATTGGCCGCACTCGAGTCACATTCCCACCTTTGTGTGTGTGTGGGGGGGGCAATATCCAAATCATAGTTAATCATAGAGACATCATTCCCAAAGGAAGGGCTGTTGGGCAGACAGATAACATATGTCCACTACAGGGCCAACACGTGCTACAACCCTCAGCAGGACGGGAAAGAAACAGCCTCATCCCTGCCCTCTACTATGATTTGGAATGAAGCTGGATTGCCAGCACAATCTCACATTCAGAGGCTGAGCCCTGGGCTTAATGGATCCCTAAAATGGAAGCATCCTGTTCCTCGCTCTCTCAGGACTGGGCCCAACTGGATGTTTAGATTCCAGCTTGATAGCTGCTTGGTGACCCAGCCTCCAACGCCTGACCCTGTATATAACTGGGACACACTGGGAGCTCCATTTTGCTTGGCCGTGGCCCTTATACAGCGTGCTCTGGATTCTTGTCTCATGACCCCTGTGGTTCTGACACCCACATCACTACCCACTACCCATTTGCAGCTGCTGCAAACCTCTTGGGATCTTACCCTACCTACTGGTTTGGACCAGCTGATACTGACCACACCTAAGCTTGCTGTATAGGAAGACATTGTGTCTTAGATGTCCTGGGGTCAGTTTTCTCATGGTGTCACCTCTGCCCTACCCTAACTTCCTCTTGTGTTGCCCCAACTCCCAATGCATGTTGGTCCTATTTTGACAAGAGGAGGCTCTGCATTGTTTCTCGAAAGCCTTGCTCCTACAGCTGCATTTGAACACTCTCTTCCCTACTGGTCATTCTTTCAGGGCTCTGGATCTTATTCAAAAACTTCTTCCTGGGGCGCCTGGGTGGCTCAGTCGTTAAGCGTCTGCTTTCGGCTCAGGTCATGATCCCACTGTTCTGGGATCGAGCCCCGTGTTGGGCTCCCTGCTCCGCTATGAGCCTGCTTCTTCCTCTCCCACTCCCCCTGCTTGTGTTCCCTCTCTCGCTGCCTCTCTCTGTCAAATAAATAAATAGAAATCTTTAAAAACAAAAAACAAAAACTTCTTCCCATGTCCCCATCCATATTACTGGGTAATGTAGCTTTTTATTTATTTTTTCTTGAAGTGAGCATTATTTTTAATGTCTTAGCCCAGGGCACGAATAGGGACACAACATGAGGTGAGATAACCTTGAGTCTCCTCCATAAATGGCATCTTGGGTAGGGTGGAAAGTTCCAGATACTCTCTATATGTAATAGCCAGTTCTATAGCTGGCTCATAAGTTACATTTCCATGTCAGTGAGTAGGTATTTATTTTACAATTAATGATTCCTCAAATACAACAACTTCTAAGGAGCAGATAAAAGCAGCTGCAAATGTGATCCCGGCATAAATATCAGAAAGGAAACACAAGCAGCCCGCAGAGTTCCAGCTGCTCTCCCCCCATGCTTATCAGCGTTCTTATGGTCAGGCACATTTTGAAGTTGGAAGGCACTTTTCCAACAGCTCTTGCCCTTATACAAGGTTCTTGAAATATTGCAGACTTTCTGGTTCCTATCAAAATAGTAGTCACTGTCACCAAAATTACTCATTTCCTCCTCAGTCTCTGTTCTCTCTCTGGCCCCTCTTTGGCATCTGTGTCTCCCATCCTGATGCTGAAGATGACAAATCCTAATTATGGGGAGGCAGTGACACCACATACTTTAATACGAGCCGAGTGGAGCCAAGGTTAGCCTGTGATTTATGTGATCATTCCACTCACTGGGGCAAGCAAGGCTGTCTTAATCCCCTACCTTTATCCTTGCCTCCTCCAAACCAGCCACATTTCCATCTTCCTGTTGCAGCTGCAGTGAGTTCCTTGAAACTGAACTGCAGTTTTCCAGAGATGGTAATTCCATCTTCCTGAGCTGATTCAAAGATTAAACAGAGCGCTTTAGAGCTCGCATTCTCAGCAAGCAGTAAGGACAATCAAAAAGTGGTGTTTGAGCCAACAACAATACAAATTTCAGATGGAGAGAGAGACTGAAAAAAATTAAAATTACAGGCGTTTGAATGAGTTTAGATTTTTTTTTAAAGATCTTATTTATTTATTTGACAGAGATAGAGACAGCCAGAGAGAGAGGGAACACAAGCAGGGGGAGTGGGAGAGGAAGAAGCAGGCTCCTAGTGGAGGGGCCTGATGTGGGGCTCGAACCCAGAATGCTGGGATCACGCCCTGAGCCGAAGGCAGACGCCCAATGACTGAGCCACTCAGGCGCCCCTGAATGAGTTTAGATTTTTGACATGGAGCTGCCTTCTATACCATAAAGTGCTAAGGTTTTTGTATCACTGTTTCTTAAAAACCCTGGTTCCTCAGATAAACGTGTGAATGAAGCATGCAGTACTGAAAACAGTTTCCTTTCCAGCTCTCCTGCCAATCAGTTCTATGACCTGGAAAGAGCTAATGAATTTTTTGCAGAATGTTCGTGTATCTCTCTTTAAATTTTTTAAAAAAGATTATTTTATTTATTTTAAAGAGAGAGAGAGAGAGAGAGCGTGGGGTTGGGGTGGGGGCAGAGGGAGAGGGAGAGTCCCAAATAGGCTCATTGCTGAGTGTGAAGCCAGATGCGAGGGCTCAATCTCACAACCCTGAGATCACAACTGAGATCACGACCTGATCCTAACCCAAGAGTCGGACACTTTACCAACTTTGCCACCCAGGTGACCCCTTTCTTTAAAATTTCAGTGAGTGTCTTTTCATGCCTTGGGATACTATAAGTCTCATACCTTATTTTGTAATTTTTAATTGAGAACCAAATGACTGCTAACCCTAAGGCTACCAGGAAAATTAGTATTACTGAGCCCAAAACTGGATGCCAACCTTGCCTTAGGGGTTGTCAGGAGAGCTCTGGCAGCCTGATGCATAGAGAGAGGGAGATGCAGATTCTGGGGATGACTTTGAAGAACACCCACTCTGCTCAGGAAATCTGGGCTTCTTGTAGTTACCCTGGAAGGGTTTGGACTTTGGCAACACTATTCTCATCACAGGACAACCTTCCACTGGGAATCTAGCTTTGCATAAATAGCATGAGTAGTTTTCCTCCTGATCTCCTCCCTTGACCCTTCCCACCATGTCAAAATCAGAGGATTTTTGTCCTCTTCCTCCTTTTTTTTTTTTTGAGAGAGAGAACAAGAATGCCTGCAGGGAGGGGAGAAGAGGGGCAGAGGGAGAGAGAGAATCCTAAGCAGGCTCCATGCTGGATCCCATGACCCTGAGATCATGACCTGAGCCAAAATTGAGAGTCAGATGCATAACCAACAGAGCCACCCAGGCACCCCTGTCTTCTTCCTTCTAATTTGCATCCTACTTACTGTATCACACACCAGCAACAACCCCAACGCATTTTATGGCCACAGGGCCCATCCTTGGGTGGGGTGGGGGGGGAATTGTCCCTGATTCCACTCACCTATGGAAAGAGAGAGCTGGGAACTCTCACAGCCTCTCATTGTACCTACTGCTTTCTGCAGACCTGACTTCCACTCCTGACTTTCCCTCTTTTCAGTTGTTCAACCTCGAGCCAGTAAATTAGCCTCTTTGTCCCTCAGTTCTGGCTTTCATAAGGACTGTTGCCTATGCGGTGTGTTTTAAAGTTCTTATTCCCAAATATAAACCCTACCTCCATGCCCCAAATTCATTCCTTGGTCTGCACCCTTTGTCATGATTCTTTTTTTAAATTTTAATTAAAAAAATCCTCGGGGTGCCTGGGTGGCATAGTCGTTAAAGCGTCTGCCTTCGGCTCAGGGAGTGATTCTGGCATTCTGGGATCGAGCCCCACATCAGGCTCCTCTGCTGTGAGCCTGCTTCTTCCTCTCCCACTCCCCCTGCTTGTGTTCCCTCTCTCGCTGGCTGTCTCTGTCAAATAAATAAATAAAATCTTAAAAAAAAAATTAAAAAATCCTGGACAGAAATAATCCATTGGTCACTTAGTAGTTTGGCGCACGATGGAAATAGTGGCTTTGTGAGCTTTCTTGGATCTTTAAAAGAGGGAAAAGTACACATAAAAAAGAAGCAAGGATCCCCAAGAAATAAACTGTACAGACTTCACAACTCTCCCCAGGGCTGCCTGCTTACACAACCTTGTCATTTCTTTTTCCTGTGTACATAAAGTCTTTATATAACCAGTTAGGGTAAGCAGAAATTCAATTTAGCAGAGAAACAGAAGCAGATAATGTTTGTTTATTGACAAGGGAAGCAATCAGCCTTTGTTCACAAACTTATTAAACAGACAGGGGTTCTCCCTGCTGTCCAGACTGCAGTTGGCTGAAATAAGAGGTGGGAGGCCTGCCCCTTCCTTGGCACCCTCCTTCAAGTTTTCAGGGGCAACAATGACATCCTTGTGTTCATGCTTCCTTACTTTCCTGACATGAACTCTCTGGGCCCTCAAACCTCCATGAACCCCTTAAGAAGGCCTAACAACTCTTTCAGGGAACCACGGACAGTTTCAGTGCTAGGGTTCTCCTTTTCTCTTATATCATGAATCTAAACAAATTCCAAAGTGGGGGGGGGGGGAAGAACTGGCTGACTTGGCATAAAACCATTGACACGCCTCCAAATTCTCTCCCATCACTGTCAATATACACACATGCGTTTTCTGCAGTTTCTTGTTCTGCTTTTTTCACTTTACTCCACGTATCCGTTTGCATGTCTTGGCTGCTATTCTAGACGTCAGAGTTTCAATGGCTGTAGAGTACTCCATCTTGTTCTTCAGCCTCAGGCTGCATGACCATTCATCCTCTTTCCTCCAGACTCTAGGTAGTTTCCACCCAGAGAGAATCCATCTTTGAGGAAATGTCCATGGGGTTTCTCAGGCTATTTTTGCAGGTAGTGCTGGGCTGTAGGCTTGTGTGTTGTTTTTATGATTTCTTCTGCTGTAGTTCTTACTTTGTTGGCATGGGGATGTCATTTCTGGATATGGTTGCTTAAAAAAAAAAAATCTGCATTTATCTTCGTTGGCGATCAGTGCATATGTTCTGAAATGCAGTTGAGGCCCACTCTAAAAAACCAATGTTGTCACCTGTTGATGGAAAATTTATGACACTTGTTCTACTTGGGCCTTGCTAGAGAACAGCACGAAAGGAAAAGAGAAATTTTATTATAATTCCCACAAACTGAATCCCCAGGCTTATTAACATAATATTTGCATTTTTTTCTGTTCTTTTTGTTATTTTAGAACTTCTTCTAATATGGGTCATTGGTTGTCAACTAGTATAAATTTTGCTTCATTACAATTTGCAATAGATATATTTAAAACCTTTCCATTTGATCAAGGCTCCGCATTTTTTTTTAATTAGAAGCTCCAAACATCAAACATTTTGAAAACCCATGGATGGTACATATCCTAGTGCTCTAAATGAAATGATGTTAGCAAACAGCCAGCATTGGTCAATCCTCAGTGGAACCAATTGTAGCTAATTTCAAAGAAGAAAAATAGTTTCCATATTTTATAGAAAGGGTTCCATTAATAAACATTATAGGGGAGCAGTTAGTTTTCTTCAGGCTTTAAAAACAAAGGAGTATGTATGCATTAAGAACATAAGCAAACAGCATGCGCCTTGATAAACCATAATTTATATAAATCAGAGAGCAAGAACCAAGAATCACAATAGTTTGTATCCAAAACCTTATAAATATAAATAATAGAGTTCTAAAATATTCAGCTAAATAATAAATTCTAACAACAGCCCTCATTCAGCAACCAGTAATGCTTAGTTTATAGTAAAAGCTCAATAAATGAATTCTGGAATAACTGTTCATTCATTTCCTGATTTGTTAGTTCATTCATTCATTCATTCATTCATTCATTGTTGAGCTCTGTACAATGTTCTGAACTACGTGCTTGAATAAAACACAGTCTCTGTCCTAGCTATCTAAGGTGGAGGTCAGAGAAGTTACCAGCTATCAAGTATTTGAATGTAGGTGATAGAAAATGAAGTAAGACTACCTGTGGCTCAAACAGTGTAAGTGTTTATATTACCTCACTTAACAAGAAGGCTAGAGGCAGATGGTTCCAGGGATGATTCCATGACTCAGCGAAGCCCAAGGGCCCAGGTTATTTTTGTGTTTCTGTTCAATAATCCTTAGATGTTGCATTTTCCTCCCCATGCTTGTCACTACTGGTTGCAAGATGACTGTCACAGTGTTGGCTTCACAGTCTACATTCAGAGCAAAACGAAGGGAGGAAGGGCAACACCAGCAGCGTCTCTTCTTTTGTCTGACTTTTTTTTTTTTTTAATCAGGAAGCAAAATCCGTCCCGGAATTAGCTCAGCAGAGTCCCACTTCTGCTGTATGGGCTAGACCCAAAGCCACAAGCGAGACTTTCCAGTCTCCACAGTGGGAGAGAGAAAGGGAGAAGGAGGCTGGGAGTGACTTCTGCACACCCCGCTAACGTCTGTCAACAAGGAACCCAGCGCAGACTGAAACGCCTGCAGGCCCTCGTACGTGGTGGCAACTTGCAGATTCAGCATTCAGCATACTCCTTCGTTCAGTAAAGACTTTTGTGATCAGTTTCTCTGGGCCAGACCCTGAAAATACAGCAGTGAATAAAAGACACTACTCCTGCCCTTGAATAACGTAAAGTCTAGAAGGAAAAACAAGTGGTAAACAAATAACTGTGGTAAATATGATGAGTTTATATCATCAGATACTAATGACCCCATTAGGATTTAACCCCAAATCCAGTCTCGTCAGGCCCCACTGATCCAGGAGGGACCTTATTAATTTGATGTAGGTGGGACTCTTTTAATGTGAGCCACCCACCCATCCATGCAACTGACCAACCCATTTTGAGGATGTATTTCGAACACAAGTATTACAGTTAGGCTTTTCTTCAGTTTCACAGGGATGCTCTTGGTAGACTTTCTGTATTTAACTGGCCCCTCCTAACTATTTACATTGTGGTAGGAATCCAGGCACTGACAAGGCAGATGAAACAGTTTGTCCAGGAACGTTGTAGCCCTTTGCTGTTCTGACTTCAGCCTCTTGCCCTATCTTTCCAGGGACCAGAGGATGTGGCCAGGAAGCAAGCATGGCTGCAAGCCAACACAGGAGCCTGGGGGGCTCACTCAGTGTACATTGGTAACATTTGAGCCAATTGGAGCTGCTGGAAAAATGAGAGAGCAAAGACCCAGCCCTGGGAAAAAACTGTCAATGGACTTCGCCAGGCCCCAACAACGGCTGGGCCACTTGTGGCAACATAAAAGGCCGACATCCCGGCCATGAGTAATGTGCTCTTGGCAGCTGTTAAAAGGGGCCTAAAACCCCACTGGCTCCCGGACCCAGCCGGACAGGCCAGGTGCAGGCTGACAGGAGAGCTGTGTTGATTCTAAAGGCCAAAGATGTTATTTTGAGGTTTGACTGTTTATGTCTCATTACTGCTAATTTCCATGAGTTTGCAGGCGTGTTCTGTCAACCCCATCTCTGGTGGGGAGATCCATCCACACATGAAGGCTATCCACTAACCTATCCCCACCCCCGATTTTTTGTTTGACGAGAGTCATTTCTGGGAATACAACAATCTTCCAGTGGAAGTTTCTTAAGCAATTTGAGTTTGGGCTTGTGGGTCCCTCTCCTCTGAAGTGTCTCACTGGATATGAACAGGACTGGCCTAGGACACATTTAAACCAGTTTCCCTTATCCTTCTCCTCCCTTTAGGGTCTTTGTAACGATCAAAACAGTAGCTGCACAAATACATAAAAGTATTAGCTCTCTCTTATACAGTTAGAAAAGCCAATGGAAAAGGATCAGATTAATAACCCTCCCCCCCAAATAATGTGTAGAATTAAATTTGACACAAAATGTGCGGGAGACAAAGGGATCTCTCCCCCGGTACTTAGTCCATTCCCCACCATTTTCCCTGTCTTTTGACTGTGTGGGTCCCCAACCCACATAGCCCCTTCCTGACCCCTGGGTGTACTTTCCGTTGCTCCTGACAAAGACTTTTGTTTTTTTAATTATATTCTAAATATATATTGAAGGAAATCGAATAGACGATAAACCCTAATGCACCCATCACATGCTGCCATTTCTATATCATCTCTACTTTGATTTTCCCTCCCCACTTCATTCTTATTTTTCTCATAGTTTTTTAAGGCAAAATTCATGCACATTGAAATGCACAGCTCTTAGCTGTACAAGTTTGACAAATGGATACACCACCCATGTAACTTACACTGCATCACAGTATAGAATTTTCACATCTCCAGCAAGTTCCCTCATGCACTTCCTTGGTCAGTCCCCCCAGGCAACCATTGTTCTGATTTTTCAAGCGTGTGTGTGTGTGTGTGTGTGTGTGTGTGTGTGTGCGCGCGCGCGCGCCTGTATTAGAACTGACAAAGAGTTTCTGATCTGTGTCCTATCTCTGAACTCTACTCAGTTTCCTAAGATAAGAGTCAGCTTATCTGCTGAGACAATACACTCTCATCTATGGGTAGGTGCTAATGGATGGATGTGTTACCCCTTTCAAGTCAAATCTCGGTGTTCCACAAAGGTCCGTGGAGATTAGACATTAGATCCAAAGGCTTGCTCTTCCAAGGTAAGGTCTTATGGCCAGCTGGGGTGGGGGAGACATAGGAGAAGCCCCTCAACTCTTACCCGTAGGGCCTTGTGTGTATGGTACTAACAAGGGGAGGATAGAGGATTTGTACACAGTCGCATCTCGCTTGAGAAATCTTTGCTTGTGAACTCTGTCTACTTCTTCTCTCATTACCAGGGTTTATTCTCACGGTTTGGGGCCCATCCTGAGCCAAGCTCCTCCGAGCCTTCCTTCTGCTGCGACACCCTCTTATTCTGAAGTCAGTCCTGACACGGCTGACAGAGGCTCCAGTTCCCCTCTTCGTGTCCCAGTTGTCAGCCTCTCTGCTGAGGCATGAATTTGAACAGTAGAGATCACCACTTAAATCAAAGATTTAGATTTTTTCCTACAGTTTATAATACCCTTGATACAGTTGATTGATAACAGTGATCACTGAGGTAAGACAGCTACCTTTTAATGTAGTTCCTGGTTTGACAGTAAAACTGTGCCTCAGTAGAGAGGAAAGACTATTTATTGAACACCTATTATGTGCCAGGTTCTCAATCAGCTTCTTGGATAAGTTAGCCGTAAGATACCCCAAATCGGTGGCCTCTGTAGGTTACTCAGTGGGGCTTTGATCCTAGGGCTTTTCTTCACTGGGGAAGACTTGATAACATTACTATCATTAGAACTGTGATATGTTGGGCACCAACTATGGGCCAAGTACTTCACATACTTGATCTCTACTAGTGCTTTTAAAGGCAGTCATTTAGAGTCTTTAAAAGAAAAGGAGAAGGAAATATTTATTGTATATCAATTTTACACTTGGCATCCCAGCCTATGAAATAAGCACTGTTATTATCCCCTCTCTACAGATGGTGGAACTGGAGGTTAAATGAGTTAATGCAAGTAAGGTCCTTAGAACAGTGCCTGGCCCGTAGAAAGCACTACCTGAACATTTACTTCTAGTATTATTAGGTAAGTTACTCAAGGTTGCATAGCTAGTAGGAAGCAAAGGAGGGGGTCTTAAGCTCCAAGTCTTTCCCCTGCTCTACTCCCCCAGGGATGGTTTCTGAGTCTTCAGACCCAGAAGACATGGTCCAAGGGTTTCATTCCTAGTGTTTGGCAAGGGTTTGCTAGAATCTGGAATCTACATCAGGACAGGAAAGGTTTCCGCCAAGATGGATGAGCAGCCCGCCTCTGGGTTCTGCTTCCTGGAGTGCAATCTGCAGCGCTGGCCTCTTTGAAAAAGCTATGCTGTTCCATCTCCCAGTTGCTCAGAGTCCTGGCCATTTAGATGGCTATCAATCACAGATTTATCCAAAGCATGATGTATAGGAAATCAATTAATCTAAATATTAATTGGGTTCCTATTATGAGTTGATGCAATTAAATAGGTACTCAGAAATGTGTGCATTTCAGTAGGTCTCTGAAACAATCCTTACTATGACTTAGATGCCCTGGCTGCCACCTATTTTCTGACTTCATCTTCTCTCTCCCACTTGTTCACCATGCTCCAGCTACATTGGCTGTCTTCCTATTCCATTGACACATTAAGCTCATGTCCATTTCAGGACCTGTGTAGCTGCTCTTCTCAGTCTGGAATGCTCGACCCGAGGATCTACTTTTGGCTGGCTCTTTCCCAATGCTCAGGTCTCTACAACAGTCTCTGACCACAAAGAATGGCTAACTAACCTAGAATCACTCCTGTCTCCCCTCTGATTTTTTTAAAGATTTTATTTATTTATTTATTTATTTATTTATTTGAGAGCGAGAACACAGGTGCAGGTGTGCATGCACATGAGTGGGGGGAGGGGCAGAGGGAGAGGGAGAGAGAGAATCTCAAGCAGACACCATAGCCACACTCGTGTTTTGATCTCATGCTGAGTTCATGACCTGAGCCAAAATCAAGAGTCAGACCCTTAATCAACTGAGCCACCCAGGCGCCCCTCCCCTCTGATTTTTTAAAATTACGTTGTCCTGTTTATTTCCCACCTGCTACTAAGCCCTGACAGAAATTGTCTTACAATGACTAAGCTGCACAAGGAGCAGAGATCATGGTTTGCTAATTTAATGCTGTTTCCTTGGAGCCTAGAACAGTCATCTCTATTAATATTTGTTGCATGCATGATGGTTAATAATAATACATTCTATCTGGATAATGTTTTGCTACCACACATAGTCATGTGGTCTTCCCAATAACCAGGGGGGATAAGGAGGACAATTATACTTATGTTAGAGAAAAAGAAACTGTGTATCAGTTGTGGAGACTGACTCTAGTCCTGGTGCTTATTTCCCACTTAGCTTTTTAAATTTCTTGCATCCTTCCCTGCATGTTCAGTATGAGGCTGGAAGCTGGGGGTTTACCACTTCCTTTATCTTCAGAAAACTTGCCCTCTGGCGCTTGTGCAGGCTCATGCCACAGCAAGGAAAAAAAAGTGCATTTGAAACAGTAAAAGAAGACTCTTTGCAGAGCTTCCTGCAGGAAATATTGAATCTGCTGCTCCTCCGTAGGTCTCTGAAACAGGAAGATTGTCTTTTACCTTTAATGTTTCTGGAAAAGCTATCCTAAAGTAGAAGGAGGGGTAAAATGACTCTTTAATCCTCTGTTTCTGTCACTCTTGCAGTATTTCTCTGCCTTTGGTGTCCACGGTTCTTGGTCACGCTGCTTCGAAGAATGAAGAGGTAGACCAGACAGAGAGTGGTGGGGAAAAGCAAAGCTTATTGAGCAGGACTATAAAGCTCCTGGAGAGGAAGGGGACCCTAGAGGATTGCCCTTGGAGTTTCTAAGTTTAGGGGGTTTTATGAGTTCTTTTGCAGAACTATCTTTTTTTTTTTTTTAAGATTTTATTTATTTATTTGACAGAGAGAGAGAGCACAAGCAGGGGGAGCTGCAGGCAGAGGGAGAGGGAGAAGCAGGCTCCCTAGATGCGGGGATCGATCCCAGGACACCAGGATCATGCCCTGAGCTGAAGGCAGGCGCTCAAGCGTCTGAGCCCCCCAGGTGCCCCTTGCAGAACTATCTTCAGCAGTCGAGGTGCGCTGAGTCTTGCCAATCAGGGCTTTGGTCACGTATCTTTCTACCTATTGGGTTAATGTCTATGTGCTGATGGTCTTCTTTTGGCTGACATCTGGGGGCTTATGTCTTAACTGCCCCTTGCCCATGTTGGTGACAAATGCCTTGTGGTTCATTGTTTTATTTTAGGATGTTTTGCAGAAGTCATTTCTATAAGGGTTGCAAAGTAGAATGCTAGTGTGCTCCTGTCTAAGCTGCAAAATGAGATGTTAGTGCCGTTTTATCTTAGCTGTTCTGACTCCATGTTTTCTTGTTGGGGACCCGGGACCTGACTACCTAACTGTCTGACTAAGTGTGTGGACATTAAGAGTGTCCTCACATCACTAGTAAACAAAATATGATCTTCCATGTTGGCCTTGGTGAGGGGCAGTGAAGGATAAAGGAGTGGAGGTAGAGGCCGTGGAGGAGGAGAGGGGGAGGGAACTGCTCCTTGCCGAAGAACTGGCTGTGTGTGTAGAGGGTGGGGGATGTTATCTCCCAGAGTAGTGGGCACTCCATGGGACAGAATGACAGATACTTTATTTTTTTAATTTAATTTAATTTATTTTATTATTATTAATTAGTTAATTTATTTAACATTTATTTATTTGAGAGAAAGAGCATGAGCGAGGTGAAGGTCAGAGGGAGAAGCAGACTCCTCACTGAGCAGGGAGCCCAATTCTTTTTTTTTTTTTTTTTAATGATTTTTTATTATATTATGTTAGTCACCATACAGTACATCCCCGGTTTCCGATGTAAGGCTCGATGATTCATTAGTTGTGTATAACACCCAGTGCACCATGCAATACGTGCCCTCCTTACTACCCATCACCGGTCTATCCCATTCCCCCACCCCCTCCCCTCTGAAGTCCTCAGTTTGTTTCTCATAGTCCATAGTCTCTCATGTTTCATTCCCCCTTCTGATTACCCCCCCTTTCTTTATCCCTTTCTTCCCCTACTGATCATCCTAGTTCTTATGTTCCATAGATGAGAGAAATCATATGATAGTTGTCTTTCTCTGCTTGACTTATTTCACTTAGCATTATCTCCTCCAGTGCCGTCCATGTTGTAGCAAATGTTGAGAACTCGTTCTTTCTGATAGCTGAGTAATATTCCATTGTATATATGGACCACAACTTCTTAATCCAGTCATCTGTTGAAGGGCATCTCGGCTCCTTCCACGATTTAGCTATTGTGGACATTGCTGCTATGAACATTGGGGTGCATATGGCCCTTCTCTTCACTACGTCTGTATCTTTGGGGTAAATACCCAGTAGTGCAATAGGGAGCCCAATTCTGGACTCGATCCCGGGGCAGACATTTAAATGACTGAGCCACCCAGGTACCCTCACAGATACTTTTTTAATTTTAATTTTATTTTTAAAGATTTATTTATTTATCTGAGAGAGAGAGAGATAGAGAAAGAGAGAACAAATACTTTATAAAATTTGAGTTTAGTTGACACAATGTTAAATGTTACTTTAGTTTCAAGTATGCAACATAGCAATTTGACAAGTTTATACACTGTTCTACGTTCACCACAGCATAGCTACCATCTGTCCCCATGCATGGCTATTACTGCATCATTGACTGTATTCCTTATGGTGTGCCTTTTACAAAATGGCAAATCCTCCTTACCTTATTTTTTAAATAAGACCCTGTTTTAAAAATCACACACACACACATACACACACAAAATCAGTGCTGATTATTATTTGCATTTCAGAAGGATATCTCAAATGATAAACTAAACATTTTAATATCCAAATAACTTTTGAGTCTATTAGGTGCTTTGTCAGGCATTTTTACACACAGCCTTTTACTTAATCTTCACAACCAACATTTGAGGTGTGTGTTTTTTGTCTACACTATTTGAGGGGAAACTAAAGCTCAGGGAGAGGGTTTAAGGACCTTGCCTAAAGTTACATGGTAAGTGGCAGAAATAAATTTGGAGCTAAATCCAGCGTTCTTTAAAAAATGTGGTCCTAAATGGGGAATTGTCCTACAACACATAAAATGTGATTCCATTTAATGAAAGATTTGTTCATCTTCAATTTTTCAGGACATTTTCCTTCAGTCAACCACTATTATTTTCCTAGTGTCACAGATCCATCTTTCAAGAACATGTTCAGCATATCAGTACATTTAGCTCTTACATATCCCCGAGCATGTGGTGTTGGCTCAACCATCCTATTTTGAGCACCCACATTTAGAAATCCATTCTACTTAAAGAGAGATGAGGACAGTTTGAAAGGACTAAAAACAACCTGGCACAATTAATATGTCAATAGCAGCAACATGAAGTGCAAGGTTGAGTAATCTGGGCCTGTGTGAACGAACAATTGAAATAATTCAAGCTTCTTACTTCTTACTTTGTGAGTGCTGTGTGTGTGTGACACACACACATACGAGCCTGCCTTACAGACTTTTAAAAAATTGGCATTAACTGAGAACAATTGCCAAAATAATTTTCACCTTAAGGTACTATATTATCATAAGAATATTCGGATAGAAAGAAGCTGAAGAATCAGAATTTTAAGGCAGTTCCAGCCTGATAAATCCAACCTTGATATTTTTGAGATAGGGAAATAGAAGCTGAAAGAGTCTCAAAGTCTTTCAGTCAAGAGAGGCCCCAGGTAACAGCCCCCGGCTGCCAGTGGCAGTCGCCATGGAGACTCTGTTCCCATTCCCGGACTTCGGTTTCCCCCTTAGCGGAGATATTCATTTGTGCCTGATGTGGAATTCTTTCCCCTGGTTTGGTTACATTGTGGTGTGGAAAGGGATTTGGTTTAATGCCTGAGTAGACAAGTGTGGTGTAAGAGGCTCGAACACTGAAATACCTATGTGAAAATCTTCTTACCTGGCATCTCGTTGGTGGCACCAGGACTCCTGTGGACATCTTGTCCCAAGGAACCTGGATGAAGGCCTGAGTCTTGCCCAGCAAGTGTGGGTGTTGAATCAACATACCTGGTTATGACTCTCCAGGTCTTTGAAGATTACACAACTCTAGCTGAGAGGATGGGCTTTCCCTACCAGCTTTACACACTGGACTGACTTTTTTAAAAACAAACAACCGTTTCTCTACTCTCTTTTCCAGAAGTGTCTATTTCTTTGTTTCTGGCTAAGCAGTGTTTAGGGAAGAGAGAGAGAATTCTATTAGGCATAACAACGTTTTTCTAATTTTAGATTTAATTGGCAAGACACTTCCAATTTGTGGAATTATGAAAGAAGAGTAAGTCAAATAAATATATCTCCACACATTTTAAAGAAAGCTTGTATTTGTTTTTCAAAATACAAGAGATTCTTCTGTTTAATGGGTTTTTTGGGACACCAACATTTTTATTAATTTAGTTTTAAAAATAGTCAAAACTGTTTCTTAGGATCACATAGTCTTGGTTATCTGAATGAAGTTTTTCCCATTTATTATGTCTGCAAGTGGGTTGGGATTCTTCTTTTCCCTTGGGCTCATAGTCCCATGCAGAAGATTTTCCTTAAGGTAATATTTCCAGTCTCTCTCTACTGCTCTACCTCTGGCTAAAGTTGGGATGTAAGAAGGGCACTATATTATTCGTAAAGGATGTATCCAACAAGTGGATATAACAATTATAAATATCTATCCCCCCAACAGGGGAGCAGCTAGATACACAAGCCAACTCTTAACCAGAATAAAGAGACATATAGATAATAATACATTAAAGTAGGGGACCTCAACACTCCGCTCTCAGCAATAGACAGATCACCTAAGCAGAAAATCAACAAAGAAACAAGAGCTTTGAATAACATACTGAACCAGATGGACTTTATAGATATATGTAGAACACTACACCCCAGAACAACAGAATACTCATTCTTTTTTAGCACATGGAACTTTCTCCAGAATAGACCATATACTGGGTCACGAAATAGGTCTCAACTGATACCAAAAGACTGAGATTATTCCCTGCATATTCTCAGACCACAATGCTTTGAAACTGGAACTCAATCACAAGGAAAAATTTGGAAGAAACTCAAACACTTGGAAACTAGGAACCATCCTGCTTAAGAATGATTGGGTAAACCAGGAAATTAAAGAAGAACTGAAGCAATTTATGGAAACCAATGAGAATGAAAACACATTGGTCCAAAATTTATGGGACACGGCAAAGGCGGTCCTAAGGGGAAGATACATAGCCATCCAAGCCTCGCTCAAAGGAATAGAAAAATCTAAAATGCAGTTTTTATATTCTCACCTCAAGAAGCTGGAGCTGGAACAGAAGAACAGGCCTAACCCACGCACAAGAAGCCAGTTGATCAAGATTAGAGCAGAGATCAATCAGTCAGAAACTAGGAGCACAATAGAGCAGATCAACAGAACTAGAAGCTGGTTCTTTGAAAGAATAAATAAGATCGATAAGCCACTGGCCAGACTTATTCAAAAGAATAGAGAAAGGACCCAAATTAATAAAATTATGAAAGATCATGACCAACACCAGGGAAATAGAAACAATCATTAGAAACTATTATCGACAACTATATGCCAATAAATTAAACAACCTGGAAGAAATGGATGCCTTCCTGGAAACCTATAAACTATCAAATCTGAAACAGGAAGAAATTGATTGTTTAAACAGACCGATTAATTATGAAGAGATTGAAGCAGTGATCAAAAACCTTCCCCAAAACAAGAGTCCAGGGCTTGATGGATTCCCCGGGGAATTCTACCAAAATTCAAAGAAGAAATAATACCTATTCTCCTGAAGCTGTTTCAAAAAATAGAAACAGAAGGAAAACTACCAAACTCATTCTATTAGGCCAGTGTTATCTTGATCCCCAAACCAGGCAAAGACCCCTATCAGAAAGGAGAATTACAGACCCATATCCTTGATGAATATGGATGCTTAAACTCTCAACAAGATCCTAGCTAATAGGACAACAATAAATTAAAAGGATTATCCATCATGACCAGGTGGGATTCATCCCTGGGATGCAAGGGTGGTTCAACATTGGCACATCAATCAGTGTGATAGATCACATTAATAAGAGAAGAGACAAGAATCATATGATCCTTTCAATTGATGCAGAAAAAGCATTTGACAAAATACAGCATCCTTTCCCGATTAAAATCCTTCAGAGTGTAGGGATAGAGGGTACATTCCTCAATTTCATAAAAACCGTCTATGAAAAGCCTACGGCAAATATCATTCTCAATGGGGAAAAGCTGGAAGCCTTTCCCTTAAGATCAGGAACACGACAAGGATGCTCACTCTTGACATTATTGTTCAACATAGTACTAGAAGTCCTTTCAACAGCAATCAGACAACAAAAGGAATAAAAGGTATTCAAATTGGCAGAGAAGAAGTCAAACTCTCTCTCTTCACAGATGACATGATACTCTATATGGAAAACCCAAAAGACTCCACCCCCAAATTACTAGAACTCATAGAACAATTCACTAATGTGGCAGGATACAAAATCAATGCTCAGAAATCAATTACATTTCTATACACAAACAATGAGACTGAAGAAAGAGAAATTAGGGAATCCATTCCATTAACAATAGCACCAAATATCATACGATATCTTGCAATTAACTTAACCAGAGAGGTAAAGGATCTATATTCTAGAAACTATAGAACACTGATGAAAGACATTGAAGAAGACACAAAAGATGGAAAAGCATTCCATGCTCATGGATTGGAAGAATAAACATAGTTAAAATATCTATGCTACCCAGAGCAATCTACACTTTCAACGCCATCCCAATCAAAATACCAATGACGTTTTTCAAAGAGCTGGAACAAACAAGCCTAAAATTTGTGTGGAACCAGAAAAGACCCCGAATCGCCAAGGAAATGTTGAAAAGGAAAAACAAAGCTGGGGGCATCACGTTGCCTGCTTTCAAGCTACACTACAAAGCTGTGATCACCAAGACAGCATGGTACTGGCACAAAAACAGACACATAGACCAATGGAATAGAACCGAGAACCCAGAAATGGACCCTTGGCTCTTTGGGCAACTAATCTTTGACAAAGCAGGAAAAAACATCCAGTGGAAAAAAGACAGTCTCTTCAATAAATGGTGCTGGGAAAATTGGACAGCTACATGCAAAAGAATGAAACTTGACCACTCTCTCACACCATACACAAAGATAAACTCCAAATGGATGAAAGACCTCGATGTGAGACAGGAATGCATCAAAATCATAGAGGAAAGCATAGGCTGTAATCTCTTTGACATCGGCCACAGCAACTTCTTTCATGACACATCTCCAAAGGCAAGAGAAACAAAAGAAAAACGAACTTTTGGGACTTCATCAAGATAAAAATTTCTGTACAGCAAAGGAAACAGTCATCAAAACTAAGAGGCAGCCCACGAAATGGGAGAAGATATTTGAGAATGACACTACAGATAAAAGGCTAGTATCCAGGATCTATAAAGAACTTCTCAAACTCAATATGCGAGAAACAAATAATCAAATCAAAAAATGGGCAGAAGATATGAATGACACTTTTCCAATGAAGACATACAAATGGCTAACAGACATATGAAGAAGTGTTCAAAATCATTAGCCATCAGGGAAATTCAAATCAAAACCACATTGAGATACCACCTTATGCCAGTGAGAATGGCAAAAATTGACAAGGCAAGAAACAACAAATGTTGGAGAGGATGTGGAGAAAGGGGATCCCTCTTACATTGTTGGTGGGAATATAAGTTGGTACAGCCACTTTGGAAAACAGTGTGGAGGTCCCTCAAAAAGTTAAAAATAGAGCTACCTTATGACCCAGCCATTGCACTGCTGGGTATTTACCCCAAAGATACAGATGTAGTGAAGAGAAGGGCCATCTGCACCCCAATGTTCATAGCAGCATTGTCCACAATAGCTAAATTGTGGAGGGAGCCGAGATGCCCTTCAACAGACGAATGGATAAAGAAGATGTGGTCCATGTATACAATGGAATATTACTCAGCCATCAGAAAGAACGAGTACCCAACATTTGCAGCAACGTGGACGGGACTGGAGGAGATTATGCTAAGTGAAATAAGTCAAGGAGAGAAAGACAATTATCATATGGTTTCACTCATTTATGGAACATAAGAAATAGCAGGGAGATCAGTAGGAGAAGGAAGGGAAGAACAAAGGGGGGATAAAGAGAAAGGGGAATGAACCATGAGAGACTATGGACTCTGGGAAACAAACTGAGGGCTTCAGAGGGGAGGGGGGTGGGGGATTGGGATAAGTCGGTGATGGGTATTAAGGAGGGCACATATTGCATGGAGCACTGGGTGTTATACACAAACAATGAATCATGGAACACTACATCGAAAACTAATGATGTACTGTATGGTGACTAACATAACATAATAAAATTTTTTTTTTAAATTAAAAAAATTTAAAAAACTAAAAAAAAATAAAGGTGGGGTGTAAGGACTACAGATGTATGGCTCAGCCCTTTTGGACTTCACTCTCCTCTTGGCTCAGGTGCCTGCAGAAAGCATGTTCTCTGTTCTGCTCTCCATGTAGGACTGTTAGCGGGACATGTTTCATCCTTGTCGGGAAAGCCTTTGGTTCTCCAGCTCTTCCTGTGACCAGGCAGATAAGTTTTTTTGTGGGCACAGTGTGGGTAAGTCCACTGTGGTCATAGACCTAGAGTCCACATTCTTCAATCCATTTTTAGCATTAATTGAGATAAAAGTTTTGATCTTTAACTGTCCAGATCTTGTGTCTATCTCTTGGTTGGTTTTAAACTCAGGAGGGGAAAAAAACGGCTTAGCTCTCTAAAACTTTGACAGATATGATGTATAAGCAAACTCTTATTTTTTTCCTACAACTAGGAGTAATTTTTTAAAATCAGTATTTCAAGTCTAGATAGGAGTGCTATCAACTGTAACAACTATGAATCATTTAGGATTAAACTTTGTTCTCTATTTTTATTTTTTATTTCATTAGTTTTCATTAACAAGTACATGCCCATTAAATACAATTTGGAAACTAGAAAAAACTAGAATACTTACTCTTATAAAACTGCCACTCAAAATATACGTTTGAAACCAATGTTTTGAAATATTTCCTTATGAATAAATTCTACAAGTAACACAACTGTGTCTTAGTCACTTTGTAAAGGAGGCTGCTGGTCTATTATTGATCACTCCAAAGGCAGAATCTTGACTTAATAATTAGTTGTGGTCTACCTAATTTGTCTACACCAAGAGAGCTTCTTTAACTTACAACTTCAGGGAATCAACAAAATAATTTTTCTGAGAATGACCAAACTCACTCTTTGTGAAGAGAACAAAAGATTAAAGATGATGAGCACTGAGCAATGTATAGAATTGTTGAATCACTATATTGTACACCTGAAACCAAAATAGCACTGTATGTCAACTACACTGGAATTAAAAGTAAAAACTAAAAAAAAAAAGAGAACTAGAGTTTACATACTGGATTATATGCAACAATCTCCAAAAAATGAACAGCATCGTCTAACTCTGGCCCCTAATCCTTCTTTCCAAGAATGAGTGACAGTATTTTCTAGAGCATGCTCCTTCTAGCAGTCTGCAAAATTGCTGGCTGCCTGTTGCCTTGCTGTGTTTGGGCACCACCAGGAGTCCTGTGATGCTTCTGCTCCGTTTCCCTTGCTGAGTGTGCTGGCTGACCACTAAGCTCTTTCTGGTGGGCTCTCCACTCAGGCTCTCCTTGGGGCTGCATTGTCTCCGTCCTGTTGGATTTCTCTTGAGCATTATAACCATGGGAAGGACATCTTAAATATCTTTTGGTGGAAAGACTCATTTCCTTTAGAGTCTGAGGTGAAGAAGGAGACCCTCCCAGGCAGGGCGTAGACCTCAGGAACACTTCCTGTGCAGTGTCATTTAACACTGCAGTCTCCTACAACCCAGCAACAACTGACAGGGACTGATGATGATCATCCAGTACTGCAGGCTGTATAGGAATAAGACTTTATTTAAAAACATAGTCGTAAGGTATGTGCTACATATATCCAATAAAAGACAGGGTTTCCTGAAAAGTATTCTTCAGATAAGAGAGTCACCATATGTTCAAGTCGTTACAAAATCTGTGCTAGGTGTCCTCCCTCAATTATTTTGTTTTAAATAACAACATATTATTTGGGGAAAGACATGTTAGCTTAAAAAAATCACTTCAGTCAATGATAGTTTTCTGCGTTTATTGAAGTCATCTGCTGAAATCTTTAAGTTAGTGAAGAACTTCATACGAAGTTAATAATTCATTCCTGAGTGTGATGGTTAATTTTATGTGTTGGCTTGGCTGGCCATGGGGTGCCCAGATTAAGCATTGTTTCCGGGTATGTCTGTGAGGGTGTGTTTCTAGGATAAGATTAGCATTTGAACTGTAGACTCAGTAGATTGCCCTCCCCAGTGTGGGTTGGCATCATCCAATCCATTAAGGGCCTGAATAAAACAAAAGGTGGAGGAAGGAAGAATTTGTCACGTTTTTATCCTGCCTTTCTCCCTGAGCTGGGACATCTCTCATCTTCTCCTGCCTCCAGATTGGGATTTACACCACCAGCTCCCTAGGTTCTCAGGCCTTTGTACTCGCATTACATCACTGGTTTTTCTGGGTCTCCAGCTTCCGGCACATGGCAGATACTAGGACTTTTCAGCCTCCACAATCATGGGAGCCAATTCCTTAAGATAAATCTCCTCTTATATCCTATTGGTTCTGTTTCTCTGGAGAAGCCTAATACGCTGAGGTCATGACTACACAATTGTAAATGTTGGTTTTATTTCTAAATAAACCTTTAAAATATGGAAACCTCTTTACAGATGATGAAGACATTGATGTCAAATATGCCTCTGAAGAGTTTGAATAAAATTTTTTCATTGAATATGAGGGTGGAAACATTTTTCTATCAGTATAATTTCTTCCTTCTTTTTTTTTAAGATTTATTTATTTATTTGAGAGAGAGAGTGAGAGTGTGAGAGAGAGAGAGGAGAGATCACAAGCAGGGGGGAGGAGTAGAAGGAGAAGCGCACTGCCCAATGAGCAGGGAGCCTGATACAGAACTTGATCCCAGGACCCCGGGATCATGACCTGAGCCAAAGGCAGACGCTTAACTGACTGAGCCGCCCAGGCGCCCTATCAGTATATTTTCTATATTTGTGATTTGGGATATATATTTCAAACTAAATTAATAGATTAAATATTATAAGAAGATCTTTAAATATTTCATTTTCATTGCTAAAAGTTTACATATTCCAGTTTTCTGCCCCCTGTCCCTAAATTTCAGTTGTTTTAAAATTTTCATTAGGATAATGGGGTGTAGTATTCACAGTTGCCTTATATTCAGGCATATATAATATAAGCAATTGTGCATTTTCTTTCAAACATTCAGTGTTGCAGCTTCGTCATTCCCCCTGGCTTTTTGAAGTTGTGATAAACGTAATTTTAATGGCCGCATAATACTGTGGGTATACTAGAGTTTATTGTTAGACATTTGATTGTAATTTGTTTTTCACTATTATAAATAATGCTGAGACAAAGTATTTTTGTATGAAACAATTTCTGTCCTAATATTATTTTCTTACAATAGAAGTTCCTGAAGTAGAATGATAGGATAAAGGATATAAATATTACTTGCCAAACTGTTTTTTAGTAAGATTCTCCTCTTTTTTTTTCTTTTTTAAAATCAATGAACACTTTCACCATGAAAACATTAATGGGCCAATTTCACTATCAGCATTAAGAAGTTATATTTATTTTTTTCATTTTAGCTATTGAAAGAGATGAAAAAAGTTTATCTCATTTCTGTTTCAGGCTATCTGATTATGTAATAAGATCGAACATCACCCTATTTATTTGTTTTATTCCAATTCTGTTAAGTGTCAGTTGGTATCATTTACCTGTTTATCTACTGGGGACTGTAGTGTTTTTCTTATTGATGGGCATAAATTATTTATCCCAAAAAGATAAATAAATTTACATATTTAACTACTATTAATTAAGCATCTACTACCATGCTAAGCTCGGGGGATACAGGATGAAAAAGTGATCATAGTCTCTATTCTCATGGAGCTTATGTTTATGGGAGAGATAAACATTAAACAGTTATATATTGTGTATATATTATATATTACACAATGACACATTGTGTACATATTTTGGTAAGGACTATGAAATAAAAAATATACGATGCAATAAGAAAACATAATATAAGAAAACAATTTAATAAGGAATTAGGAAAAGTTCTCTTGGTGAGAAAGTGACAGCTAAGCAGAATCCTGAAGGACGAGGAGGAGTTAGGCCATACACAGAGACAGATATTGCAGACAGAGGGACCTACATGGGCAAAGACCCTGAGGCAGGAGAGAGCTCAGGGTATTAGAGTCACTGAAAGAAGAAGGATATCACTACAACACAAAGAACAATGGAGGTGTTGGAGGAGATGGTGCTAGAGAGGTGGGTAGAGTCGTGGTCACACAGGGCCTTTTAGGCTGTGTTCGAGAGTTTGGATTAAGTGAAAGGCAGGATAGCAGTAATTAAAGAACCTAGGTTTTGCAGTCAGACTAACTGAATTCAAATCCTAACTCAAATCCTAACTCATTCCAGTTGCCTATTTGGGGAAAATTACTTCATCTCTTAAGGCCTCAGTTTCCTTATCTGTGAAAGAGGCTGGTAAGGGCAGGGCTGTGAGGATTAACTGAGATGAAGCAGGTGGGGTTCTTTGCACAGCGCCTGATACATTGGTTACTATTAAGTGCAATGTGCAGCTGTTGAAGTCTTTTGTGTAGGATAGTGACACAATCCCATTTATTATGTTTCTAAATGATCCCTGGTTGCCACATTGGAGGGCTCAGGGAGATTAGCTAGCAGGTTAGTAGAAGAGAAGGCTCGGTCCAGGATGGTGACAGTGGGAAGGTGCAAGAAGTATTTTTGAGGAGGCATTGAGAGGGATTTGTGATAAATTGGATGGAGGTGGTGTGGGAAGAGGGTGTCAAGGATGACTCCCAAGGTGTCAGGTATGCATGAACCACAGGGCAGATATGGGTGTGACTGAGATTTACTGACAGAGGAACACTGGAGGAAGGGGCCTTTGGAAGAGTTAGGTTTGGACGTATTAAGTTACAGAAGACAAGTGGAGATTTGTATGTCCAGGTATTGGATCTACAGGGGTGGAGATCAGAAGAGTGGTCTGAGCTGGAGATAAAGATTTAGGAGTCACCAGGATACAGATGGATATCTCAAATCGAAAATGGATGAGGTCACCCAGGGAGCAGGAAGGCTCAGAAAGAGGACAGGGCTCATAGCCAGGCCCCAAGGAACTGTGACGTTTAGAGGTCAAGTAGAGGAGAAACGGCTGACAAAGGAGGGAAAGCTGGAGAAGGAGGAGAAAGCCCAGGAGAGGATGACGTCATCGTGGAAGCCAAGAGAATAGAGTTTCAAGAAGCAGGGAGTGCTCAACTGGGTGGAATGCTCCTGGAGTTTTCCTGGCACGGCCCCAGGCGCTTCCTTGGAGGAACAAAAATCATCTTGTGAGTTGAAGGGTGAATGGCATAAGGAAGTGGAGAGCAGCACATGTGAAGTCAATCCTCCTGAGAAGGCCCAGCATTGACCCTTTGTCCTCTTTACTGCCCATTCTTTCCCAGCTTGCCTATTAATGATTTATTTGAGTCACAGCAGTTTCACATTTCTATGTGGGATCAGCCCTACTTTGAAAAGCTGAGGATTTCAGACAACTGAGAAGCTCTCCCAGAACTCACAAAGCTGCCCTGCCCTCCCCAGCTGCCTCCCTCCCAGGCCGCAGCAGCTTCGGTCATCCCGAGGGAGCCAGCGTGGAATGAGGCTGCCGTGAGGGAGCAGGTGGGCCCAGCCCACACGTCCCAGCGGCCACCAGCTCTGCCCTGTGAGCTACCTGGGAATGGAATTTCAGCCTGGGAACCCCTGCCGCTCCTGCTGAGCGGGCAGGAGAGGCTGAGGCAGGAGCCCTGTGGAGTCCGAGGGCCTGGCAGGGCCTCCCAGCAACTGTGCTCTCTCCTCTCTATTTCTCTCCCTTTCTCTTCCCTCTCTCTCTCTTAAACCTATGTAATCCCCAAGCATATTTCTGTAAAGCCATTGATTAACTGAAAATGTGAATGGAGAGGGAGAGGAAGCTCAGAGTTGAGAACAGTTATAGTCGTAATAAAAGCTTATAGTGAGGGGCGCCTGGGTGGCACAGTGGTTGGGCGTCTGCCTTCCGCTCAGGGCGTGATCCCGGCGTTGTGGGATCAAGCCCCACATCAGGCTCCTCCGCTATGAGCCTGCTTCTTCCTCTCCCACTCCCCCTGCTTGTGTTCCCTCTCTCGCTGTCTCTATCTCTGTCGAATAAATAAATAAAATCTTAAAAAAAAAAGCTTATAGTGAATAATAAAAGCATAGGGGCTTCACTGATTTTTTTTTATCTCACTTAATCCTTGCAATAATCCTATGATGCGGGAATCATTATTCCCATTTTACAAATAAATAAACAGAGGCTTAGAGAGCTAAGAAAGTTTCCTAAAGTCACATGGTGGTAAGATGGTGATGCTGAGGGTCCTATTCTAGGTTTCTCTCTCACAGAGTCCGAACTTTTCATCACCATGCTATAGGCCTCGATGACAATGAGGTGGAGAGAAGAATGTTCCATCTATTTGTAATTAGCATACATTTCGGGCCGTGTTTGAATTAGCTACACATTAGAAGGTTATAAAACACTTTTGTACCCTGTGTCCTCTTTAAAATGTAATTTTTTTTTTTAATACCGACGGAATACTGTTTTATGTTTGAGGTCTTCGGATCCCAGAAGGTTTTTAAGGGAGTTGATTTTATGCATTTGCATAGTTCCCCTCTTCTCTAGCTCTACTTCTATATACTTGTCTACTGAGCAGAGAGATTAAGTTACTGCTAAGTTTCATTCTGCTAATCTATAATCATAATGCATTTTTCTTCATGCTTTTTATGAGGGTTGGCAGTGTGTGGTCAAACAACATAAAACATTTTGGAAAAGGAGAGAGAAGAGCACAAAGTTTGTGCCATACCTGCAACCCCCCTTCTGAAAAGTGGCCCAAACCAGTTCTTTCCTACATCAAGTTGCTAGAGTATTCCCTCAGTGAAACCAACCTTGAAACCTTGGCCCCAGCTGATTACACCAGGGACCGGTGTCCAAGCCGAAGACAATCATGTATAAGCTGGATATGTGTGCGGTTAACTGCCTTTGACAGTGTTTGCTGTGAGACTCGGCAGAGTCCGTTGGATCGGGATAAACCAATGATGAGTTCACACAAAGAAGGGTAGTCAGTCCCACTCCGCGTCAGGAGCTGTTGTTCCAGTTCTCTGTGAGGGCTGGCGTATGGCCCTGGCTTGGAATCCAGGGACCCAGAATACAGCCAGCAACATGGAGAATGCCCTAGATCCTTCTTTGTGGTTTGTGAAATCTTCTTTGCCTATTGTGGACCCCACTTCCAATTGGCAACCTGGTCATCTGAGTGCTTCTTCTCCCAGCAGACTTGAAGATCATCCCTCACATCATTCCTCAGAAATAATGTAATCAGATCCATTCTTACAGATGAGAAAAACTGAGGCCCCAGAGATAGTACAGCACGTGGTTACCTAGTAGTGCTCATGGGAGAGGAACTCACGTTGCCTGAGTCCTGATGTAGTTTTTCGAGCTCGCGTGTTGATGCTCTGTGGTCATCATATAAGCATGCTTTAGAAGGAATGAATTAATATTTACTTTAATATTCATTCACCAACTATGTATTCATTTAATAACCTACTAGGAAGCTAGAACTGAGCTAGGAATTCAAGGGAAAGAAAGAGAAAATAGAGTCTTTACCCTCTAGCCACTTATAATCTTGTGAGGAGCCACACACATCAAACTATTTTATAGTTTGGTGATAATCCGAGCCTATAATGACAGAATGAGAGCTATAGTTGTGACAGGGGATTAAAAGGACATTTCTTTAAAAAATTTTTTAATTAAAAAATTCTTTTTTTTAATTAACTTTTTGTTGTTGTTGTTTTGTTTTGTTGCTTTTTGCTGTTTTTGGGTTGGCAGTGGTTGACCGGTGTGATGCCCAGAAGAGGATTGTGATGCTACCAGACTCAGGAACGCATGCCTGATGCATCGGGATTGATGGGTAATGCCTGCTCTGCGGGTGTTGGGAGCTCACATATCGTGTTGTCAGGTTTCTTGTGAAGGTGGATCAGTTGTACGTAGAGGTGGATACACAATGTTCTTGATGCAAGAAATAACCTGAGCAAAGTTTGAGAACGAGTGTGTGTGTTTTAAGTGTTGTGGGAAGACTGACCTAAGTGAAATAAGAACGGGGGCAGATCATAGGAGCAGATTATTATCAAATGAAATTTCACCCTACCACAAGATCAGTGTTTATGAAACCATGAGAAATGAAGGCAGCACTTGAACTTCTTGACTCCTCAGGGGGCTGGGTGTGTTGGGTGGGTGAAACTGCTGGGTGGTTGAGATGGGGAGACTGTGGCTGCCCCTGCCCCTTCCCTCCTTCCACAGCGTAACACTGGCTTATTCATTTTGCACATTGAGACTCTGTGCAAGAAACTTTTTGCCTTTGAAGAAATAACTTCTTGCTTTAATAAAATGAGCTCAAAAATCTCTGCTTTAAGCAAAGAGTGTCTCTGGAGATTTTTGCCTTGTGAATTTAATGGTTTAGGAAAATTGATGCGGTACTAGTTTGTATATTAGATCTGAGGAGGGTATCAGGGTATTGTTGCAATTTTCAAGTGTGAGGAGACAAAGCTCTGATTTAAGATTAGGGCAGTTGTTTCAGGGCAATAGATGATTAATAAGAACAATTTCAGAGGCAGAGCCAGGGAAGGAGAAGTAATCTGCATCCAAGGAAATAAATAATAGATAAAATGAAATTATATTAATCTCATCAACTCAGACTATTGAATTAACTTATCTTCTAGATTGTAAATTTTATGAGGGTAAGGATTATATCTGTCTTGTTTCCGTAAGATGGTGCCTGGGACACAGTAGGTGTTCCATAAATATTTATTGCCTTAAAAACAGGTCAGATATAACCCTTAGGATAATTGCTGCTGCAAATAAGAGAAGTCTTGACCTCAAGTTGACTTAAACCATAAGAACATTTATTAGATCAGATCACAAGTAGGGTAACTTTTAGGCTCAGCGCAGTCAACAGCTAAGTGATATCCTTAAAAACTCCAGTCCTCCCCCTCTCTCCGCTCAGCGCTCTTGGCATTGGCTCTTTCTTAAGATGATGCTCTTTATGAAGTGTGGCCGCCTGTAGTGGTCAAGCCACATGTTTCCTTGTTTAAAGAAAGCAGAAGAGAAAGAGAAACCTTTCCCCTAAACATAGACTATGAATCCTTATTTCCTATCTCTCTTCTCACCCACTAATCAGCCAGAAGAAGCTTCGAGCTCAATCCTGTCTAACCCTGGCCTGGCACTAAGATCACTTCCTCTGAGTTCTGGGGGAGAGACGGTTAGATACATGAACAAAACTGTCCACTAAAAAGAAATAAGGGAGAATGGGTGCTGAGTTGGTTGAGTACACTTGTTACTCAGTGTGAGGTTGAGTACGAGCAGTCCCAGCCTCACCTGGGACCTTGTCAGAAACGTAAAATCTTAGGGCTCACCTCAGGTCTACTGAACTGGAATCTGTCTTTTAGCAAGATTCCCCAGGTGATTCGTATGCAAGTAACATTTGAGAAGCATTGTCCATTACCATATACTTTAATCCCTTCTAGGGCTTTTCCTGGCATATAGAGCACATGAATAGCTAAGTCTTCAAGACCCAGGTGTGAAGAATTAACTTAAGTGCTATTACTCCTCAGACTCCATGGCATTTTGTTCCTACTTCCATCAAGAATCTCCCTCCCAGGGTATGACAGTTAATTGTTTAAATTATCTTGAATCCCTAAGAACCTAGCTTTGTACTTGGAACTCAATGAGTTCCTACTCATTCATTCATTTATTCAACAGATTTTTATTTTTTAAAAAGATTTTATTTATTTATTTGAGAGAGACAGAGACAAGGCGGGAGGGGTAGAAGGAGAGGGAGAAGTAGACTCCCTGCTGAGCAGGGAGTCTGACTCGGGGCTCTATCCCAGGACCCTGAGATCAGGATCTGAGCCAAAGGCAGATGCTTAACTGACTGAGCCACCTAGGTGCCCCTATTCAACAGATTTTTATTGAATACCTATGATACCTGGCATTATCTAGATTTTGAAGGCACAACGATGAACGAAACAAAATCCTGTACTTCATGGAACTTAAGTTCTACTTATAGGAGAGATATTTTATAATATATTCTTTGTTATACATACTCGTGGAGTGGATTAATTAATTCAACAAGTATTTATTTATTTATTTAATGAAGATTTATTTATTTGAGAGAGAGCACGAGCGGGGAGGGGGAGAGAGAGAGAGAGAGAGAGAATCTCAAGCAGGCTCCTTGCTGGTACAGAACCCTATGTGGGGCTCTATCCCACAATCTTGAGATCATGACCTGAGCCAAAACCAAGAGTCGGATGTTCAACTGACTGAGCCACCCAGGTGCCCCCAACAAATATTTATTGAGCACTACTGTGTGTTAGGGACTGTTCTAGGCACTAGGTTGACATCAGTGAATAAAAACAGACACGATTCCTATCTTCAGTGATGCCTACATTCTAGTCAACATTGGGGAGAGACTGATAAATAGTAAATAGATAATTGTGTGGTATGGCAGAGAGTGACAAGTGCTATAAAGCAAATGGAGCAGGTGAGGGGGGAAATCAAGAATCCTGGGGCTATAGAGCTGCAATTTTATTTTATGATTTTATTTATTTATTTGGGGGGGGGAGAGAAAGCATGAGTGGGGAGGAGGGACAGAGGGAAAGGGAGAAGAAGGCTCCCCCCCTGAGCAGGGAGCCCAACTTGGGGCTTGATTCCAGGATCCCAGGATCATGACCTGAGCCGAAGGCAACCACCCAACCAACTGAGCCACACAGGCACCCTGAGAGTTGCAATTTTAAATGGAGTAATCAAGGTGGGACTCATTGAGGAGGAGGCGGTTGATGTGTTAGTGGCAGGAGTGGAGTATTCTGACATGTGACTGGGAGAATGGTGATACCACTGGTGAAAATATGGACATTGCAGCTTTGGATCAATTTTTGTTTGAGGGGACAAGATTATGGACAAGTTAAGATGGAGCTCTCGGTAAGATATTCAAGGAAAAATGTCCTATAGACAATGAGGAATGTGGACCTGAAGTCTGCTTATAAGATCAGGGTAGATGTTTTAGACTTAGGAATCTTTAGTATGGTACCCAACTCCAAAAATGAGAGCTATGATAAAGAAGTAATTCACTAAGGAAAGAATCCAGAGGGGAAAAAGTCAGGAGCTCATGGCTGAGGCTTGGAGAATGCTCCTAATAGTGGTGTGGGGGGGAGGAAGATATCTTTTCCCTTGCCCAGAAACGTCACTGAGTGATTGATTGAGGTCAGTGGGAAAATAAGCCAACTAATGTTACATACTATCCTCTTCTACACTGATCAGAGATAAAAAAAGTGTGGTTGGGGAAGGAAATACATGAAGTATGGGTTGGTGAAATTTGAATACTTCTTTGAATGGCCATGATAAGCAAAAAGTAGCCATCTCTGTGTAGACAAGTTCAGTCAAATTGGCCAAGATGAAACAAATCTGTCTGTCCAGTCCTCTGTGCCTTGCCCTTGTAGCTTCTCCATGGTATAGTTCCGTCAATAGGGCATAGCCATTGGGCTACCCTGAGTGAAGCCACTGGGCCAAGTGCAGGGGTTTTGATGGTGAACCCACCCATGGAACCAACCTTTCATTAGAGGTGGCCTCAGGGATGAAATCAAGGGCCAAACTCAAGTTTTGGTTGCTATTTTCTTTATATCCATGAAGGGCGCTTTGAACCTCTCCACTAGTACCTGTCCTTTCCTTCCTTGCTAGTGCCTTTTCCTCTTGGCTAGTCATTGTCTTTTTATCGTCCCCTGGTTTTTCAGAGCCAGTTCTGCTTTAATTTCATTAACCCTCTCAAACATATCTTCAGAGAGCTGGAGTAAGGAAAATCACATGGAAGTGTAAATTCCCCAAATTAGAATATTAATAGAACCTAAGACCTTTAATATAATTCATTTGTTCATCTATTCAGCAAATATTTATTGACTGACTACTATGTGACCAACATGGTGCCGAGTCCTGGAAGTACAGTAGCAAATAAGAGACAGTTCCGGCGTTCGTGGAATACATACACTAATTGGGAAAAAATCAGTCAAATGGGTAAGGTTTAAGTGGTAAGAAAGTGCTAAAATAGGGGTAAATTTAGGGTGAGGTAGTCTTTGAGAAGAAGAGTAGAAAGTGGGAGGGAGTGTTCTAAGCAAAGGGGATGTTGTGTCCAAAGCCCTGGAGGCAAGAAGGAGGGACTAGAAAGGGTGAGTGTGCTGATGGGAGGCAGTGGCAGGAGGTGAGGCTGGAGCAGTCAGCAAGGGCCAGACCACATGGGCCTTGTAAACCCTGTTAAGGAACCTGGACTTCATCCTGAGGGCTCTGAGGAGCCAGTTAATGCTTTTAAGCTGGGGATTGTCATAATCAGATTTGCATCTTAAAAGATCACATTAGTTGCAGCGTGGAGAACAGAATGAAGGCGCAGAGACAAGTCAGGAGGCAATGCAGTCACTCTGGCAGGAGTTGACGGTGACCTGACCTATCACACTGTCCGAGGGAATGAAGATAAAGGGGCAGAGTCAAGAGCTACGTAGGAGGAATTTGTGATTGATTGAATGGGGTCAGAGAACGAGGGGAGTTAAGGATGATTCCTGAGTTTCGACTGGGATGGAAATACTCCTTAATGGCAGAATTGCAGGCATCCATGACCAGGGTTGGTCTGTGGCATAGCTCTTTTTTGGGTGGGGTGCATGCTTGTCACACTTAAAATCACATTATGCAAACAGCTGCCTACTCCCAATATTTACCTTTAAGGATGGCTCTGGCACTCATTTTAATTTGTTGGCATAGGGAGGTCCCTTGTGCTAGGATTGTGTTTGTGACCTGAGTGCTTTCAAAGTCTGGGGAAGGACTACAGAGTATTTCCTAGAACTATTCAAGTTATTGGCAATTTTCATCTGAATGATGACTTGAGTCCAACCTCCTGCCTCTCACATTATGAAGTTTCACCTTAATGCAATTTCTTTTCCCTCTGGATCCCAATCCGCCCACCTCCTTTTTTTTTTTTTTTTAATAATGGAGGCAGTTGGCAGCTGGAAGTCTTTTAACAGCATGATATGCTAAATTGAACCAGTTACTACCATTCAATTACTCACCAATTATTACTGTTTATATCTGAGCAATGTGTATCTCTCTATCTCTCTCTCTCACACACACACACACAAATGGCTGTAGCAAAAAAAAAAAAAAAGTATGCGTGGCTTACAAAATCTGTAACAAAATTCCAGGCAACCTAAATGGCAATATCTATACATATCTCCAAAAATGTATTTAAGTACTGTAGCACAGATATTAGATGTTATACATCTAAAGGAATCTATCCAGAAACCATGAATTATCATTAAATTAAATACGTTTCATAGGTTTCTATTATAATAATTTATAATGCAACAAAGAAAAGTTAATGTTGCACATGGAGAGTATTAACACTGTAAGTGAGAATGCCTGACAAAGCAATGAGATTTAAGAAGAAAATAAGTGCACCTGGTCTGCCTTAAATACTTTTAAAAGACTCTTTCAGGAAAGTTCCTGTAAGTGAATTAGTCTGTTTTTCCTGGGGCTGCCAGCACTTTCTGTGGCCAATACAACAGCTGCACCACACGGCGCTGAGCTGCAAAAAGGCTCAGCACGACGCAGCTGTGGTTGCAGCCCCAGCCCTGGCGCAGTGACCAGAGTCTCTTAGCTGGTACCTTTAAGAAGTGTTGGGAAGTTTTTCGCTTGTGCAACAGTGTAGAAGCCCGTGTGCTTTCCGCAGTCCCTGTTCACCGAATAAAGGCATTTGCAAGCTGGACAGCATGGTCGTCTTTCAAATGAAGCCTCTCAGTGACTGGCATTGATGACTGCGCTCAAGGCTAAGACAATAAAATGGGATCGTACTTCAATTCAAGGACAAACACAATGCCTAGCTGAGTGGTGTTTATCTTTACCAAAATAAGGGTTTATCTGAATACTAAGTTTTCAGATAATGGATTGTCGTGAACCCTGGCCTAAACTCCCAAACGGTTTCATGTCTCTGGAATTAAAAAAAAAGAAAGAAAAAAAGAAAAAAATCTAGTTTTATAGGTGTTTTCTTTTCTTCTTCAAGGGATTCTAGCTGCTGAATTATGTGTTGTGAACAAGGACTGGGGAGGAAGAGGGTAGGTTTGTGAATTAGAAAGGTCTAGTGAAAACTTCTATTTATGTGACCCCTGGTGGCTGGTGGGAGTGATTGGTGCACGTGAACAATTTTTCTTAAAGGCTAATTTCTTTACAATAACAGAGTAGCAGATTGATGTCTGGCTGGTGTTCGCAAAGCTTCTCTCATTGCTTGCTGTTGCTTAGACAGAGTAGATGAACGTAAATAAGTGGCTCTACATTTGTTAATTCACCCCCTAAAAATTGTAACTAAAGCCTGTTGTGGTTATTTGGCTGCCTGACTGCCCGCCTTAGGCTATAAAGGAGCTAAATAAAGAAGGAAGGGAGGGTAGGAATTCCTGGGTTGGGGATCTGAGCAGAGGGATTGTTACCTCTGCTAGGGCAGAGACAGCGACAAGGTAGGGGCCAACGGAGAAGTCGGAGAAGTCGGTATGAATCAGAATCACAGTGGCTCCCTGGTTCCTTGCCTGGTCCTCTCGTCTCCTTTCACTCCAGCGCTGGCAAGAACACTGGAGAGGGAGCCACGCATGACATCGGGTTCTTTGTGCCAGCACAACCACAGACTCGCTGGGAGACTTTGCACAAACAGATTCTCTCTAAGCCTGAATTTCCTTAGTGGGAAAATGAAAAGCGTCGATCCAGACACTGTCAGTTTCTGGATCTTCCTGAACTTGTTGCTTAGCTTTTTACCCTTCCCAACACTGCTAGGGAAGGCTAGAGTCCTCATTTCCACAGAGGCTGCTAGTTCAAAACCTGTAGAAATCAGAATAAGTAGAAATCAGTAACAATGTGTCTGCTTCCCCCAAACTCTTGACGTAGGCCATGTAGGTCATCTACGTCGGCGGTTCTTAAAATGTGATCGGGGACCGGGAGCACTGGCATCACTTGGGAACCTGTTAGGTTCCCATTCCTGGGACCCCCTGCAAACCCACTGAATCAGGGGGTGGGGTCCAGCAACCTGTGTTTAACAAGGCCTTCAGGAGATTCTGATGCATGCTAACGTTTGAATGAAGTGTAATGTGTACATTGAGAGTAAAAAGCACGGGGCTGCTGCTCTGTTAAGTGCTGCTGATCCTGGCATAGTCTAACAGTTTGGCATTTTTATCTTTAAAAACATGCCCGAGGGAACTGGTGATAAAATGAGATCTGAAATGAGCTGAGTCAACTCTATGTCAAAAGGTTGTCCCATTGAAACATTATTATTATTATTATTATTATTTTTTGGACAATTACAGGGTGGTTGAAACAATAGCCCCGGCCTGAGCAAAGAGACTTCTGGGAAGTGTAGTTTATTTATTTATTATGGCGTGCTTTGTACAGGGAGGCTTTGAGAACTGTCTCCTGGCAAGGTATGAAGTTTTCCAGGGCACCCCAGACTCGGTGAAAGAGAGCTGTTCCTGCTGTCACTGGCAGCAGCCCTCGGGTAAAAGCCCACTGCATTTTATCTTCGCGTGTTTGTTTGTTCTGTTTGGTGAACACTGGCTTTCATACCATCCCGTTCTGTAATTTAAAACTGACTTTATAATTAGGTCTGAAAAGGAATGGTTCCCAGGCAATTCCTTTATGAAGCTGGTAAAGAACTTGCATTCGCTTTGGCTTGCTTCGGTGTAATCTGTCTGAGAGGGCTGCAGGGGCGCTCTGTTTGAAGTCCTGTGGGGCAGGCCTCTCCTCTGTGTATTTGGAGCGTGAAGGAAGGAGGTCTGGGTTCTGCTCTTGGGAACCTCGTGTGGATGAGCAGAAGACGCTGGCAAGCTTCTCTCTTTCATCTTTGGATAGTAAACTCTGAACTGGTTCATGCGTGTAAGCCCACCTGGCTCCAGACTAGCTGTTGGGCCCCGAGGAAAGGGTTTAGCCAGCTAAATTACAGGGGCAATGGGGGCTGCTGAGAGAGCAGGCCGAAAAGGATTATGGGTGTGCTAATTCAGTTTTCCCTTTGGGATTCCCTCCAACCGAGGCCTGAGAGTTCTAGTTAATTTGCGTACTTAAGATCTGGGAAACAAACTGAGGGCTTCTGAGGGGAGGAGGGTGGGGGAATGGGACAGGCCGGTGATGGGTAGTAAGGAGGGCACGTACTGCATGGTGCACTGGGTGTTATACGCAAGTAATGAATCATGGAACTTTACATCAAAAACTGGGGATGTACTGTATGGTGACTGACATAATAAAAAAATATTATTATAGGGGCACCTGGGTGGCACAGCGGTTAAGCACCTGCCTTCGGCTCAGGGCGTGATCCCGGCGTTGTGGGATCAAGCCACACATCAGGCTCCTCCGCTATGAGCCTGCTTCTTCCTCTCCCACTCCCCCTGCTTGTGTTCCCTCTCTCGCTGGCTGTCTCTGTCTCTGTCAAATAAATAAATAAAATCTTTAAAAAAAAATATTATTATAAAAAGAAAAAGAACTGGGTTCATCTCACTTCTCAGGAGAGATTATGACTGCATGGATGAATCGTCTTTGCTTCCACGTCGGGGTGTGTGACCCTCAGGAAGCCTGGGAGGGGAGAAGCAGGTCTAACCTGGCAGGACCAGGGGTCGCCACTGCCAACTTCCACCAGAGCAGCTCCACTTTATTTATTTTTGGTTATTGACACTTCCACTTAAGATTTCTGGTGGAGAAAATGTTTCACTGCTTTAAAAAGTTTGGCAACCACTGGTTTAGACTAGAAGTGTCCAGCCACCCTTGCCCTATACATCAAGTTGGTCTACCTGCTATCCCACAAAACAAGCCTCTAACACTGTAGGTACTGGAGACCAACTTTGGTCATCTCCACTTGTCTTTTTGCCCACCAGCTCAGACATCAAACCCACCACTACCTCCCGATGCAGCCATTGCTCTCTCCCTGCCACCCCGTGCATGTGAATACTCGATCCTCTACTCGATTCTCTTGCCCTGTCTCACTCTGATCTCCGAACATCTGGCATTTTGTCAGATTGTCAAGAACCTCACTCAAAGACAGGGAGGACTTGGGGCACCTGGATGGCCTAGTTGGTTATGTATCCAACTCTTGGTTTTGGTTCGGATCATCATCTTGGGGTCATGGTCTCGGGGTCCTGGAATCCAGCCCTGTGTTGTCAGGCTCTGTGCTCAGTGGGGAGTCTGCTTCCCCTCTCCTTCTCCCTCTGTTTGTGCACTCAATTTCTCTCTAAAATAAATAAATAAATCTTGAAAAAAAAAAAAAAAAGACAGGGAGGCCTCTTGAGCCACAAATTCTTCACAGCTACTTGGCTTTGTGGTAATTTGTTCAGGCCTACATAATATGGTGTTCTTAGTGCTGTTGTCCAGAATGGAGTCACCCCTGCTGGCTGCAGATTCGTCTCTCCTGCTACCTTTTCAGAGACGCTGATTGCCAGTCTTCTACCAGAACTGAGTCGTTGGGTCCTTAGAATGTTTTGTCCCCATCAGTTTCGTGGTTGTCCCATTTTAAATAAGGAACTGGCGACCACTTGGCTGTCCTGCTTCAGTTTGTTATCACCCGCTGTGTCTGGCCCAAGGAAATAGTACAGCGGAAAGCACAGCTTCCCTGCAGGAGGCCATATTTTATCACCTCAACCTGGATGGCATTAAGGATGGCTCCTCAGAACTACCGATGGAGCACCCAAGAAACTGAAAGCGTCACAGCCAAAAGTTAGACTTTGAAATCAGGAGGACTTGAGTTCTTATCCCGACTCCATCACTTCCTAGTTGGTGACCTCGAGCATTCCTCCTGAGCCTCTGATTGCTCATCTGTAACTTGGGGATGATGACACTTCTCTCATAGGACCATTATTGATTTTCTTCTCTTCTCCTTGAGCCCCTTCACAGCACATAGTAGGCGCTCAAAAGTGCCAAAACTACGGTTGCAGAGGCCTTCAGTTAGATATGGAGAATCATGTTTTGTGGTCCCAACTCTCTGTCTACATCTAGCTTGATCCGATGTCCCACCATAGAGATTAGGAGGTTCATTGAAGTTTTGTTTTATCTTACTAGTCAGTGTTCATAACATTTTTCCGCTGGTGGTATATAGACTCAACTCTGCAGAATAACTGATAATTATTATTTTCATTGCAAGTATAGTTGTTAGTTACAATGACTCCTTGCTTAAAACACTACTGGCATCTCATTACTTTTCCATTAAAGTCCACAATTTGGAGTGCCTGAGTGGCTTAGTCAGTTAAATGTCTGCCTTTGGCTCAGGCCATGATTCTGGGGTTCTGGGATTGGGCCCCCACTCTGCAGGGAGTCTGTTTCTCCCTCTCCCTGCTTGTTTTCTTTCTTTCTCAAAAAAAAAAAAATAAATAAATCTAAAGCCCACAATTTAAGATGACCTGCTGTACCTGCCTGGTCTGGCCCTCCTTCCTGTCAACTTCATTTTGCTCTCTGCCTTCTGTCATGTTTCTCAATCGTGTGGTGTCCTCTCTAGCCGTGGAGCCTCACATGTCACCCCTCTGCCCAGAATGCTATCCCCTGCCTGCTCCCTCCGCCTCTTTCCCCCACTGGCTTTGCCCCAGTTGGTTATTGGCCCAGATCTACTTCTGCCCTCTCCTCTGCTCTGTGTTGTAGGGGGCTGACCTGGGCAAACTCTATTTTCCAGGCTTCCTTTCCAATTGGTTTCTAGCAGTATTTGGTCACTGGAAAGCATCGGCAGAAAATTAGAGGGCAGAAGGAAGGGAAAAAGCCAGGTAACCCCTCCCTCCTCAGCTTGTGAAGCATCTCTTAGCAGTGCCTGTATTGTCTCTATGGTTCCAGCAGCTGCAGACAGCCCCTGCACTAGCCCTGGTTCCTGGGCACGGTACCATGTCACCCCAAGACCTGAGGGGGCTGCAGCTTCCTGCCGTTACCAATCCCTGAGTTACTTCACTCTCCTGTTTGCTCTTCACACCCTAGTAACTCATAACCCATCTCCTAAACTACTAACCTAAATTTCCTCTAGTGAGCGGCCTGGTATGGGCTTTGTCTTCCTATCTGATGCCTGACTGATAAAACCCCATTCACTGCTTGAATCTTAGCTCAACTTTTACTTTCATAGGCAAGCCTTCCCTGACCTCCCTTCTCCTTCCGCAACCTACAGCAACTCGAGCAAATCTCTCATTATGCAGTTTCATAGCACTGTGCACGTCTCCTGTGAACTTGTTCCGGTTTTAACTCCATATTTATCTGTGACTATTTGATTCACTTGTTGTGAAGGTGGTAACCGTGTCTTTCTTTGAGGGGGCCACCATTACTTTCTCAGTACCTGAGATAGTATCTGGCACATATTATGACCTCAGTGAATGAATGAATCCTTTCAAAAAGTTTTGTGATGCTGGGAACTGTTGTTTGTTTGTTTTTCTTTAAAGTGTTTATTTTGGTACCACATTTTGTTTGTTTGTTTATTTATTTATTTATTTATTTATTTATTTATTTATTTATGTTTCAGAGGTAGAGTTTAGCGACTCATGAGTTGCGTATAACACCCCGTGCTCATTACATCACGTGTCCTCCTTAATGCCCATTACCCACTTATCCCACCCCCCCAACCCAGCTCCCCTCCAGCAACCCTCAGTTTGTTCCCTATGATTAAGAGTGTCTTATGGTTTGTCTCCCTCTCTGATTTTGTCTTATTTTCCCCTCCCTTCCCCTATGTTCATCTGTTTTGTTTCCTAAGTGCCACATATGAGTGAAATCATATATTTGTCTTTCTCTGACTTATTTTGCTTAGCATAATCCTCTCTAGTTCCATCCACATCATTGCAAATGGCAAGATTTCATTTTTTTGATGGCTGAGTAATATTCCATTGTATATACACAGCACATCTTCTTCATCCTTTCATCTGTCGATAATCATCTGGGCTCTTTCCGTATTTTGGCTCTTGTGGACATGGCTGCTATAAACACTGGGGTGCATGTGGCCCTTTGAATCACTATGTTTGTATTGGGAACAATTGTTAAAAGAATTGTTCTTGCCTAAAACCACAGAGAATACTGCAATACCATCTACCAAGTTCCCTGTGAGGTTGGGCATGGACTTGTAAAGGAGATTAAATAAATCTCAAACAATTGAACTCTCCTGTTAACAATGAGAAATGTGTTAAACAAATCACCTATAATGCAGTTGTAACTGACCACATCATTATGGAGAATGACCTTAGGGACTTCAACAAACTTTTCATAATATACCAGAGCCTGATCTTGCCAAGAGTGTAAAATCCCTGGCTAATTAACTGAACTAAGACCAGGCCAGCTTGGATGGAGCTAGAGGGTATATGCTAAGTTAAATAAATCAGACAGAAAAAGACAAATACCATATGATTTCCCTTATATGTGAAATCTACAAGACAAAACAAATGAACAAACAAACAGAAAAACTGACTCTGAAATACAAGAATAAACGTGTGGTTACCAGAGGGGAGGTGGGTGGGGCGATGGGTGAAATAAATAAAAGGGATTAAGAGGCACAAATTTCCAGTTATAAAATAAATAAGTCACAAAGATGAAAAGTACAACATAGGGAATATAGTCAATAATACTGTAATAATGTTGCATGGTGACAGATGGTGACCACACTTTCAGGGATCAATAAGTAAGCAAAGAATTGTCAAATCAATATGTTGTACACCTTAAACTAATATAAAATTGTATGTCAATTATATTTCATAGATACAAATATTTCATACAAATTTCAAAATAAATGAAAAATTTTTTTTTAAGAAAAGCAATATGAGGGGGGCACCTGGGTGGCTCAGTCAGTTAAGCCTCTGCCTTCAACTCAGGTCATGATCCTGGAGTCCTGGGATTGAACCCGAAGTTGTCCCTGCTCAGCAGAGAGCCTTCTTCTCCTTTGGCCCCTCATCACTCATTCTCTCTCTCTCTCAAATAAATAAATAAAATCTTTTAAAAAAAGCAAATAAATAGAAAAAAACAAACACAGACAAAGTAGGGGCAATGCAGAAGGGCAGAAAAATAATTTAAAAATTAGTAAATAATACCTTTGAAGAGATAAGATAGTGTATCATGAAAAAAGAACATATTGCTGTGATAAGCGAAGATTGAGAAAACATGAATTTTAAATTTCTTTACCAAAAATATATTCAATAGAAAAGATTGGAAGTTGAGGAAATCTCCCAGCAAGTACACTGAGAGACAAAGAATTACAGTTAATAATACTGTATTATATATTTGAAATTTGCTAAGAGAATAGATCTTAAAAATTTCCATCACAAGAAAAAAATCTGTAGCAATGTATGGTGATGGATGTGAATTAGATGAAACTGCAGTGATCATTTTGTGATCATTTTGCATTATACATGTGAAACATGTAACATTATATGTCAATTATATCTAAATAAAAACAAATAAAAAATTTATGGAAAAAAGAGACAAAGAGAAATTGGAGAGAGGTAAGAAAACTAGAAGGTCACACATGGGCCCTAGAATCTTCAACAACTAAATGATATAAACAGAAATAGGGGGTGGTGGTGAAGGAAATGTCAATTAAGGGACCTACTAACCAAATGCAGTATGGTTCTTCATGGAATCCTGCTTTGAGCTTTAAGCCAGTTGTGAAAAAAACATTTAAAAAATTAACAGAGAAATATGAACCTGGACTGGGTATTACATGATATTAAGAAATTATGGAGGGACCCGGGTGGCTCAGTCGGTTAAGTGTCTGCCGTCGGCTCAAGTCATGATCCCAGGGTCCTGGGATTGAGTCCCGCATCAGCTACCTGTTCCGTAGGGATCCTGCTTCTCCCTCTGATGCCACTCTCCCTGCTTGTGCTCTCTCTCTTTCTCTTTGATAAATAAATAAATAAAATCTTTTTAAAAAATGGAATTATTGATAATACTGTTAATGTAATAATGGTGTGTATAGTTATGTACAAGTCCTTGTTGGGGTGCCTGGCTGGCTCAGTTGGAAGAGCAATGTGACTTTTGATCTCTGCGTCCTGAGTTGGAGCCCCGTGTTGGTGTAGAGATTACCAAAAAAAAAAAAAAAAAAAAAAAAAAAAACCCCAAAAAAAACTTAAAAAAAAAAAGTCCTTATCTACTGATGCATACTGAAGTATTTATGGCATAACATCTAGGATTTGCTTTAAAATATTCTGTTTAAAAAAGGTGTTTTATGGATTAAAAAAAAGCTGTTCAGAAGCTTTTTATCTTGATGAAGTCCCAGTGGTTCGTTTTTGCTTTTGTTTCCCTTTCTTTGGAGACGTGTCCAGCAAGAACTTGTTGCGGCCGAGGTCACAGAGGTTGCTGCCTGTGGTCTCCTCTAGGATTTTGATGGATTCCTATCTCACATTTAGGTCTTTCTTTGATTTTGAGTTTAGCTTTGTGTATGGTATAAGAAAATGGTCCAGTTTCATTCTTCTACATGTGGGTGTCCAATTTTCCCAACACCATCTGGTGAAGAGACTCTTTTTTTCCATTGGATATTCTTTCCCGCTTTGTCAAGATTAATTGACCATAGAGTTGAGGGTCCATTTCTAGGTTCCCTATTCTGTTCCACTGATCTATGTGTCTGTTTTTGTACCAGTACCATACTGTCTTGATGATTACAGATTTGTAGTAGAGCTTGAAGTCCGGAATTGCGACACGACCAGCTTTGGTTTGCTTTTTCAATATTCCTCTGGCTGTTCGGGGTCATCATTATCTCCTTTAGTCAGAAACCTGATGTCTTTGTTATTTTTTTCATGAACTTTGATTATTCTGTGAACTATCGGAATGTCTCATCCTTCAACTTTAAAAATGACTATTTCATCAGCTCTACTAGGGTTGTCCTGAAATTTGTTAGGAACAGAAGGTCTCTTCTGTGAAAGGCTGGCTCCATACCAGTATTGGTCAATACTTGTCCACAGTTGTTTTCATGAGACTTTAATACAAATAGATTTACCAGAGGAATACTATGCCTTTTACAATACTATTCACTTCACAGGTAACTTAAAAATTTAGTAACACATAATATTACTTTTTTACAAATCAAGAAATGAGAGACAGTAAATTGATTTATCTTGCTTATCATGATTTATAACATGTTATAAAATGGGTACATTAATTAAGTTATAATTATATCAATTTAATCTTTTTAAGTAACCATAAATGGTACTTTCCTGAAGACATTTCGCAGTGGTTTTTACAATGTTTTTGAAATATGAATTGACATTTTAATTTGGATTGAAACACGAAGGCAGGCTTTTTCTGAAATTTAAAAAGGCTGATTGGTTTGACAAAGAGGACTAGCTCTTTAGGTTGTTTGGTAGATATTTTCCATAACTCGAACATGATATATCTGCAGCTTCAAGTTGTGACAAAAATGTGTTTAAAGCATGTGTTGATTAAGAACACTTTACTGGAAAAAAAATGAATTGGCTAAAATGCAATGAAATTAAGATCGACACAAGTTTCCTAACTGCAATTCTAAAAACATGATGCCTTTAAGTGAAAGAGTAGCAAGTATAATAAATGGTTCTTTAATGAGCCGTGGTAAAGTCTTTTTGGTAGATTTTCCAGAAACAGAGAAAGTGAGTGACTCTAGTGACTACGTGACAAATTCCTTTGTAAATTAGGAGATTTCCAATTCAATGCTTGAAGTCTGAAGGAGAATCTAGTCCAGTTGATAGGTCATTAAACATTAGTTTTGATGACATATCATTTTATGATTTTTGAAATAGAACTTAGAAGGAATTCAAACCTTGATCAGCATTGCAGTAGCAAAACTCCTTGTTATTAACTGCTTTTAAAATATGACAAGATTTCTCAGCATTTACATTTATTTAAAAAATATAAGGAATATAGGGGCACCTGGGTGGCACAGCGGTTAAGCGTCTGCCTTCGGCTCAGGGCGTGGTCCCGGCGTTGTGGGATCGAGCCCCACATCAGGCTCCTCCGCTATGAGCCTGCTTCTTCCTCTCCCACTCCCCCTGCTTGTGTTCCCTCTCTCACTGGCTGTCTCTATCTCTGTCGAATAAATAAATAAAATCTTAAAAAAATATATATAAGGAATATAAAGCCCTATTTTGTTCTAGCAATGAGTCATATTAATCAATCGATCATGAACTAATGGAAAAAAGAAAGCCTCATTAGTCTCATTAAGAAAGACACATTTCTATTAAAAATTACTTTTTATGGTTAGTGATTTTTAATCAGATATTGCATTATATTATTGTATATTAATAGGAATTATAATAATGAATCAAATCAGAAGAACAATTTTAACACCTAGAAAGTTGTCACAGAAAACAAGATAAGAATTTACAAATTCAATTTGTACTAATACTTTTGTTATAAAGAAATATGATATGATAATAAAATATTTTAAACAGGAAATAAAAGGTTACAATAGAAATTCTGTGTAGGAATTAGGAGGAAAGGAAAGAAAGATGTAGAATCTTCAAATGCTAAAGAAGGGATTGTTCCGGCTTTGTTTTTGTTTTGTTTTTAATATATGATGTGTGATGGTAACTAACCACTTATATTGTTTTAGATATATTTAAAATTTGATATGATCATTTTATTTATTTATTTATTTATTTTTAAAGATTTTATTTATTTATTTGACAGAGATAGAAACAGGGAACACAAGCAGGGGGAGTGGGAGAGGAAGAAGCAGGCTCCCAGGGGGGGAGCCTGATGTGGGGCTCGATCCCATAACGTCGGGATCACGCCCTGAGCCGAAGGCAGAGGCTTAACCGCTGTGCCACCCAGGCGCCCCTCATTTTATTTTAGAATGTTTATATTTAACATACGTCAGATTATATCTGTTTCAACTACATAAACTTATGATAAAAAATTCTTTTAGGGCATTGTGAGCAAAGACGGACAGACTGACCAACCTTGAATACCACCGTTGTAAGTGACTCTGATATGGATGACCATAGACTGGGTTTTAGATCAGCTCCATCCATTTCCAGGATATTCCATTATGACCCATTCTAATTAGATTCCCTTTGTTTCACTTTATACACTCAGGGAGGAGATCTTCAAGTTCACCTATTACAGGTTCAAAATGTATCGATTCCTCAATCGTATTGTGTAGACCTTACTATAACCCATCCACAGTAAGAGGAGCAGTGTGTTTGCACAAACACGCTAATTGATAATACCCATCTTTCTGAAAGAATTTTCTATCAATAGACTCTTTTTGCAATAGTTTTGACTATGATTTAATTACACCAATTTGGGCAGCTCAGTTCACCCAGATCTCTGGGCCCAGTTTCTTCATCTGTAAAGTCAGAGAACCTACTAGCTCTCTTAGATTCCCTCAAATTCTATAATTCTTTTGTTTTATTATTGTGTCTTAAAACGTTCTGGAAAACACTTAAGCAAATAGGGCATAGTAATTATGCCAATATCTTTTCAAGTTATTTTTTTTCCATAAAACATGGAATGACTGAATTTAACATGGTAATATTGCTAAATTTTAAAAAGTGAACCTAAAATGGAAAGTCTAAAAGATCAGTTGAAAGCATTGTTTTAACATCTTAAGCTCTGAAATTTGAAAAGTAGACTATACAGTCTCCTGAGCTCTAACAGAGGCAGCATGCAGGGTGTCAGTGTGGCCGTTGTTTTAAATTCCAGACCCACAGTTGATAGAATTATAATTGCACTATAAGCACTGAACTAATACTGCTTCGTTATCAAAATGCCTCTTTGTATTTAACTATGGGCAGCAGGGTCATTACATAACCTATATGAACTTTAAAGGAACTATTTATTTTGAACCTCTGGTTATAATGTATGGTTGCACATGTTGTTTCAAAAGCCTTTTGGAATAAATGTCATAATCCTAAATCACATTTGTCTCTTTAATCAGAGTCATCCTAGCTAAGAAAGTTTACGAAATGTGTAACAAATTCTTAGATAACACTACAAGGCTATGTTAGAGTTTTAAGGGAATAGCCAGGATCTTTTTGTTCTAGGCAGAATAAAAGTTCCTTTATCTGTTCTGTGAGGAGTTGACAGTTTACTCAAGGGCATTTCTAACTTTTCAAAATGCAAAATTTCAAGCCTATTGCCTACATTTAAAAGGGCACATATTTTTCTCTTGGTATACACAACAGTTTCTGGCAACAGACAGAGGTGCTAATGTTAGTCACATTTTACAGAAGAAGCTAAAACAGATAGATTAAGGTTTTCTCCCATTCACACATTTCTCTAAGAAGATGGTCTTCTTAGAGACCATCTAGGGATGCCTGGGTGCCTCAGTTGGTTAAGCATCTGCGTTCAGCTCAGGTCGTGATCCCAGGATCCTGGGATCAAACCCCAAATGGGGCTCCCTTCTCGGTGGGGAGTCAGCTTCTCCTTCTCCCTCTGCCCCTCCCCCCTGTTTGTTGTCTCTCTCTCTCTCTTTCTCTCGCTGTCGCTCACTCCCTCTCAAATAAATAAATAAAATCTTAAAAAAGAAAAAAAAAGACATTCTTGGAGACCATTTAGCCATGAACTTGACTGAGCCCCACTGGGAGCAAGTCATTGTCCCGGGCCTGGAAGCTCTATTTCCTAGCTCAAGAGACTTTCCCCTAACCCAGGAGACCAGAAGTTTGAGAAATACAGTGTGGTGAGAATATTCCCATAGGTCTTCCTAATAAAAATGCCTTCTTGTCTCTCTTGCCTATGCTTTTGGTCTATTGTTGACATTCTTGAGCACTACTTTGCTAATGGCAGCCCAGAGATCAGTGATTTCTGATTCCTGCACAGACTCCAAAGTCTGGATTTTAGGAGCATTTCTCCTTAATATGATAATGTAGCTTGATCCACTGAGATTAGGTTATGTTTTCTGCAGTAACGAAAAAGGGAAAATGTCTTTCTCTTGGTCCCTGATCTAATCCTCCAAGCAGCCTGGGTGGTGGTGGAGCTTATTAAAAGCCTTTTCCTCACCCACTCCCCAAACCCCAGGCTCCCGGTGGTGTTGGAGTTGAGTTGTTCAAGAGACAGAGGGACTCCAAGGGCTGAATGGGGCTAAGTAGACCAGCTGCTCACATGTGCACCGCAAAAGACTGGACTTCTAAGGGGGATAGGGAGTAGCAAAGCAGTGCTGAGGACCAGAGTGAACACTAAGAGCTGTTGACTTTGGTGCACAGTGGAAGTTTCCTACGGCTCTGCTTGAAATTGAGGGTAATGGACAGAATAGGACTGTTTGCCTCTGAGCAGGGCCTGCAGGCTTGGTCAATGAGTAATAGAGGCTCTTTCGTCATTTTCTGGGCATCACTTAACCTACTCCATCCCTACTCTTGGACTATCCAAAGGAGGAGGAGAAAACTCATACCCAATCATATCAGAGATGATCCCTACTATTCACGGAAATTTTACCATGTGCCTTGGCACGATGCTTACTTAGCAGGGCAATTTATGAAAAATTTCATGTGGCAGAATAACTTGATTACAAAATTAACTATATCTTGTGTTCAAGGCTATAGGCTTATCAGCAAAGAATGAGAGGAATTTTTCCATATCTCTTCCAACAAAGGAACCCAGGCATTGTGTTCTAAAGCCGACATTTCTTTTACCCTCTGGGAAGAGTCAGATGACTTTATAAGGTCTAAATCGCAAGTGGAAACCTAAAGATCTGAGCCTCTGTGTGGCCTGAAAAATGTTTTAAGAGAGTTTGAATGAGACGCCCACATTTAAAAAACAGGGGGTCTTGTACAAAAAAAATTTGTAAAATTTTTTTGAAATTTCTTGAAAAACAAGATTTGTTAACAGTCAGCCTGTCTCCTCCATGACAACAATCAGTGCGCTGAGTAGGAGTTCCAGTTTGAGACAAGTACGTTCTTCCCAGGGCGCCACCATCCCCAATATGCCTGCATATTTTCTAGGAGGCCCAATGCATTGAAAAATATACCTGTCTGGCTCCTTTGGACATTTGAATTTTTGATCTCTGGTCTGGATCTATTGAAGGGAAAAGAACTGGATATTTCCAGATCCTTGAGGGAGACTAGCCCGGTCCCAGAAGAGATTTCCTCAAATCTGGACAAGAGGACAGGATCTGGGGCCTATCCATAGGTGCATTTATGTGTATAAAGCCTTCTAAATCTTTACTCTGAAAAATACATAGTGCACTCATTGACCAATGAATCGTTGTCACGTATTGTTTTATAATAACAACTAGATCATATTGTTTAAACTAGTATTTTCTATTTACTGAATGTATAAAAGAATCATAAACATCTTTTTTTAAAAAAAGATTTTATTAATGTATTTGACAGAGAGGGAGAAAGAGAGTACAAGCAGGGGGAGTGGCAGGCAAAGGAAGAGGGAGAAACAGGCTCCCTAGGGAGTCTGATGCGGGACTCGATCCCAGGATCCTGAGAGCATGACCTGAACTGAAGGCAGGGACTTAACTGACTGAGCCACCCAGGCGTCCCAAGAATCATAAACATCTTGATGGATGGTACAGGTACAGGTTATATAGGAAACAATTCGTGTATTAGTTCCTGTGGCTGCTGTGACAAGTTACCACCAACTTGGTGGCTTGAAACAACAGAAGTTTATTCTTTTATGGTTCTGGAGGCCGGAAGTCCGAAATCAAGGTATTGGCAGGGTTGCACTCACTCTGAAGCTCTAGGGCGAATCTTCCATTTGCAGGTTCCAGGTGAACATAGCATTTTGAGGGCCTCCATTTAACCCACTACACTTGGATGAATGATTTTCTCCTTAAAGATTATTTTTTTAAAAAGGGGTAGTGGACTTAACTTTCTGGGTCTTTTTTATTTTGGCTACATGGTGGGCAGACAGAGCCGAAGGCAGAACTCACTTGGAGTCATGGAGTGGCTGCAGGGGGGTGTGTGGTCATGAAATACTGGCCACACACCTAGGAAACAGGCACTGAGAGCTTAGCTCCCTGTGCTCTGCTGTCCAGAGAAAGTAGTGGTGAAATCACAGCAGCAAGGTTAATGACCTCTCTCCCCAGGCTGTGGGATTTGGATTACAAAACTCAGTTGAGGCTTCTTTGAGAGTGAAACACCCTCCACTCATGCACTGTCCAAGGTTTCTAAAAAGCTGACTTCAGGAAAAGGTATTTTGTTTGGCAGACAAGAAGGAGCTATTTTCACAGTCTCTTTTATTTATTCTGCCTCCAGAATTATGCATTTAAGGGTTAGGTGTGGTCAGCACTTGGCTCCTTTCCAGATTTCCGGAATTACCCTGACCATCTAAAAACTGCATTTTTAAAATATTCAGGATCTAGCGATCTAGAGCCTTCATCGGTGATGAGACCATGTATGTGCAATGCGGGGAGAGGCAGAATCCTAAAGAGAGCATTTCTTGCACTGTCAGAAGTTACCATAAATGGGAGAGTTATAAGAGTAGTAGTAGTAATGTTGACTAGGTGCTTACTGTAGGCCTGGCACAGTGCTAGGCCCTTGGCAAGGACTACATTTATTATTTTACTTAAACTTTATGAAAACCCTTGAGATATATACTAATATTATCTCCATTTTACAAAGGAGGAAACTGAGGCACAGAGAAGTTAAATGGTAAGCAGCACACGGCTGGTATTCAAGGCCAGCTGGGATAGTTCTAAAGACTGCGTTTTTGTTTTTTTTTTTAAGATTTTATTTATCCATTTGAGAGAGAGAGCAAGGGTGAGGTGCAGAGGGAGAGGGAGAAGCAGACTCCCTGTTGAGCAGAGCCCTGGGATCATGACCTGAGCTGAAGGCAGACATTCAACTGACTGAGCCACCCAGGTGCCCTAAAGACTGCTTTCTTAATCACTGTATCCCCATCTCCTAATCTGTTTCTCACAGCACTGTGAAGTGGGTGGGACATCTCCAGTGTTCCTCCATCCCCGTCTGCTTTTCCTTTTGCTTCTTTTCTGAGGTAGGATAGTGTGACAGAAGGTGTACAGATTTCTTTTTCTCTCTAAATTTTTATTTAAATTCTAGTTAGTTAACATGTAGTGTAATATTGGTTTCAGGAGTAGAATTCGTGATTCATCACTTACATACAACACTCAGTGCTCATCCCAACAAGTGCCCTCATTAATACCCATCATGCATGTAGCCCATCTCTCACCCACCTCCCCTCCGGCAACCCCTAGTCTGTTTTCTATCATTAAGAGTCTCTTGTGGTTTGCTCTCTCTCTTTTTTTCCCTTTCCATATGTCCATCTGTTTTTTTCCTAAATAAAAGTATACATATTTTTTATGCAGTCTGATCTGTTTAAATCCTGGGTATGTAACCTAGACAGGCTAACTTCTCTGAGGCTCAGTTTCCTCGTTTGAAAAAAATGATGATAAGAACTGCTTCCCAGGATCGTCATATGGATTAAACAATATGGTGTGGTGGCAGCTGAGCTCTTCTGCCCAGACCACCCCTTCAGGACCCCCCCTCCCTTGCTGTTGACTGTTCACATCTGAGCCTCTTCCAGAACCTGCCTTCCCCAATTATGCTGCCTTCCCAGAGTTAGTCAAGGCATCCCATGACTTCTCTGTTGTGTGGGGGTAGGGCACAAAGGCCCGCTGTCCCTTTGCCTCAATTTAGAGCAGCTCTGAGGGACCATCCCAGCTCCAGAGGCTCCTGGGTGGGGGCGGGCTGGCTGAGGCCTCCGCTGAGCTGACATCACCACCCCACTTCCTCCTCTGCCCTATCCCGCGGCCTCATCCCTCTCAGATGTTGCTGCTGAGATCACTTCCCAGTGCACCTTCACCCCAGAGTCTGTTTCCTGAGGAACCTGACCCACAACAACGAACGTTTACACAACGTCCGACACACAGTGCACATTCGATCAATTCTTTCCAAGGTTCCTCCTCACCTCATGTGTGTCCTACAGCAATGCCTCACGCCTTGAGAGCTTGTTGTGCCTCTGACTACCTCTGTCTCATCAAAATTTAACAATCCCATGTCTCAATGCCACAGAGGAGCATCTTGTTAAAAGCTGGTTAGTCATGGGTTGGTGTCTCTTTTTTACCTGGATGGGAGGTGTGTAACCTCCTGGGCACATTGAGCGGACAGAGGGTGAGCCTGACTCTAGAGGGGACCCAGTTACACCATGTGGGTCCTTGCCTACAGCCCGGCACATAAAAGGCTTTCATTGAATGTTTGTTGTTGATGATGTAAGGCCGCTACTGACCCTGAAGAATGTACCCTCAGTTTTCAGAATTCCAAAGAGATGGAATTCACAAACTAGACACAGACACTCTCTCAACAGTAAGGGCTTTGAGAACTTCACAACATTTGGAATTTCTGCACCATCAGCAACATGCCTGAGAAATCTCAGCAGCATGGCCTAACAGCTACAGGGCACAGAGAGAGAGGGGAACAGCGGCAACACACAGCTGGCAGCACATGGTCCCTCACTCTGGGAACATGGCTTGCAGGGCCTTTGGCCATCCCAGGCTGGGGACTGGGTGTCCAGGAGGGAGAAGCCATTTGAGGCAGCCCTGTGCCTTGTCCTGGGGGCAGCCTCTGGGCTTGGCACAAAAGCCAGTGGGATGTTCTACCCTGTGGTCACTGCAGGGCAGTAACAGAGTCACGGTAGGCCTTGATTCTCCAGTGTATTGAGAGGTAATATGAAGACTGTCTTTGATTTCTAGAAAGATGTTCTAAAGCCAATGGCACTAGCCTGCTATTTTAAAGGCATTGTGGTATCCTTTTGTTGGGGAGTATCCCTGAGCAATGGCCTATGCTCATGCTTTCAATATAACGAATAAAAATAACTTAAAAAAAAAAAACTAATGTGGGGGCGTGTGGATGGCTCAGTTGGTTGAGCGTCCGGCTCTTGGTTTTAGCTTAGATCATGAGATCAAGCCCTGCATTTTGCTCTGTGCTCAACGTAGAGTCAGCTTGAGATTCTCTCTCTCTTCTGCCCCTCCCTCTGCTCTCTCTTTCTCTAAATAAATAAATAAACAAATAAGTGCAAATCTTTTTTTAAAAAACCCAAAAAACTAATGTGGTATAGAAAGTCCACTTAGTATTACCTACCTTGGCAGGCTGAGAGGTATAGTGAAAAGAATACATGCTCTGGTGCAAGATGGACCTGATTTCAAGTTGGGGTCCCCTTACCGGCTGTATAACCTTATCAGTTATTTACCTCATGGGCCTATTCCTTCATCTGTGAAATGAGAACAATTTTTCTTCCTATTCATTGTAAGGCTTAAATGAGAACATTCATTTTAAAGCTCTTTGATGTGAAACACTACCCAGATGGAAGGTGTTCCTACATCGCACGGACAAATAGTGTTGTTTGAACAGTCACTGGTCAACAATTTTTGGATGCTCAGGAAGTCCTCCTTAGGCATAGTAGTGGAAGGCTGTTGTTTTTGCCCATTCTTTGGGGAACAGAACCCGTCTTCTCTGTGGGAAATTCATTTCATGTGATTTGCATGGCAATGCCCTTATCTCCTCTAGCCACGTAATTTTCCTTGGCCCTGACTGACCACATCAATTGGTCCGGGGATGAACAAATGACCTTACTTGGGTCAATCAGAGCCTTCTCCAGACTGTTGCTTTTTGCTAGATTGCTGGGTTGGTAGGATGTAAAGCTGGGGATGCTGGAAAACGTCTTGCCACATGAAGTAGGCCTATCGAAGAGGTGGTAAGACCAAAACTTCAAAGAACCTGAGACCCTGGATTCAGTCATGCTAGAAATTAGCTATATCCTTGTGCTTCCCAGGCATGGGGACTACAACCTTCCCCCCTTTTTCTTAAGTTCATTTGAATTGGGTTATTGTGACTTGCGACTAACAGAGTCCTGAATTAATAATACCCATCATTTCTCAAGGACTGGCATTAATAAGACCCGTATGTATTGGAGTCTCTTCACCTCTAGAGTGAAGGGAATAATATCTACTTCCCAAAGCTTTTGTGAAGATTCAATGAGATAACACACGTAAAATTCCTTCTTTAGAGTTCACAAAGTGCTCGCTAGACTCCATCGGGTGCAGTGACTCTCTGCTGGATTTCTATGGCTTCCCGACTTTATAGGGATGTTTCTCTCTTCGGGAAAAATGTCACTTTCCTCTTGAATTCCTGGTTACCTTCTGAAGCAAATTTGCTTAGCAGAGCTTTTCCTCGGGACTGCTGAATAAGCCAGCTTCAGCTGTGCTGTGTGCATGACCAACCTCCTCCCTAGAGGAAGCGGCAACCCCCAACGCCCCTTTAACGGGTGTTTTGCCAGTCCTTCTTTAGCTAGTGGCTGATGCTGGGCATTTTATCATCAGAGCTTTGTGGAGTTTTTAGATTCATTGAAATATAATATATTTGCCGATATGTATATGTAAGTAGAAGGTTCAGTGAGTTTCCACAAACTGAACATGCTTATGTAGTCGTCACTAAAATTAAGAAACAGAAAATCACCAGCATCCCAGAAGCCTCCCCCATGTCTCTCATCCCACCTCAATACTCCTCCAAAACTAACCATTATCCTGATTTCTAAAAGCGGATTTTTTGCCTGGCTTTTGTTCTTTCTACAAGCAGAATTATACAGGATATATTCAGTAGTGTCTATCTTCTTTTGTCAACATTATGCTTGTGAGGTTCATTCATGTTGCTGACTTGGTTACAGTTCGTCCATTCCCATCACGGCATGGTATTACATTCCACGACTTATTTATCCACTCTACTGTTACGAAGCATTTTCATCTCATTGGCTATGAATTCGTCACATGCTGAATCTTATTTGCAAAGAAGGCTAGGACATATAGTTTGTTATCTACAACAAAATCAAGGTGCAGTTACCAAGGAACAAGGGAAGAATAAATATTGTATGGGGAAATAATTATCTCAATGACCTTGTAATTTCCTTCCTAAAACGTTTAAATTGCCTGTGGTTAGTGGGAATATGGAAGGTAATGGGTGTTTTTCATTAAAAAAAGTTTTGGGGGTGTCTGGGTGGCATAGTCGGCTATGCGACTGGCTCTTGGTTTCGATTCAGGTCGTGATCTCAAGGTCATGAGTTAGAGCCCATGTCAGGCTCTGCACTCGGCATGGGGTCTGCTTAAGACTCTCTCTCCTTCTCCCTCTACACAACCCACCCCACTCACCCTCTCTCTAAAAATAAATAAATAAATCTTAAAAAAATTTTTTTCTACTGTTTTATATTAAATAATTTATTCTAATTACCCACACAGAAATATAATAATAACTAACTTTATTGATTATCTACCACATGCTAGTCCTGCTCTAAATAGTCTATATTTTATGAATTCCTCAAAACAAATCTTTGAGGTAGGTGCTACTGTTCTCTTCGTTATATATATATATATGGGGAAACTGAGGCACAGGGAGGTTAAGTCACTTGCCTAGTGTCATCCATTTAGTGAGTGTTAGAGCCAGTGCTCAAACCCAGGGAATCTACCTGACAGTCTGTCCTTCACCTCACTGTTGTACGGCCCCTCCTGCAAGGAGATTAAACAAGGAGAATAAAACCACAAGCCGGATGCTGCTAAAGATGACAGTACCGTTCTCACTATTTTCACACACACAAGATCTACAGCCCTAGCATCTCTCATATTATTTTGATGTGCTCTGTGCCGGGTGAGATTGCTGACTGGGGGCCGTCTGCACACACCACTGAGAAAGAACCATGCCCTCCTGAAGTCGACTGTGTACCCACCCAGGGGGCAGCAGGCCTGGGCTCTGCTTACTTTTAAATGCATTTGACACCCCTGGCAGCTCTGGCCATCATCATTACCACTTAACATATTTCCAAGGAGTCTGGTATGTTTGGGAGTGCCTCCTTGCCTCAAACTAAATTGGCCAATCCACAGGGTGAGTGCCTGAATCCATGCGAGGCTGGTTTGAACCTGTTCCGTGTACATAAGAATGAAAAATATTAGACATCTGTCACTTTATCCAATTAAGTCCTACATTTAGCTTATTAATAGAACTAAGAGCCTAACCTAGGTCACCTGACTTCTTCAGTAGATGCCATTTCAGTGGGTTTTGCAGTCCTTCTGATACCAGTATCCTGATGTCTGCCTTCTTGTTTCTTTAAGTAATTGCGTTAAATAAAATCTCATGAGCAGAAATTGTACTGAGTGTAACTGGTGACATTTGAGTGTTCCAATGCCTCTAAAAGGTCACGTTCAGTCTGGCATTGAGCCATCTCCAAATGGAAACCCCTTTAAAAGCCCATTTTCCTTGCAAAAAACAATTGAGGTGAAACTAGACTAATGTGATATTAAAGAGGCCTAGGAATTGACAGAGCTAGAGTTTGTTTGCTAGAATCCCAGGTCAGGCCGTGTAAATATTTTCCCTCTTTGGATGTACTGTGGATTGATTTGAGGTTAACTTGGTTTAGATTCTGGCAAGTGGAGTTGGTGGTTCTTATGTTTGGATTTTGTTATCAAGATCCTGGCAATGAATGATTTTAGTCCTATTATATTTTAACACCCTTGAAACCAACATCTGTGTTAACTTCCTGCATTCAGGAGGAAGAAAATTCATTACTCCAGGGGTTCTGCAGTTTTTCCACGTGGGATCCTTTTTGGCACTTGGCCAAATTTCATTTTTCACGTATCTTCTCTCTGCGGCCTAGAAAGAAGGAGACAAAAAATTTTTTAAGATTTATTTATTGTCCTCAGGTCCCTGACTTGTTCTCCGTTGTTTTTCAGGGTCTATGGGTTTCTTTCACCCCGCTCGGACTGGCCTCCCTGAACATCCAGCCATTCCCCTGAATTTGGGCCACAGGCTTGAGTGGGAAAGAAAGACCATTAAACATTTACGAGTCTGGCAGGCACTTTCACTTAAATTATCCAATTAAATCTCCACAACAAATCTCTAGGTCTGGCATTCTTTCAGATAAGGCAACTGGGACTCCAAATAATTAAGTAATTTTCCCCAGGTCCCACAGTTAAGCCAGACCCTGGACTTTGAACCCGGTTTCATATGGCCTTCTCGCCTGTCTCCCTAAAACTACCAATTTGTTCTGATCCAAGAGATGCAACTGCCTCATTACTCTCTCCCGCCTCATTATAGGGATGGAAGAGCTGTAATCATCGACACAAATTCCTACCAAGGTGCTGCATCCCTCCTGAACAGAGTGCTCTTGAAGATTAAATGAAGCACTAATAATACACTGCAAGGTAGTTAAGTATGATGCGTTTCTCCTCCTGGGGCTCTTTGCATTTTAATTGGACAAAAGTTTAAGTCAAGTCAATGAAACTCTGAGACCTCAGTGAGTCCTGAGAGGTTTTCAGTGGAAAAGGGGGTGGGTGGGCTTTATTAAGCTTTCAGGGTCCTTCCAATCCTACTGTGTAAGAAGTTTAGCCTCCCAGCCCTGGACAGCAGCTCTGTTGCCCACCCTTGCTGCTGCTTCTACCCCTGCAGGGCAGTCCGTCTTGGCTCAAGGTCTGGACTTTTGTGTGTTTGTAGCATCTTTGTCTGCAGTCCCTCTTCCGCAGCTTTATGCTCCTTGCTCTTCCTGAAAATATAATTCATAACCAATCATCTTTAACTCCTGTTTCACATTTAAAATAAAACTGTCTCTTCTCTATCTGCATATTCTTCGCATTATCATGTAATTGCTTATGTGTTCTCTTTCTTCCACTGGGCTTGAGGGATCCTTTAAGGGGAGAACCAGGTCTTCCTCCAGCCTTGTCTGTCTAACTTTTCCAGGCTCACCGAGCTGTAGTTGCTCTTTTTTTCTGTTTCTTAAACACACCATGATTCTTTCCACCTCAGGACCTTTGCACTTGTTACCCCCTCTGCTTAGAGAGCTGTTCACAAGTCAGGCTCCTTCTTATCCATAACTCCCAAGTCAGATGCCACCTCTCTGGGAGAAAATTTCTGTCATCCCATATAAAGAAGCCACCAACCTCCAGCTACTCCATCACATTCATTTGTTTTGTTTTCTTCATAGTACTTATCTATCTGATGTTATCAGGTTTATTTTGGTCTTTAAAAAAAAATCTATTGTAACTGCAGAGAACAGGGACCTTGTCTTGTTTACTACTATCCCCTACCACCTAGAATTGCAGCTAGCACTTAGTAAGCAATAAATGAATACTGATGCAATACATAAATGAAGAGTCATACTCAATAAACGTTAGTTGAGTGAATGAAAAAATGTATGATGGAGTTTGGTTTCTCCTTCTTCTGGACATTCACATCCATACCTTTCATAAAACAAAATTACTGTATCCTCTGTATTGCAGTTGTCTTCTTTCTCTGGGAAGACTAAGAGCTGACATAAATTTATCTGTGTATCTTCCCTAGCACCCAGTAGAGTGCCTATCACATTGTAGTTTCTCAGTAAATGTCTGAAGTGACTCCTTCCATTTTCTGATGTCTAATGAAGCCTAAGAAATGCCATTTGGGTTCTTACCAATGATACAACCAAGCTGGTATTCTGTCTTTATGCGTAAGTATGTTCATGCTGTGTGATAATCATTGCACAAGGTAGAAAAGGTGTCCTGCATGGCCAGCTCCTTCTAGTCACCCTTCTGGGTCTTAGAAACATGCCGAGAGTAGTCATGAAAGTAATTTGCTCATGGATAGAGTAATCAACAATGTCAATTGTCTTGTCTCCAATAATCTGGTATTGACATTTTGGACCTCAACAGCACATCAGGATATCTTTAAAGAACAACCTCAGTGTCGCCTGGAACCCCGTGCTCCACTGTGACTAAGCAACCAAATCCATCTATAACTGGAGCTTGGATTATTTTCCACTAATGTGTTTGTTAACTTGTACTTAGGCCAAAATTCATCTGCCATTTTTACTTTGCATAGTTTATCCCTCTCATTTTGGCATATCACTCCCTGTAAAAATTCAGTATCATTTTCAAATTTAGAGATTTTATTATGCACTCTCTTTTCCAAAACATAATAAATCATTAAATCAGATTGGCCTAGGATTGATTCCTTGGGAAGTACCACAATGTACATTACCCCATTTAATAATGTCCTTTCCCTATTACCTTGATATTATTCTTTATCCATAATAAAACCCTCTGCCGAATCCTAGGGTAAGTCAGTTAAGCTCTTGGTATGAAAAAATTTCAAAGATTTTTCCAAGAATAAAATACACTCATGATTCCCCTTCCCTATATATTTATTTCCTCCTGAAAGAATTTCATAGATCAGTCAAGCATGATTTATTCCTACAGAAGCCAAGTTGGTTTTTCTAACATTGGCAAGTATTTGGTAATCCTATTTTTTCTTTTCCTTCCTTCCTTCCTTCCTTCCTAGAGAGAGAGTGCATGTGCAAGCGGGGAGGAGGAGGGGGAGGGGAAGAGGGAGAGGGAGAGAGAGAATCCCAAGCAGGGTCCACGCCCAGCACAGAGCTCGAGGCAGCCTCAATCCCATGACCCTGAGGTCATAACCTGAGCCGAACTCAAGTGTTGGAAGCTTAACTGACTGAGGCACCCAGGTATCCCCGTAATCCTATTTTTAACTCACGATTCCACTAATGTGGCATGTGCCACCACCAAGAGTGCGATCGCCCTGAACAGCTGCAACCTCTCGTATTTATTGGCAATAAACAATCACAGACAATCAAGGGAATAATCCGCATTACATTTTAGTGAATAGTAGTATGTCACCGGGAAGGTCACGGGATTAGGTGATGTAACGTTCAGCAAGTGAGGCCTGTCTTAAACATGTTTCTATGGACCCTGCCGGCTATTGTCAAGAGCAATCAAGTTTCGGTTGGGGCAGCCTTCTGCCCTGAGCGAGCTGGGCGTTCCCAACTGCTGGGCTCTGACGTTTACCCTAAAGCCCGCAAGGTCACAAACATGTTTTCCTATTATATCCTTAGCATAAGCTCTTGGCCAGGGGCTGCTGCATTTGACTATATAATAAAAATTGATGTCCATGTGCACATTCAGCTACTGGTAAACGTGTGGCAAAATTAGTTAAAAATGATCTGATCAAAATCGCCATGTTTTCAGGGCACCTGCAGGGCTCAGTCGGTTAAGCCACCAACTCTTGGTTTCTGCTCAGGTGATGCTTTCAGGGTCGTGAGATGGCGTCCCCAGCTGGGGTCCACTCTCGGCAGGGAGTCTGCTTCAGGTTCTCTCTCTCCCTCTCCCACTACCTTTTTTTTTTTTTTTTTTTTTTTTTTTAAAAAACAACAACCCATCATGTTTTCCAGCACCCATTGAAAGAGTTCCCACAGGGGTTCATTTCCTTTTCCTTTTCTCTTTTCTCTAGATTTCCCTCCTAATTAATTCTGTCATCATCCTTTCATCCAAATATTGTTACAGCTCCTTCCCTAGGCTTTATATATATTTTTCCCTTTCATCCCTAACCCACTAACTCTGTATTTAGTTTCATTGCTTACAGCCAGTAGTTGATAATAATTAATTTTAGCTTGAAATACTCATGTAGCCTCTACTTTATGGTCATCAATGTCACTCTTACAAGTTTTAAATGGACTTTAGTGCATTATTCCTTTTTTAAAGAACTTGAAATGCTAGTAACTCTAAAAGAAGTTTAAACCCATCTATTATTCTCCAGCATACTTCTTTAAACAATCTGAGCAAATAAAACATTTAATCTTTTCCCTTTATTCTGCTCTCTTTGATAGAAACCCAGTACTCTTGATTTGTTAATAAGGCAAATAAATTCTCCTTTGAAAGACACGATGGTGGTGTACTTGTGCTTAGAGTCACAACTAGAAACTCTAAGATTCCAAGTGACAATTTTAGAGAATGCTCCTTTAACCTTCATTAATTGCAAAATAAACAGATCTATGAAGCTAAACCTTCAGGAATCCGTAGTAGATGTTCAAAGCTTTTTAGTGTTTTGAAGTCATCGAATACAGTCTTTGAGTGGATTTGGTTATTGTTTGTTTGTTTTTCTTCAACATTTATATTGAGATATAATTCACGTACCATACAATACACTCTTTATGCCACTTCCTGCCGTAAGCAACCACTAATGTACTTTTTGTTTCTCTAGATTTCTCTATTCTAGGCTTTCATATAAATAGAGTCATAGAGTAGGTGGTCTTTTGTGACTGATTTCTTTCCCTTAGCATAATGCTCTCAAGGTTCAGCTATGTTGTAGCATGTATCAGTACCTTGCTCCTTTTTTTTAAATTTTTTTTTATATTTTAAAGATTTTATTTATTTATTCGACAGAGATAGAGACAGCCAGCGAGAGAGGGATCACAAGCAGGGGGAGTGGGAGAGGAAGAAGCAGGCTCAGAGTGGAGGAGCCTGATGTGGGACTCAATCCCAGAACGCCAGGATCACGCCCTGAGCTGAAGGCAGATGCTTAACCACTGTGCCACCCAGGCGCCCCAGTACCTTGCTCCTTTTTACAGCCAATACTATTCCATTGCATGGATGTACCACATTTTATTTACCTGCTAATCATTTGGTGAGCATTTGGATTTTTTCCACCTTTTGGCTATTAAGAATTATGCTGCTATAGGGGCGCCTGGGTGGCGCAGTCGTTGGGCGTCTGCCTTCAGCTCCTGGCGTTGTGGGATCGAGCCCCACATCAGGCTCCTCCGCTATGAGCCTGCTTCTTCCTCTCCCACTCCCCCTGCTTGTGTTCCCTCTCTCGCTGGCTGTCTCTATCTCTGTCAAATAAATAAATAAAATCTTTTAAAAAAAAAGAATTATGCTGCTATAACATTTATGGACAATTTTCTCTGTGGATATATGTTTCCATTTCTCTCAGGCATATACTTACAAGTGAAATTGCCCTGTCATGTGGTAATCCTATGTTTAATCGTTTGAGGAAGTGCCAGACTGTTTTCCAAAGTGATTGTGCCATTATACATTCTCACTAGCAGTGTACAAGCCCTCTTATTTTGTTTATCTACTTGCCAAAGCTTGTTGTTATCTGAGTTTGATTCTGGTCACCCTAGTGGGTGTGAAGTGGTATCTCATTGTGGCTTTGATTTGTATTTCCCTGATAATAATGATGTTGAGAATCTTTTCCTGTGCTTATTGGCCATTTGTATGTTTTCTTTGCATAAATGTCTATTCAGATCCTCTGCCCAATATTGAGGGTTTTTTTTATTATTGAATTGTAAGAGTTCATTATATATTTTAGATATAGGTCCCATAACACGAAAGTTTTTAAATTTGATGCTGTGCAGTTTACTTAATTTGTTGTTGTTGCTCTTGCCTTTGACATCATATCTAAGAAACCATTGCCAAATCTAAGGTTGTGAAGATATGCCATATATTTTCTTCTAAGTGTTTATAGTTTTTGCTCTTATGTTTATCTTTTATCCATCATGAGTTAAGTTTTGTATATGTCATAAAATAAGGCTCCATCTTCATTCTTTTGCATGTGGCTATCCAGGTGTCCCCAACACCATTTGTTGAAAAGACTATTCTTTCCCCATTGAATGGTTTTGACAACCTTGCTGAAAATCAGTCGACTATAGATGTACGCACTTATTTCTGGACTCGTAATTCTATTCCACTGATTTATGTCCACCTTGTGAGCGTACCACATTATCTTGATTACTGTTGCTTTGTACCAAGTCAAGAAATTGAGAATTTAAGTCCTATTTTATTTTTCCTTTTCAGAATCATTTTGGCTTTTGTGGGTCCCTTGCAACTCTATTTGAATTTTATAATCAACATGTCAACTTGCTAAAAGAAATCATCTGAAATTCTGTTAGGAATTGTATCAAATCTATAGATCAGTTTGGGGATTATTTACATCTTAACAATGTTAAGTTTTCTGATCTACGGAAATGGGAATGTTTTCCCATTTATTTAGCTTTTATTTAATTTCTTTCAAGAATATGCTTAGTTTTCAGAGTATTAGTTTTTCACTACTTTGTTAAATTTATTCCTAAGGTTGTTATTCTTTAGATGCTATCATAAACAGATTGTCTTCTTTTTTGTTTTTTTGAAGATTTTATTTGTTTATTTGAGAGAGAGAGAGACAGCCAGAGAGAGAGAGGGAACACAAGCAGGGGGAGTGGGAGAGGAAGAAGCAGGCTCCCAGCGGAGGAGCCTGATGTGGGGCTCGATCCCATGTCAGGATCACGCCCCAAGCCGAAGGCAGACGCTTAACGACTGAGCCACCCAGGCGCCCCTATATAGATTGTCTTCTTATTTTCATTTTTAGGTTGATCATTGCAAGTATAGAGATACAATTAATTTTTATATATTGATCTTGTATCTTGCAACCTTGATGGATGAATTCATTCATTAGTTCTAATAATTTTTTAGTGGGTTCCTTAGGATTTTCTTTATACAAGAATATGTCACCTGTGAATATAGTTTTCTTTATTCTTCTCCAATCTGGATGCCTTCTATTTCTTTTTCTTGCCTAGTTTCCTCAATATTTTGTTCTATAGTTTTCTTTTCATGTGTTTGTCTGCTTTTGCTATCAGGGTAATATTGACCTCATGGAATGATTTGGGACTGTTCTCTCCTCTTCTGTTTTTTGGAAGAATTTGTGAAGAATTTGGATTTATTCTTCATTGAATGTTTGGTAGAATTCAGTGGTGAAGACATCTGGGCCTTGGTTCTACTTTGTGGACATTTTGGGGGGTTACTGATTTGATCTCCTCCCTTGTCATAGTTCTAGTCCAATTTTCTATTTCTTTTTGAGTCAGTTTCGGTAGAATGTGTCTTTCTTGGTTCCTGATTCTCTGCCTGAGCTTTCTCACTTGATTGTCTGTAAACGTTGGCAGCAGATGTGATAAATCTACACCAGGATTGTGAACCGCAATGAGTGTAGCTGGCTGCAAGACTTGGAAAGAAAAAAAAATCAGTCAGGGGTCAACAACCTATGAATCAAAAGAGGCCAGAATGTGCATTAGCAGGGAAGTCAGGACCAGCCATGAAACAGAGCCAGTAGGACACTAAAGCCCAGAGGGAGGATAAGAACCAGAAGGTATGCAAATCTGGGAAGGGAAAAGAGCAATAAAAGAAAAGGCAGACCAAGGTTTAGGCAGAGAGATCAGAGCCCAGCAGCGAGAAGAGAGATAATGCCTGGTCCTGCACCACCTTCAGCCACAACCCAGGAGCTTTTCTGAGCATGTGGTGAAGGCTGGAACCTCTCCCTAAGCTTGGTGCCCTGGATGCAAGGATGCAGACATGTGGGACCATATGACCACATTGGGGAATGAAAGACGAGGAGAAATGAAGTAGTGGGAGAATTCTAAAATGATCTATATAACCTGTTCAAAACATATCCTAGAACCCAACCCCTTAACTATGACAGAGAACTACCAAAGAAAACAATTGATTTAATTTAATATTAGTATATATAATTTAAAATCCTTTCTTAAACCATACATGACTATACCAAACAATGCATAATTAGACTGACATTTTATATGTCCCAGAAACAAGAAATTATTTTCTCATATTTTGGAATATAAAAGCTGATCCCTGATTCCAAATAATTCTCTTCCAAAAAGCATGGGTAACATGAGTCCATTAAATAAATAAAAGAAGTAAAATGGAAAATATTTCTGATCACATATTTGATTAAAATATTTAGTATTGTGTATCTGGAAAAAGACAGTCCCTTGAGGAATACAAATTCCAAGTAAGATGGGGTTTATTTTAAAGAGAGAAAGCCACAGCTATGCTAATAATCCCTTTTAAGATTTTGTGGATAACATGAGACCCACAGTAGTATCTAACATAAACATGTAAGGAGATTTGAGAGAAACACAACAAAAATAAACTGTGAGAATCACCCCTACAAAGTTTTTTCCACCCTCTGGGTCTTTTCGCATCTGAAGGAAAGGACGAGAACTCCTAAGAGAGGAGAAAAGGATAAAGAGAAGAATTAGACCAGTGAATTGGTAAACTATCTCCTTAAAGTAAACACCACATTAACGGATAGATGTAGAGATAGACTGATGATTTGATTTGTTATTAAATTAATCAGGACTCTTTTAGTTTAAAGTCTGGAAAACCAACATGAATGAACTTAACTTCAAAGGTCGCTTGTTGGTTCATATTAGTTGCAGAGTCTAAGGGATGAGATGGACCTGGAGGCTACCCGTCACTTTCTTGCTCCTTCCATCTCTTGGCTCTGATTTCTTCTTCTTCTTCTGTGAGGTCCCATACCTGCCACACACCCATGACTGAGACCCTTATCATTTCTCATAATTGTGGCTGCAGTAACCTCTTGAACAATATGTATTCTGCGGGGCACCCTCCACATTACCATTAGAACTGCCTTTTTTTTTTTTTTAAAGATTTTATTTATTTATTTGACAGAGATAGAGACAGCCAGCGAGAGAGGGAACACAAGCAGGGGGAGTGGGAGAGGAAGAAGCAGGCTCCTAGCTGAGGAGCCTGATGTGGGGCTCGATCCCGTAACGCCGGGATCACGCCCTGAGCCAAAGGCAGACGCTTAACCGCTGTGCCACCCAGGTGCCCCAGAACTGCCCTTTCTTATACGCACCTTGGATCATGACACCCTCCTGTTTAAACCCTTCCATTACCCCCAGGACAAAATCCAACACCCCAGGTACACCGCTGCAGTGTGATTTATGACCTGGCTCCTAGGTACCTCACCAGCCTCGTTCTGGCCACTCACCTTGCACTGCACGTACTGATCACACTGAACTAGTCCGTGTTCCTCCCTCATGACATGCCCTTTTGCATCTTCATGACTTTACACACACTGTGCCTTGACCTGAAATTCCCTTCATTTTTTTGGTCCCCACTCCCTATCCAATGAACACTCATTCTTTAAATACATTGTCTCCTTTAGAAAATTTAGGAATCCTCCCAGACTGGGTCGGGCGTCTGTACTAGGCACATCCAAGCACCCTGAGCTTACTTTAATTATTTTACTTTATTGTAATTTTCTGTTTATTTGTGTCCTCTAGTAGAGAGTAATTTCTCTGAAGACAGGGTCCTTGTCCTAGCATAAAATCCTGGGAAGAATAGATCCATAATAAATATTTTAAAAACATAAATGATCTAAAAACTATACAGAAACCCAAAGCCCAGGAGGCTAATTACAGACTCAATCTTTCAGAGAACCAAATAAATAATGTATGGGGCAAATTTGAAAAATATTTCATAGGACACAGAGAATTGATAAAGAGATAAAAGTGAAAATGATAAAATTGAGTATCATAGACATAGAAAGTATATTGGACAGTTGTTTCTTGTCTTCCAGGTCTGTTTTTCCTTTCAGAAATCTTTCATCCCATACCTAGTATGGCTATCAATCATGACCCCCCATCTCTTCTGTGAGAATGGACATGTAACTCAGGCTGACCACTCTGCTCCCTTAGATCTGGAAATGGAACCAATGAACCAGGAATAAGAATGGGCTCCCTGATTTTGCCCCAACTCAGTAGGGCCAATTAGCATTTTTATGAAGGGATTGATATGGGTCCCTTTTGGGGAATCTCAAATCATGAGCTGCCAGGAGGCATTTCTGCTGTCAAGGAAAGCAAGCCCACCTGAGAATTAAGCCAAAGTAGGAAAATGACTGTTGAAAAGTAGAGAGATGGCATTTGACTTACAGTTTGACCATTGCATTCGGAAGTATCTGAAATCAGATTTCACAATCAAACTCCCAATTATGTGAGACCTAACTTTAAAAAAAAAAAATTTGTTTATTTATTTGAGTGAGGAGGGGAGGGATAAGCAGACTCCATGTTGAGCACAGAGACCAACATGGGGCTCAATCACACAACCTGAAGACCACCATCCCAGCCAAAACCAAGAGTCAGTCACTCAACCAACTGTACCATCCAGGTACCCCATGAGACCTAAGCTTTTATTCATTTGCAATTGTAAGACAAAGATTGGTAACTGGAAGTAAAATACAGCAAGTGTCAAGCTTTAAAATGTAGAATTGCCTGAGCTGAGGTGTAATGAGAATTCTTCTGTGCTCACCGGAGTACTGAACATCTGGGTTATGAGATAGACACAAATTAGACTGTCACCTGTTGTAGTTTGGAAATCTGATCATATGCCTTCTGGGGCTAGTGTTTTAGTGGCTTGCAGAAAATGTCAAAATATTGGCGTTCATTAATGACTTTTTGATGCTTTTTGATGCTTTTAATTGTATCAAGAAAAAAATCACCTTCATCAAACAGTTAAACATAGAGTTAAACATATTATTCAGCAATAAAAAGAAGTGAGGTACTAAGGCATGCTATAACACGGATGAACCTTGAGAATATTATGCTGAGTGAAAGGAGTCAACCACAAAGGACCACATAGCGTATGATTCCATTTATATGAAATGTCTACAACGGGGAAGTCTACAGAGGCAGAAAGTAGATTAGCAGTTTCCAGGGATGGGAGGATGGGAGTATCGGGAGGTGAGGGAGTGGGGTTTCCTTCTGGGGTAATGATAGTGTTCTAAAATTGATTATGGTGTTGGATGTACGACTCCGTCAATATACTAAAAGCTGTTGGTGTGTATACTTGAAATGCGTGAATTATATGGTATGGAAACGATATCTCAAAGATAGCTCTTTTTGTCACATGATCAATTATAGAATTCCCAATATGATATATACACTCAGATCCCTATAGTTCTTTTAAAAAGTGCTAGCTCTGGCCTCAACAGCAAACAGCAAGGTGATATCACATGGCTTTGCTGAGAGGCCTTTTCTGCCTCTAACCTGCAATCTCAGATACCCAAGAGTCAGCTACTCATATGCATTTGGAGAAGTCTAAGAGTACTATTCTCTACTGGAAGCTAAAATTAGTGGAAGTGAAAACAGGGAGGTGAGGATTGTGGTGGAAGATAGGATTGGCCAGGGTAGAAGGTGGACCCCTGGGCCTCACCCAGATGCTTCCTGCTGTTACTTTTCTGACTGACAAAAGCAAGGGTAATTCCACTGCTGAGAGACAACCACTGTATGTAATCCGGAGAAAGATTATGGGTCATGAGGTATTGGGCCACATGGAGGGACAGAAGCTGGAGGAATACAGTTAAACCAAGGACTAGGGGGACAGGCAGACAAAGCCACTGGGCTAGGTGTTTAGGTTCAGGAATCATGATCCTGCCAGATCTCTGGTTTTGGTTACTGATTCTTAGAGCTGACAATGCAGACCAGGGTGTTTGCTCTTTCTGCCAGCAGTGTAGGTCAATGCCATAGAGTGGGGGCTGGAAGTTGGTTTCCCATCTTCAAATAAGAGTTTCTGTTGTTGTTTCCTATTTTACCTTTGGTATTGAAATGCTGGATATTTTGGGGGTAAGTTATATTTCTTATTTATCCATAGGTTGCTAAATGTTGAGTCAGCCGGACCTGAAATCCTGGACTTCAGAGTATTACGTGGTAACTGGATGAGTTTTGGCATTTCTTCTTTTGGGGAGGAAGAGAGTGTGTATTCATTTGTGGAAGAGGAACTTGTGTTTTTAAGGAGGAGGAACACTTTTTAAAATGAATGGGCTCCTGGGTGGCTCAGTTGGTGAAGTGTCTGACTCTTGATTTCCGCTGCAGTCATGATCTCAGGGTCGTGAGATGAAGCCCCACATCAGAATCCACACTGGCCATAGAGCCTGCTTCAGATTCTCTCTCTCCGGGTGCCTGGGTAGCTCAGACGATTGAGTGTCGGACTCTTGGTTTTGGCCCAGGTCATGATCTCAGGGTCATGGGATCAAACCCTGTATGAGGCTCTGTGCTCAGTGTGGAGTCTCTTTGGGATACTCTCCTTCTCTCTGTCCCTCTCCTTCTGCCCCCCACCCCACCCTCTCTCTCTCTCTAAAATAAAGTTTTAAAAATCTTTTAAAAAAAGATTCTCTCTTTCCCTCTCCCTCTGCCTCTCCTCACTCCTCCCTCTCTCTAAAAAAAAAAAAAATTGAATGTACAGAAATAAGGTTGTGTGTGTATATACGTGTAGTATGCTGGGTAGTTTAGGGATGGAGGGTACATTTCTATTGTGGAACAGCCTGAACAACATCTGGTGGGCATAGGATATGTGCCCCTCCATACTCTGCATCACATATTAAAGCCAATTAAAATCATTATTTTGGGAGAATTTATATGCTTTCTGGGGGAGAAAAATCTTTCTCCTTGTGGTATCTCGAGTCGCCTATAAGCTTGAGGCTACTGGGAGCTATTTTTGCTGCCATTTTCAAAGAATCCGCCAGAGAACAAAACTAATAGAGAAGAAACGCAAGAAGGCAAAGACTGATACGTGTGTTGTTCTTCATGGCATTGCCAGCACTAGTAACAGAGTCTGGTACATACTACTCAGTAAATGTTTGTTGAATGAATAAAATCAGAACTGAAAAACAGGAAGAGAGAGAGAGAGAATGCTGATAACCTGGCTTGAATTTCTGGTTCCAGTTGTGTTTACAGCCAACCATACCCCTTCAACTTCCCAAGTACATCAGTCAACAAATTCTCTTTATTTTTTAAATTAATGTGGCAGGTATTGAAACCTGGCTCACGCAGTACGACTCTAAGTCCATACTAGCATGACTTCGGTTACACCAGAGGCTAGAAAATGGAGTCTGCATGACTCTGATGCCTTTTCACCGAGGATTTTTGCATGTGCTGTGTACCCACCAAACAGATGCATCTGAATGAGATTTGAAAGGGGGAGACTCAGGATCGCGAGGGGCTCTATTGGCAGCGGTGGCGGAGGCATTCTGGTACTTCCGCAGCAGCTAGGACTGAAGCCCGGTGTCTTGTCAGTCCCCAGCTCCGTGCGATCAGCAAGGATGGCAGCGATTTCCTGGTCTGGCAGCTTTGGTGACCAGGACAGGAGCAGCACCGTCCTCATTTAAGTTAGCGACGTAGCCGCTCACTGAGGCAGATTTCAGATGTAGCTTCAGGGGTGGTCGTGCAAGTCCAGCCTTCTACAGGGCTTTGGATCATTCTGTAGAAATAGTCTTGAGTAAGGATCTCCTGCCTTAAACCGGCTAGAGTGAATTCTGTTTTCTGCAGGGAAACTCTGACCACAACAACAAATTTGATTTTCGGTCAGTAGTAACTGCGAAAGTCCAGAGAAGCTTTGTAGAAATTCCGAAGGTAAAAACAACAAGGGAGCAGAAATAACGAAACTAAGAGAGAACGTTCAAGTATATAAACAAGGGAAATGGTATTTTCAGTGGAAAAAACAGCAGACTGGCCTCAGACCTCTGTACAACACCAAATCCCACGAAACAATACAACAATATCCATAGAGACTTGGGGGTGGGGATGCTGTCACTTATGTGTAATGTCAAACAAATGGCATTCTCAGATGTAAAAGATCTCAGAGGCAGACCATTTATATGTGCTGTCTCAAAAATTCCTCAACATGGGCTTTCTTGCAGAGAGAGCAAAACTGAAGAATAAAAAAGTTGAGAATTTATAGCAGAAAAAAAGAAAACCACCCTGCTGACATACAACAAAACCAAGTAAACCTATAAAAATAAAATTCATAAATATATCATAAAAGTGAGTGTAAAACCAAAACAATTGTAAAGAAAATTTGGATTTTTTTTAAAGGGCAGGTATATCAATTAGACCTCTTTGCAAGCAGTAGAAATGAACTCTGAGCAAAGACAGGAATTTATCAGAGGGCTGTGGGGTAGGCACACAATCACAACAGAAAACGGAATCAGCAAGTCTCAGAAAGGGTAGGAATCAGAGCAAGTCCAGGGATCCTGAAGAAACTAATAGACAATCTCAAGTCATTGTAGCTGGGATGCTGTGCCACAACCATTACTGGGTTTCTTCAGGTGAAAACAAAGTGCTTCTGGTTTACTCGGATTATTTAGAATGTAGAAAAGAGCATTTCCTAGTTCTGTCACTGTGTTCTAATGCCTGAGACTGTAGTATTTTGTCCCATATGTATGTGGAACAGAGCTTACAACAGCATTTACGACTAAGATTACCATCCAATCATGCCAGCCATTGTCATTCTTCAAGACTGTGGGGATGCTTTCAACCTTCTAGCAGGCTTTCCTCCACTTCTCATTGGTCAGAATGGCATCATATTCCCATTCCTAAACCAATTAATGCAAGGAGAATGGAATTATTTAGATTTGGGTTTAGTCTAATTAAAATTCACCCTCGGGTACTAGGGAGGAGTTCAGTCTCCTTAAGGCACATGGTTGTCTTATAACTTTAAAATAAAAAAGGCATTGTGTTGAGCAAGTAAAAACAGCTGTTGGGTAGGCCACAAACAGTGGCATTAATATCTGAAATTCCCTCAGGGATATAGTATTGCCTTTGATTTACTCTTTTAATAGGGAGAGGAAACTCTAGTATCTTCCATTTTGTTCTTCCTACCATAACAGGGAAAATATCTGGGGATTTTTGCCAGTTGTTAAGAATATTCTGTTCAACACAGGAACTGGAGAAAAATCCACAGAACGAATGGGTTTAGAGTTTGTGTCAAATTTCATTCATTTTACCTCACCCAGGTAGATCCTTACTCTGATGCATAGGTCTCAGTGAATTTCTGTGTGCCAGAAATTACTATCAGCTCAGAGCGAGTATCTGAAAGTTTCCAAAAAGCCTACGTTATTTCTCTCATCCCAGGACATAGTTATCCTCTTAAGTGACCTTTAGGAATACCTGGGGGTACTAGTCAAAGAACCAACTTTTGCTGTTGTGGTTACTAGTCTCCCCTTCAAGCGAAATGCTGTGGATCTTTGGGTTCAGCTGCGGAAATTGGATGAGGAGTCATGACTCTCTACTGTCTTGGCTCAGCTAAGACCGTATTCAACTTACCTAGGGAATTTTGGTTACACAAGTCAAGTAAGACTTTATTTAGTGAGAACCCTATGCTCAAAGAGACATAGCCAGAGATCTCTGAAAGTGAAATCATTCTGATTACCGAGTTGGACTTCCTGCCTATCGTAATCATGCCCGCTTTGCCTCTGATTGTTGATGGAGGCTATCTCACTTCTGCAGTCCCAAGATTCTCCCTTCCCAAACGAAACTCGAGAGCATATTTCAATTGCAACATTTCCCACTAACAATTTCCAACTTTCAGAAAATAGTGAAGCAATAAATAAATAAATAAATAAATAAATAAACTGGAAGTTCCCTTGGCAGTGCAGGTCTCAAGGCTTTGGGGAAGGGATAGTCATTCCAGTCCTTCTTGGGGCAACATTTATGGGTATATAAGCAGGACACTCATAATGGATCTACTCCAGCATTCCTATCTCAAGGAGTCGTTAATTTCCTTCCTGTATATATGCCAAGGGATTTTTGGCATCTCCACTTTCTTTAATGAGGGCCAGTGTTGGAGCCTGATTTGCTTTATCCAACCCATTCAGACACCCAATTGCTTGAGCCAGCACTTTGAATGTAGCGCTTCTGACAAGTGCATCCACATTGACAAATTTAGTCCAATCTAAAATTACGTTTCACTCTTCTTGGTTGAATGCTTTCAAAATATATTCCCACAAAAGTTTCAACAGTAGTTTCTTTTTTAAAAGCAACAAATCTTCTGCAATCCTTACAATCCAAAAGCCTTCTCTTGGCAAAAGCAGAGTCTTGACCAGCTATATGAGGCAGATGTTATTACCTGTTCTTGTGTCTTATGTGCTCACTGCAACATTAATTGAAGGGCTCACCGTATTTATTATTTAAAGAATTTTTAAATTTGAGTATAGTTGACACACAACATTACATTAGTTTCAGCAATACAATGTAGTGATTGAACACCTCTATATAATGCTTTGCTCACCACCAGTGTAGCTACCGTCTGGCACCATACAACGCTGTGACAATATCTTTGACTACATTCCCTATGCTGTGCCTTTTATTCCTGGACTTATTCATTCCATACCTGGAAGCCTGTATCTCCCACTCTTCTTCACCTACTTTGCTCATCCCCCAACTTCCCTTTCCTCTGGCAACCATCAGTTTATTCTCTATATTTATAGGTCTGATTCTGCTATTTATTTATTTATTTTGATTTTTAGATTCCACACATGAATGAAATCACATGGTATTTGTCTTTTGTAGTCTGACTTATTTCACTTAGCATTATACCCTCTAGGTCCATCCATGTTGTCACAAATGGCATGATTGCATCCTTTTTTATGGCTACATAATGTTCCACTACGCATCGCACGTATATATACCACACACACACATATATATATCATATATTATAGATATATATAGGCCACATAGATACACCATGTATACGTGGATATACTATATTATACATATATGGTATATGTACCACATCTTCCTTATTCGTATGTCTATCAATGGATACTTTGGTTGCTTCCATACATTGGCTATTCTGAATAATGCTGCAATAAGTATAGGGCTGAAAATATCTTTTTGAATTGATGTTCTTGTTTTCTTTGGGTAAACACCCAGTAAATAGATAGTGGAATTACTGGATCATATGATATTTGTATTTTTAATTTTTTGAGGAACCTCCCATACTGTTTTCCACAGCGGCTGTGCTGAGGTACATACCCACCAATGAATGATGCAGGAGAATTCCTTTTTCTCATAGCTTAAATACACAGTATGCATTTTAAGCGAAAAATTCAAAAAGTTAAAAAAAATTATTTCTTGTCTTTTCGATTTTAGCCATTCTGACAGGTGCAAAGTGACATCTCATTGTAGTTTTGATTTGCATTTCACCGATAATTAGTGATGTTGAACCTCTTTTCATGTGTCTATTAGCATGTCTTCTTTGGAAACATGTCTATTCAGGCCCTCTGCCCATTTTCTAAATTGGATTATTTGTTTCTTTTTTGTTTGTTTGTTTTGGTGTAGAATTGTATAAGTTCTTTTTATATTTGGGGTATTAATCCTTTATTGAATATATCATTTGCAAATATCTTTTCCCATTCAGTAGGTTGCCTTGTTGTTTGTTGATGATTTCCTTTGCTGTATAAAAGCCTTTTATTTTGATGTAGTCCCAATAGTTTTTTGTTTTGTTTTGTTCTTTTGTTTCCCTTGGCAGAGGAGACATATCTAGAAAAATGTTGTTGTCGCCAATGTCAAAGAAATTACTGCCTATGTTCTTTTCTAGGATTTTTATGGTTTTAGGTCTCATATTTGGGTCTCAAATCCACTCTGAGTTTATTTTTGTGTATAGTCTTAAAAATTGGAGGACTTATTGGATTTAAAGTGCCAGGAATGGTGTGGACAAATATGATAGGAGCATTCCCACAAAACGCATTTCCAGTGGTTCTCAAAAGACTTGAGAGTCAGAAGTGTTAAAATCACTTAAGGATCCTTTGCAAAATGTACATATCTGCTCCTACCTCCAGGGATGAATCAGAATGATGGCAGAGGTTGGGGTAGGGAGGTCATGCTTATTAAAAAAGCTCTCTAGATTTTCTGATAGGCACTGCCCCGCGCTTACAACTGAGGACCCCCAGAACCACTACTACAGGCCAGTCTTAGTCATGAATATAGTGTAAGGAAAAGGATAGAGTTGCTATTTACAATTAATTACAAGGAGGGTGACTCTTCTTACGTTGTGATAAATTGTGTTCATGTTTCTAGCTATTGTCTTCTCTGTAAGAGAGTAGATGGAGTGTATTTGCCACCACATTTTCTAAGTTAGCTATGTGACTTGGGTCAATGGAGGATGAGAGGAAGTGACAATGTGTTACTTCTAAGCAGAAACTTTAAGAGGCAGTTTGTGTTTCTGGCAACTCGTTTGCTTTTCTCTCTGCCATAAGAATGGCATATTTTTAATAGAGGCTGCTCCTTTAGGCTGGTTTGTAGAATGAGAAGACACATAGAACAGAGTTGCAGCCCCTGGCAGAAACCATGAACAATATATAAATGCTTGTTCTTGGAAGCTATAGAGATTCAAGTTGTTTGTTGCTTCAGAAACCTGACTAACATACATGAAATGATTTTTTCTTTCTTCTTTTTGAGGGGGGTGGTGACCACCTTGATGGGCTTAATTAGATATGTAAAGTGACACCAAAGCTTAGATTCAGGGTATGAACTAGAGAGAGCTAAATTTCTTTGTTTAAGAGAGTAGAAAAGCTTTGTTTTATCTGGTGGAGGGGGAATTGGCCAGGGAAATAAAATGGAGAGAGCAGACTGCTAAGCAATGAAGCAGGAGACTAGAGATCCAAACATTGTTAAAGGACTTTCAGGTCCGTATGTCTAACCTGAGATTTTATATTGCTTCCATTTTAGCTAAGTATATTACATATACATGCCACGTATGAATGTTTTTGGTGGAAATATAAGAAATGGGTTGAGTTCCACATTTGGGTTAACTGTCCAGAACAGAAGGAGCAAGAAACAGCATGCTAGGCCCATCCATCAGTTGATCGAATTGAACGAAAGCAGGAACTTGAAGTTTGAGGAGACCATGGGATTGTAAGTCTCCCTGGGAATTTGTTGAAATTGTAAGCAGAATTTTGCTTCCCCAATGCAGTATGCATTTGAAACAATCTTTTCTGGATTTTAAAGATTAGATTTGAAAATTCTGAATAAATGTTAGATCAATTCTAACTATATATTAAAACAATAATCCACACTGACCAAATAAAATTCATCCAGGAATCTAAGTGTTTCAAAATTTAGATAGTTATTAGGATACATTATGGATAATAAAGGAAAAAGATCACTTAATGATCACTTAATGGTAGTTGAATTGCATCTGATAATACTAATTTCTTTAACTAAAAAAACTTCTTTAAAGAATATAGAAGGACACTTCTTTTTTTTTTTAAGATTTTATTTATTTATTTATTTATTTATTTGAGAGAGAGACGCGGGAGAGAGCACAAGCAGGGGGAGCAACAGAGGGAGAGGGAGAAGCAGACTCCCCGCTGAGCAGGGAGCCCAACGCAGGGCTGGATCCCAGGACCCTGGGATCATGACCTGAGCCAAAGGCAGAGAAGGACACTTCTTTACTGTGATTTAAAAACAATCTCTTAAACCATCATGATCATACTTTTTGGTGAATAAAGCCCTAAGGACCTCTTCTGGAAATTTTATCTAACATAAAAAGGCAGAAAACAAAAATAAAAACTATAAATGTTAGAAAGTGACGTTATTAATATTTGTATATAAAATGGTTGAATATCTAGGAGACCCAAAAGCATTGTGAATTATGTTAACAGGATAGACTTACGTGAATATATTTGATAGCAATGGATGCACCATATCCCTTTGAGGAAAGTTAACCATTTTAAAGATGTTGGCATTTGCCAAAGTCTGTTTATAGGTTCATTTCCAGCCGTTTTCTTATTTGTTTGACTTCTGGGATTTGATAAAGTGATTTTAAAGTTCATTTAGAATGATGAACACACTGTAATAGCAAAGACAAAGATGAAAAAGTTGAGTAGTGTGGGGTATTTTATCCTATCAGAATTTATTAGAGTAAAAATGCACAGTGATGAGATGAAAAGAACACGGGCTTTGGATCCAGTAAACTTAGGTTTGAATGCCTGGCTCTGACACATTCCAGGCATGAAATCTTAGGTAATTAACTTAATATCTTTAAGCAAAATATGCATTACAGATCCTAACTGTCCCACTCCTACCCCTACCCCTGCGTTCATATCCTTGCCATGGCCTCATCATGGACAGGGTATACTTCCTTTCCTCTTGGCTTTAGGCTTGGCCATAAGACTTGGTCAGCGGCTGCAGGTGGAAATAACAGTGTTTCAGTTTCAAGCCCAGTCCTTAAGAAGCCTCCACAGCAATCCTGGTCCGGATGTACCCCCGCTGCTGAGAGGTGAAAATCTTCCTCTAGAGACCTGCTACCCTTTCATCCCAGGCCCAGGTTAAATGAATGCAGGACATGGCTGTCTCAGCTGCCCCACAGATCCACGAAACCAAATAATGGCTGTTTTAAGCTATTGACAATATGACAATATGACAAATGTATTAGTGGTTTCTTAAGGAAGATTCTCAGGAAGGGCCATAAATACTTCTGCTTATACCTTATTGGCCAGAATTTAGCTGCCTGGCCAATTATAACTGCAGGGGAGGCTGGGAAATGTGTCTAGCTAGATTGGGTATTCTATCGCTGTGTAAGAAGAGGAGAATGAATTTGGTGGGACAACTAACAGTCTCAGCCACAGGTGTATGATCCCTACTGATTTTTTTTTAGTTGGGGTCAAATGCACATAACATAAAATTTACCATCTTAGAATTTTCAAAAAGCTTTTATTTATTTATTTGAGAGAGAGAGAGCATGCCAGGGGAGGAGCAGAGAGAGAAGGACAAGCAGACTTCATGCTGAGCATGGAGCCAGGCGCGGGGCTTGATCCCACAACCCTGAGATCATGACCTGAGCCAAAATCAAGAGTCTGACGCTTAACAGACTGAGCCACCCGGGCGCCCCATCTTAGCCATTTTTAAATGTACAGTTGAATGGTATTAAATGCATTCCTAATGTCACACAACGATCAATCCCTATTGATTTTTGAATGAATCTTCAAACATATATAATTACTTATTTTTTAATAAAAGAAATCATTCTGATTGTTTATCTATCAGCTTTTGTTTTCCACTTAACTCTCTAAGAGATCTTTCCGTGTCAATAAATGTAGAACTACTTAATTCTTAACAGCTTTATATTTGTCATAATACATCCATAACACAATTTATTTGACCTTTTCCTTTAGGTTATTTCCAATTTTCTTCCTAATTTAAACAATGCTAAAATGAAACCCTGTACATCCGTTTTTGAATATATGTATAACTATTTTTGTTGGAAAGATTCCTAGAAGTGGGATTGCTGGTTCAAAGTATATATGCATTTTTATCTCTAAAGATACTCTCCAAAAAGTCTTTAATAATTTATATTTCCAAATGAGTAAATGGAAATGTTTTTTTGAAAGCAGTTTTTTGATAGTAATACACCAAAAGCCTTAAACTGCTCATGCTTCTTGTCCCATTAATTTTGTTTGTGGACATTATCTCAGAAAATAGTTCTAAAACAAAACAGATTCTATGCAAATACGTGCATTATAACATTGTGCTTGCATTGGCAGCACAGATACTAAAATTGGAACGATACAGAGAAGATTAGCACGGCCCCTATACAAGGGTGACGTGCGAATTTGTGAAGGGATCCATATTTTTTAAAAAATGTGCGTTGTATAAGCAAAGTAAGTCAATCAGAGAAAGACAATTACCACATGATCTCACTCCTATGTGGAGTTTAAGAAACAAAACAGAGGCTCATGGGGGAAGGGGGGGAAAATAACACAAGATGAAATGAGAGAGGGAGGCAAACCATAAGAGACTCTTAATCATAGGAAACAAACTGAGGGTGGCTGGAGGGGAGGGGGGTGGGGGGATGGGGTAGCTGGGTAATGGACATTAAGGAGGGCACGTGAAGTAATGAGTCCTGGGTGTTATCTAAGACTAACGAATCACTGACCTCTACCTCTGAAACTAATAATACACTACATGTTAATTAATTGAATTTAAGTTAAAAAATAAATTAAATTCATTATAAACTTTAAAAATGTGCATTGTAACATTATACATAACTGTGAAAAACTGGATACAACCTAAATTTTAAAAACGGAGCATGTAAATTATTATAAAGCCCTGTGTAGCAATTACAATGATAATTACAAAGACTGTTTAATAACATGGAAAATGCTTATGGTATAATGCTACTTGAAAATTGCAAGATTAAATGAAAAGCTTAATCAAAATGTTCAAAACAATTGTGCTTTGGATGTATATCTATTGATACTACTTCTTTTTTTTATCCTACCTTAATACTGTTTATTTCCCAGACTTTCTTGATTGAAGATTATGTTTTTCTAAGTAAAAAATATTTAATCATAACACTTAAGAAAGTGCTCTGTACCTGTTGGTATTCAATAGGTTCTCTGATGACTTACCCTGAAGCATTTTATGAAAAGGAGCCAACTAAAAATACAGCATAACAAACATCTTGGAATTGTCCTAGCTCATAAGTACATACGTTCTCATCCTAAACAAAATTGTGAAGAAAGGAAAATTGTGGTTTTTTCCCACCTTTAACTCCCAAATTTTATATTTTGGTTTCTATTCCCAAGGAATCTTGCTTTCTGATCACTGCTACTGTGTTAACTAGTAGTAGCATCTGGAGGTGTTTGCATTTTATAGGATTTGACACTTAAAAATAAGAAAACTCATGTAAAGCTTTTATCATAAAGAAAGTGTTTAGTCTGTATTGATGCTGATGGTGGTGGCAATAAGGGTGGTGATACTGACCATGGAGAAGTCTTTAATAATAAAGTGGGGCTTTGTGAAAAAAAGTGATTATTTTCCATTATGACACTTTCAAAATATTTGGAGCATGCCTGAGATTTCTTTCTCCTTAAAGAAAAAAATCTTATGATGTATCCATAGTCTGTGATGATACCAGAAATAACTATAACCATAACAATACTCAAATCTTTCTTAAATCTATTTATAATTTCAACCTATATGATTGCATGGATTTGTGAATTCCTGTTATAAAACATTTGCACTTTCTTTAGTAATATTAACGTTGCCTCTTAAAGCTGGAAGGGGCATCCTCTCTTGCTCATATTCTTGTATTTGTGGAGTAAATTTAAATGAACCGTATCCATATATTTGATGCTTGCCATGACTTTATAAATTAAAACATATGAGGCTATTTATTTCCTTCTAGGCACTATGCCTAGAATTTGGTGCCCTCAGGTAACTGGTTGAGCTTGGACATGGCTGCATGCCAAAAACTAGGCTTCCTCCAGCTGTGGACAACTGAGGCTTACAGCCTGCACTTTTCCACAGCTGTATTTTTCCTGCAAAAATAATCACTCCACAAAGTTAGAGTTGATATTAACTAGTTACTAATTACCAGCTCTTAAGTTTTCAGGAAAGATGAAATTCTACACAAGTTTTTAAAATATGCCTAATCTTAACACCATTTAGTGTCTTCTTGAATACATTTCAATAGCATGGCGGTCAAATCTAATTCTGTTTCTATTTTAGTGCTTCACTGAGTCTTTCTTTGGAATCCAAAGACATTTGGAACTTATATACATTTCCAAATCTGATTCCAGATCTCTTTGTTTACATATTGCCTCTTATAGAGCAAGTCTTGGGGTGCCACCTTTCCAACCCAAAGAAACTTATCAAGATATTTCCCTAAACAAAGGTAGTGATTGTTTTCATTCTACCTCACTAAGCTCTGTATTAAGCTTTGCAGCACAGTTTACAGCTTGTCTTTTCTTGGCTTCCTGAAGTCTTGAAGCAGCTGTGCATGTTTTAATGTTACACTTTTAATAAAGCGAAGTTGCTCTCAACGTCCGTCATAGCCTTCTCTACTGCTGTTCCCCCTTTCCCCTTCTACTTCCCCCTCCCTGCCCTTTCCTTTCCCAAACGGATGACTTATAAGCATTACTGTTGCTTTATCTGCATTTTCCTGATAATTGGTAGGGTTGAGCATTTTTTCATGTTTACTAACCATTTGAATTTCTTCTGTGATTTTGTAAATTGAGATGTTTTGCCCATTTGTCTGTTTAGACTGTCGTCCCCCAATTGGTTTCTTTATATCTCATTGTATTCTAGATGTTAACTCTTCATCTCATATGTATGAAGATACTTTTGTTTCATTCTGTTAGGTATCTACTCACTTGGGTTATTACCTTTCTTCTTATGAATGTTTTTAATTCTTATGTAGTCAAATCTGATCAGCTTTTCCTTTCTGCTTTCGGAGTTTTACATTTTTCGTATCAGATCTTCTAGCTTGGTATTATAAAAATATTCTCTTTTTAAAATTTTAATTTTACTTAGTTAACATACAGTGCGATATTGGTTTCTGGCGTAGAATTCAGTGATTCTTCACTTACATACCACACCCAGTGCTCATCACGAGTGCCCTGTTTAACACCCATCACTCATCTAGTCCATCCACCATGCACCTCCCTCCATCACCCCTCAGTTTCTTCTCTATCATTAAAAGTCTCTTACAGTTTGTTTCCCTTTCTCTTCTTTTCTCCCCTTCCTATACGTTCATCTGATTTCCTTCTTAAATTCCACAGATGAGTGGTATTTGTCTTTCTCTGACTGACTTATTTCACTTAGTGTAATACAGCTCCAACCACGTCATTGCAAATGGCAAGATTTCATTATTTTTGATGGCTGAGTAATATTCCATTGTGTGGAGATATATTATACACACACACCACATCTTCTTTATCCATTCGTCAGTTGATAGACATTTGGGCTCTCTCCACAGTTTGGCTATTATTGATAACACTGCTATAAACATCAGGGTCGATGTACCCTTTCAAATCTGTATTTTTGTATCCTTCGAGTAAATACCTACTAGTGTAATTGCTGGGTTGTAGAGTAGCTCTATTTTTAACTTTTCGAGGCAACTCCATACTGTTCTCCAGAGTGGCAGCCAGTTTGCATTCCTACCAACAGAGCGGGAGTGTTCCGCTTTCTCAGCATCCTTGCCAACACCTGTTGTTTCTTGTGTTATTAATTAAAGAATTAAAATATTCTCTCATGTGCTCTTCTAAAACATATCTTGGAGGTCTTTAATGTGTTTTTAAATGTTTTTAAAATAAACTGTAAATCTTAGAATAATTTCAGATTTATAAAAAGGTTGTGAAAGTAGTACAGAGTTCCCATATACCCCAAACTCAATCTCCCTGTTACTAACATCTTACATTAATTAGTATGGGATGTTTGTCACAATTCGTGAGCCAATATTGATGTTATTATTAATAGAAGTTTATCCTTTATTCAGATTTCCTTAGGTTTTTACTTAATGTCCTTTTTCTGTTGCAAGACTCCCAATGTACTTAGGATACCTCATTACATTTAATATTTATGTCTCTTAGCCTCATCTGTCCTATGACATTTTCTCAGACTTTAATTGTTTTTGATGATTATCTTAACAGTTTTGAAGAGTACCAGTTAGATATTTTGTAAAATATCCCTCAGTTGGGATTCATTTGATGCTTTTCTCATAATGAGAGTGGGTTTTGTGGTTTTAGAAGAAAGAGCACCGAGGTAAAGTATTCTTCACAACACATCAGATCAAGGGTACGTACAACCAATATGACATATCACTCTTGATGTTGACCTTGATCATCTGGCTGAGGTTCTGTTTCTCTACTGAAAAGTAACTTGTTCCCCGCCCTTAACGTACTGTATTCTTTGGAAGGAAGCCACTATGTATAGCCCACACTTAAGGCGTGAGGAGTTCTGCTCTACTTCTTTGAGGGTGGAGAATCCCATTTGCCTATTTTTAACCATTTGGATCTCTAACGCATCTGGAATTTATTCTGATATGATATCATAGTGGACACTGTGCTATTTCTTTTTTCCCTCTTTTGTGCAAATGGCATTTCCTCCGTTTGGGGCAGTTATAGTGGAAATTGATTTGACTCCAAGTTCTAAGAGAGGGCCCTGCTATTTTCGACCAAAACAGGGAATTTCTGTCTGGCTTTCCACACTGATTTAGTAAGATAAGTCAATCACTTGTTCAAGCACAAGCCAAATCATTGCACGTTAGGGAATGGTCAACCTGACAGCTTGAGCCAATGCGACAAGAAGGGAAGTTGCAGAAGCATTCTGGGAAAGGAGGTTTCTCCCTCTTTGATGGGAGATACCAAAAGATAGTGCTGTTTCTCCTTTGGGGAAGCCTGGTGTTTAGATTTGAAGCTGGGAACTTCTGCAGCTCTTTAGCCTCGGGACAAAGGTAACATTACAGAAGTCAGAACCCGGAGACAGAAAAAGAAATTGAAAAACAAATAAACCAAAACCCTCAATGTCTTTTGTGTCAGTATTGAGCCATTAAATGAAACAATCCTACAGTCTGCTCTAGACCCAGTTAAATGAGCCCTTTGTTGAGCAAGGCAGTTTGGGCTGGGTCTTCAACTGATTGCAATATAAAGAAGCCTGATATAGGGGTATATAAAGAGAGATGTAATGATATGTATGTATGTATATATTTCCTTTTTTTTCTTTCAAATAGTCAGTTGTCTCAATAAAGTTTATTGAGGCATTAATTCTTTCCCCTGTGATGTAAAATGTCATTTTATCATAAACAATATTTCCACATAAAAATGGCTCTGTTCTGGGCTCATTATTCATTACATACATTAATTTATCTATGTCTGAATTAATACCACACTGTTTTAATTACCACAGTTATTTTATTGTGATATAATTGACCTATAACATTATATTAGTTTCAGGTATACAACCTAATGATTCGATATTGTTATGTATTGTGAAATGATCACCGCAATAAGTCTAGTTTCTCTGCCACACGCATGATTACAAAATGTTTTCTCTTGTGATGAGAACTTTTAAGATTTTTCCTCAGCAACTTTCAGATATGCAATTTAGTATTATTAACCGTAGTCACCACGCTGCACTGTACATCCCCATGACTTATTTATTTTATAACTGAAAGCTTGTATATTTTGATCTCCTTCCCCATCCCCCTACCTCTGGCCACCACCGATCTGTTCTCTGTATCTATGAGCTTGGTTTTTGCTTTGTTTGTTTTTGATTCCACATGTAAGTGAAGTTATATAGTATGGTATTTGTCTTTCTCTGACTTATCTCACTTAGCATAATGCTGTCAGGATCCATTCATGTTGTTGAAAATGGCAAGATTTCATTCTTTTTTATGGCTGAATAATATTCTATTGTATTTATACCACATTTCCTTTTCCATTCATTCACTGTGGATACTTAGGGTTTTCCACATCTTGACTATTATAAATAATGTTGCAATAAACATGGGGGTGCATATATCTTTTTGAGTGACTGTTTTCGTTTTCTTCGGTTCAATATGCAAAAGTGGAATTGCTGGATTATATGGCAGTTCTATTTTTAATATTCTAAGAAACCTCCATGCTATTTTCATAGTGGCTGCCCTGATTTACCTTCTCACCAACAGTGCACAAGGGATCCTTTTTCTCCCTATCCTTGCCAACACTTGTTATTTCTTGTTTTTTTTGATAATAGCCATGCTAACTGGTGTGAGGTGGTATCTCACTGTGGTTTTGATTTGCATTTTACTGATGGTTGATTAGTGATGTCGAGCATCTTTTCATGTACCTAGTTACCACGATTTTATCATGTGTTTTGCCATCTGGCAGGCAAACCTTTTCATTATTCTTTCTTTCAAAAACTTATGGGTGCTTTTCATGTAATTTCTCTTCTATTTGAGCTTGACAGTTCACTTTTTAAATCCTATTAAAAATTTTTTTTGAGATTTTTAACAAATTGGGATTACATTAAATTTACAGATTAAATCTAGAGGTGACTAGCCCTGATCAACACCCTGACCGCAGTCTTTTGAGAGATCCTGAGCTGGAGAGCCCTGCTAAGCTGCACCCAAATTCCCGACTTATAGAAACTAGGAGATAATAAATGTGCGTTGTTTTAAGTTGGTATTTTGGGGGGCAATTTGTTATATAGCAATAGATAACTAATACAGATAAAAGTTAATGTTATGTTTATCTATGTTTTCAACGCTCTTACTCTTGATTTACATTTTTAAAAATAATTTCACTTTACTAGGCATAAACCTGTGGTGTCTAGAATCTTCTCTATTACTCTCCTTCCCCTTCATTTGTGGCTTAATATAAAGTGGTAATCTAACAGTCCTCTGTCAATAGTGACTTATTAATAAGGTGCCCTTAAGATAACTTTTTCTAATGCCTTAGACTTTTTGTTTCAAAAGAAATTTTAGAAACCACAGTCATCTTACCCTCTTTCTCAGTGAAGACTGAAATTGAAATCATAGTTTAAATGCTTGAGGGAAATTAACCATGTAAAGGTTTTCCATGGCTAATTTTTGTAAAGTAATCACTTCATTAAGCAAAAAATTACCTTTCGTAAAGTAATCACTCCCCTTGGAAAAGAATCCAAAAAAAAGGAGCACGGGGAAGCTTGTAAATAGGAAAACCCCGTAGTTTCAGGGTAAAGGTCATACCTCATTGTCTGTGCCTGGCAACTTAATAAAAAAAATGTTGATTCAAAGAATGTTTGATAGGAACAAAAATATTAACGTTTGAGTATTCACAGTCTTTTTCTCTCTTGCTTCCCCTGCCCTTTTAAGGAAGAATCCTTCATTTCTTGTCTCCTAGAACTATGTTGTGCTGACAAAGATGAGTAAGCTAGAAGAGCTACAGAATTGAAGAGGAGGTCAGATTATTCTTGGTAGGAAAAGGCCTGAAGTAACAGCAAAGGGAGGTAAACTGCAGGAGAGAAGGAGAGGAAGTGGGAGCATGGGGTGGGGTGGGGTAGGGGGATGGACTGTAGGAGTTTGGTGAGCAAGGGAGAAGCAAAATGGATGGCTGTCATGAAAACATGGGAGACAGGGAGAAAGATGGGTATCGTTTTTAGGAAGTTGTGCTGTGTGAATGTGCCATATATTTCCTTCCTCTCATTTCCATGAGAGTTGGATTTGAGTTTGATTTGACTGTGTCACATGCCAAGACTGGCTTAAGGATGGCTCAGTTTTACTGCAGCTTCTTTGGCTCTTCAATATCTATCTCCCCTTCTATCCTGTTGCCCTGGGCCTCATTGTCCAGTTTCCCGGCAGTGTTAACTGCTGTCACCACTATATGTCTAGGACTATTCTTATTTTCTTAGCTTTCCTGGCCTGGAAGTAAGCACATCTTCTTTCTGCTTAGTTCAGTCAAGACCAGAAATTATTCAGAGACCATAGGCAAGTAGAGAAAGTAATTTAAAAAACCAAAAATATAAAAAGAGAAATTATGAACACATGGAACAGATCTGTTTCTAGAGCTTAAGTTCCTTATATTAATGTGACAAAGGCCAGCCATGGAAAGGCTTTAACTGATGGAGATTGCCAGGTTCTTGCTTTGGTTCTTTTATTTTCCTTAGTTCTGTCTCCGTGTTCAGTGTCTTAACCAATCACTGCTGTGAAGATTTGAGGTATCTTCAGCTTGTTCTGGAACTTATCTTTGTATATAACAGAAACTTCTTTCTTTTTCCTAAGAGTGATGTTATAAGGAGGGTGGATATTGTAAAATGGAAGGCATTTTTGTTTGGCTGAACTCTAGACCATATTAATTTGAACTACAGCACTTTTCCGAATGACAGAATTTATTGATAGTTTACTACGTAAGGCTTAAATCGTTTTACTCTTGTATGAATATACACTTTATATCTTCAAGTGGACTGCATTCTTAGAGAGCAAGGACCGCATCTTCCATATCTTTTCCCCCATTGGTCCTAGTTATTGTGTTTACATATAGTCACTGTAAATCCGTGGCTTCTTAAAGTGTGATCCGGGTACTTCTGGGGATACTGAAGACTATTTCAGGAGGTTCACAAAATCAAGACTATTTACATAACAATGCTAAAATGTTATTTGCCTTTTTCACTTTATTCTCTCATGAGCGTATGGTAGAATTTTCCAGATGCTACATGACATGTGGTGATGTCATTCCTCTGATGGCTAATGGAATGTGTACTTGCATACTCTTGTGCTTTAAAAATTTCTGAGTTTTAATTTCTTAATATAGATAGATGTAATCTACATAAACAAAACTTCTTTGAGGTTCTCCATAGTTTCTAAGAGTGTAAAGTGGTCCCAAGACCAAAAAGTTTGAGAACTGCTGGTGTAGATAATTATGTATTGAACTGAAAATAGAATCAATCTAATTTTTATCATTTCTTTCCCTGAGTTTACCGTTGGGCCTGAAATTCTTTGCTATTATTCTCTGTATGGGTCAAGGTCCAGTCTGATACAGAAACCATAAGAGACAGAAACCACATGGTTATTTGAATGGATAAAGTTTAATATAAAAAATTATTAAATATAATAGGGGATTGGAGTAACGAGGGATTGGCTAGTGAGAGGCAAAGAGAACACTAAAGAATATAGGAAGAGCAGAAATCAGGACTACTCCACCTGAGGCTGAGACACAGCACCCAAAAAAAAGTCCCCAGTGGTTGAGATATAGACTTCATTAGAGAGGGCACAATTATGTCTCCCTGAATGTCGGAGAAGTTCCTGTGGTCCCACGCTGGTGGAACTTGCTGAAAATCTGCCCTCTGGAACTATCCAGAAACCTTTCTCTTAGGTTGCTGGGGAAAACTGCTCATGGTGAGGTTTCTCACTGGAGACACTCTGTCCCAAAACTGCTCAAGGGAGAAGCAAGTCTGGGTGGGGAGAGAGACTGTTGACCGCTGAGTGCTGCCGCGACCTTGTACTGCGAGAGCCCACTGCTGGAGAAGCAGCACACCTTGCAGGCCCCAGAGAAGCGGTCCCCAGTCGGCCAGCAGAAGACATACAAATCAGGGAAGAAAGCTCTTTTGCAATGTCTCTCCATGGCTCTCTATTAACGGAGCTTAACATTATTCTATTTGATAAAGAAAAAGATTTAAAGAACCTAGCTCCATTTTAACAGAACAGGCAATGAAAGATGAATTTGGAACTGAGAGGAAATAAAATGACAAATGGCACACTTAACTTTCACTTGCTATGTAGTTTATCAACTACCTATGTGTCTTAAAATTCCTGATGTTTTTGTTGTATGGAAATCCACTCATTCATTCAACAAACGTTTATTCAGTGACTATAATATCTTACGAACTTATAAACAAAAGCAGAAATTGTAGGCTATTGCCTACTAACCATTCCTCCGTTTTTCCCCTCAATGATAGAATCCCAATTTTGTTCTTCTCTCATGCTTCTCCTTGCCATAAGCTTCAGGGAAGTCCATTCCCAGTCTCAGCTACAAACCCAGCTCCATGGGGTGAATCACCGTTGGTCTGAATAGGTTTTCATGGTCCCATTTCCTTTGCTAGCAATGGTTGTGTGACACAATTCTGGCCAATAGGACATGAAGGGAAATCTGCAGAGGGGCTTCTAGAATGTTTTTTTCCCTGCTGCTAGGCATTGTCATGTCTTCATGTGATGCTTGGAACTTTGGCAGCTATCATTTGAGGGGAGGGGGAGAGCCTGTTATGCACAGCAGAGCAGGAAACAGAGGTAAATGAAAGAATTAATCAAACCTAGAAACACCTACCTCTAGGCTTCTTGTTTTAAAACTCATTTTAAGATGTTTCTTGTTGGGGCGCCTGGGTAGCTCAGTCAGTTAATCGTCCAACTCTTGATTTCGGCTCAGGTCATGATCTCAGGGTTGTGAGATCGAGCCCCACATCCAGTTCCATGCTCAGCTGGGAGTCCCCTTGAGATTCTCTCCTTCTCCCCTCCCCCTCCCCACTTCTCTCTAAAATAAATTAATAAAATCCTTAAAAAAAAGAAAGATGTTTCTTGTATTTACCTGATATGCCAGACTTTTGAGATGACATATGCAAATAAGATACTGTTCTTACTCCCAAGAGGCTTACGGTTTGGTCAGAGAAACAAATAAGTGAAATAAAAGTTTAAGATTGCTATGATAAAAGAGGATAGTAGTTGAATGCAACTGCAACATGCTAGTTGCAGCTCACTACAAAATTAGGTTAGAAAAGAGAAACATTATCAAGGGAAAATGTTTTGTTAAGTTGCCTCTTGAAAGGAAATACTTCCAAGTTTCCCTGCAAATAAAAAATTACATAATGTAATATATTTGATCAGAGCTTTCTCTATGCCCCAAACTCTTCCTGGTAACAGTGAAAAAGATTAACAGTTGTTAATTAGTATTATTTTTCAAATACACATAAAAATGATAAAAAAGAGTAACAAATGCATTTCAATAAAAAGCAGCAAGTATAACAAGGAAAAAAATCTTTGTGTTAATATTTTTCTACTCGTAAAACATTATGGTGTAAATATTCGGTGACACAAATACAGTTTTATTATTCCCAGGAACTGGGTCTCAGATTGCAGATTTCTCTTACATTTCTATTAGGACATTTAGTTGAGAATTCTGGTGAGCTGTTTGCTAGTTTAATTAAAGTGTGCCCTTAATCTCCATTCCAATTGGAATGGTTGGACACAGAAACAGATTATGCTACTTTCATAATTAAGTGAAGCTGAGTGACCCTTAGCTACATCTCAAATTTTCCTACAGCTAACAGTTGTTCATAAAGGCTTCTGCCTTTTATTTGCAGGTTGAATGATAATTTCTATGCTTTCCTTCTTGGAATCTTCAGTTGGCTTTCCATAGACAAATTAAAATAGAGACTTGAGGCATTTTTTGTTTTGTTTTGTTTTCTGAGTAATTCAGGAGAAACACAATTCTTTCTATTCAGTAATATAACAGACCAGGCACACTCGCCTCCAGGCCTTACCACTTACTGTTCGCTTGGCCTCATGTTTCTCTTCCCTTTGCCATCTGCATGGTGCTCCCCTGACTTCCTCAGTCACCCTCTTGCTGACGTCTTCCTGGCCACCCTACCTAAATTTCATCCCTTCCCTTCCACGTTATTTCCCTTCCTCCCACTTTACTTTTCTTCCTTTCCAGTTTCTAATACCTAATCTTATTAATTAGGTACTTATTTATTTTATTTTGTTTCCCCAACCAGATATAAACCTCATGAGGAGAGGAATTATTGTCTATTTTTTTTTTTAATCCCTGAGGAATTCCCAGCCCCTAGAATAGTGTCTGGTATACATAAGAGCTCAGTAAACATCTGTTGACTGAGTTACAGTGAGATGAAGCTTGGCTTTGGAGTTGGAAAGGCCTGGGTTAGAATGCAAATTTTCTATTTGATCTGGGGGAGCTCCCTTCACCCCTTTGAACCTCAGTTTCTTCACTTATAACATGGATATAACGACTTACGTGGTATTTTTAAGTGTTTAATGAGATAATGGAGGGCAAGCCTCTGATCCTGTTAGAGTCATACAACAATTGCCAGCCTTCTTCCTTTTCAAATTGTGGGAAGGCCTCAGAGATTTATTTTCTGATATTATTCCTCTTCCTTCCACAAATCTTCTTTATGGGTATCTCAGTCAGGGTTCTAATAGGAAACTCAAATTAGGATCATTTGAGGAGGGTTGAGATCTAGGGGAACATAAGGAATACAGGAGGAACCCAGGGAATAGCAGAGCAATCACTCCTTGTAGGCCCAAAGGGATGAGGGGAAGGAAAGGAGATCTGGGCCCCAGGTGACCTCACAGGAAGGGAACCAGGAGAATAAGTAGACTTATAATCTTTTCTCCCTCAGATGATCTCTTGCTGGGTCTCCTTATCATCAGACCCAATTGTAAGCCAGAGAGCTGTGAGCCCAATGATGTCAGCCATATAAGTCAGCCCCTAGGGCACAGGGCAGATGGGAAAGAATGGAGAGTGGATCTGGGGGGCCAAGGAAGCTATCCAACCTTACTGTATCCAAGGTACTTGTTTTGCAGGGGATAGAGAGGGTAAAGACAAGGTCTAATTCTCAGTAGACTCATGGTTGGGATGATAGTCAAACAAACAGAACTTCAATTCAGTGCAATAAGCATCCTACAAAAGCCAGCACAGTGTCAGAGATAGTGTGTGGGGGGTGGTGGTGCTGGTGGCTTGACTGGGAAAGGCTTTCTCAAGATTAAGACTGGAAAAATAATTCAGAGTCCATTTTAAAGTATGACAATTTTTTAAGAAGATGAAATGCCATTCTCTGAAAGAGATTTTTCTGATCAACTATAAGATGGAGCTAGGGTATGGATGTGAGGGTGACAGTGAAGGATAGAACGAAATAATTTCAAAGTTTTCCCCCACCTTTTAATTTTAATAATTTAGCTTTTTGTTGTCTTTTTACTTTTGAACTATTAGACTATAGATCTTTAATAAATGAAAATGAGTATAAAGTTGTGTAATAATCTCTCTTGTTTGCAGAATTTGACTTCAGGTTTCAGCAATGAATGGTCTTAAATTTAACATAACTAAATGTAAGGGGGGAATATAGTGTTTTGAAAATAAGTCACGTAAGTTTATTACATATTACATTATTACATATTGAATATTACATAATATTACATATTACATTATACATACATATTACGTATTGCATTAAAATAATGCATAAAAGAGGAAAACTGTTAATAGATAAGTCTGACTTGGGTTAACGTTCATAAAGTTCCTTTATTTAACATTCTTTTCATAGACTTCATTCTAATCTTCAGGAAAGCTCTATGACTCTACATCTTGATAATTTCTAACGAAAGCAAGCAAACTCATTACATAGCACCTGTATATTGTCATAAGAAAGATACTTAGATACGGAATTTCAGGTTAAATGGTATACAAAAAAGATAGATGCTGGAAGGGATCAAATCACAATGAGGTAAGGGCCTTGGGAACTGGTGGGAGAGAGGGTGACAAGAAGGAAAAAAACAAACTTTTCTTGAGTGCTTTTCTATGCACCATAATTTGTGATAGGTTTTCCAGGTTACCCAAGTGAACAGCTGGCAAGACAACAGCGCGCTGAAATTGGTGCCCTGAGAGATCTCACTGCAGTAATTATTTTCTTTGTAATTAGATGTAATTACAGTGAAATGTAGTGAGGAGCTTGTCCACAACCAACATCAAACAAGAATTTCCAGTAGTATCCCTAGTGCTGTAGCTACAAACGTCAAATGGCGGGGGGAGGGGGGGTGTAAAACAGCCGATAATTATAAACAACTAGAGAGGGAAGTGTGGGCAGTTAGTAACACTTCAAAAGGCTGCACCAGATGCTTGGGATGTTTGGGGAATCCAGAGAAATGAGTCAAACGGGATTGAGGCAAAAGCAATGGAGGCAAATGTGGAGCGGCTGCTCTCGGCCGGCTCAAGGAAGGTACCCCCTGGCCAGAATAGACAGGTTCTGAATCCTGACTAGGCCCTAACCTCTACTTCTTCCAGTCTCCGCGCCGTTTTTCCACTCCCTGCGTTGTGCCCGGCGCTTCCCTCCGCCCCCGACTCCGCCCACCCCACCCGGGCCTGGCTCCGCCTACTATGCCAAGGCCGCGGCTGGCTCCGCCCACTCTCCCAGGACGGCGGCCAGCGGCCGGCGGCCGAGGGGCGGGGCGGGCCGGGAGGAGCCGCGCTCCCGAGCGGGAGGGGGATCCGCCGCGGAGTTACGGGAAAGTTGGTCCGAGTTCCTGGAGTTTCCCCCTGTGGTTCCCGGGGCTCGGCCGGCCGGTGCTCCGGCTCCTCTTCTCCCTCCGGCCTTCACCACCCACCACGTCCCTCCTTCTGTCCCCGGCCGCCATGGAGCAGCCGCCAGCGCCCAAGAGGTAACGAACTCTGGGAGCCGGGAGAAGGAGGGAGGCGGCGCCGGCGGCCGCGGGCGGGGACGGTGGGGGCGGCTAGGCCGCCGGACCGCGACCCCAGTCAGCGACTGTCGGGCCCGGGCCGGGCGCGCCGGGCGTCGGGAGGCAGTTCCGAGCGCCGGGAGGCAGTTCCGAGCGCCGGGCCGCGTCTGTCCACAGGCTGAGGGGGCCCGCGGGGAGGCCGAGCCTCGCCTCTCCCGCGAGCCGGGCCTGGCGGCGTGGAAAGTCTCCGGGCAGTGCGGGGCTCCCCGCGGCCGGACTCCCGGGCCGGCGGACTTTTCCCTCCTGGCAAGTTCACGAAGCCCGGAGATGCAAAACTGGGAAATTAATTAGGCTGCTTACAGCCGTGGAGGCGTTCTTGTCAAATGTTTTTCATAATACTGCCTTTTATTTGAGAAGGCGGGTTATTTATTAACAGCTTAAGGAATTCAATATTAATAGCTACACAGTGTGTAAAACTTGTAGATACACTGCACTGACAGGTGTTCCTCCCCCGACCCCCCTCAAGTTCAAAAGTATTTATGGATGCAAGACAGTAGGAATCTTAAATTAGAACCCCTCCCCCATATAGTTTTTGTTTTTCTTTTAGCATATAAAAATAGTGATGTTTTGGTACTTGCTATTAGTTTATATTTAATCTTTCATATATTGGAAGAGCAAGAGTACACAATAGATGCTTTTAAAGTAGTGTTTGAAATGGGCAAGCTAAATCAAGTCTGTCCATAGATACCAGTTCATAATGTGCATTTTTTTCTCCCAAGAATGAATCAACATCAGTTAACTGGTGTTTAAAGCATTTAATCTCAGTCTTTCATTTTTTATGAAATAAGAGTACTAATCTGTCTCCTGGAGAGTGCTGTTGTGAAGATTAAGGAGTTCTAGTGTTCTGATACTTTGAGATCTTCAGATGAAAGGTGATATATTCATTAACATAGGATAATTAAAAAGGTAGGAACTTCGTGAACTGTTGTGAATTGTGTGACTGGACATGTGAGCCTTGAGGCCTGGAAACCATCTGTTCAGGTGAAAAAAGCGGGGGGGGGGGGGTTGTGGAGGGGTTTCCAAAAGAGACCTGCTAACAGACAGAGCTTTGATAGTTTTTTTATCTGGTATTTTGTGTTGAATTCTAGTATTGAGTGGGCACCCAGTTTTAATACCATAGAAAAAAATTGGAAACTTTTTTTTCTTTTCTATTTTGGAAGACTATAAGGGGGCACCTCTGAGATAATGCCCTAAGGCCAATTCGAACAACTCCAAATTGAAGTAGAAGCGCTGTTCATTAGCTCTAAGTTATCAGAGTTTCTTTATAGGTGTTTAAGAGACCCCTTGGCCTTGCAGGAACTCTAGAAAACCTAGAGGACTCAGGGGGAGACGTGGATGGTATATTTAATCATTCCATGTCATTTATACTTTTCACAGTGATGCTTGCACATCCAGCAGGCTTATTTTTAGTTCTCTTCAGAAAGACTTATGTTGATCCAGGAAGGCATTTCTGAAAAGCAAGATATATGACAGTAACCCCATATGTTCGAATATCACTTAAAATTTTTTCATAGCATTTTCGTTTTCATAATAGCAACCCTATTAAGTAGGTTGGATCACAGGTATCAATCCTGTTTTGTAGCTGAGGACACTAAAAGAGTTTGCCACATGGAAGGCTGTGACAGGGATAACTGACAGTGAGATTTGTGTTCTCCCTATTGATCCTTACCTTCTAATGATAAAATATAGATGCTGTTTTTGAGGTCATTTTGTTTGCCAGGAACTTTACATATATATATATATATATATTACATATATATATATTACATATATATATATTACATATATATATATTACATATATATATATTACATATATATATATTACATATATATATTACATATATATATTACATATATATATATTACATATATATATATTACATATATATATATTACATATATATATATTACATATATATATTACATATATATATATATTACATATATATATATTACATATATATATATTACATATATATATATTACATATATATATTACATATATATATATTACATATATATATTACATATATATATTACATATATATATTACATATATATATTACATATATATATTACATATATATATTACATATATATATTACATATATATTACATATATATATATTACATATATATATATCAATAAAATAAAGGAATATATATATATCAATAAAATAAAGGAATATATATATATATCAATAAAATAAAGGAATATATATATATTCCTTTATTTTATTGTCCTAAGAAATAGGAATTCTGGCTCTGCAGCTTACTATGCTAGTTCTAAATTTAATTTCTTCATCTGTAAAGTGTGTTGTGAGGATTAAAATAGGTCATGTGTAAAGCACTTAGCACAGTGCTCTATAATGTGTTCAGTGATATTGAATGTTGTTAGTTTATTCTTCGCTTATTCCGTGAAACTCAGAGAGGTTCAGTAATTTGGTCAAGTGGAGGAGATGCCAGAACCCTGAGTCGGATTGGCTGCAAAGGCTGTGCACCCTCTCACACTGTACACAGTGATACCTCTTTTTAAAAAGTCTCTTTCTTAGCCTTCCATGATGTGATGGTCATTTCTTTGTACAATCCTGTGGCCCTCTGCTTGTTCTTTTCCTAATCCGTGTAAGAATGTCACTTTGCTTTTCTGCTTTGAGTAGCACTTCCTTAGGGCTCAGACATTTTTACATGGTCACATTTATGTTGCTGATGCTCAAGTCAGTATGACCAGCAGCTCCTGTTCAGTTGGTGTATTTGATTTTTTCATGCAGATCTACTCTTTCATTATTCCATCTAGTTTGTCACTAAGGCCTATTGAATTCTCCATCAAAAAGTCTGGATTCATTTTCTTTTCCCTTTTTCATTTTTGATACAATTACCCCATTCCTGGGTTTTATGACCCTTATCCTTGATTTACAGCAGTGTCTTCCAACTAGGTACTTTAGTGCAGTGGTTTCAAAAAACTTAGCAGCAGAAGGCTCTGTTTGCAGTAGAGGCAGGGCACTAGGACCTGGTTCTCAATGCCTTACCTCCTGTTCCCCTTTTGCTGCCCTATAGAACCTTCTAATGATCCATAGGACACTGTTTGCTTTAGTTCAACCTGCAAATGACTTCTGATTTGTTTGTTAAAAACATCACTTTCCACCATGCTATTATTCCTTTAATTTTTTTTTTTTTTTTTTTTGGATTGGGGCACACTACTTAGTACCCAAGACCCCTCTCACTTGGTCTCAGATTTAATCCCCAGGCTTTTGTTACTCTTCTCCAAGATGAATCTGTCCTCCTGAAGTTTCCCTTTTGTTTTTTATTTAGGTTGTAGGTTATGGGTACTCCCAGCTTTACCTTTGTTCATGCTTTTCCTTTAGAGAAGTTTGTGTTAGTTTTTTGCTAGTAATCTATGTTTTATTCTTCCTTCAAGGCCTCCTTCGTAAGGTATCTTGTTTGAGTGCTTTCTAGCCTAAGGTATTTCTCTGTATTCCTAATATGATGTCCGTTTGAGTATATGCCATCTTCATATTGTTCTTTTTTCAGTTACAAAATTTTAGATATTCAAAAGATAATGGGGGCTAATTTAATAAGTACTTGTGTATCACATTACCCAGCTTTAGAAATAAAATATTGCGAATATAGTTGAATTTCCCTAAGTATATCTCTTTCCAGTTGCATTCCCTCCCTATCCGCCAAAGGATTGTCACTGTCCTGAATTGGGTATTTGTTATTTCCATACCATATGTGTCTTTATATTTTTTCATGTTGTTCATATATATCTGACCTAGTGTTAGGCTTGGGTGTTAGTGCCTACTTTTGCTCTTTGGTATCATTCTTGTCCTCTGGAAGTTGGAGATTCCACTATGCAGCCAGATCTAAGAATAGTGACTATAGGATCTGGAAGACCATTTCTACCTCACATCATTGATTTGGTCTCACCAACAAGGCTGTGTTAAATGTAGGCAATAGATGTGATCACCTATAGTCACTGACTTGCAGTATCAGAATAGCTTTTAGATTCCCCAGCTTTCCTTAACAGGTTTGTCACAGAGGTCTTCATAAGTCCTTAATGAAAATGAAGTCCTTCTGGGAATGGAAGTCCATTAAATGGTTCTTAATTATTAGTGTTTTGGTAAGTTGAGTTTCTCAGATTTCTTTGTAGCGGAACTGCTACCTGAAAGAAAAATGACCACACAATAGGTAAGTTTTAAGAGAGGGAAGAGGAAATGATCAAAGCATGAGATCTTCACTGAGTGGAACATTCATAAAGGGGTGGGTTTCTGTGATAGGTGGTGGGTAGTATGAAAAATCTGGTTGCTTGAAGATAGGTAGTTATATAGATATTATTTGTTAAAGAGAGGCCAGAATACAATTGCTGAAGAGATAGACTTTACCAGACAGGCCTTGTTCCTCAGTTAGATTATAGGATTAATAGTTATTTAAAATTAAAATTCATTAAGGTATACTTGGAGAAAAAAGTTGATGTGGAACAGTGAAAACACTGGAAGGATAATAAGAAGGGAATAAGTTCCTGAAATTTATTCTTGAGACAGATAAGGAAAGTTCTTTGATTTAAGCCGTGGTTGGATTCTTTGCAATTTTTTTTTCTTTTTTTTATAGTGTGAAAAGGTAGTTGGGGGAAGTATAGTTGAAGATTCAAGTTAACATGTTAGGATTACAAAGTGCATTCACGCAAATGAAAAGTGAAGGTAAGAAAACAATTATTTCCTAGGGGAAGTGTTGCTATGAACAAATGAAGTTATCAGTCAGAAGATAAATTATTAGGGAATGAAAAAGTGAAAGTAAAAGGATGAGGATATAGAAGGGTAAAGTAGAAGGTATTTATAGATTCCTCAGCATGAAAAGCCCATATCAACCTGTAGTATCAGTAGCCCTGACCTTAGACCAGAAATTGGGAATGCAGATAAACAGCCAGAAACTATCAACTCTTAGAATTGAGTTGTGTGGGACAAAGCAACAAACCAGACAAGCAGATAGTAGGGTATGATGAAAATCAGGAAGACATTGCAATGAGAAGAGGTGTGGGCTTTATTTTATGTCTATATTCCTGATTCATATGCCCTTGGAATCAGAATTCTGTAGTTATTATTGGAGAGATTCACACTTGGGGACCTAGAGTTTTCTTTGAGAAGATGACCTGAGGACTGTTACAAAACAAAGGCAGCAGGCTCAGGTAATAGTAGGCCCTGAGGGAAGCTCCCAACTTCAGAGGCAGGCTAGGGGAGGAGGTTCTAAGTATTTCAAAGGGCAAGAAAAGAATCAAGCAAACAGGAGCATCCTTTTGCATTACTAACTTGGTCCCTAAAACATATCTGTTCTCCTTTTGGCTTTTCTTGGTTAATTGGGGGTGGCACCAACTTCTTTAGAATTGATTTAGGCCCTTTAGGGGCGCCTGGGTGGCGCAGTCGTTAAGTGTCTGCCTTCGGCTCAGGCGTGATCCCGGCGTTATGGGATCGAGCCCCACATCAGGCTCCTCCACTATGAGCCTGCTTCTTCCTCTCCCACTCCCCCTGCTTGTGTTCCCTCTCTCGATGGCTGTCTCTCTCTGTCAAATAAAATAAATAAATAAATAAATAAATAAATCTTAAAAAAAAAAAAAAGAATTGATTTAGGCCCTTTATTTATTTTTTTTTTTTTTAAAGATTTTATTTATTTATTTATTTATTTATTTATTTATTTATTTATTTATTTGACAGAGATAGAGACAGCCAGCGAGAGAGGGAACACAAGCAGAGGGAGTGGGAGAGGAAGAAGCAGGCTCATAGTGGAGGAGCCTGATGTGGGGCTCGATCCCATAACACTGGGATCACGCCCTGAGCCGAAGGCAGGTGCTTAACCGCTGTGCCACCCAGGCGCCCCAATTTAGGCCCTTTAGATGGGAACGGTCAGTTGGCTCTTCCTGAAGACTGGGGGGATGACAGTAACATCTGGAGTGGGTCCAGGTGAGCAAACTTCAGTTGCACATTAAGACAGGAGATAAACTCGGTCTTTAGTCAACCCGAGGCAAAGATTAATTTATCTTTTGTTCTTCAAGGGACTGAGATATAGCATATGTTAGTGCTAAAGAATTTGTTAGAAATATAAAGAAAAAGGTAAACATATATTAAACACAGTTAGCTAGGTTGAAATTTGTTTTTTGAAGTAAGTTAAATGCTCATTCCAGAAGTGTGTATCAATAAAACTTTAATAATAAAAGGTTTAAATTGAGTATTTCTTATTTGGATTATAAGGGGGGAAAAGTGCTTTGAATTTAATTTTTCTGGTTTCGAAGAAGTCTGTGTTGAACTAAAGGTACCGTCGCCTCAAGCCATCATATATTAGTGGCTCTCAGAAAATTAAAAAAATATTGGTGGTAAAACCCAGTATAGACCCACATACATATAAAATTAAAACAGCAGTTTCACACCATGTACTATGTGGGATGTTTTTGGTATTTTTCTATTTTCTTTTATCTTCTGTTTCATTGAAAAACTGCTGGTCATGATGCACCAAATTATTTTCATGACCTACTAATGGGTTGTGATCTGCAGTTTGAAAAGACATTGTCGACATACGTAGTAGTGACAGTCAAGAAACTGACTTCATTTCAAACTCTGTCCTAATACTCAAAAGCTCGATGATGGCATTGCCAGGGGTATCCAGACAGTGTAAGCCTACCCACTTATACATACAATAGGATAGAGGTGAAGGGAAGAAAGGAAGCTATTATTTAAAAATGACAGTATTTTGACAGTATCAGGGCAGTACATAGGCCCCGAATGAAGTATGGGAAAATGGAAAATGATGACCTATGATGTCTGACAGAGTTCACAAAAGAATATGTACTAAAAGGGTTGCTATGAGGCAAAGGCACATGTGCCTTCTAGTGTAGAATGACCCTGTGCAAAGCTCTAATTATGATTGCCTCCTCTTCTGACTCCCTCCCAGCCACCCTTTCTAAGCACCAGAGGTCTCTAGGTTTTTCTGCTGAAGAGAAAATTTATACTATCTGATAGAAACTTTCTTTTTTATTTGTACCAAGCCCCTTTTTTGTTGTGATTTTATTTGAATTGCCTCATATATTAGGATTATTCTAATTTCAATTCTTAGCTCTTAGAACAGATTCTATATTTGAAATGTCTTATTACAACTGTTTTTTCCAAACAGAGTCTAAAACTGAATAAATGAAAGTAACAAATATGTAAATAGACATGTATGAATATTAAAAATAAGTGCATTGTTTGCATGCCATGAATATTAAGGTACGGATTACCTTGAACTTCTTAAAACTATACTAAAGGATATATCTTACAAAATGACTTTATACCAAAAAGAGAATTACAGAAAACTGTTAATATTGCTGGTAATTAATATAGGGGTACATGTGATAATATATGTGGGTTCTGAATTAGTCTATAAATTTTATATGATATCAGGGGCACCTGGGTGGCTCAGTTGGTTAAGTGTCTGTCTTAGGCAGAGATCATGATTCCTGGGTCCTGGGATTGAGCCTCTCATTGGGCTCCCTCTCTCTCTCCCTGCCCCCCACTTGTGCTTTCTTGCTATCTCTTTCTCTCTCAAATAAATAAATAAAATCTTTAAACAAAACGAAACAAAACAAAATTTTATATGATAATCAGACATCTTAGTAAAGAGGTCAGATAGAGTAACATTTTCAGATAGTTCTGGATAATCTTGATATAAATATTAGTATCTTGGTATACACACACACACACACACACACACACACTCTTTCTTTCTTGGAAAATTGGGGAAATTGTTGAGCATGTGGGTTTCCAAGGATGAGGTAGTTTTTATTTTCAAAATATGGAATGTTACTCTCTGTCCAGATCATTTTTCATTTTTAGGATTTTTGATTTTCTGAAATCATTGGACCTAGAGTCCTATAGTTGGAAAGGAATGCAAGTTAAAATTATTTTTGTAATTTGGGTGAACCTTTTACATATTTGAGGAAAACATGAATTAAAGATTATAGGCAGCTAATTTCCTTGACTCTTTCTCTCTGGAGCCAGATGATCTTTCCTGAGTCTGCTGAGTTGCCCCATTCTCATGTTTCTTTTTAAAAAACTGGCTTTCTAAACTGTAAGAGACTCTTAATGATAGAGAACAAACTGAGGGTTGATGGAGGGAGGTGTGTGGGGGATGGGCTAAATGGGTGATGGGTATTAAGGAGAGCACTTGTTATGACGAGTACTGGGTGTTGTATGTAAGTGATGAGTCACTAAATTCTACTCCTGAAACCAATATTACACTATGTTTACTAACTAGAATTTAAATAAAAACTTGGAAGAAAAAAAAATTGGCTTTGTTTACTCACTGATCATTACTCATGCCAGAAATTAGATGTCAACCTTGAGTTCATTCATTTGCTCATTTATTCATATATTCTATAATTATTAATTAACTGCCTTTCAAATGCTAGGTCTGGGTACATTGTTGAACGAAGCAGTTCAGGATTTTGATCCCAGAGAACATACACTCTAGTTGGAGCTTGAACTATGAAGGATAGAAGTAGCACATTACTGATAGAGAAAAATGGTGGAACCTGTTTAATAGGGCAGTTGGGCAGAGCTTCTCTGAGAAGGTAATACTGTGACATGGGGTTGAGAAGTTATCCTTGTGAGTAGCTGGAAAGAGTATTCCTGGCAGAGGGAAAGCTGCGAGAAGGCCTAGAGGTGGGAAAGAGCATAGTGTGTGGGAGGAATTGAAATGAGGCCACTGTGGCTGGATTATAAAATGGGAGAAAGTGGTTGGAGATGAGGTCAGAGAGATGGGCAGGGATTCAGTGATGCAGGCCATGGAAAGGAATTTGGATGTGAGAGTGCACTGGGCTGCCATTAAATAGTTTTAAGCAGAATTGTACACAGTTTATGTTTTTAAAAGATCATTCGGGTTGCTTTGGGTAGAACAGGTTGTAGAGGGTTAAGAATAAAAGCAGGGGAACAAGTTGGGAGGCCATGACAATAGTTCATGGTTAGATGGTGGAGTCAGTGGAGATGGAAAGAAGTGTGGACAGATGTAAGTTATATTTTGGAGTTAAAAGTGAACACCTTGCTGATAGACTAGATACGGGAATTGAGGAAGAAAGAAGCAATTCTGGCTCCTAGGTTCTGTGTTCGAGCAACTTGGGGTTTGGAGGAAGACTGGAAGAGGAACAGGTTTGGGTCTCTCATAGTCTTTTTTAGAATTTCCCGACGCCCAGGAAAGTGAATCTTTTGGGCCCCAAATGTGATATTAGGTGGTTCCCTTAGAAGTGGAAGTGGGTAGGAGGAAATGATGGGCACTGACTTCTTTTTTTAACCTATTATTTTCACTGCATTAGTCTAGAGAATGGGAATCATACCAAGCCTTTGTTAGGTCTTTGCAACGTTCAGGTGTCCTGATAACCTGCTATTAAAAGACGTTTTTTATTGCAAAATAAAACGTCAGTAAGAAACAGACAGATGGCATGATGATTACCATAGGCAGACACCTTTGTAATCACCAGTCAGGTTAAGAAATAGAACTCTGCCACCCTTCCTTCTTAGTGTTCCATCCCAGTCATAGCTGCCTTTCCCTGTACCTTATACCGACTTTTAGAGTAATAACCTAAATGTGCTTTGCTAGACACTCTAGGTTAGTCTTGCCAATTAAAAAATAGTTTTTATAGGGAATGTCACTTTTGATCTTTACGTTAGCCGTCCATTCCTTTTCTTTTTTTCCTGTTGAAGATTGCAGGTTGTTTGTAGTTTCCCACAGGTTGTTTGTAGGCTCCCACAGGGATCCCAAAATCCCACAGGATTTTTCTTTTTTTTTTTTTTTTAAAGATTTTATTTATTTGACAGAGATAGAGACAGCCAGCGAGAGAGGGAACACAAGCAGGGGGAGTGGGAGAGGAAGAAGCAGGCTCACAGCAGAGGAGCCTGATGCGGGGCTCGATCCCATAATGCCGGGATCACGCCCTGAGCTGAAGGCAGACGCTTAACCTCTGTGCCACCCAGGCGCCCCCCCCCCCACAGGATTTTTCTGATTGCTTACCCAAGGTACAGTGCTACTGTTCTTTTTACCCTCCATATTTTCTGCCAATGAGTAACTGGATCCAGACACTGACAGGCTCAATTTCAATCCCTTAGGCATTGTTATAGGTGGTGTTTGGCAAGACTATATTAGTCACTTAGTGTGTAGTTGTCTCTCTTTTTTTGTGGTGTTAGCAGCTGTTGATGGTTAGTGCTTATTTCTGTTAATTCATTAAGTGTTGCAAAATGGTGACATTCTAAATACATCATTTTGTTTTCATTTATTAGTTGGAATGTTTTTATAGAGAGTCACCTCCCTCATCTTTTGTTTGATTACCCAATGGTACAATTTATAAAAGAAAGACAGGATAAATGCTTCATTCTTCCCCTTTACCTGTTTTCAAGAGAATGAATTAGTTTCCTATTTTTCTCCAAAGGGGACCAGTTCTTTTCTTTTCTTTTTTTTTTAAGTGCTATGGATTTAAACATATTTGATGGATTTTAATCCATTGCAGTTCCCGTTGCTGAAGCTCAAAGTGTCCCCCCATCTTGGATCAGTGGGAGTCCCTTCAGAGACAACATGACGCATAGCTTCCTTGTTCTCTGCTGTGATAAGATGTTCAGGGCTCATCGTGTCCATTTCCTGTTCTGGATCTGGAATCAACCATTTCTCCTAGAAGTACTACTTTCTTTTTATGAGAAATGGTATTTCAGGACCCTAACCTGGGCGCTAATGTGGTTAATGCTACTTTAATTTTAAATAGCATTTCTTCATGACTCATTCGTGCAACTATGGGATACTGTGTCAAAAAATGTGATCGCACTGGCAGTTTTGCCTTTCTTCCTCTGGATGATATCTCTACCATACCTTTATGTTTCTAAGTTTAAATCAGAAATTGGGCATGTATAGACAAAGTCTGTGATAGAGGCTGTTTGGAATGGACTTTTACCTTCACATTCTGCCTCTCTTATTTTGGTTACCCTTTGACCCAGTGTCATCCTAATATCCAGCCTCTCTTCTTCCTCACCTCTGAATGTTTCAGGTGACCCAGTTTTTTCTTTTTTCTTTTTTTTTAAAGATTTTATTTATTTATGTGACAGAGAGACAGCCAGCAAGAGAGGGAACACAAGCAGGGGGAGTGGGAGAGGAAGAAGCAGGCTCCCAGCGGAGGAGCCCGATGTGGGACTCGATCCCGGAACGCCAGGATCACGCCCTGGGCCGAAGGCAGACACCCAACGACTGCGCCACCCAGGCGCCCCGACCCAGTTTTTTTTTAAACAAAATAGATACAGAAAATAAATGAATCCAAGACAAAAGACACCACTAGTGATAAGATTAGATTTCAGGCTTTTTTTTTTTCTTTTTTAAGGTAGAACTTTTAGCCTGCTTTGTCTTACGTACATAAAAGTGTATCTGTGCGCAAACAAAATTCAAGGGCATCTTGAAGCTGCTTTATAAATTCAGCCATGACTACAGTATGATGAATTGCAAAATGAAGTATATCCAGATATTCAGTGCCATATGTTATTCCTTTTTAGTTTTGATATTAGCCTCTCTTGTTAAGTTTTATTGTACTTCCGCATAAATAAGCTAAGGTATTTGTCTCAGTGACTTTACATTTGATGCTATGTTATGTAACTTTAGAAAGAATTAGTTTTAGTGTTACTACTTACTTACTCTATTAATTACTGCATTAGGTTGCACCTATAAGCTGATATGTGAATTAGTCTGTCATCTTGCAGTTAAACAATAATCAGTAGCCATTTTCCAACATTCAGCTATTCAAACATTTTTAGTTATCAGTGAAATTTGTATCATAGAGGTTTGGATCATAGAGAAATGATTGCTCTGGATGAAATTTATAGTTCATGTAAATTCTAAGAATTATAAGAAATTAGGGTCAAATTTAGCAATGAAATCTCATAAAATTCCAGGGGAAATTAAAAATATACAAATTAAACTCTTGAGAAGAAAGTATTTTTTTGATGATTTTCTTTCCTCGGTAGAATGAATTTTCCTTCTATGAATTTGCTTCTCATTGTATACTTCCAAGGTTTTGTTTTTGTTTTTGTTTGTTTTTTCCTTACATAAGAGAATCCAAGTACTAAGTAAATAAGACAGTGGGATTCCCCCCTCCCTTTATATAGACTCTCAGCACTTGATTGGATAGCTTTAATTAATATTCACAAAGAACTCATGTGATTTTGAAGAGCCTGCCAAAATAGTGATATGGTTATAACTATATATTTAGCATCATTGGAAAGTATGGTATACCATGTAATGGATTTTCCAAATAAATGAAGTAAACCACTTTAAGCATTATATTTTAAAAATATTTTGCAAACACTTTTATACAGCTGGTTTCGATGGAAATCATTCCAAGATGAAGGCACTTGACCTAGTCTTCTGAAACTGATAAAAAAAGCAAATGATCTTGCTTTTCTTGTTCATGAAAACAGTCATAGAAACAGTATATAGAATTGTTCACAGTTTTAGTTGATAGAAACAGTCAGGTGTGCTTTTTTGTTACGTTTGAAGCTTTGTTGCTGTATACGTGTGGCTGTTTTTTCCCTAAACCTAGTCTTGTCTTTCACTGTTACCTGTCATGCTCATTACTGTGTCCTTTTCTAAACTGGTACTTAGAAATAACTACCTGACCTGACAGTAGCTATTCCTTTCCGAAAGTAAAGTACATGCTCTTTGTGTCAGTTTTTGCTTACCAGAGGTCTTTTTCTCTTCTGGGTTCATAGTACATCTTGAAATGATCTTTTGAGAAGAGGAGGAACATTATATGCAGTGAAGGGGAGAAGAAATTATTCCAACCTTCCCTGAGTTTCTAAGTTTTAATATGAAAACAGCTAAAGTGTTTGCATTAAAAGGAAGGGGATTTTTACCTTAAGCCCATGGAATTCCCAAGCCAAGAAAAAATTTGTCATTTTGGAATATTACTTTGATTTTAAGGACTCACGGTATTATTACCAAAGTGAATTGGAGTTATACCTGTGCAAAAACAGTAACATTACACTTACAGTTATTTATTTTTAATTTCTATGGTTAAAGTATTTAAACTATTTATCTTTCGTATAATGATCACTTTTTTTTTTCTGTTAGATACAGTTGGGATTAAAAATTTTATTTTTATTTCTAAAAAAACCAAAACCAAACAGGTAAAAATACTCCCAACTTAAAAAAGCAAAAAATATTTTCATAAAGTGCCATAATCCTCTTGATTTGTTTACAAGGAACCACAGGGAAATACTGAGAAATGGCTTCATATGTGCTGTTGCTGTGTAATAAAACTGTACTGAGAAATCAAGCAAAATAGTGTCTATCTGTGCAAATAGCTGAACTCAGCCAGTCTCCACAGCCTCCATCTCTATTTATCAAAGCCTATAAAAATTAAGCAGAAGTCAGAGTACAGAACTCATTGAATGGTACACATGTTAATGTCAGTTTAAAGTTTCCCTGAAATTACACTTTTATTAATGTAGGTACACTTTTAATTATTGTGTTTATGTTTGGGATTAATGCAATTAATTCTAGTATTCTGGGGGTGGGAGCGAGGAATTGTGAGTGTACAGAGACTAAATCCTCATATTTTATCTGTAGATTTTGAGATGTAGGGAAATAAGTGAGGAATGAAATATATGAGTAAACCTAGTTTTAACGTGTAGGTAGTGTCTTTGGTACAAATTATGGTAGATTTTTCTGTATGGCAGGTACGTGAGTAGACCTTGACAAGTTTCCTCTTTTATTTTTAATCAATTAAAGATTCTGTTCTCGTTTTTAGTTCTCAGATCTAGGTATGGTTATTGAGTATTTAAAAATCTTTGTAAGGACCTGGATTAAAAGTTATGAAATTTGGGGGCGCCTGGGTGGCACAGCGGTTAAGCATCTGCCTTCGGTTCAGGGCGTGATCCCGGCGTTATGGGATCGAGCCCCACATCAGGCTCCTCCGCTATGAGCCTGCTTCTTCCTCTCCCACTCCCCCTGCTTGTGTTCCCTCTCTCGCTGGCTGTCTCTATCTCTGTCGAATAAATAAAATCTTAAAAAAAAAAAAAAGTTATGAGATTTGTAGCTCTGCATATTTCTTGTAAGATTATTTTTAATTTTTATTTTGGCAGGAAATGAATATGTCAGAGCATTTTCAAATGTGCTTTTTTATGTTGTCTGCATTTTCTGGATTTTTTATTTTTTTATAATTGACTTTATTAAGAAAGTGAATGCAGTAACATGTCTTTAAAGCTAGGGAGTATGTTGCAACATTTCTTAACTTTGAATAGGTTTGTTACAAGAAATTAAAAGGAATCCTGTCCCTTTCCAATTGAGGTTAAGCGAAAAGATTCTTAGAAAATAAAAATGAAAGACTCTAAAGGGTGAAGGAAGGAGAAAAATCTCAACTTCTTTTCCTTTAAAGCTCTTTGCCAGGAAATTATAATTTTAGAGTACTTTTGGGCAAAGAGCCCAACTTGAGAGGAAATGGTATGATAGAGCTGAAAAATAAGACTTTAATTTTAAAAAGTCTTCTATCTATTGTAGAGCATCTGTTTTCTTAGGTGGATTTCATCTCATTCTAGTGCCAGTAATTAGCTAAACCCTCATACATTTTAAAACAGTTTTATAAGAAGTAAATACTCCATGAGATCATCAAATCACATCTATTTTACTATTAAAACAATGATACAGCGAAACAATTAAAAGCTGGAGCTGAAAGTCAGATAGACTTGGTTCTTGTCCTTCCTCTGCCATTTACTTAGTGCAGTGGTGGGCAAGTTAACTTTTCTGAGTCTCCGTGTACTCACTTGCAAAATGGAGGTGGTAATAGTACCTTTTCTTTGGGTTTTGTGAAGATTAGAAGAAATGGTGATTGTAAACCATTTGTCTCTGAAGACATTTTCTAAAGTGTTTCAAAAATGTACCTGTCACTGTCAACATCTGAAGAAACACATAGCTTTCCAAAGAGATAAAAGGACAGCTTTCACTTGGATACATATGTTCTAGTTGAGTTAAAAAAAAAAAAAATCACTTGTAATACTTTAGAGCTAAACATCTAAATATTTACAAAATGTTTGGCCTTTAAAAAGCAGAAGGGAGCAGAAAAAAAATGATCCTCGAGTTTTATTAGTTTGAGGTAATGTACTTTCTGTGGTTGAAGTAGAAAAGATGTTTGATTTTGTGGATTCAAGACAGAGTCATTGTTGTATAATTTTGAAAATACTATTTAAGGGGCGCCTGGGTGGCTCAGTTGGTTAAGCGCCTGCCTTCGGCTCAGGTCATGATACCAGGGTCCTGGATCCAGCCCTGCGTCAGGCTCCCTGCTCAGAGGGAAGTCAGCTTCTCCCTCTCCCTCTACAGCTCCCCCTGCTTGTGCTCTTTTGCACATGCTCTCTGTCTCTCTTTCTCTCAAGTAAATAAATTAAATAAAATAAAAAGAATATTATTTAAGGCTAATATTGAGACTGACCTTGCTTGATAATGGAATGTTGAAAGACTGAAGAATGACAACCTTTCATGTGTTTTGAAGATGTTTTACTTTTCTAATAGTATTCAAGATGAGACTATTAGGGTTGAAGAGGAGAATTTAATTTTTTTTAAAGATTTATTTATTTTAGAAAGAGGGAGAGAGAAAGAGAGTGTGTGGGGCAGGGGGAGTGGCAGAGGGAGAGGGAGAGAGAGTCTTAAGCACAGAGCCTCATATGGGACTCAGTCTCATGACCCTGAGATCATGACCTGAGCCAAAACTGAGTTGGTTGCTTAAATGACTGCGCCATCCAGGCGCCCCGAGGAGAACTTAAATTTTGTTTTTTTAAAGATTTTATTTATTTGAGAGAGAGAGAGAGACCACGGGTGGGGGGGGGGGGGGCGGCTGGGGAGGGGCAGAGGGAGAGGGAGAAGCAGACTCCCCGCTCAGCAGGGACCCTGGGACATGACCTGAGCTGAAGGCAGATGCTTAACTGACTGAGCTACCCAGGTTGCCCCTGAGATCTTAAATTTAAATGAGATATTGCATGTAAGATGCAACATAGTGCTTAGCATACAGCAGCAATAACAGTATGTTAATAAAAGTTACTGTTCGTAGTAATAAAGCTACCAATAGTGTGAGTACTAGAATATAGGGAAATTTGCCATAAAAGAAAAACATATTGAAAATTACAGAGCTGAAATGAGGTGGAAGGACCTTTAAGAAGAAGGAATCTCTGTTCTTACAGAGTTGGAAGTTCTTTTCTTCTGCGGGATTTGCACTCCGACCAGATCCTTCTCTCCATGATAAGTTTTCCAAGAGAGCTAGAAGGCATATCCTAATTATTCTTGACTAGGGAGGTAGGAGTAGCAACGTAGAAAGCCTTCATTTGTGTCTCTCTTTAAAAGTCTTTGGCCAAAACACATATCCCAAGTAAAAAATGGGCAAAGGACTTGAATAGACATTTCTCCCAAAAAGATATGGACAATAAATCTGTGAAAAGAAGCTTAACATTACTCATCATTAGGGAAATGCTAATCAAAACCACAATGAGAGCATGTCATACTGTTTAGGATGGCTATATTATCTACATACCTATATCTGTATCTATATATTTATATCTGTATCTCTATCTATCTCTAGAAAACGTGTTGTCTCAGCTTCTTTTCCTTTAAAGCCAAAAAATAAGCATTGTCTAGGATGTATACAATTGGAATACTTGTACATTGGAATGTAAAATAGTGTAGTCACAGTGGAAAACAGTGTGATGGTTCTGCAAAAAATGAAACATACAATTACCATATGATTCAGCAATTCCATTTTCTAGGTATATATCCAAAAGAATTGTAGGCAGAGACTCAAAGAGGTATCTGTACACCAGCGTTTATTTTCAGCATTATTCACAATAGCTAAAAGGTAGAAGTAACCCAAGTGTCCACTGATAGACGAATGGATAAGCAAAATGTGGGATATACATGCTGGTATATTATTCAACCTTGAAAGGAATGAAATTGTAATGCATGCTACTTATAACATGGATGAATCTTAAAAACATGCTAAATGAAAGAAGCCAGACACAAGACACTTACACTGTCTGATTCCACTTATATGAGGTACCTAGAGTAGCCGAGTTCATCAAGACAGAAAGTAGAATGGTGGTTAGTTGGGACTAGGGGTGGGGAAAATGGGAAGTTGTTGAATGGATTAAGAGTTTTAGTTTGGGATAATGAAAAGTCCTGGAGATGGATAGTGGTGATGGTTGCATAACAGTGTGAATGGACTTAATGCCACTTAAGTGTACACTTAAAAGTAATTAAAATAGTAGAGGTGCCTGGGTGGCTCAGGCAGTTAAGCATCTGACTCTTGGTTTTAGCTTGGGTTCGTGATCTCAGGATCGTGAGACAGACTTGGGTTGGGCTCCACGCTCACCTCACCGTGGAGTCTGCTTGAGATTCTCGCTTTCCCTCTCCATTTGCCCATCCCCCTGCTTGCACTCTCTTTCAAATAAGTAACTAAATAAAATCTTTAAAAACATTGTTAAAATAGTAGATTTTATGTTATGTATATTTTGCCACAACTAAAAAACAAAACAAAATAAACCTTTAGCCCATTAGAAGCAGCTGGCTGTGCCTTCTTTCTTCTGAAGTTTATTTCAGTGTCTTCGAAGCCAAAGAGACCTCCTGAGCAGAAGTTACAGCTTGTCTACAAACTTGTAAACTGCTGCTCCAGAGCTGGAAACGGGAAAGAAAGGAAGAGGATTAAATACAGTCCTTTCGTTTTCTCTTCTACCTTAAGTCTTTTATGACTGGCCCTTTTCTTGCATGGAGCTAGTTTGGTGTTAACAGACCTGCGGAAAAAGCCAGAACTCCTGCCTCGCTTCGGAGCTCCAGTCCCCTAAATTTGCCCTTTATTTTTTTGTCCTATCCTTATATTTTCATGTAATATTACACAGATGACTTCATCTGTTTGTAGAGAAGGTTGAAATTTTAGACTGGCAGGCAGAAAAACTACCTTATATACGTTCATCTTAATTTCATTTGATCATTGTTCCTACATAATTTTTGCTTGTATTATAGGAGGGCATTTTCCTCTCTTTCTAACTTTCATGTAACCTTTGTACACGTCCCTCTTATACTTTTCTAACTTTATTCCTATAGTCACGTTTTTGTTCCCCAATTCTAGAATCTTGAAAATCTCTATTTGTAAGGCTTCATTCTGTTGAAACATGCTCAGGCCTTGTCTAGCTCATGAAACTGCTTTAAGGTAACAGGTTTTTAGACATTGCTTGGGGAGATCAGAAACCTTTTTTTCTGTTCTTACCCCTCTTATATCTCTGTTTCTTTCCTTTTTTTTTTTTTTTTAAGATTTTATTTATTTATTTGAGTGAGTGAGCCAGAGAGCCAGGGGGATGGGGAGGAGAGACAGAAGCAGACTCCCCACTGAACAGGGAGCTCAGACTCGGGCTTGATCCAGGGACTCCAAGATCATGACTGAGCTGAAGACAGACACTTGACCGACTGAGCTACCCAGGCACCCCTATGTCTCTGTTGCTTAAGGCTTTCATTTTCTCTGGCCTTCTGATTTTTCTATTCTGTTTCTCTGTTTTATGTGTTCTTTCCAATTCATAATTGACACTGACCTTTTATTTTCTGTTTTCTGTCTTCCTCTTCTTTTTTTACGTAGCTGTTTCCTTGGTGAGTTTATCTACCCTTACAACTTCAACTTTGATCGAAATGACCCACAAATGCATACTTTTGAGAATCAGTCTTTGTGCTCAGTCTTAGTATTTTCAATCTACTAAATAACATTTGACTACTTTGCTGTCTCCTCAAAAGGGATATGTTCAAAACAGAATCCCTACCTTCCATCTAACCTCTCTACTGATTAGTGATGTCACTCTTGCCAGTTTGCATTTGGTGTGTGTGTCTTCCTTCTCCTTGGTTTCCTGTATTAGTTACTCTGTTCCTTAGGTCCTTTAAGACCAAAAGGAAGAGAGATACACAGATTATCTTCAGTAATAGAATTTTATTGCAAGACTAACGCAGGAAATGTGCCTGGGGTAGCATGGGAAGGCACGTCATCGGCTGCTGTTCTGTATAAGCTTCAGTGTCTCTACTACTAGCTTGTGGAATAGGCTCCATTAATAAAGGCAGTAGCAGCTTAGAGTCATTGGGAAGAATGACACGAGCTCCCATGACCTTTGTCATCTTTGTTCACATAGCATTTACACTTTCTTCCCTTTTTCTTTTTTTTAAAGATTTTATTTACTTATTCATGAGAGAGAGGCAGAGGAAGAGGGAGAAGCAGGCTCCCCGCTGAGCAGGTGTTTAGGCGGGTAGGTGGGTAAGGATGGTGGTAGAGGACAGAAGGTTATCTCAGACGTGCCAGAGAAGACTTTTGAGGGTATCTTTAAAGAAGTGGTTAACTGACAAGATGAGGTAAGAGAGCATGGACATATAGAAGTATTACCTATATATCTCGCATCATGTACAAGGAACGATACAATATCTGCCCTTTATAGTACACTGATCATGTGATTTTTGAAAAAAGTGTGATGTGAAAATTCAGGACATTCAAGGAATAGCCCACTGTGGCTAGAGTGTAGGTTATGGAAATTAGGTGATTCAGAGGATCAGTTCGTTCCTCTTTCATCTTTTTGTCTTGTATGCAGTGAGAAATGATGATTCTTTCAGAATTTCTCTTGAATTTGTTCTTTCCTGTCATTTCCGCTGTTAACTTTGTAAGCCCAGATCCTTGTGACCACATTTCTGGGTTGTAAGAAACAAAACCATGCCCTAGTTTTACAGTTTTTTAGTTGCCTTCTCCATTCTGGAATTTGGCTTGTAGGACATTTAGATTAGGGAAATCTCTGGAGGAAGAGTATGCTGTTTATCTTAACCAATTAGCAGTATTCTACCATTACCATAATCACCATAATGTACTTCAGAACTTCATCTCTTTGGCTCCCCCATACCACATTTCCTAAAACATAATTTAAGTTGCATTTGCCTAGACCATCTATCATCTCATATAATATGGTATGGTGATTTGGAATTTAAGAAGCACAAAACAAGCTAAAAGTTTATCTGTTTAATCTCTTGAGTACATAATATAGCTTTGGGAGAAACAAAGAAGCTGCTAAATCCTGTTCTAGGAGATTATAGTTTAGTGTCTACAATAGTACATTTCAGAGTAGAAATAACTAATTGATTTGAAGATGAGAAATTCCTGGGTACACTTACAAAAAATATCCCCCTTAAAAATGAGACTGATGTTTGATCCTTGCTGTAGTAATAGATGGAAATTAATGAGTGTGCTTTGGTATTTGCTAGCTTCCTTTTTTTTTTTTTTTAAAGATTTTATTTATTTATTTGACAGAGATAGAGACAGCCAGCGAGAGAGGGAACACAAGCAGGGGGAGTGGGAGAGGAAGAAGCAGGCTCATAGCGGAGGAGCCTGATGTGGGGCTCGATCCCATAATGCCGGGATCACTCCCTGAGCCGAAGGCAGACGCTCAACCGCTGTGCCACCCAGGCGCCCCAAGGTATTTGCTAGCTTCCTAACAGTGAGAGGCTCCATACCATATCTTGGACAGACCTTGGTTTAATTTTGTTTTACTGTTTATTGACCAAGTGACTAGGGAAGTCACTTAACCCTTAGGTTTCTTACTTAAAAACTGAGAATATTTTAGTAGCTACCAAAAAGTTTGTTACAGAGATAAATGAGAAAATGCTTGCTAAGTCCTCAGCACAAGGCCAATAAAAGCCCTAATAAATGTTAACTACCTTTATTATTACGTTTTGTTTTGCTCTTATGTATCTGTCTTTCCTGCTTTATTAGGAGTTCTGGGTTGTCAAGGGCTATAACTTAACTTTCTTTGCATTACCGCAGCATGTAGCTTATTGTCTACAAATTCAGTAAGTATATATTAAATGAATATAAATGGATGAAATTTTAAATACAGTTTGGTCAGTTTTTGTACCCATGTTGAAGGTGCATTTTAGAAAGTTTAGTTTTTGGGGACGCCTGGGTGGCACAGTTGATAAAGTGACTCTTGGTTTCAGCTCAGGTCATGATCTCAGGTTTGTGAGGTCGAGCCCCATGTCAGGCTCCACACTGAGTACTGAGTCTGCTTGAGATTCTCTCTCCTTCCCCCTCTGCCCCTCCCTCTCGTGCCGTCTCTCTCTCTCTCTCTCTCTCTCTGTCAAATAAATCTTTTTAAAAAAAGATTTATTTATTTGACAGAGAGAGAGAGTGAGCACAAATGGGGAGCGGCAGGCAGAGGGAGAAGCAGGCCCCTTGCTGAGCAGGGAGCCCTATGCTGGACTTGATCCCAGAACCTTTGGATTATGACCTGAACCAAAGCAAGACGTCCAACCCACTGAGCCACCCAGGCATCCTAATAAATAAATAAATCTCAAAAAAAAAAAAAAAAAAAAAGAAAGGTTAGGTTTTGTAAAGATAGTATTTTCTAAGCAGTTGCAAAATTCACTCACAAGAATAAGACTGATAAACAGATACTGATTTTACTAGTTCTGATTGCCTTGGTCAGTTTATTAATTCAGCCTATAAAGAGGCCTTTCTTTTTAGTGTATAAAATGATTTTAGGAAATGCATTTCATGAAACAATTATTGAGTCATGCAGAAAAAAATTTAATTTTCTTATACAATTTAAAAAAATTTCCCCAGTTATATAAAAAAATGAATGTTTATTTTAGAAACCTTATGAAGCAAAAGCATAAGATAGAGCCACCCCCCAAATCAAACCTTGGTGCTTAGAATCTTAAAATGTTTACATGCAACAAATATTTGAATTCCCAGTTTTTGGTGCTGGGGATTGAGTAGTGAACAAAACAGAGTAAACTAGTAGTTTGGTGCCAGTGTGTTTGTGTGTGCACATATGCAGATGCACCTATGCTTAAAAGAAAACCTGAAAATGATTTAATTCTGTGCACATTATTGTGTAACCTGCCCTTTTTTCTTTTAGCAATATATTGTTCACTTGTTTTATGTCAGTGGGTTTTCTACAGGATGATTTTTTAGTGGCTACATGAATAGATGTTCTATAATTAATTAATAATATATGTTTAGGCATTTAATTTTCTTCTAGATTTTGTTATAATATACAATGAATATACATATTTTATTTCTTAGACCAATCGCAGTTCATTTAATTCCTACCATTTACTCTTCAAAAAAAAATTTTTTTAATGGAAAACTTGAAACAGCTTTGTAAAGAAGAGAGAATAAACCTCCGTGTACCCATCACCCAGTTTGAACAATTTAATACGTCTGGCCAATCTTGCATAATTTATATTTCCATACACGTCCCCCACCCTTTAATATTTTGATAAGCTCAGGTAATCTCAGATATCATATCCTAGCATTCTTTTTTTTAAAAGATTTTATTTATTTTTTTTATTAGCATGTGAGCAGGTGTTGAGGGAGGAGCAGAGGGAGAGGGACAAGCACGATCCATATTGAGCACAGAGCTCCACACGGGGCTCAGTCCCAAGACCCTGAGATCATGATTTGAGCTGAAATCATGCATAGGATGCTCAACTGACTGAGCCACCCAGGCACCCCTCATAACCTTAACTATTTCAGTAGGCATCTCTAAAAGATAAGAATATAAACAATATATCACCATAAGACCCTTATCCGAGGTGTAATTTTTAATTGTAACTTATTCTTGAATGATAAAATATTGAGAATTTGGAGAACACTGAGATTAGTCTATATAGAATGATTCTCCACCCTCCCATTGAAGGTGGAGAAAACTTTGTATTGGGACCTTGGAAAAGATATTAACAGAAATGCTTACACTGAACAGGAAACACAAAAGTGAGATAAACAAGCTTATGGATGAGGGTAAGGTTGAAGTGGGCATTTAAATACTGAATTACTAGAGAGTTGGTTGTAGCTAAAAAAAAGGGGGGGAATTCTAATGTCTGAAAACAATGTGGGAGAAGGCTGCTTTTCTTCACAGTATTAGCAATGGCAGTATAATAGATTATGTTCTCTCCTGCTTTATGAGATAGAAGGTCAAATGACAGGAAAGACACAATTAGCCACTTACTTGTTTGTTTGTTTTTTAACTAAAACAGCCGCCAATTTTATTTTCACATTTCACAATACAAATGAAAATTTCTTTCTTTTTTTTTTGGTCCCACTACTCCCCTGCAAAAACTATCCTTTCTTTGATAGGAAGGGGGAGCAAGTTTTCCTTGTCACGTTGTTAGAAAACACCCAGAGTCCCAGCACCATAGTTGCCTGGGGAAGTAGAACAAGTAATATAAAATGGCTATAAGGAGGTTCCTGTCTCTCCTTATCTGTTGTCTCTCCTTATCTGTCTGGTCGAGTCATTCCTGGCCGAGTGGACATCATCATGGGATGGGCAGGAGGTCTCATCATTGGGGGCCTAGGCGTCATTGGCATGTGGCCTCCCTTAAGTGGCCTATTCCAGGAGCAGTTCCCACTGGCATCATCCCAGAAGGAGGAGGGCCCCCCATATGGGGTGCTGGCATCATACCAGGGCAAGGAGGACCTGGGAGATGGGGGGGGGGGGAGGTGGGATCATTGTCCCTGCAGGAGGAGGAGCAGGGGTATTTTTCCCTGTTGAGATGTGCGGGTGGTTTTGTCGATCAGGCTCTGAACCTGCTCTTCCATCCATTTCTGATAGTAGTCTTTCACATGATCTTTGTGTTTCCCGCCACTGCATTGTGTCTTTCTCATAGACAGAGAGTCATGGGTGAGGTATGTGTGACAGTAGTCACAATAAAGCTTAGGCATGTTGCTCTGCGGGCCATTGACCACTCCGTCCCATGCCCCCTGGAAATGACTGCAACTGACTTGTTTTAAAAAGATAGTTCTGGGGGTATGTCTGCTTACGTATGTAATAAACTCTATCTACCAAGTTCCATAAGAGAAATACCTTGTTCATGATTTATTCTTCACGAAATTCCCTAGCACCTGGGAGAGTGTGTGCTCTAAAGGCACTAGTTAGGAATTTTTTGGACCTCTGGTTAAAAAACAGGGTTATGATGAAATTCCGAGGTGTTAAAAACCACAGAATGTCAAGTACATGTGAAATTATGCTCATTATATTGTGTTTGCCAAAGCAATAAAATAGGAAAATGTGTTTGTGTGTATGTATTTTAAATTGGCTTTTGAGTTTTTTTTAGCTGTAAGGGTTTTCAAAGCCAATAATATAAAAATTATTTAAAATTAAACTATAATTGAAATGATTAAGAGGAAATAAAGACAAACGACATAAAACAGGAATTGTTTACCAAAATAAATCATGTGTTTTCACTTGACAGACACCCCAGAGACCATCTTTTTGTCTCAGTTACATTAGTAACATTTCCGTTGTACAACATGTTGAGAAAATGAGACCTGTGAACTAATAGAAAATTCTTAAGTGTTTACTGGATTTGCTTGGAGGACCTATGACTTGTTTGTTTAAAGCGAGCCAGATTATGAGCCTGCTTTGAAGTAAACTTTCGTAACTTCTGAAGAAGTATGTAGTGGTTGGATTACCTTTTGGCTTAGTATTAAAGAGATCTGTTAGTATAAGGCTGTCTCCCTCGCTATATCATGTGCTTGGCTCATTGTGAGTCACTTTTCCTTAGCCGTGAAGGACCTGAAGCACCTTTGCTTTCTGAGGCATAGTAATGAATATTTTTGAAAATTTAAGAGACTGACTCTTTTTCTGGTAGGGATATACATACAGTCTTTGGTTCATAGTATCTACTTTGCTCTTTCCCCCTGCTCATTAGTCCCTTTCTTTGTCTTTCTTTCTTTCTTTCTTTCTTTCTTTCTTTCTTTCTTTCTTTCTTTCTTTCCTTCCTTCCTTCCTTCCTTCCTTCCTTCCTTCCTTCCTTCCTTCCTTCTCTCTCTCTCTTTCTTCCTTTCTTTCTTGCCCATGCCCATGCCCATGCCCATGCCCATGCCCATGCCCATGTCTTAGCCATTCTTTCACCAGTATCTTTAATTCCTTTGTCTCATTGTCATTCTGCAGCATGCGTCTGGCAAAATGCCAGATTCCACTGTTCGCTTTTTCCTTACGTACTTGAAGATTTGTGAGCAGTGCTGAAGAAAATAAAAAACCTCAGATATTGCGATTTTAACTGGATGGTTCTCTAACAAGGTCTCAACAAGGCCTGTAGTGCTGTCAAGTAATCCTTTTAAACTTCATGAGGCGTTTTGTTTTGTTTTGTTTTCGTTCTCCACTCTGGCTGTCTCAAATATGGTCCTGTATTCTCAAATCTCAGATTTTAACTTCCTCACTCACAGTAGATGAATATCCCCCGACTTCCTAAAGCAAATAGAAGTCGATATATGAGAGCTCCCTTAACTTTCTGCCATTAATCTACTGTTTAAGTCTGCCCATCCTTTCCTCCTATTACAATGAGAGAGGTGTCCCCGTCCCGTGTCCCCCCCCTCCCCCCCGTCCACATGTGCTTTGGATCTCCTTCCTTCTACCCTGTTCAGGGACATACTTTAGGAGTTATCTCTTCTTGTCATTTGTATTTTCAATTTTCCCTTATTTTCTGAGCCCATTCAAAACAGCATTTACACTTATTCAAGCATTTCCAGTGGGTTTTTGCTTGTTTGGCTTTATTTTCTTTCTCAAACTCATGTCTCCAGTCACTTATCCTTTCCAGATTCTGGATTCTGTTGTCTCATACCATTGTAGTTTGGCTTCTCCCTTTATCATGCCACTGAATTGCTCTTGCTATAATCACGAATAATTTCCTTACGATGACATTTATTTATTTATATATTTTTTTGTTTTTAAAGATTTTATTTATTGGTCAGAGAGAAAGAGCACAAGCAGGGAGAGCGGCAGGCAGAGGGAGAGGGAGAAGCAGGCTCCCCGCTGATCAAGGAGCCCAGGACTCTGGGATCATGGCCTGAGCCTAAGGCAGATGCTTAACTGACTGAGCCACACAGGCGTCCCTCCTTAGAACTACATTTAGGTACTTTTTTTTTGGGGGGGGGGTAATTGTTATTGAGATGTAATTTACATAGAGTAAAATTCTTTTTTTTTTTTGCTCAGCAATAATCATTTTGAGATTTGTTGAGGATCTTGAATGTAGCCGTTAGGTTTTATTGCCAAGTATTTGTTAGGGTGGGCAGTGACACAGGTGGCAAAGAATTATACAAAGTGCAGACCAACAAGCAGGACAGAGTTTATTCATTCTCAAAGGGAGGAGAGAGGTCAGACATCAACAGATATGTCAGCCCCAAATTTTTATTAGGCTGGGCTTTTAAGGGGTTTTAAGGATATGAGAGGGTTGTAGCTGTGCCCCTGAGGGAGGTTGTGTGAGGAGGTGGTCGGTCAGCTCTTGGCTAGGTAGAGCAGGAGGTGACAGGTTTCTGGGGGGGCTCTGTCGGTGGCTCATCTGGGATGTGGGTTGTGGTCCATTTCCTGAGAATGAGGGGCACCATGACCTGGAACAGCAAAGAGTTAGGGCCAAGTGCAGACACTTTTGAGTTTTCTCTATAAGCTTGGCAGGGGAGGGAGCTTTGAATAGAACCCTTTCAGTATTCTAGTGTATGGATTTACCATAGTTTGTTTATTCATCCACCAGTTGATGGACGTTTGGATCCCCCCCCGCCTCCGCCAGTGTTTAGTTGTTTTGAATAAGGCTGCTATGAATATTTGTGTACAAGTCTTTGGTGGATGGACATTTGTTCTTATTTTTCTTGGGTAAATATCTAGAAGTAGAATTGTGTAAGTGTGTGCCTACAAGTTTAGAAGAACTGCTAACCTGTTTTTTAAGGTGACTATTTAACTTTTTATTTCCAGTATCAGTGTATGAGAGATCCTCTTGTTCCACATCCTTACCAATACTTGGTATTGTCTTTTTAATTTTAGCCATTTTTGTAGGTGGTGGTATCTTATTGTAGTTTTATTTTTTATTTCCCTCATGACACAATGTGCTTATTAGCCGTTTGTTGGTATATTTTTTCTTTTCATGTGCTTATTAGCCATTTGTATATTTTTTGTGAAATGTCTGCTCGTATTTTTTGCCATTTTTATTTTATTTTTGTCTTACTATTGATAAGAATTCTTTATATATTAGGACACAATTCCTGTATCATATATGTGCCTTTTTTGTTCCCCCAGAGCCACTTAGACTAGGTAATTCTGTATCAGTGTTTGTGTGTCGTGGAGGGGGGTGTGTCTGGGTTTAAGTGAAAATAATACAACATGTCCAAGAGCAAGAAAAATGATTCTTTGTCAAAAGATGAAATAGTCTACCAAACCAGAACCAGAGATGATCTAGATGCTGGAACTATCATACAGGGACTGTGAAGTTACAGTGATTACTATGTTAAAAGTATCTGGTGAAAGGTGGACAACACCTGTGAAGAGTTAGGAGAATTTACCAGAGCAGTTGAAATTATTGAAAAAAAAAAGTATAAATAAAGAAGCTAGAAATAAAAGATATGAAATAAACAAAGAACTTCAATTGGTTGATAGTGTTCTTTATCTTCTATATCCTTACTGATTTTTTGTCAACTTACTGTATCAGTTATTGAGAGAGGAGTGTTGAAATCTCCAGTGATTATTTTGGATTTGTCCTTTTCTCCTTTCAATTCTTTCAGTTTTTGTTCCATGTTTTTATAAGCTGTGTAGGGTTCTTACATGTGTAGGGTTATTATGTCTTCTTGGTAAATTGACCCTTTGATCATTATGAAATATCCCTCTTTATCTCTGCTGACATTAATTTCTCTGCAGTCTTCTTTGCCTGATATTAATATAGCTACTTCAGCTTTGTTTTGATTAGTTTCACATGGTGTGTATTTTTCTGTTTTGTTCCTTAAATTCCACATATGAGTGAGATCAAATGATAATTGTCTTTCTTTTATGACTTGTTTCACGTAGCATAATACCCTTTAGTTCCATCCACGTTGTTGCAAATGGCAAGATTTCATTTTTTTTGATGGCTGAGTAGTATTCCATTGTATATATACACATCACATCTTGTTTATCCGTTCATCTATTGATGGACACCAGGGCTCTTTCCATAATTTGGCTATTGTGGACATTGCTGCTATAAACATTGGGGTGCAGGCGCCCCTTTGGATAACTACATTTGTATCTTTAGGGTAAATCCCTAGCAGTGCAATTCCTGGGTCATAGGGTAGTTCTATTTTCAACTTTTTGAGGAGGTTTCATACTGTTTTCCAGAGTGGCTGCACCAGCTTGCATTTCCACCAAGAGTGTAAGAGGGTTCCCCTTTCTCTGAATCCTTACCAACATCTGTCGTTTCCTGAGTGGTTAATTTTAGCCGTTCTGGCTGGTATGTGGTGGTATCTTATTGTGGATTTGAGTTCCCTGATGCCAGGTGATGTGGAGCACTTTTTCATGTGTCTATTGGCCATTTGTATGTCTTCTTTGGAGAAATGTCTGTTCATGTCTTCTACCCATTTATTGATTGGATTATTTGTTCTTTGGATGTTGAGTTTGATAAGTTTTTTTTATAGATTTTGGATACTAGCTCTTTATCTGCTATGTCATTTGCAAATATTTTCTCCCATTCTATCGTTGTCTTTTGGTTTTATTGACTGTTTCCTTAGTTGTGCAAAAGCTTTTTATCTTGATGAAGTCCCAATAGTTCATTTTTGCTTTTGTTTCCCTTGCCTTTGGAGACATGTCTAGCAAGAAGTTGCTGCGGCCGAGGTCACAGAGGTTGCTGCCTGTGTTCTCCTCTAGGATTTTGATGGATTCTTAGTTTAGGTCTGTCATCCATTTTGAGTCTTATTTTTGTGTATGGTGTAAGAAAAGTCCAGTTTCATTCTTCTGCATGTGGCTGTCCAATTTTCCCAACACCATTTGTTGAAGATATTGTCCTTTTTCCATTGGATATTCTTTCCTGCTTTGTCGAAGATAAGTTGACCATAGAGTTGAGGGTCCATTTTTGGGTTCTCTATTCTGTTCCATTGATCTATGTGTCTGTTTTTGTGCTAGTACCATACTGTCTTGATGATCACAGCTTTGTAATAGAGCTTGAAGTCTGGGATTGTGATGCCACCAGCTTTGGTTTTCTTTTTCAACATTCCTTTGGCCATTCGGGGTGTTTTTTGGTTCCATACAAATTTTAGGTTTATTTGTTCCAGCTCTGTGAAAACAGTTGATGGTATTTTAATAGGGACTGCATTGAATGTATAGATTGCTCTAGGTAGCATAGACATTTTAACAATATTTGTTCTTCCAGTCTATGAGCATGGAACTTTTTTCCATTTCTTTGTGTCTTCCTCAATTTCTTTCATGAGTATTCTATAGTTTTCTGAGTACAGATCCTTTGCCTCTTTGGTTAGGTCTATTCCTAGGTATCTTATGGTTTTTGGTGCAATTGTAAATGGGATTAACTCCTTAATTTCTTTTTCTTCTGTCTCATTGTTAGTGTGTAGAAATGCAACTGATTTCTGTGCATTGATTTTATACCCTGCTACTTTGCTGAATTCCTGTATGAGTTCTAGCAATTTTCAGGTGGAGTCTTTCGGGTTTTCCACATAGAGTATTATGTCATCTGTGAAGAGTGAGAGTTTGACTTCTTTGCCCATTTGGATGCCTTTTATTTCTTTTTGTTGTCTGATTGCTGGGGCTAGGACTTCTAGTACTACGTTGAACAACAATGATGAGAGTGGACATCCCTGCTGTGTTCCTGACCTTGGGGGAAAACCTCTGTTTTTCCCCATTGAGAATGAGATTTGCTGTGGGCTTTTTGTATATGGCTTTTATGATATGTTCCCTTTATCCCTACACTGTGAAGAGTTTTAATCAAGAAAGGATGCTGTACTTTGTCAGATGCTTTTTGTGCATTTATTGAGAAGATCATATGGTTCTTGTCTTTTTTTTTTTTTTTTATGAATGTAGTGTATGGTGTTGATTGATTTGTGGATGTTGAACCACCCTTGCAGCCCAGGAATAAATCCCACTTGGTCGTGGTGAATTATCCTTTGAATGTACTGTTGGGTCGTATTTGCTAGTATCTTGGTGAGAACTTTTGCATCCATGTTCCTCAGGGATATTGGTCTGTAATTCTCCTTTTTGGTGGGTTCTTTTTCTGATTTTGGTTTTGAGATCGAGGTAATCCTGGCTTCATAGAAAGGGTTTGGAAGTTTTCCTTCCATTTATATTTTTTGAAACAGCTTCAGAAGAATAGGTATTCATTCTTCTATAAATGTTTGATAGAATTCCCCTGGGAAGCCATCTGGCCCTGGACTCTTGTTTGTTGGGACATTTTTGATTACTGCTTCAGTTTCCTTGCTGGTTATGGGTCTGTTCAGGTTTTCTGTTTCTTCCTGGTTCAGTTTCAGCAGTTTATATGTCTCTAGGAATGCATCCATTTCTTCCAGATTGCCTGATTTGTTGGCATATAGTTGCTGATAATATGTTCTTATAATTGTTTGTATTTCTTCGGTGTTGGTTGAGTCCATATGTATTTAATGTAATTAACCAATAGAATTTTGTTAACTACATTTTTTCCAGTTTTTCCTTAGTAGTTGCTGTAGGGATTATAGTATTTATCTTTATTGTAATCAACTTTGGGTTGACTTATTTCCAGTAAAATATAGCAAATTTGCTTCAATATAGCTCCATTTCTTTTCCCTTTCTTTTATATCTATATCTATATTTATATTATATACATAAATATATCATGTTTATATTTATATCTATCTGTATTTATATTTATATATATAAATATATCATATCTAAGTACGTTATGATTTCAATAATACAGTACTGTAATTATTGATTCAAATAATCTTATGTTTTCAAAGATAAATATATCTTTTATACTTATGTAAATACCATTTCCTTTAATTCAGAAGTTCTTTTTTATTATTTCTTATAAAGAAGTTCTGCTAGCAACAGATTTTTTCAGTTTTTGTTTATCTGGGAATGTCCTTATTTCCCTTGCATTTTTAGAAGATAAATTTGCTGGATTTAGAATTCTTAAAGATACTATTCTTTTAGCCCTTTGAGTGTTTCCTTTTACTATCTTTGGGCTGCATGGTTTCTGATGAGAAGTCAGCTGTTAATCATGTTCTTGTTCTACTATTCATGATAAGTCATTTTCTCTTGCTGCTTTCAGGACTTTTTGTCTTTTAGCAGTTTGAATACAGTGTGTCTAGATGTGGATCTTTTTGTGTTTATCTTACTTGGGATTCATTTTCCTTCTTGGATATATAACTTAATGCTTTCTGTCAAATTTGGGAAGTTTTTTGTTTCTTTAAAGATTTCATTTATTTATGAGAGAGAGAGCGTGCACTTGCATGGTGGGAGAGGGGCAGTGGGCGAGGGAGGAACAGTCTTCCCTCTGAGCCAGGGGGATGATATAGAGCTCGATCCCATATCATGGGATTATGACCTGAGCCAAAGGCAGATGCTTAACTGACTGAGCCACCCAGGCGCCCCCAAATTTGGGAGGTTTTCAGCCACTGTTTTTTCAAATAATTTTTTCTGCCCTTTATTCTTTTCTCCTGAGACTCCCATTACATGTGTATTGCTATGTTGTATGTATCACAGTCTCTGAGACTGTTTCTTTACTCTTTTTTTTTTTTTTTGGAAGGTAGTTTTACTTAGCTATCTGAAAGTCTGTTGATTCTTTCATCTGTATCTCACAATGCTGTTGAGTTCTTGTAGTGTATTTTTCATGAAAGATATATTTTTCAAGCCTAAATCTTAAATCTTTAATAGTTTCTATATCTCTATTGAGATTCTCTGTTGAGTCATTTTCATGGTATTTTTTCTGATTTCTTGAACATAGTTTCACCTTTTGAAACATATTTAAAACAGCCACTTTGAAGCCTTTGATATATCCAATATCTAGGTCTTCTGTGAGTCATTTTCTATGACTGCTTTCTTTTCTGTTGATTGCTTTAATTTTATTGACTGCTCTCCTGAGTATGGGTCATACTTTACTGTTTCTTTGTATGTTTCATAATCTTTTTTGTTTGTTTTATTTAAAACTAGACATTTAAAATAATGTGCTATAGACACTCTGGTTTCTCCCCTTTTTCCTCTCAGGCTTTTTTTTTTTTTTTTTAACTTTCCTGGACTTAGTGTGTCATCTGTCCTTTTGCAGTATTTGGCTATTAATGCCTCTGCTCAGTTGCTTTGTTTTTATTTTCTAGCCAGGATTATTTGGGATTTCCTCTGTTTCTGTATAGTTTAGTGATCAAACAATGATTTGGGCAGAGGTTGTGCTCAAATACCTTGAACCTTTATGACTTGTACTCTCTGCTGATGTAGGTGTGTATGGGTTGGAGAGCACATTCAAAGCTGTAGGTAGTTTTCAGGTCTTTTTTGGCTTTACTTTTCATGGGTTTTTGTGGGTCTCCTGTGTTCATATGCATATTTTCTCAGTCAGTAACTGATATGTGGAGAGCTCATCTCACCCTTTCTGTGGCTCTCTCATTTTCTGAATTTCCCTGTTTAATTTCTGGCTGGTTTGTTGCTTACCCAAGCGTGGCTGTCAAAGCTATGGGTTTGATAATTTATTTATTATTAGGCTTACCAGTTTTAGTTGACAAAATTGCCAGTTTTCAATTCCTGTCCCAAACTGAGCCCATATTTTCTGGCTGCAAAGCTGCTATTTTTTTTTTTTTTAAAGATTTTATTTATTTATTTGACAGAGATAGAGACAGCCAGCGAGAGAGGGAACACAAGCAGGGGGAGTGGGAGAGGAAGAAGCAGGCTCATAGCAGAGGAGCCTGATGTGGGGCTCGATCCCATAACGCCGGGATCACGCCCTGAGCCAAAGGCAGACGCTCAACCGCTGTGCCACCCAGGTGCCCCAAGCTGCTATTTTTCATAGTCAGCTTTGTCCTGGTAAAAGTACAGTTCTTGCTACTGGTGGAATTGGGGGATGGGTGATGGTAATAGCCCTAGGCTGAAAGGCTGTGGCGTCTTTCTATTATTATCCAGAGCCATTGGAGGGTTTCAAGGATGAATACTTTTCAATGTGTTGGCTGATTTTGTGTCAATTTTTTTGAGGCACAAAATGGTTGTTTTTTGTTTTTTTTTTAAGATTTTATTTGTCAGGGAAAGAGAGAGAGATAGAGTGTGCAAGCAGGGGGAGCTGCAGGCGGGGGAGAAGCAGGCTACCCACTGAGCAGGGAGCCTGATGTGGGACTCAATCCCGGGAACCTGGGATTATGACCTTATCCGAAGGCAGACGCTTAACCACTGAGCCACCCAGCATCCCTAAGTGGTTGATTTTGATGATGTTGTTCAGTGTTTTTGTTTGATAACATTTGCCAGCCTCTTCACACTATCATAACCCAAAGTGGGGAGTTTTCCTGATGTATTTTAGTTTAAATCTACAGTCTTGCCATTTTTTCTGTTCGTCACAATCTGTTTTTTGTTCCTCTTTGCAAGCCTTGCCTTTTTGGATCAATAGAATAATTTTTATTTCATTTTATCTCCACTATTGATGTATTAGTGTAACCTCATTGCTTTTTGTTTTTAGTGATTCCCCTAAGGTTTACAATATGAATTTATAATGTATCAAAAATCTTTCTTCAAATAATTTTATATCCCTTCACATATAACACGAGGCCTTGTAAGAGTACACTTCCGTTTTTCATCTTCCTTCCTTTGTGCTGTTTTGTCCTATTTTTTTTTTTTAAGATTTTATTTATTTATTTGACAGAGACAACCAGCGAAAGAGGGAACACAAGCAGGGGGAGTGGGAGAGGAAGAAGCAGGCTCCTACCGGAGGAGCCTGATGTGGGGCTCCATCTCAGAATGCTGGGAACACGCCCTGAGCCCAAGGCAGATGCTTAACGACTACGCCACCCAGGCGCCCTGTCCTGTGTTTTTCTTGTACATATGTTATTTAACTCCTTGTTAGTTGTTATTTTTGGTTTAAATAGTTTTACATAAATGAGCTATTTCCTTCTAAGCCCACTTTGTTGAGAGTTTATCTTGAGCGGGTGGTGAATTTTGTCACATGCTTTCTTTGCATTGATTGAGATGATCATATGATTTTTATCCTTTGTTTTGTTTATTTGGTGTATCATGTTGATTGATTTGTGAATATTGAATCATCCTTGCATCCCTGGAATAAATCCTACTTGATCATGGTGAATATCTTTTTAATGTATTGTTGTATGTGTTTAATATTTTGTTGAGGATTTTTACATCTATGTTCATCAAGGAAATTGGCCTATAGCTTTCTTTTTTTGTATGTCTTTGTTTGGTTTTGGTATCAGGGTCATGCTGACCTTGTGGAATGTATTTGGAAGCTTTTCTTCCTCTTCTATTTCTTGTGATAGTTTGAGGAGAATAGGTATTAACTATTCTTTAAATGATAGAATTCACCTGTGAAGCCATCTGGTCCTTGACTTCTTTTTTGGTAATATTTTGATTACTAGTTCAATTTTGTTACTAGCAATTGGTCTGTTCAGATTTTCTGTATGGGAAATGATCGTTTTTAAATAGAGCTCCTTAACATGGTTTACAAAAAGCCTTTTTAAAACCTGACCCTGCTTACCTCTACATTCTGGTCACTTTTTCTTTATTCATACTGAATTATTTTGATTCTTCATACATGATGTTTCATTTGTACTGAATTAATTTTGGTCTATCAAATACACCATGCATAACTCACCTCTTGATTCCAGTTATCTGCATATGCCATACATGTAGATGATTTTTAAGAAGGCAAAACAAAATGAAAACACATTTCATTACAGCAAACAGTCAGATAAAGTATAAAACTAAAACCTCATAAATGAAGTCAAAATACAAGTGAAAATATTTGCAGCTTAAACAAAGGCTAATTTACCTTGTGTACAGTTGAGAAAAAGACCAAAAAAATCAGTAGAAAAATGAGCAAAGGAAATGAATAGATGGTCTAGTTTCATAACAATGTTAAAAGATACTGGTTCACTCATAATAAGAGAAATGCAGATTAAATCTATTCTGAGTAACAAGTTTTAGCTAACATATACTGACTGAAATCCAAATACGTAGTTAAGTACTTTGTTGGTGGAACTGTAAAAGAGGCTCTCTCATGTACTAATGGTAGGAAATAAATTGGTACAGGCCCCCTGGAGGGCAGTTTGCTAATATCTATCAATATATGTATATATTTATATAACATACAGTTATAGTAAATAAAATGTAGAATGTAATCAATAACTTTAGTAATTACTATGTAGTTATTATAGTGATTTTATTGTATTGTGTTATTTGTTATGATATATGATTATGCCTATAGTATATATACTTGTTTATCAACATATATGTTTCTGTATTTGTGTGTGTGTGTGTGTATGTGTATTTGTGGTCTCTGGACCTCACAGTTTCACTTCTGGGATTTTGTCCTTCAGATATACTGGCATATGTGTGAACTGACTTATGTATACATTTATCCAGTGCCGTGTTGTTTATAATAGCAAAAGGGAAAATAGATATCCGTAAATAACCGGTGACTAAGAGATGCTACATATTTGCAATAGTATAGGATATAGATGTAAGAAAGAAAGAATGAGGATGCTTTCTACTACTTGTGTTGTAGAACTCTCCAACAAAGGCTACATGTTGTTAAGTGAAAACATCAAAGTATTTAATAGTGTGGATAGAGAAGAGTGTGTATAAAATGCTATCTTGTGTGTTAAGGGAGAGAAATAAAAAATATATATTCATATTTGTATAAAGATTTTATAAGAAGCTCATAAAACTAGTTATTTGAGGTGTTTCTGGGCAGATTAAGAAGAGGGGTTAGAAGGGGACTATTTATACCTTATATTTTTTATATTGTTTTTTATATTGTTTGATTTTTGAACTATGTGAACATATTGCCTCTTAAAAGTAAAATTAAAAGTTTTGTAAACGGTCTTAAGAAAAATATTTTCTTTCTATTTTTTTCTCATCAGTAAGCTAAAAAAGCTGAGTGAAGACAGTTTGACTAAGCAGCCTGAAGAAGTTTTTGATGTATTAGAGAAACTTGGAGAAGGGTAAGTAAAAAAATATGAAAGTAGCCTTAGGTAATGACAAAAAATTATAAAGTATCTTTCACTTGAGTATATTTTCTTCAGCTGAATAGGAGTCATTTGGAGGGAACACACCTCAACACAATAAAGGTCATATGTGACATGTCAATGGCAAACATCACATTCAGTGGTGAAAAACTGAAAGATTTTCTTCTAAGACCAGGTGTATGACATGGATGAACACTCTCACTGCTTTTATTTAACGTAGTATCGGAAGTCCTAGCTGGAGCAATTAGGAAAGAAAAAGAAATAAAAATATTGAAATGACAAAGGAAGAGATGAATTGTCTCTATTTGCAGATGACATGAAATTATATATAGAAAATCTCAATCTATCAGAAAGTTAGAATTAATAAAATAATTAATAAATGAATTACAGTTACATCAAAAAGAAGGAAGTATCTAGGAAAAATTTAACCAAGGAGGTGAAAAATCTGTTTATGGAAAACTGTAAGACATTGATGAAGAAATTGAAGACACAAATAAATGGAAAGATATTCTGTGCACATAGATTGGGAGAATTCATATTATTAAATGTCCCTGTTACCCAAAGCAATCTACAGATTCAGTGTAATCCCTAACAAAATACCAATGGCATTTTTCACGGAAGTAGAACAAACAGTTGTACAATTTGTCTAGAACCACAGAAGACCCCAAATAGCTAGAGCAATTTTGAGAATACAGAATAAAGCTGGTGGTATTATGCTCCCTGATTTCAAACTATATTATGAAATTGTAGTAATCAAAATAGTATGGTGTTGGCATAAAAACAGATACATAGATTAATGAAACATAACAGAGAGCCCAGAAATAAACTCATGCATATATAGCCAATTAATTTAGGACAAAGGTGTCAAGAATATGCAATGGGTAAAGGATAGTTTCTTTAATAAATGATGTTGGAAGAAGTAGATAGCCACATGCAAAAGAACTGGGCCTCTCTTTTATACCACATGCAGAAATCAACTAAAAATGGATTTAAGACTTGAATGTAAGACCTAAAACCTAAAACTCCTAGAAGAAAACATAAACAGTAAGCTCCTTGACGTTGGTCTTGACATGACTTTTTGGATTTGACACCCAAAACAAACAAATGGGACTACATTAAACTAAATAAGCTTCTGCACAGTGAAGAAAACCATCAATAAAATGAAAAAGCAACCTGTTGAATGGGAGAAAAATATTTGCAAGTGATATATCTGATAAGGGTTTAATATCTAAGACATATAAAGAACTCATACATCTTAATAGCAAAAACCCTAACATTTCAATTAAAAAATGGGTAGAGGGGGGCGCCTGGGTGGCACAGTGGTTGAGCATCTGCCTTTGGCTCAGGGCATGATCCCGGCCTTATGGGATCGAGCCCCACATCAGGCTCCTCCGCTATGGGCCTTCTTCTTCCTCTCCCACCCCCCCTGCTTGTGTTCCCTCTCTCGCTGGCTGTCTCTCTCTCTCTGTCGAATAAATAAATAAAATCTTAAAAAAAAAAAAATGGGTAGAGGATCTGAATAGATGTTTTTCCAAAGATACATCCAGATGGTGAACAGGGACATGGAACATCATTAATCATCAGGGAAATGTAAATCATAACCACGATGAGATATCACCTCACACTCGTTAGAATAATAATCAAAATAATCAAAAAGACAAAAAATAACAGGTATTGGTGAGCATGTGGAGAACAGGGAATTGCTGTGCACTGTTGGTGAGAATGAACATTGGTGCAGCCAGTATGGAAGACGGTATGGAGGTTCTTCAAAATATTAAAAATAGAACTACCATGTGATCAAGCAGTCTCACTTCTGGATATATATATATATATATATATGAAACAAAGTCACTGTCTTGAAGAGATATTTGCACCTGTGTTCACTGCACCATTATTTACACGTAAACAATGTACGTGTCCCATTGATGGTTGAATGGATAAAGAAAATGTGGTATATACACATAGTCCCAACTTACATGGTTTGATTTATGAGTTTTCAACTTTATGATGGTGCAAAAGTGATATGCATTCAGTAGAAACCGTATGTTGAATGTTGAATTTTAATCTTCCTGGGCTAATGATCTATATAGTATGATACTCTTTTTGTGGCGGTGGGCAGCAGAAGTAAGCCACAGCTCTTATTCAGCCATGCAAATAAAGGTAAACAGTTGATACACTTACAGCCATTTCATACTTATACCGCTGTTCTGTTTTTCCCTTTCAGCACAGTATTCAACAAATTACATGAGGTATTCAACACTTTATTATAAAATGAGCTTTGTGTTAGATGATTTTACCCAACTGTAGGCTGGCGTTAAGTGTTCTGAGCACATTTAAGATGGGCTAGGCTAAGCTACCATGTTCAGTAGATTAAATATATTAAATGCATTTCCTTCTTGTGATATTTTGGACTTACTATGGATTTATCAGGACATAACTGCCTTATAAGTCAGGGAAGATCTGTATATACAGTGGAATATTATTCAGTCATAAAAGGGTATTATACTAAATGAAATAAGTCAGAGTAAAATACTAATGATCTCACTTATGTGTAGAATCTAAGAAGCCAAACTCACAGAAACAGAATAAATTGGTGGTTGCCAGAGGGGAAATAATGGGAAGTGGGGGAAATGGGTGAAGGTAGTCAAAAGATACAAACTTATAGTTATAAGATAAGTAAGTTCCAAGGATGTACATGTATAGCATGGTGACTAGTTAATAATAGTATGTTAAACATTTTAATGTTGCTAAGAGAGTAGATCTTAAAAATTCTCATCATAAGAAAAAATTTTTTTAACTGTGAGCTAGTAGATGTCAACTAAACTCATGGTAATCATTTTACAGTATATACATAAATTAAATCATTATGTTGTATACCTTAAACTAATGTTATATGTCAGATTATCTCAGTAAAAGTAGAAAGAAAAAAGAATAGTAGTAGTAATTAATATACTTTGTAGTAATCAATATGGATTTATAAAGACTGGATTGTTTTAGATCTGGTAATATTGTATTTCAGAGAAGGAGGATTTATATATATAAGAGAAAGGCAGGAAATGTGTTGTAAAGTGACACGCAAGAACTTTGTTAGTTTGTTCTGTATGGTGTTCTTATTAATAAGCTTGAAAGATTTTGGCTTTTTAGGCAAATGAACATAAGGCCATCTTTCAGGACATTGGGACTCATTTTACTTAGGGAAAAATGAATAATAGATTTAAATAGAGTATCTCAGGCAGAGGAATAGTTGATATGATTTTAAAATGATTTATGAATCTGAGTTTAAAATAATGTCTCATTTTTAGCATATAGGGACTTTTAATAAAATGGCAGAGTATAGAAGAACTTTCAAAATAATAAAAGGTACAAACGGAATTAAAACGGTGTAAACCAGCAAGAACAAGGAAAAGGAACAAAAGAAACAAAAATGTGAAGTAATAAGCTAAATGTAAGTTAGAAGGAATAAAATGAAATATATTTTTCACTTAATGTCAGTTCTCCCATTATGGTGCACCTGCATCATGCAGTTGGTTGGGCATCAGACTCTTGGTTTCAACTCAGGTTGGGATCTCAGGGTGGTGAGATTGGGCCCTGTGTAGGGTTCTGTGCTTAGCAAGGAGTCTGCTTGGAGTTTCTCTTTCCCTTTCCTTTTGCCCCTCCCCTCTCTCTCTCTCAAATAAGTGGATAAATCTTAAAAAAATAAATAAATAAAAATTAAAATGCAAAACCTAGCAATATGCTATTTATAAAAGGCCTGTGTAATACGAAGGGTGGAAATGTAGGGATATTTCCTATTAGAGATACCAGATAAGAAAGATAATCATACAAATAAAAATAAAAAGAAGTAGGAGTGGCAATATTTATATCCAGGGAATTAGTTAAAGTTAAAAGATCTCAGGTGAATGAATAAAGAGGGGTTAATATTGAAATAAAGAATGAAGAGGGACATAAGGTAATGACTTTAAAGATAATTTATATAAAATGTATATGTGTCAGTCACCAGGTCAGTTAAATTTGTGAGGAAAGCTATTAGAAATGTCAGGGGAACCTAATAAAAAGTTTATTCAAATGGGAGATTCTCATATATCACTTTCAGAATTGGATAAGAATAACAGAAAAAAAGGACAAAGAGGGTGTAAATATTATAATCAATAAACTTGATTATATATCTGTAAATGACTGCATATATTTTGGCATTCCTTTTTTTGGTATGTTCATGGAGCATTGGTTAAAAATAACAAATTCTAAAAAAAGATTTTGCATGTCTCATTTTTTATTATAGTCTACTAAAATGAGAAAAATAATTATAATATGATAAAACCCATACTTAATGGAAATTAGGACACATAATCTGAGGTAACCTATAGATTGAGGAGGAAATTACCAATTATTTAGAAAATGAAAAAGAAACAAATCATACCAATATCTGTGGAATCCAGAGAAGCTGTAATTAGGGGAAAATACTTAGTCTTAAATAACTTCATTACTAAAAAAGAACAAAAGAAAAGAACTTAGTGCTTATAAATGAACTTAGAAAAATAATAAATTGTACCACAAAATTAGGAAGAGAGAATTCATAAAAGAAAATTTTAAAATTAATGAAATAGAAAATAAAATTTAGAAATGATAAATACAAAAGCAGTTTCTTTGAGCAGATCAATAAAATAGTTAAACCTCTTTTGACTTTGACTAAAGAAAAAAGAGCAAAAATAGAAGATTTGGAATAAGAAAGAAGATGCAACCAATGATAGAGAAAAAAATTTGAAGAATTAAGAGACCACTGTATGCTGCTCTAATGACAACTCATTGACTAATTGAAAAGTTGATGCTTTCATAATAAAATTTAAATTGTGTAAATTGACCCGTGAAGAAGTTAAAACTTAAATAGATCAATTACCATGGAAAAGATGGAAGGACAGTTAGATATCTATGAATTAAAAAGATAGCAGCTCAGGGCGGCACAGTTGGTTAAGCGTCCTTAGATCTTGATTTCAACTCAGGTCATGATTTCAGGGTCATGAGATTGAGCCCCGTGTTGGGCTCTGCTCTCAGTGGGAAGTCTGCTGGAGATTCTCTTTCATCCTCTCCCTCTGCCCCTCCCACTGCTTTTGTGTACGCACATGTTCTCTCAAATAAGTAAGTAAATCTTAGGAAAAAAAAAAGCTACCAGCTCATAGCACCAGTATTCACAAGAGCCAAATGTGGAAATGTCCATCAACTGGTGAATGGATAAAGTGTGATATATCTGTACAATGGAATATTATGTAGCCATTAAATGAATGAAGTACTGACACGTACTACAGAATGGATGAACCTTGAAAACATTCTGTTTAGTGAAAGAAGCTAGGTAGAGAAAGTCACATTATTACATGATTCCATTTATATGAAGAATTCAGAATAGATAGATCCATAGAGATCAGTAAGCAGATTCCAAATGATTTGGAACTAGATAGAGGTAATGGTTATACAACATTGAAAATGCACTAAATGCCACTGAAAATATACTTTAAAGTGTTTAAAATGGTGAGTTTTATGTTATATGCATTTTACTAAAAAAAACCAACACAACAGCTAAGTTGCAGTTATTTTTATGAGGCCAGAATAACTTTGATATCCAGACCTAGATGTATAAAAAAGAAAATTCAGCCTTACTTGCCTACCCATAATGGTTACCGTGCCCTCTTATCTCTGGTGGAAAGACGCTGCTAGTTCTTTTCACTTTGTTATGGTTCCTATCATTCATTAAAACTGGGGAGTCCATTTCACTGTTGTCATCCCTGACCTGCACTATAGAGCTTCTAATGATGCTAGTAAAGGGAGTATCCTCTTGATCCTCTCAGTGAATATAGTTAGGGGTTGGGTGAGCAAATCACATATGATATATCCATTCCAGTATTCAATCTACTTGAACCTTTAATCTCCTTCCTCTAATGTATACTGAGGATTGCTGGCATTTCTATGTAGGTCACTGTAGAGTCCAGGTTTCAGTTAACTAACTGAGCATACTGTTAGGGACATTCCCAACTGTTTGAGATAACACATTGGAGACTCTGGAATTTCTGGTCTTGCATCCATATCGGTGAATTCCTTTCTTGCTGGAAATCTTGGAATCCATTCCCACATATATTCTTTAGAATTCTGCTGATTTAGAAACTGACAAAATCTTGTAACTTTTTTGGTATGAATAGTAGGTGCTCTTGCATCGGATTTTCTGTTCATTCTCCTGGTATCTGGGGATTTGAGTGTAGTTATAGGACTGGAAGCAATGTCAGGTGGTGGAGGAGGATTTATTTACATTCCCCTGAAAAGTGACTGCCTCAGGTGAGGTGATTATGGAGTCTTTAGGCATTGTGAGTCTCATCTTCTTGGACTGGGGAATAGGGTTGCTTTTGTTGGCAAGGGATGCTTGGTAGGATTTGGGGGGTTCAAGATACTCAGATAAATATCTACTTAAATATCCCATTACCAATTCTCTGGGTACTTCTCTTTATGGTTAAAAGCCTAACTTGAACAGAATAGAGTGGGTGATGTTGTGAATTTAGTAATTCAGCTTCCAGGTTGGATTAGACCTTGAGTTTGTTTTTGGAAGTCTCAGCCCTGTGCCTACAAGAATTAAGAAATTCTTTTGGGGCATTCAGAAGTTTTCTGGTTCTCAGTCTTGAGCTGTAAGTTTAAGCTCTGAGCTTGTTGTATTTGTTACATAAGTTTTCCAGTGTAGGCCAGGGCAGCTAGTCTGTTCTACAGTATTTGTACTCTTATTTTCACCATAGCATTCTTTTTTTTTTAAATTTTTAAAAAAGATTTTACTTATTTATTTGACAGAGAGTGAGTGAGGACAAGCACAAACGGGGAGTGGGAGAGGGAGAGGGAGGAGCCTGATGTGGGGCTCAGTGCGGAGCTAAATGTGAGGCTCGATGCGGGACTTGGATCCCAGGACCCTGGGATCATGACCTGAGCTGAAGGCAGATGCTTAACCAACTGAGCCACCCAGGCGCCCCTCGCCATGGCATTCTATTGTTAGAGGCACTTGGTCTTCTAAAGCGTTACGTAGAATTCAGGCAGCTAAGGATATTAATATAAATAATTGTTTTGCCACTAAATGCCATAGACTGTCAATATTCTGTTAACTTGCATTGAAGTCATTATTATCTTCAGATCTAAGAAAGAACTAATTCAAGATTCTCATCTTTAAGATTCTTTCCCTTATAACTACTTCCTGTACCCAAAACTATTTGTAGCAGGGCTTGGTCAAGAAAAGAAAAGCTACTGTATGTACTCTGGGTATAGAGAGTTTGTTATAAAATTAGAAGTTCAAATGACTTATGGAAGGGCCACAGATGCAAAGGTCATCAGATCTGCTACTGAAGGTCAGAGAAGCCAACACTGAATATCTCAGCCTGAAACACTGAGGTGGCTGTTTCTTTAAAAGCTCACTGGGGATCTGCTGGAATCCTTAAGAGTCTTTGAGAAGCTCCCGCCAACTATCTCATTCTGGAGGAGCAGTGTGGTGGTTCTCAAAAGCTCAGCAGGAGGCTGCTGTATATGTCATACCTGGGGGTTCATCTGCTACAACTACATCTGAAGAATGGTGGTTTCTCCTTAACTTTTTGCCATTCAGATTTCATGCATATTCTTATTGTCAGACTCTTAACTGGGATCCATTCAGGGAAAGGAATTTTGGGACCCACAATTTGTGGTTCCCAGCTTCTCTTTTGCTGTGATGAGACTTTAAAAGGGAGTGATGGTGTTGCTTAATTCATGGTAGATAATCCAGCACTGAATTCTTTATGGACTTTTGAGGGAATATATATATACACACATGCAGGTTTATATACATATATATGTATACATACATACATGACTTTTAAGGGGATGTGTGTGTGTGTGTGTGTGTGTTTATGTGTATAAATTAGGACTACACACACAGTGTCTCTGAGTATCAAACTAAATTACTTTGGAAAGTTTAAAGAAATAGGATAGGATAAAATTCCTTGTGTTAAGGTAGCTGTTTCATCACTTATTTTTCACTTATTTTAAGAGATTATAAATTTGAAAGTGATTTTGCATAGCTTTCTAATATTAGGAAACATTCCATGTCTTCAATGGCTTGCTCTTCTTTCTCTTCTGTAGAAATGATATAGTGAGAAGAATAGGATCTTTGGAATCCTTATATGTTTAAATTCTGTCCCTGTTGGTTGCCACTGTTGGAGTCTCTGTTTCCTCATCTTAGGAAATGGTGATGGTAGTATTTTACCTCACGATTGAGAGGGTTGAATTTGATAATGCATATGAAACACCAGTCCTAGTACCTGGCTCACAGTCAGAACAGTAAGTGCTAGCAGGGTTTACTTTGTTTTCTAATTCATACCAAAGTATATATGTCTTCTCTCTCTCATTGTCTCTGCTTTTTAAAACACATAAATACTTACTTGGCAAAGTTTCGAGAGTTGTAGCAGAGATGCTTTTTGGGCTAGTGGAAATTAGATCCTATTACTCATGGTATTTACCTGTCAGCGTGTGGTCTTGCTCTTGGGGAGGAGGAGGGGTGTTTGAGGAGACTTTGGATGTGTCACTTAAGGGAAACCAGATTCCTAGCTTCTCTAGCTTTCGTACGATGTGGTCCTCAGCTGAGGGTTTCACATGTTTTTATACAGTCTGAACAGGCATGGGTCTTTGATATGCTGGGGATGATTTTGCTTAAGGTGAGATAAGCCTTTTCTGCTAACTTGAGACTTTGGCTGTTTTTATTCTACATTTCATTCTTTTAATTTCCATTTATATCTTCTTAATGCTGCATTTGTTTGAGTTGACAAACTGTAAGTCTCTTTCTTTCATTCATAAGAAAAAAGCAAATCATTTTATATTAACTTGATGATTTTAGAAGATTTTAAGTATGTAATTGAAGCATTAAAGCTAAGGTATAATTCAATTTTATTTGTTTACTTCGATTTATCACCATTAAATAGTGTTTTAAATTGGAAAAGACTACATGCAAAAACTTGTAGATTTGTCTCTAATACTTATGATGTTTGAAAGGAAAAAAATAAATGTCTTGGTTTCTTGTAGGTCTTATGGAAGTGTATTTAAAGCAATACATAAGGAATCTGGTCAAGTCGTGGCAATTAAACAAGTACCTGTTGAGTCGGATCTTCAGGAAATAATCAAAGAAATTTCCATAATGCAACAATGTGACAGGTATGAAGAGATTTTATTTCTTTATTTACCTTCATTTTGATGAATTTTGCTAATAATGTATAAAAATATATACATACATTTTTAAGATTTTATTTATTTATTGAGGGAGAGAGAGACAGGCAGCGAGAGAGGGAACACAAGCAGGGGGAGTGGGAGAGGAAGAAGCAGCTCCCAGGAGAGGAGCCTGATGTGGGGCTTGATCCCAGAACGCTGGGATCACGCCCTGAGCCCAAGGCAGATGCTTAACGACTGCGCCACCCAGGCGCCCCGAAAATATATTTTTTTGTCATCTGGTTAGTTTTCTGACTTTGAATCTGAAGTGAGACTAATCGATTACTTCAGGGAACATGAGGATAGTTTTGTAGGGTTGTCTTTAGGACTTAACAGTTCTAAAGCAGAAGTGATGTTATTAAGCAGTATGTGGTGATATAAAAAGCACTCAAGCTGTTTTCCCATTTTGGGGGCAAATTTATGGGTGGAAATTATTATTTGATGTTAAGGAGGATCATTTAACAGTCTTTTTTATATAATTGTTTTTACTAATTAAAAACGGCCATGTTTTAGTAACTCTAATTCATTCAGCAAACATTTACTGAGCATTCCCAGTGGGCCAGATACTGTGCCAGGATCTAGGAATACCAAGAGAACTAAAATCCTGTTTTTCTTCTTGAGGAGCCCGTAGCCTCATTGGGAAGACAGATCCTTAAAGAAATCGCTGTGATACAGCACAGTCACTATACTGACTATTGCAGGGGGTAATATGAGAGCTAGGAGGCAGGGCATCTCCCCCAGCCAGGAGTTACGAAGTCTGGCATGCTGAGGAAGAGTTAATTAAAATTGGGTGAAGAAATGGAGGGATAAGAGAGAGTAAAGAGAATTACAGGTAGAGACATGAGAAACAATACACTGGTTTGTGCTGTTCTGACAAGGTTTAGGATTACTGGAGTGGAAGGTTTGAGACAGAGATTGGTATGAAATGATTTGGGATGGGTAAGTAGAGCTGATCCTGAAGGGTCTTATATGCCCTATTAAATAGCCCAGTCAGGGATGCAGAGTTTATAAATTAGGACTATGTTTAGCCTATAGTTACTTAATTGGAAAGAGATTTTATTACTCTCCTTTTACAGAAAGTCTACAGGTAGCAGCAACAAAGTGACAGTTGTTTCAGGCTTCTTTTCTTACACTGTGCTGTCCTTAATATGTGCTCTTTGTCTGCATGCTTATTATCTCATGGTTATAAGAGGGCTGCTCTTGCTCCAGCCTTATGTTTATGTTCCAGGCAGGAGGAAGTGGGAAAAAGCAGAAAAGGCTTTCCCAGAAACCCTCAGCTTACGTTTTATTCATCAAAATTGATTGAGTCACATGGTGTCTTACAGCTGATGACTTAGGGGAGTCTGGACACACTGTCACCCCTTATCCAGTCAGGTCCCTGTTAGTAAGAGATCTATGAAAAAAACGTTCCCTTCCAAAAGCGTATAACATCCGTATATTATAAGTCCTTTGGCTAATGAGGTGACTGAATAATCCTAGAGGAACTTTGTTTCTTGAGTCTATTTAGTTTTGCTTTTTTAAATTTTATGCTATATATTTAGAATATATTATATATTTTTCATAAAGGCTGTGTACCTGGAAATTCAAGTGGTTTGGAAAAAAATAATACATTCCTCAGCTCCCAGATCAAAATATGTAATTCCGAAGTTTTCCCAGACCTTGCTATTAATTTGGTAATTTGATAAGAATGTGGTTCCCACAGTTTGATGTAGAAAAGGAAAGATTGAGCACAGAGTAGTGTTGAGCCCATCAGGTACTTAATACTTGTGTGTTGCTATTACTACTTTATTATTATGGTTAAATGTAGTTTAGGGACTAGTGTTGTCCTCTAGAGATTTTAATTGAGTGTGCTCTAGTAAAGGCAGGGTCTCAGATATTACCTATTATACATATCTTCCTCTAACCTTGGTACATCTTAGGACCTATCAGCTCTTGCTCATATTTCTTTCTTGGCTTCCTGTTGGTTCACTTGGCTTTCATTTTTGACTCCTCCAACTCATTTTCTGCCATGAAGTTAGAGTGATCATTCTAAAATGCAAACCTAATCAAGCCATTCTCAGTTTAAAACCTTAAGTGTCCCATTGCCTGGATAGATCCAGTCTCCTAAGGATGGCGTATAAGATCCTTCATATTTATGCCTATGCTTCCAGTCTTCTCTCTTACCTGTGTTTCTCTTTTAAGCACATGTTTACTTGCATTCTCTGTCAGCTGACTTAAATTCTGTGAATTTGGGATTACGTCTTACATAGTGCCCTTGGACCTTGCCACATAGTGGTTATTCAAATACGAGTATTACTGATTCTTGTCTGGGCAACTCAGCTGGGCAATATCTAGAAGGAACTTTACATTTAACATTCTTAGATCAAATTTTTAATTGTTGCAGAGAAGCCTCTCAAATTCCTGTTCTGTTCATGGCATCATCACCTACTTAGTCTTTACACAACAAAACTGAGAAACGTCTTTGTTTCTTTTTCTGGTACTTCTGATGACACAGTCTTAGAGATTCTCCTTCTGAAATGTCTTCACTATCTTTATCCTTCCCTTCATTCCCTGAGAAAAGGAATCATATCTCTTACCATATATGCAATGCCTAGCACTGTACTTTTTTATTGAGTGAATGTGAATGGATATGGTACGTGTAAGGAATATGAAAGGGCATTATAGGTTAAGGAAGCCATAGGGAAATCTGGTCGTTGTTGTTATATACTTTAAACTACTAAGGGGAAAGAAAAGGAAAGGATAAAAGGGGAAGAAAATGTGAATACGTTTCTAGAAATGTTGTAACGCTTTATAGCAGAATGCTTGGTACATAGTGGGGATGTCTCAAATATTTGTTGAATCAAATAAATAGATGGGTGAAACAATTACTGGTAAAAAATGGCTCATGCCTTTTGGATTTCACTTTCAGATTCACTATTCATATGAAATAGTGAAGGATCAGAAAAATTAGTAGGATAAAAGATCCTAAAGGTACTAAAAGATAGGGCAAGTGAAAAATAAACTGGGAAACGATGGGAACAAGCGTTACATTTTAGCTATGAATTACTAGTGTTAGTGTAGATGTGTTATTGGGAAACTGACATAAAAATGATTTGCAAGAAAACAATACAAATTGAAAAATTCCCACTTACAGCAGTGGAATTTGGTTAGAGAAAATGAGATTTGCATTTCTGAAATTGAAATAAAGTCTATTCAGCTAGTTGAGCACTTGGCAAATTGTCTTGCTTTCTATACTCCAAAAAGAGACCAGAGGGTGTTTAAATTTTTTTTGTTCATTTTAGTAAATATTAAACATGTGTTTAATACTGCGTTTTGGCATAAATATTTGAGGAAGCCCATCTGCATTGTTTATTATAGAATCTTTTGTGTCTAGTCCAGTGCTTGGCACAGAGTGGACATTTAATAAATATTTGTTGAGTATATAAATCATAGAATGTTAATGCTAGACTAGATCTCTATTAGTTTAGAGTTTTGCAAATGTACTCTGCTCTAAGGAGGTGGGGATATTTTCCTCAAACAGTGAAGAATTGAGCAGAATGAGAGACTGCAGTCATTGCTTTTATCTTTTTTCTATATTGGGACTCATTCTAAAATTTTATTTGAGAAAAAGGCTCCTGGTACTAAAACATATTTTAGAACTAGTTTACAGGTACAGAAAATGAGATCTAGAGATATTACGTGAATTGTCCAGGATCACACAACTAGTTAGGGACTGGGATGCTATAAGAACCCACATTTGCTGACTCTAGAGCCAGTGCTCAAGAAAGTAAGATCTACAGAAAAGATTCCAGAAGTTCAAACTGAAGCACTCTCAAGGCATTGCTTGGGGTGGAGGCAGGCACTGGTCAGTAATACTTGGGAATACTGTGTGCTAGGTAACGTGGATCCGAGGGAGCCACGGTTGACAAGCCGCTATATTCCGGGTCCTTACACTCCTCAAGGAGCTTCTCATATATAAACCAAGAGAAATGTGTTGTTACCACATACATCAAGGGACACATTTATTCACTTATTTATTCATTCAACTAATATATATAGAGTACAGACTGCCGAGGGCAGCCTTTATGTGTTGCTCATGGGAGATATAACAGTGAATGAGTCTTAGACTTTAGAGGGACTTTCAGTCAGATGGAAGAGGCAGATGACTGGACGTGCTGCTTTAATAGTGTGGTAAAAGCTGTGATGAGGTAAATACGGGGAACTCTGTAGGTTGGAAGACATATCTAACATCTCACCATTGGAGATTCAGGGAAAGCTACCCCAGGGAGGTCATACCTTAGATTTGGGGAGACAAAGAGGAGAGGGGATTCGTGTGTTGGGAATAGCACATTTTTAGCTGGTCTGCTCAGAGGCTTCTACCAGTGTCATCCCTCTCCTGCCTGTTCTATTTGCTGATGTTTCTGAGTAAAATCCCATTTAAACATTATTAGTGAGGGCCTTCAAAAAGTGAGGGCCCCCAAAAAGTTTGAAAATCACCATATTGAAGGATTTGTGATGAATTTTGGCAATTTGTATCAATTCTTGTATATGTGTATTCATTTTTGGATGGGCCAAGAAATGAATTGCTGTTATTTAGGTTTATATTGGGAACAGTTCAGTTTTCATAGAATATTCATATTGCCTTTGTAAAAGGATTGTGTTACTCCATTAAGTTTAGAACACTATTAAGATGGTAGAAGGATGTTAATGAAACTTATGTAGTGAAAAATAGCCATTTCTTAGCATTTTAATTATCACATGCTTATAATGGGAAGACTTAAAAAATGTTTGCAAAAGATGTATCTGTTAAGGACCGTTATCCAAAATATACAAAGAATCCTTAAAACTTAAGAATACAAACAACCCAATTAAAAAAATGGGCCAAAGACCTTAAGAGAGACCTTACCAGTGAAGATTCGCAGATGGCAAATAAGCACATGAAAAGATGTTTCACATCCTGTGTCATCAGAGAAATACAGATTAAAACAACAGTGAGATACCACTACATACCTATTCAAATGGCCCAAATCTGGAACACTGACTACACCAAACCCTGGTGAGGACGTGGAGCAGAAGGAACTTCCATTCATTGCTGGTGGCAATGCAGAATAGTACAGCCAGTTTTGAAGTCCGTTTGGTCGGTTTCATGTAAAACTAAACATACTCTTAGCCATATGATCCAGCAGTCATACTTCTTGGTGTTTACCCAAAGGAGCTGAAAACTTATGTTCACATAAAAACCTGCACATGGATGTTTGTAGCAACTTTATTAATAATTACCAAAAACTTGGAAGCAACCAAGATGTCCTTCAGTAGGTGAGTGCATAAATAAACTGTGGTACGTCCAGACAACGGAATACTTTTCAGCCCTGAAAGGAAATGAGCTATCAAACCATGAAGGGACAGAGAGGAAACTTAAATGCATATTACTAAGTGAAAGAGGCCAATCAGAAAAGGCTACATACTGTATGATTCCCACTATATGACTTTCTGGAAAAGACAAAACTATGGAGACAAAAAAAGGCTCAGTGGTTTCTGGGGGTTAGGAGGGTGGGAAGGATGAATAGGTGGAGCACAGAGGATTTTTAGGGTAGTGAAACTACTGTGTATGATGTGTCAGTGTAGATTAGAGTTCTCAGTTGTTTCAAATGTACCGCTCAGAAGGTGGGTGTTTATGAAGGGGGATGCTATGCATGTGTGGGGGCAGGGAGTATATGGGAAATCTCTCTATCTTTCACCGCATTTTGCTGTGAACCTAAACCTCTAAAAATATATTAAAAAATACCTTTAGTAATACGTGGTTATCTTCAATTAAGATGAAATTCAACATAGTATAAAAATGTTAATTACCTTCTAGGCAGTAAAAATTAACATTTGAATTTCCATAAGAAGCTTAAATGTAACGATTCACAGCAAATAATTTGTACCACAAGTAGTGTTTATATAAGGTGCAAATAGAAGAGAGTTTGTAGTGCTTCTTCCATTTTTCTCTCTGGTTTTTCTCACTTCTCATTTTATACTGTTTCTATCTTGAATTGCTATACTGGTGAAAGACTGGCAGGATAAACGGTGTAGAAAAGGTGTGAAAAGGAGACAGGAATGGAAAAGATATGGTCATTAGGCATGGAATGAGAGGGAGCACCCCCCTCCTCTTCAAAAAAGTTGGGGAAGATGATAGGTAGTTTCACTGGGTTGAAGGTGTTGAAGAGGGGAAGGGAAATGAATACAGGGGACAGGAGAAGGAAGCGGTGGAAGGTGGCACAGGAGAAAGGAGTGGAACATGGCTCTTGATTGTCACCCCAGTTTCACCTTTGCTTCCTGCTGTGTGCAGTAATTTGACTTGTGTCTTCCTTGTCCCTCCACCCAATGGAATTTCCTAAGTCATATTGAACTACTTAGCAGTGCCAAAAATAGACAGAATTGCTGGGTTCTCATATGTCCTGTAAGTCCATACAGCAGCTTAGTCAAGATTCTTAGGAATTACGGCTGAATTAAAATTTTGTGTGTTGCTTAAAATTGTATAAATAACACAGAGCTTGGGTCTTGAAGGAAATGCTGCCTCCTCTCTAGAGTTTAAGAATCAACATGTGGTTAAAAAACAGATGTTAGGCTATCTAAATAACTGTACAGTTAGTTAACTTGCCAGTTGAAATGAACAGTGTCACCTTTGGCCCCTGACAGTTTGCATGTGATAATCCTCTTTAAATGCTATTTGATTGTATCATTTTCTTGCGTAAACTTCTTCAGGGTTCCCCATTGCCTCAACTGGCTTTTCTTGTTGCTAAAGTCCACCTGTTTTTCTCCCTAGCTTCTACCATTAGGCCATATATGTTATTCAGTGAACGTCAGTCATTTTAAAATGATACATGAGTGAATGATGAATGAATTTGAATGAATGATGTCTATGTCAGTGGAAACAGCCTGAGTTAGCAATCCCAGGTCTTGTACTCACTGAGCATATTTGTATTTGTGTATGTAATTTTTTTTAAAATACAGCTTTAAATTTTAATCTTCATTTGCCAGTCTTAAATTTATATTCAGTGTGCAATTGAAGGGGAAGCACAGTGAATAAAACACAGAAGACTTGCTTACTGTCTCCTAGCTTGCCAGTCTATATCATTACCAAATTCTGTTGAATTTACCTTGCAAAATCTCTTGAATTTGTTCTCTTTTCTATTTCTTTTACTCCTACTCCAATTCACCACATCTCTTTTTTACAAATGTAGGTTTTATTATTGTTTGGGTACGGTGAAATAAATTGTTACACTTACAGATCCCAAGAGATGCGAGCCTGCCATGCAAGAGTGGGTGAGAAGGGGAGGGAAGGCTTATACAGGGAAGCTCCAGGGTCAGTTAGGAGGCAGAGGGAGAAAGCAGAAAATATGGACAAGAGCCCTTAATGTAGTTCTCTGGGGAGGAATGGATGAGATAGGGTAAACAGGTTTAGGATTGGTTAGTTCGAATGATTTCAGTGGGCTCTGGGGTGTAGGGCAGTCCCTCATTGTCTGGTGTTTGGCTCTGGGTTGATGAGGTTAGGGAAATAGTGACCCTGGAGGTGGTTGGGGGTATGGACTTCTGATTGGTTTGATTGCATATAAAGGGAACACTCACAGGTTCTATCTCTAGGAATGAGCTAATCCTGAGAGGGACAGTGGAGGCCTTGTCAGCAGGTCTCAGATGTCAAAGTATCACAAGTACAGAAAATAAAAAGATAGGCTCAATACAGTCTCTAGCATGTATAGATCAACATGGTCTTCTAATTGTTCTACCTGTGTCCGTATTTGTTTTCCTGCAATCTAGCTTTGATGCAGCAGCCAGAGAAATCTTAAAAGTACAAACTAGGTCATGTTATTGCTCTGCTTAAAATTCTTCTCAGGTCTTCTTTTACATATGTAGTAAAGCCCAATTTCCTTACCTTGGTTTTGAGGCACTTCATTATCAGGCTCCTGCCTCCAGCTGCAGCTACATTGTATTCAACTGCAGTCTTCACTCACTTTATTCTAGGCACAGTCATCTTTCAATTTCTTGAGAATGATTTGCTCTTTCTTTCCTCAGGGCCTTTGCACAGAAAGTTGTTGGTGCCTGGATGCTCTTTATCTGGTTAACTTCTAGCCAACCTTTGAATCTTACCTTAAATGTTATTCTTTTGGGAAGCCCTACATTAGGTCCCTTCTGTTAATTTTTCTGTGATTATTCATTTGTTGAATAATCTTCAGTGAATGAACTTATTCACTGCTTTCTTTTGTACATATAAGAAGGGAGGTACTGAGGATAAAATAGAGAGCAAGCCAGATTGGCACCAAACTTCATGAAGCTTCTTTTCTTCTGGGGGAGGCAGATAAAAGTCAGTGGCAAAGTAATTACAAGATATTGTAAGTGCTTTAAAATTGTAAAAGTAGTATTGATGTAGAACCTATCAGAGGATGACCAATTGTAGGCCACTATTCTATATAAACCTTGGTGGTTAAGCATTTTTTCTTTTCCAAATCTAAATTGTAATCTATAGCCATTCAATGGAGGGGGGATATTTTGTTGTTAAAGCTCACCCCTGTCTATTTTCAAAGTTTTTCCATATACTCTAGTGCTTCCTAAGTCAGGGACTACCATGGAATGTGGCTGTTATTCCATTCTTTCATATGAACTAAGAACATTTTATTGGAGAAATGATGAGTACAAAATAAAGTCTCAGCCAGTTTATCTCATGGCAGTGCCCCCCCCTTTTAAACCACAGTTAGTAATTGTATTTATCTGTGGGTTTACTTCTCTAATACCAGTGTATTTCATGCTGGTGTGTGCTCTTAGAGAATCAGACTTGTGTTTGTGTGGTTTACCACTGCATATTGAACATCTGGCTTTAGCAGAGGGTCAATGAATGAATGTTGAATGAATGACAGAAACTATATTCAGGTATGTGTCCTTAATGTGACTGTTCAGCCCTATCTGCTTGAATACTTTTCTAGGTTACAATTATCGAGGCCATGTTTTATGATATAGAACTGTTGGACCTTGATCCGTGTACTTGATTGTGTATTAGAATGGACCACAAAGTATTTTTTGAAGAGAATTTTACCTGTCCCCAAAGTCGTTCTCTTACTCACCCCTAAAGAGAGAGACAGTTGCTTTTCCAGGTAGCTGCCCAAGTTAGAGTCCCTAATTTTCATAAGGGCTGTCAATCCTACCCTTAGAACTGCTGATTACTCCAGTGTATTGCAAGATAAAATACATGTTTTCTGTGTGCTTTTCAGTGAATATAATTGAAATCACTGTCACTTAATACTTTCAAAATTTTGAAGGAGAACACTAATATTTAAAGAAGCTCTTTGAAGGCTCTTCTCCTGGAGTGGGGTTTAACTGTGGGTCTATATCAGAGTCACCCATAGGGCTTTTAAAAGACCTACTGAATTAGAACCCCTAAGGTGTGGGACCTGGGTCACAAGTGTTTCTGATGCATAGCCATGTGTGAGAGCAGTACTCTCTGTAAAGGTTTCTACACAGGCACTCATACCCCAAAGAAGTATATGTAAAGAAGGGTTTTTTTATGTTTCCCATAAGTTGAAGTTTTGGGTGTGTAGATTAGTTTCATTTGTTTGTAAACAAGCACTTTTCTTCGGTGGTTCAGTGAACACTTAGGAACTCCTGATATTTACTTCCCATTCTCAGCACCTACCAAAGTTGAGTATGTCTGCAAATTTAAGGTATGAGTTGGGGAGTAGCGAGAGATATGGGTAGAAAGGTAGACTTGGGAAGGTCTTTTATGTGATATGAAGCAGTTAAGATCTTTTCCTTTCGGTATAATGGAGAGCCACCGGAGGTTTTTTTTGTTTTTGTTTTTGTTTTTAATGGGAAAGCAATATGATCAGTTTTTTACTTTTGTTTTAATGAAAGGTAACCTTGTCAACTATATGAAACGTAGATTAGAATGGGGGAGAAAACTATGACAAGGAGGCCAGTTAGGAAGCAAGTCTGTACAGAGGTAATGAGCAGAAGGATAAAACAGGATTGGATTCTAGCCTTGTAGCTTCCTTTTTAGTTTAAGCCCTTAAGTTTCAACCAATCTGCTCTACCCTTGACTTGATGACTTGGCTAAAATTAAAGGCTCTACTGAGAAGTCTTCCCTGACTGTCTTCTTTTGACCTCTTGTTTTGGTGGTCTCTTAATGTCATCTTTTGTAATACTTTCCATTTATTATTATTTTTTGCTGATTTTGTTCTTGTGTCTTTATATTTTACATAGCTGCCACTTTTCATGATAACTGCTACTGGATAAAAATGTCTATTGAACTAATTGTCCTCTAAACATGCCATTCTTGGTTTTTTCCTTTCTATTTTGTGCCTTTGCTCATGGCCTCTTTTTTCTAGAATCTTCTTCTCCTCCAACCCATATTTTGAAGTTTTAATCTTTCTTTCGTAGTTCAAATCCCTCCCTTTCTACAAGTTCTTTCTGCTGGCTCTAACATTTCCTTATTTTAGTTCTTGTAGCATTTAAGCTGTCTACTATGTAGTTTATGCTACCTTGTTTTAATTTTTTATGTATTCTGGGAATATGGATACTCTTCCTCTTTGAGTTGGGCAAGATGTTTTACATATCAGTGTATAGAGCTTGCCCTTTATAAATATTAAGTAAATATTAAATATTAAATAAATAAACATGTGACTATTTGTCCCTTTCTAAGTCTTCCTAAAAACAATTAGGATATAAACATAGTTTATTCTGCTCTGGAAGTCATAAAGCTTCAGAAATATTTTAAATTGTTAATTTTAATTATCTGAATTTAAAGCAAAAATAGTTGTAATTACTTATCTCTGGAATTTTTTTTTTTAATCTCTGGAATTTTAAAGGCCCAAATAAAAGAGAATTAAAAATAATTTTTTTGGTTTCATTGAATTATAGAGTATTTTAAAGTTGAGTATTATTATTTGACTAAATGCAAACTCCCTTAAAGATTTATATTTAAAATGCTTTAGTTAAAATATTTTCATTTGTTCCTTATGTTATATACTAAGTCCTTTGCCAAAACAAAGACTTATTTTCTTGGGAATCACTCAGAGCATTTGGGCCTCTTCTGCTTTGTAATCCTGTTAAATTTCATCCATGAATTAAAGCCTAATTATGCACAGTTGGTGAACCCTACATATAGACAATTTGATGTATAATAGATTTTTACTTATTAAGTTTACTTATTGGAATAGTATGAAATGTTGAAAATACTTTGTATTGGGATTAAGAAATAATTTTCTTTGGGAATTAACTAAGTTTAATTGTCTATATATTTTTCTTTAGCCCATATGTTGTAAAGTACTATGGCAGTTATTTTAAGAACACAGACCTCTGGATTGTTATGGAGTACTGTGGCGCTGGCTCTGTCTCGGACATAATTAGATTACGAAACAAGACGGTAAGTATTTTTAAATTGTTTTGCTAATCTCATTTCTAAAGATTCATACTTTAGAATTTGACTGGGTAGTATTTTGTTACAAAGAAAATATCAGTGTGAAAAAAGAAAAGGTTTTACAGTGTAAAAAGATCTAGTATGAGGTGTGAGAATCAGCCATATATTTTTGTGTGGCAAACTCAAGAGTCATATGATTGTTTAATTTATTTGTTAGGAGATTTTTGGTAAGTCACTGAGAATCTACCATGGTATTCCACTTCTTCGTTTGGAATCAGTATGTAAGTTATGGCTAGAATTTTATTTAAAGTTCATAATATTTATGATATTTCCTTAGGTTTTCTGTGTTATAATCTATGGCTGGTAAACAATTGAAGTTTTATGTTTCTGAATTTTAAAAAATAATTGAAAAACAATTTTTGCCTTTATTTTCCCAAGTATTGTCAGGATGTTTGAAAATGATAAAGCTAGCTCATGATTTTGTGTGTGTGTGTGTGTGTGTGTGTGTATGTGTTAAACAAATCAGATTAAGTTAGTGAAATGTGTTATTTAATAATACCTTTTTATGGTTATGCTTTAATCCTAAGTAAAAGAGCTATTAACAAAATTGTTTAATTTATGCTAGAAGTGCATCTAGTTTACTTGGATAATTTATAAGGACAAAAGTGACCTTTTTATCTGTGAATGAGTAAGACTGAATCAGTGAAATAATTTGTAATTCTGTAGAATAGTAACCTAATTACTATATGGCATTATTTTATGTTGTCAGACATATTTCAGTAAAATACATTCAGAAAAATACTTAACTACTTGAGTCAATTTGTGGTTAACCAGAATCATTTTAAAGTTTGATTGGGGAAGTACGTTGTAAGTTTATCCTACTATTTTTTTTTTTCTGTTAGAGAAAATAAAGTAAATAGGATTTCTTTCAAAAGAAGTGAAATAGAAGTTAAAATAATCCCTGTTTTGACAGAATGAAGTAAGTGATTTGTGACATTCTAATTATATAGTTTAGGATTTCTATGGTACTTAACTAGCATTTATGTAAATCAGATGATTCTTGAGTGGCAGAACAACGCATTAATTGAAAATAATTATACTCCAGTTAGAGGAGTGTCTTAGAATCATTTCAGGGCTAAACTCAGGGCATTTGGTATTTAAAATTATCAAGTATTAGAAATACGAAGTAAAAGTGTATGAAATGGAAAATCTTGTTTTCTTGATTTTAGATGTTAATGTTACCTTTGTGAATAGATAGGAAATACTTGATTGAAGTACTTCATTATCTTGTTGCCAATAATTACAAACTGTGAAGGTATACTGTAGTTCTAAAATACGGATATGAATGAATCATTATCCTCAGGAATCTCCTTTACCCGTTATCAAAGGGAATATTTTACCCCATTCACATTCTTTTTTTGGAAGACAGAATCCACTGAATATACTGGGGAGTCACACATTTGGAATAGTTTGTTATTCTCACAGAACAGTTATCCTTGGGTGTGGGGTAGCGTGGAACAGTCCAATTCCCAGATATGAAAAAGAACTTAGAGCAGCACGAGATAGGATCAGGAGCCGTGGGTGTATAGTCCCTGGATGTTGCCTTGATAACAGCTCTTGTTACATCTCAAGAATATTTGTATCCTACTTTTCTTTCATTTATGTATTATCAGAAAAGAGTACCACTGTTGGGAGGATTAGCAATATAAGATATGTGTCTTTCCTTTTTTTTTTTTTTAAATGCCTGGACATTGTAAATATTTGATCATTTTATAGGAATGATCACTGGAGTGAATTTCAGCGGTGTGGCTGTTATCGATTAATTGGCTGGCTTTTAAAAATGTGACCAGTGAAACAGTTGTCCTTGATCTGTTAAAACTCACTCTAGTAATAAATTGTTTTCATGGTCACAGAACAATCAATTTTTTCCTAAGGGTTTGGGGACCTTTTTTTTTTAGAGTTATATGCTCTTTTCCTTTTTTGTTGTATGCTTTGTTGTTTCTTTTAATTTATTAATTTAATGCACCTATTTAATACATTTTAAACAGCACAAGACATTCTTACTGTTTATATTATCAGTGTTTATGCTTTTTATTGTTCTTTATTCTTTTCTGCATTTCTCAGTTGCTTGAAGAACATGTCCTTTAGTGCTTTTATGTGGGTACGATGGCCATAAGTGAAAATGTTATTTCACTTCATTTTTTGAATGATGTAATTACTGGGTAAAGAATTCTAGGTTGGCAGTTTCTTTTCATATTTTATTTAAAAGGAATGACTTTTGGAAGACCACCTAAGTAATGTCTTTTTGTAGAATTGTGCTTGTCTTTGGAAGATATCTCATTAGGGATGAAGTATTGCTGATTTTTAATTATCAGTTGCTATCTGGTTTTGATCAGATGTTTCCTTGAAAAATAAAGGTACAGGAAAAACAAATCTGATTAAGTTATATACCTTTTAAAAAACATTTAAGTTTAATCTGTTTTGCTTGAAGTGTAATGCTGTTTATGTCTACCTCCCTCTTTGTACAGTTTCATAACTTGTCACTTTTATTATGCACTTTATTTATTTATTTATTTTTAAAGATTTTATTTATTTATTTGACAGAGATAGCCAGAGAGAGAGAGACAACACAAGCAGGGGGAGTAGGGGAGGAAGAAGCAGGCTCCCAGCGGAGGAACCTGATGTGGGGCTCGATCCCAGAACACTGGGATCACGCCCTGAGCCGAAGGCAGACACTCAATGACTGTGCCACCCAGGCGCCCCTTATTATGCACTTTAGAATAGAAATGGTTCCGCTCGTAGAATAGAAACTGGATTCATATTTTGGTGTTTTTGTAAATGTTATTATTGCCTTGTCCTCTCCTCCACCATTGAGTGTTTCCCTTACCCCAGGCTTTGCCTAGTGAATTTGCATCCATGAGGGACCAGCTCACTTATCATGTCCTCTTTGAAACTTTTCCTGTTTTCCTGGGTAGTTTTTTATCTAATTGGTTGATTAATTAATTGGTAAGTCTTTATATTCACACATAAAGAAAGAGCATAATAAATTCTAACTGCTATTATTGTTATAATTTTTACTATTATTATTACTTTTTTACATATTTTGACCAGTAGATAGACTTTGCACCTTTTATATGTGTATTGGCTCTTTTATTCCTTTTTGTGCTTATCGTTTTGTTATTGTTGTCGGCATTTTTCTTACCAGTTTTCAGGATTGCCTGACAGTTTGCTAATAGTTATATGAGCACTTCATATATTTTAAAAGTCATAAAACCAATTATCTTATTGTCAGAATAGATAATAAAGAAGGAGCTTCAAAATATCTCTTTTACCTTGACCTATACTTTTTCTTTGGGAAACATCTAGGAAAAGATAAAAGGCATAGAATTAGGTTTAGGAATTAATTAGGCATATTTCAGTGATTGGAACTGAGGCTGAGCAGCAAAGGGTTGGGATTTTATCTATTTAAAGTTCGCTGCCTAACATGAGACAGATCGGAGAGTTGGCATTTGAGCTGATAGTGAATGGTAATTGTGGTAATCAGTGGTAGTGCTACTAGAGATGGGATGAAGTTGAAACCCTTCTGTATTCCACTGGGTGATAAAAGTTTCTCTGAGTCTCCTGGTTGCTTTAAAGTAAAAATCACTACTTAGTATTCATTGACTCTTTCAGCTTCTGAGTGTTGGGGGATCTGTAAATATATGTGAGTTAAATTCCCGATTTCTGTGATCAGACTCACAAATACAGCTGGAGTCATGATGTCATATGTTTTAGTAATTGACTATATTTCAAAATAATTACATTGTGTTGAACCATCTTTTAAGTGTGGTGAAACCTATGTGTAGGTAACCCTTCTGTTACCTACCTAAATCACATTTAATTGGTCAGCTCCTAGTGTTTAGGAGAAGAATAGTTGCAATTGCCTTTCCCTACTGTAAGCCACTCAAGAACAGACATTTTTATGTATTCATTTTGGAAATATTATAAGTGCCTGGAGTAACTGCTGGCGTCTAGTAGCTGCTGGCATTTGATAGATGTTTGTTGAACTGAAACAGGATCAATTCCTTGGCTGCTTATCCTATGAATATAAAACAACTCTCTCCATCTATCCAGCGTTATGTTTTTGTACCTCAGTTGTAATTTGCATGGCTACTTCTGTTTAGTTTTAATATTACAGGTTATTGAACAGATATATTCATATAGCCAAGAAAGACCATAGAAAGTGTGGTTACCAGTAACCTTGGAATGCGTGAAATAATAGCATCTATCACATTAGTTTCCTTATGTTTACAGAACTTATATATGTATGTGAGTTTAAGTTTTTGCTTAATTTTGCAAATGTGTATCTTGATAACTCTAACCTTGATAGGGTTAAAGCTGGCTGATAAAGAAACCTCTTGCCTTTTGGTGTTATTAATGGAAGTTCATGTAAGCATTATTTATTTATTTTTAGTGTTTTGAAGTTTAAAAAGAATAAAAAGTCTAATATTTATGGGAATATGTAAAATATATTTATGGGAATAATTTTGAAGATTCCTTGTGAGGAAATACTTAAAAACGAATATATTTTATATCAAATGTCATTTAACATCTAAACATTTATGTGTTACAAGTATTATATACTGCAAAGTAGAAATACACAACTCTGAAATTAAAGCTTTTTCAAAGTAGATTATATTTCGATTAGAAACTTTCACAATTACTTTCGTAATTGTTAAGCTATACCTTGACATATAGAAGAAATAGAGTCTATGTCTTAGACATTTGTTGTGTGCTTGGAAAAGTTCTAAGAAAATAAAGGCCTAAGGTTATTCTCTCCCATTTGGGCCCATTTTTTGATTTGACCACTTACTTTAATTTAACCTGGTGCTGTGGATTTTAGTTTAGCTCTTTCACAGATGAGTTTTATGATCTGAGCAAGTCATTTACCTGACAGGAAGTTTAGCTTCCTCGTGTGTTAAATAATAGTTAACATCTATATTGCTTTACATTTTATTTGGCAGTTTTATTTACCTTTCAGCTGAATGGAAAGGTTCAAAACATTTATTGATCTAGGCGCAGTGCTTTGCAGTAGAAGTACAAATAACTAATAAATTTTCTGTTGTTGCATTGTTGAGATAATCTCTATATAAAACTGAATTCGACTCTATGAAATAGAGTTAGAATTCTTTAGGAGCACTAAAGGAGAAGATCTTAGCTGAATAAGGAAGTTCAGGGAAAGCTTCGTAGGAGATAGAACCCCTGTAGCAGATTCTTTTTTTTTTTTTTAAATGTTTTTTTATTATATTATGTTAGTCACCATATAGTACATCCCCGGTTTCCGATGTAAAGTTCGATGATTCATTAGTTGCGTATAACATCCAGTGCACCGTGTACTACGTACCCTCCTTACTACCCATCACCGGTCTATCCCATTCCCCCGCCCCCCTCCCCTCTGCGGCCCTCAGTTTGTTTCTCATAGTCCATAGTCTCTCATGCTTCATTCCCCCTTCTGATTACCCCCCTTTCTTTATCCCTTTCTTCCCCTACCTATCTTCCTAGTTCTTATGACTGGATTAAGAAGTTGTGGTCCATATATACAATGGAATATTACTCAGCTATCAGAAAGAACGAATTCTCAACATTTGCTGCAACACGGACGGCACTGGAGGAGATAATGCTAAGTGAAATAAGTCAAGCAGATAAAGACAATTATCATATGATTTCTCTCATCTATGGAACATAAGAACCTGTAGCAGATTCTTGGAAGAGGAGGAGCCATCGTCTTAGAATGCAGTCTCCACCAGGGCGGGGTTTTATCTTCTTTGTTCACTGCTTATCTGCATTCCTAGCACAATGCCTGGCATGCAGGGTGCTCAGTTAATACTTGTTGCATTCATAGATGGGTGAATGAATGAATGAGTGAATGAATGAATGAATGAATGAATCAGAGAAGAGAGGGCAAAGGACATCTTGGAAGAGGAAACAGTGATATGCTAAAATTATATTTCCCTCTCTACAAGTTCAGTGGCATACTTCTAGGTCATCTGAAGGAGAAAGTTCCCAGCATCTGGTTTAAATGGATTTACTTTTCTCACACATAATTGCTCAGAATCATTGCCACATTGTAGTTTGATGGATCTTTGTTAGAATCATTATGTTGCTGTATAATTTTTTGGTTTTCCTGGAGGTGTTCCCTTTGGTATTTTTTCCCTTCATGTTTAGGGAAGCAGCATATGCCATCTTTATCATTTTGCTAATGTCTTCTACCTTCTTACTCATTTTATCTGTTTCCTGGAATTTATGTGATTCTTCTTTGAGAAGACATTCTTTGGAGCTTCCTGATTTCTTGTTCTAATGTGGACTCATTGCTTTTTAGGTCTACTGTACAGCTGCATCCTTGGAATTTCTTTTCACTGGACTTTTGGGTTAGTGCCATCAGTTTCATGTATTTTTCCTATTTCCTTTGTTTTCACCCTGTTTTGTATTCTTCCTAAACTATCTTCTTCATGGTACAAGAATAAGTGGTCAACGGTTTGAATCCTTGCATGTCTGAAAATGTCTTTATTTTGCTTTCACAGTTGATTGATAGTTAGCTTATGTAGAAATTCACATTGAAAATAAGTTTCTCTCAGAGCTTTGAGAGCTTTCATATATTATCTTCTAGCATCCGGTGTTGCTAATGTTATATATAGCTAATGCCTCTCAGAGTCTTATTTACTTGTAGGTTTTTTACCTGCCCCCCCCCCCCCCAGTCTGGAACTTTTTAGGCTTTTCTTTTTATCCTGATGGCTCTGATACTGCACAAGGAACAAGATGCTTTCACAAGGATGTGCCTAGGTGTGAGTCTTTTCTATTAGTTATGCTGATCACTCAGTTCTTTTCAGATAAACACTTGTGTCTTTCTTCAGCTTTGGAACACTTTCTCTGATAAACTCCTCCTCTGTTTTCTTCACTGAATGGTGAATCTCCTGAATTTTATCCTTTTTTTCCTACTAAATTTTTTTTTTAAGTCTTTTTGCCTTTTGGGGAGTGGGTAGGGTGGTTTCTTCTACTTTATTTTCTGATTCTTCTAACTAAACTTCTTATTTCAGGAGTTATATTTTAATTTACAAGAACACTTTCATTTTTGATTATTCCTTTTTTGTAACATTTTAATACTGAGACATGGATGCAAAAGTTTTTCTCATCACTCTAAGAAAAATAAACTTTTAAAAAGTTTTTTTCTGTTTCTAGAATCATCTCTACTTCCTCTGGGGTGGTTGTTTCACTTGTTTCCGTTGTTCTGGTCTTGCCCATGGCAAGGCTGCCCAGCATGAAGGCTGACCAACTCTCACTGGAAGAATTGGGCAATGCTTTTTGGCTGGAAGGTATAATTTTAGGGTGAATGGGCTGGGAGCTGGCTTTTAGGGGAAGGGCCTACAGAGGCAATTTGTTCAGTTTTTTAAGAGAGTACCCACTCCCCCTCCATCCCCATGTGGGTGTCAGTGCCAGAATGCATGTCATCTGCGTATACGCGGATGGGGGTAGGGGTAGAGTAGGGATTCCATGTTCTTGTTTTCTTTTCTTATTCCATTGTCTTCTTCTCAGCTTCCATGGAAAAGCTAGCCACCATTTCTGTCCCCTTCTTACTCCTGCCCCCCACTTCCCCAGTGGTGCTAACTGTAGCCCCCTGGAGTTTACTTGGCAATCACTCCTTTTGTTGCAGACCCCTTCTTTGCCTGCTCTTGGCTGTGGCTTTTCCCATAGAATGCTTCCAAATTCATTATACTCTCCTGTGGTGATTCTTTTGTTATTAGTTTATTTATTTTTTAAAAGTCTCTATCAGCTTAATGAGGTTCCAGGAGGAGGAGAGGCAAATAACTAAAATTAATTACAAAATTTAGGTTGGCTTTTGAACCTGAGTCAGTGATATTCCCCCCTCGCCTTATGTATATTTTATATAACTTTCATATTCTTAGATGTTTAGTCCAACTACTTTGAGGAGTAATTTGATAATCCCTTATAAGGTTGAATACATACACACCCTGGGATCCATCCAACAGTTCTCCTCTTTCATCTGTACTTAGAGAAATCCTAGCACAATTGTACAGTGAGACATAGACAAGAATGTTGTCACAACAGAAAATTAGAAGCAAATTTAAATCTTGATCAGCACTAGACCTTGGACTAGAAGATCGCTATTGTTCTTTCTGTCTCCATAATTCTGTAGCTCTTGGGGAAAGGTAAACTCGGAGAGTAGTATTCTGGCTGAAACCTTTCAGAATACCCAGTATCCAGATGTTCAGATGAGAATGACATTAAAATACCAAATAAATTTTGAGTTCTTAAAACGTATATAAACATTTATCTTGGTATGTAAGAGAAATTTTAGTATTTACGTTTACCTGGAAGAGATATAGGTCTGTGATATTGTGTATGGGGAGTGGGGGAGCAATTGAGGGAACAAAAATAATGGAAAGGGTGTTCTAGACTTAAGAAAGCAACTCCTAAGTTATGTATATGTGTTTTCTTCAAGGCTTGTGGTGGGCTTGTTGTTTTATAATGGAAATAATTGGGAAAGCCAAGTTTTATTTAGACATCACTTCTTTAGAAGTGTGAAGGGCACATTAAGATCATTCTGCTTGGTAAAATTCTGATTGTTAGTTTTATAACTGTTATTCTCAACCCCAGTGACGGATTTTTGATAGATATTTTATGAGTAGTTATTTATATAGTGTTGGTATGTGTCAAGCACTATTCTAAACACATTGTGTATGTTTTTGCATTTAATCTTCATACAAGGATTAAACAACTGTATGAGGTAAGAACGATTATTGACCCATGTTGTAAATGGGAAACTGAATCATAGAGTGATAAATAGATTAGAGGGAAGGAGAGGATTGAAATTATATCTAATTGCTAGAATTGAATGATAGTAGTTAAGAACACAGACTCTGGAGGTAGAGTTATCTGGGTTTGAATTCTGGTTCTGCTACATACTAGCTGTGTGAACTTGGGCAAATTTCTTAACTTCTCTGTTACTCATTTTCTTCATCTGCTAAATGGGATAAGAAGACCACCCTACTTCATTGAGTCGTTCTGAAGATTAACTATATGAAGTACGAGGAACATCACCTAGCACATAAAAAGCCCTGTATGTATTTGCTCTTGCTACTGTCATCATCGTCCTGTCATCTTTGCAATCAGATGTGTTTGAGCAGAATATACAGAGGACTGTGGAACAAAGAACTGAATCCTAGCATTCACCATGGGTACTTTGAATTATCTTTGTTAATGAGGGAGGTATAGACTGAGTAAGAGAGCTACATTTTTAGGTACAGTGAAAGGTTCTTTGATAGAATCAGACAGTGGCTATTCACAACATACTAAGGTATTTTTCTTAGTACCCTTTGAATTAATGCCTTGTACCTAATAGTCTTTTTAGTAAATATTTGATTTATTGTATTTTAAAAATATATGTTCTGCCTTGATTTGTGTTTTGTATTACTTCAAGTAGATTTTTTTTTTCTTGGTGAAGGCATACCAATTTCTTATTGATTTAAGATTTATTTGGAGTTTCAAGTTTAATATTATTTCATTGCTAATAATAGAGATCTTTTTCATTTGTATGGATTTCTGTTCCATAAAGTGCTTTTCGGGGGTTTATATTTGCCTCTGTGTTATTGAACTAATTCATGTTTGACTTCCCTAATCACTTTGTTGCATGCTCCCCCTTTGTGTAATAGATACTAGTTCATACAGGATTTACAACTCCATATATATTGAGTGCTTTTCTGTTGTCTTCTGATCTCTTTTTCAGGAATCTTTTCATGTGGGAAAGGATTTTAAAATGTCTGCCCACTGACCATTTTCACAGTAGAGTATCAGTTCTCTTTCTCTTCAGATCAAGGGATTATAAGCAGTGTGTATATATGTATATTTACATATGGTGTAAGTAGTGAAAGCTTTCATTTTGAATCACTAGTTGTGGGACTTTGTGATAGCTTATTAATCTTTTTTTTTTTTTTTTTTTTGCCAAACATCTGCAATCCAGATTTCATGAAAGACAGCCTCTCTCTGCCCTTTTGTATATAATAATGGCTAAAATATTCTGGTTATGTTTTCTAATGTATATACTTTGTGTTGAGCAGATTTGTGTTTTTCTGGAAGAATCCCATAAATTTTTTTATTATTTAAAACTGTGGCTATTTTATAGCCTCAACCCTTCTTTTTTTGGGTGGGATGAGATAGAGTGGTGAGGGATGGGAGGGAGTTACTGAGTTGCTCTGCTGTTTTTCCCAGTGTTTTCCTCATGTTGAATACCTAAGAGCCCCATTAAATGTATGTATTCTTTTTCCCAAGAGAGAAGGAGTAAGAGGGGGAGAAATTTTGATTGTAAAGAAGTTGGAATCTGAGGCTTGATGGATGTTCAGATAAAGTCTTACATGTAAGCTTAAGTATTTCCTTTGAGATTTAGGTATTTCAGAAATTGCTACTTAACTCTTCAGCTTTCTCTAAACCACTGATTTTTAGCAATGTGTTTGGTCACCATTTTATGTGATTATATCATGTATGCCATAAAAACTGATGGCACTGAAACATTCAAGGAGTTCTGTAAAATGAGAAGTCTAAATGTAATATTAATACGATTTGGAGTAAGCATTTATTAGCTGGGGGAAGTCATACTAGGAAATGAAGGCAAAAAAGGAGACTTAAAAAACTCTGCATGTTCCTTTTAAAAAACATTCTTATACTACTTTCCCTGCTCCCAATATCATACTCCTTTTGTTTGGGGGCAGAATATAGAAATCAACTTCAGAGATCTCATGCTGTTAAATATCTGGAATAACCTTTAATATTTTTAGAGTTGGTCGGTGGTTTGTGCTTTATACAAACCTTTTTTCTAGGGATTGCCCCACTTTTTGGTATCGACTTAAGGCTTACTGTATCAGTTTCAACTCTTGGTTGTAAGTTATGGAAAACCCAGCCTAAACTGACTTAAGCCAAAATAGGAATTTATTTGCTCACGTAACTAAAAATCTTGGCAGAGCTAGTTTCATGCATGGCTGATTCAGGATGAAAGGACTTACTTGAATTCATCTTTTTATTTTGATACCTCTGTATTGAGTCTAGTCTCACACAGATTTTTGCCTCATAGTTACAAGATGGCTGCCAGCAGGGGCGCCTGGGTGGCGCAGTCGTTAAGCGTCTGCCTTCGGCTCAGGGCGTGATCCCAGCGTTCTGGGATCGGGCCCCACATCAGGTTCCTCTGCTAAGAGCCTGCTTCTTCCTCACCCACTCCCCCTGCTTGTGTTCCCTCTCTTCGCTGGCTGTCTCTCTCTGTCAAATAAATAAATAAAAATCTTAAAAAAAAAAAAAAAAAAAAGATGGCTGCCAGCAGCTACTGGGTTTTTTATACCTTCTAGTTGAAATCCAGCAAGCAGTTTTGTGCCTCACTGCTTCTGAATGGGTCATGTGCCTTTCTTCATCATTGTAGCCAATGAATGTGATGTGGTAATTGGATTAGATCTTGGTCTGTGTCTAACCTGGAGCTAGGATGAAGCTGACTACCAGAAATATATATTCTGAGGATGGGGAAGTAGTGATTTCCTAAGGGGAATCAGAGTATGTTAGCAGGAGAAGCGTGAATGGGTGTTAGAATGGCAAAATATACCGGATAATTCTATATATTTACTAAAACTAAAATCAAAACAAAACAAAATATATCAGGAGTAAAGCACAATTAAAAAACCCCACCTCTAAATAACTCCTAAAATGTATGTTAAATGTTAGAAGCATTATTTATTGACATTGGAAGTTGAAGCTGTTGGGTCTTCAACCCTTTCTGCTTCTGTCGCAGTAAGGGAGGGAAAGGCTGATATTTCTCTGGGAACCTGTTTCTGCTGTGTCAGCAGTGAATGTTTGCCTTAAGACTTCTCCTGGAAAGTGTGTTCATCAGGATTAAAGACCCGTGGTGCCTTATTAAACCAGGTGGACTGACCCTGCTGTTAGTTCTGGTATCCACGACCCCTTTTCTTAAGAAGGACTTTCTCACCTTGAGCAGGTACTGCTGGTCAGAGCTGTACTAGAATCTTAGGAGAATGAGTCCTTTTGTGTGGAAAGTATTCTTGCTCCTTATTTGGTGTATCCCACAGGGTGAAACTGAGTTCTAGGTATATTTCACACATGCCTCTTAAAGTTCCAAGCCACAGCATTAACATGACCATGCACTGCAGGATTAGACCTTTCAAATTTTTCATAGCAATCATGTGCCAGGTCTTAATCTCTGATTAAATACCTCATACACATTACGCTCCATTACATCTTTCCTAAATCTTTTGATTGGATTATAAACACTTTTCTTTATGATTTTTCCACATTACAATATAGATCCTCCAATAGACTTTCTCTTCCACCTTAACTAAGTAAATTAACCTTACAAAGGTATTTCCTTGGCTGCCCTTATTGGTAAACCGCCCAGTCTTCACCTTAGTTGCTATTCTTCTTGGCATTTCTCCCAGTTCTGTTTCCTTTTCATCAGTCAGGTCCACCTTCTTACACTTTATTTTTATATGGTACATTCCTCGCCTAGTGGACTGCCTGTCACTGCCAGATGGACCGTGAGCCCTCCCTCCCTGTCTTAAGTCTGAGCCTGAGCACACCATGACAATAGCTATTTGAAGTGATATGGTTTAGTGGAAGGACTCTTGGACGAGGAACCAGCAGACAAACCCAGCATTGATTCCTGTTTTGTTACTTAGTAGCTCTGTGACTGGGGTACATTGTGTAACTTCTCTAAACTTAAGATGCCTAAGCCTAAAATGCACCTAATATCATATTACTTTCCTTACCTACCTCAGTGTTTTCTTGTGAGGAACAAAAAGGATGAGTGTCAGAGCATTTTGTAACCTGGAAAATTCTTCTTCTTCTTCTTTTTTTTTAAAAGATTTATTTATTTATTTATTTGACACAGAGAGAGAGAGAGAGAGACAGCCAGCGAGAGAGGGAACACAAGCAGGGGGAGTGGGAGAGGAAGAAGCAGGCTCCCAGGGGAGGAGCCTGATGTGGGGCTCGATCCCAGAACCCTGGGATCACGCCCTGGTCCAAAGTCAGACGCTTAATGACTGAACCACCCAGGCGCCCCTGTAACCTGGAAAATTCTGCACAAACTTAAATTTCTGTTTTATTACTACCAAGGCAAAAACTTTAAAAATGGTATATAATTTTTAATTACTAATGATTTAAGAATTTTATGATATTTGTTGAAACAGTGAATATTCTCTAGCATTAGAAAAATATGCTAAAAGATTATTGTGTCTTACCCAGTAAAGTCTTGGTTAATCTTAGGAAATCAAGAGATGTTTGTAAGTTAATTTTCCAGAAAATGGGAATGTAGCTTCTTAGGTAGCAGAGCTCTAATTTTAACAATTTTATTTTCTTTTAAGATTTTATTTATTAGTGAGAGGGACTGTGCATGCTCGTGCGCAGGCGCTAGAGAGAGAGAGAATGAGTGAGTGAGCAGGAAGGGGGGGAGGGAGGGGAAGACGGAGAAGGAGAAGCAGATTCTCCACTGAGCAGGGAGCCCAATGTGGGACTTGATCCCAGGACCCCAGGATCATGACCTGAGCCGAAGGCAGATGCTTAACCGACTGAGCCACCCAGGCACCCCTAATTTAACAATTTTAGATGGAGATCTTTTAAAATCATATGGCACAGTTCTCTCTACTTTTAACGAGAATGTGTGAGCCCCTCTCCCTTTTAATGATATAAATTAAGGAAAAAATATAAGTAGTATGAGTACATCATAAACATTTCAAATAGTATGGAAGAGGAACTTCGTGTCTCTTTACTCATCCCTCAATTTTACTTCCTTGAGATAATGTCAGTTAATAGTTTCTTGTGGATCCTTTGAGCACATATGTATGCATATCTTATTTTACACAAGGGATTCATACTGTATATGTGGTGTTCTATACCTTCTTTTTTATTTTTTTCCTTTAACTTCTGATATATCTTAGAGATCTTCCTGTACTGGTATATACAGGTCCGTGTGTATGTAACAAAATATATTTTTTTTCAGTACTTTGGATGAAATGAGTTCCAGCTTTTTAGTTCTTGTTATAATCAAAGCTGCAGGAACTTTTATATTTGTGTATTGGCAAACTTATGTTGTTATGTCCATTGGATACTTTCTCAGAAATGGCATTACTGGGTTAGAGGGCAAGTTCATTTTTCGTAAGAGTTTTTTTTTTTTTTTTTGAGAGGCTGCTACCTAAGTCATATATGGTGTTTTTTAGTGCTGAGGCAATTTCAGCTTGGATTATAAAAGAAGTATGGATTTTGCTTTCGGTGCCTTCCTGCTTGCCTGCATGCTCTTCTTCATCTTCCCTACTTTTGTCTAATTTTGCTTGAGATGTTCATTATTAATTCTACCACAGGAATCTCCATTGGAGTTGTAAAGCAAGGTTGCGTACTTGTTAGCTACTATGGCTGCTGCCCCTGTTGCTATGACGATTATAAATGATTTTATTATTTATCTTCCCCACATTAGCTTCCCACAGTGGTAGGCTGAGAGTCTGCCATCAGAGTTTTCTTTCTGAAAGTTCAGATATGTTCATATCATCTTTCCACTTAAAAATTTGTGGTATATAAAGCAGAGTTTGGCCCTAACCTACCTTTGCATTTTGCACTATTTTTCTGTACACGTTACTTCAGACACAAAGAACTGTTCATTAGTACTGGACTTCGTATATTTTTATGCCCGTTGCCTTTACACATAGCTAGTATTTCCTTCCCTCTTTGGTCACCTGACAAACTTTGTTCATTCTTGAAGAGTCAGCTCAAAAGTTACCTCCTCTGTGAAGGCTTCTTGGAGCAGGGAGAATGATGTGGTGAGATTGTCAAGGCAGGTAGGAACTGTATCGTTCAAGGACTTGAGGGTTAAATTATATGGTTTGGATTTTATTTTAAGAGTACTGGTTGTGATGCATAATCAACTTTAGGAACTGCTGTCCTGGATTGCTCCTAGAGCTAAGCCTCTTGCTACCGGCATTACTTAATGTGGTAATTATATGTTCCTGTGCCCTTCCCTTTCTACTGAATTGTGAGCACCATGAAGGCAGGGGCAGTGTAACAGGCCCTCTAGTAAATTCCTGCTAGTACTTACTTGCTAAAGTTATGTTTGGGTATTAAATGAAATGATAGCTGTCATGTGGCTGGCATACTTAAATCTCAGTAAATATAAGCTATTGTTGATGTTATCAGTATCATCACTGGATAGATAAACCTTGACTTGGTGAATATAGGTGATTTCTTGAAAGAGGTGAGATTTGATCCAGGGCTTGAAAGACTGTGTAAGGATTACATTGGTGAGTTTTCGTCAAACAGTGTTCAAGACTTTATGAAAAGTCACTGTGAAAGTTGAAGCTTAAAATTTTGTAATCAAATATAGTTAGCTGTCTATATGGCCCTTGAAAGGGGGAACTATGTCTCATTCTTTTCTCATTTTCTTAATGATCGTAGGTACTAAATACAGAATTAATGCATTATTTTATATAAATAATTATGTCAAAAAGGTAGGATTTAGGTAAGATTGTCAAGATTCATTTTTAGAAAATTAAAATTCTTAATTTTGTCTGAACGTACAAAAGCTTATTTGAATTTGTTTTTACTGACATAAAAACATTAAGGCAGTATGTATATTTTAAAACAGCTTGTGCATGTGCCCTTGAGACAGTTTGGTGGGTGCATTTTTATCAAAACCATATACACAGTGACATATTAAATATATCATATTATTATACTAATCATATGACTCTAGAACAAAAGTAAACCAGAGGACTAAAGCCTATCAAAACCATCTTTTTGTTTTTGTACAATGAGATTCTTTTTAAATTTGCCAGTGAATTCATACCAGTATTGAAACCAGATGTAGACTTCCGTCTTTTAACGTATTAGCTCAGCTATAAAAGTCTTATTTCCATCCCTGATTACTGAGTATTTCATTCATGGTTTATTATATCTCTCCCACCTTCCTTTATTTATTTTCTTTAAATAGACTATAAAATGTGATTCAAATGATTTTAAAATGACATTGCCCCATTTATATAGTGACAGAAGTAAAATTAAACCTGTATTAAAGATAACCTAATTAAATCCACAGATGAAGTACTCTGTTGGTAAAATTTTTCATTGAAAAGGATTTTGACAGATACCACTAAATGAGGTGTTAGCTGTGGTTTGAGAATGGATCTGAGAGTTTTCCGTCTTAGAACTGGAATCTTACATTAGTTACCTCCTTCTATGTAAAGTAGGATCCTCTCTCCTCTGTGTGTGTGTGCGTGTGTGTGTGGTTGTGTGTGTGTGTTTTAAGTGTTTTTAGAATAAACCTGACCAGTTTGAAATAGCCGGATATGGTCTATCTGAACTGATGTAAAGTCTTAATTATAGAAATGAAAACGGTACTACTTTAAATTTTATATAGTGATGGGAATAAATAGTTCCTCTGTTGCCAAATAGAATTCTAGTCACTTTGGTAACTGGCTATGTTTATATATAAATGAAATTTCTTATATTTAAAGGTTGTTTGAGAACAAAACTCTATTTAAGAAAATGACTGTCAAGTATCTGACTTCCTGCCTTCCTTCTTTCCCTTCTTTATAACAAAATAGTGTACGTAAAGGACATGAAATAAACATCTTGTTCAAGGTCTATTGTATAGTGTCCATTCAATAAACACAAGTTTCTATCTCATTTTCTGTTAGTGACACAAAATGCTTGTAAAATGTTGATATAAATACTGCTTTTATCCATAGTTCATTTGATAGCATTGACATTTAAAAGAGGCCAGGCAAACATTTATTCCTTCAAATTTGCTAAGATTTACCTGCATTTTGGTGCTTAGAAGGCTGAAATTTGGCCCATCGCTTTTTTTCTTTTTAACCATTTCTCTTCTTAATAGAAAGGAAAAAAATAGGCCTTACTTGATTTCTGAGTGCCATTTCATAACTATTATACTATTCTTGAAAGTTAATTATTTGAATTACTCTTTTGAAATCTTAACTTTTTCTAAATGGTGAACTACTTTTTTTATTCAGAGCCTAATTTTAATGCCACTTCCACTTTCTTCCCTAATTAATTGCTCTCCACTGTGGTCGCATTTCACTTTGAAAAGTGTTTTTTTTAAATAGTTCCTGAGTTTTTAAGTCTGTCTTTCATGCTAGATTGCAGCCACATAAGGTTGGGTTAAAAAATTTTTAAATTCAGTGTAGAGCAGGTGCTCAGTAAATGTTTTTTTAGTGAATGAATGTTATCTAGGGCTTTTTGGAAAATACTTCTACATTCTTAGACCCCTTTCATACATGTTTTATATTCTTCCTGTCTGCCACACATGTGCTCTTATCCTTGGTAACATTGTGACCCATATGGGATAATTTTATAATTGATACCTCTTTGTTTTAATTTGCTGTTCTTTGATAATTAGTGAAGTTTAATATTTTCTGTGCATGTTAACCAGCTTTATTTTTAGTTTTTGTTTGTGAATTGTATATTCGTTTCTTTGCCTATTTATTTGTTGGGTTTTATTGTTTTTCTGAAGGATTTATATGAGCTCTTTATGTTCTAGATCTATGCGCTAAATATATTACTATATTTTCTGTATTTTTCTGTTTTCTAAGCTTATAGTTTTTATGTAGACAAAGCTAATAAATTCTCGTAATTTTTTGTTTGCATTTTTTGATGAGAAACTATTCTTTTCTGCCTGATTTGATACTTTGCTTTTCTTCTCTTTTTGTTTAAATCATTTTAAAAATGTTTAAATCATTGATGTATAGGTTTGTTTTAGTGATATTAAGTATATATTTTCAATAAAACAAAAAATAAAATAAAATTAAGCCACTTAAAGTGTCCTCAGTTAAGGTTACTTTTCACGCCAAGTGATTGTGCTTACTTGCAGAGTTTATTAACATATGCTTGTTTTATTTGGCTGGTACACCATTTAAAATAATCTACATTTGAATGCTGGGATGAGGCAGGTATTCTGGGCTGATATTCAGTTTTACTGCTTGTTTATGGCTGGTATCTATTCTTAATTTAACCACTGGTATTGTGGCTGGCAACTCTTGATTAGACATTGCCTTTACTAATTGTCAAATATTTTGAATATCATCCTTGGAGCAAGGCTCGCAATTCCGTGTTTTCGTATATTGAGACCAGTTCATATATTCACGTTTGTGTAGAGCTGGAAGACATGGGCTTTGCCACTTAATGTTTGTATGATATTTGACAGACCACTTTATTTCTCTGAATTTGTTTCCTCATCTAAAAAAGGGACGATGTGTTTGTTTACTTGAGTTGTTGTGAGACTCATAAAATACTGCTTATAACTATAAAGTAGTATAAAAATTTAAGACTGCATTATATCTCTGTTCTAGAAAATGTTACTGTTTATTGTTGTTTAAATGATTTTATTGAGGGATAGAAACCATTCATTTCATAATTGAAGTTAAAAGGATGTGTAGATACCTCATTCGAGCTTTAATATTCAAATGGATTGTTAAAATAATACTGTATCACAGATAACTTTAAGATGTATCCATGTACTAGTATGAATGATTGAATGTTGTGTCATTTTTTGACTAGGCAGGGTATGAGGTGACCCCTGAAGTAAGGGGAGGAGTTAATTACTAAGGGAGAAAAGCATAATGAAAGAGGGGCTTTATAAACTTTATATGTTTGCTTCAGGTCTGCCCTCTTCACCTTTAAAAATTCAGGGCCAAATACAGGCCATGCCCTGATTATTCTTATAAGCTCATAAGGACTGAGATTGTCCATGTCCTCACCTTCAACACCCAGCACCTTTAACAGAATCTGTATGAGTCAGTGAAGTCGATATTTGTCAAAAGAATAAAAAAATGGATGTCCAAATTAGTGTGAATTTATTTCTGTTAAGACTATGAAGATCTTTCATAAATATAGAATCGTAGAGTTGGAATGAACCTTTGAAACCATCCAGTAAAGCTAGACAGTTCATGAATCAGTATAATATCTTTGGCAGATCTCTAGTCTTGCTGTGGATTTGTCCAGTGGCAAATTCTTTACAGCATTGTAGTCAGACAGATCTTGAGACCCTGAAGTATAGCAAGTCTGTTTAATCCTGAACTTTCTCTAGTGCAGCTCTGTGATATAGGGTACGGAAGCAGAGATAACAAATCAAAGAGTTAATGAAGGATGAGTGACTTGTTGGTTGGAAATAATGGAATGTTAAGAAGATAAAAATTGAAGTCTAGGTAACCGAAAAGGTCAGCATTGAAGTAATTAAACGTGACACAGTTTTACGGACCGGTGCTGCTTTTGTAGCACCCCCGAGTTCTTTAATTTTTTTTTTTTTTAAGATTTTATTTATTTATTTGACAGAGATAGAGACAGCCAGCGAGAGAGGGAACACAAGCAGGGGGAGTGGGAGAGGAAGAAGCAGGCTCATAGTGGAGGAGCCTGATGTGGGGCTCGATCCCATAACGCTGGGATCACGCCCTGAGCCGAGGCAGACGCTTTAACCGCTGTGCCACCCAGGCGCCCCCGAGTTCTTTAATTTTTATGCCAGAAGCGGGGAGAGGGGAAAATCCCAGGCACATAGGACAGCACCAGCACCTTGCACACCTTCCACAGTGGTGCATTGTGGCGGCCCTCAACAATGCGCTTGCCTCCCACTCTCCCGCCTGGCTGTAAACTGCCCAGTTATGTGGTATCACTTTCTTTTCATAACTGCTCTATTCATTTATTATTTATCAAGTGCTAACTATAGCCAGGCAGAGTTCCAAGCATTGTGGATATATCAGTGGACAAACATCCCTCCTTTTGTGGACCCTTTCTCAGTGCAGTGCTGTCCAATAGAAACACAAAATGAACCTCAAATGTGATTTAAAATTTACTGATAACCACATTAAAAAAGAAAAAAAGTAATAGGTGAAATCACCTTTAATAATATATTAACTATATTAATATTTAGCACCAATATATATTAAATAATATAGCTAATAATATTTTAATAGTATTCATAATTTATGTTAAACAATAAATTTTATAATATTAATATATAAATATCATTTAAAGGTATAATCAAATTGCAAATTATTAATGAGATACTTTTATCTTCTCTTCTTAGTACTAAGCTTTGAACTTTGGTGTATATTTTAGATTTATAACGTACCTCAGTTCGGGCTAGCCATGTTTCACATGCTCGGGAGCCACTGTATTGGGCAGTGTAACTTTATTTATTACTTTTTTTTAAAATTTATTTATTCGACAGAGATAGAGACAGCCAGCAAGAGAGGGAACACAAGCAGGGGGAGTGGGAGAGGAAGAAGCAGGCTCATAGCGGAAGAGCCTGATGTGGGCTCGATCCCATAACGCCGGGATCACGCCCTGAGCCGAAGGCAGATGCTTAACCGCTGTGCCACCCAGGCGCCCCTGGGCAGTGTAACTTTAGAGCATAGTGCTTGCTTTCTGTGGACCATCAAGTCAGACCGTCTGGTCTGGAGAATAAGTCCTGGTAGTACTAGAATTTTCAGATAATCTAGACTCCTTATGCATGGCTGTGAAGCCTTGTGTGATCCGGTTCGTGCATGTCTCCCCGATCTCATCTAGAATTAGTGTTTTCCTGATTCACGAAACTTGAGCCTTCTTTCTTAAACTCAAATATGGGAGACTTTTTTCCTGAATCATAGTTTTTTGTTTTGTTTTGTTTTTATTTTTTTTCATTTAAGACTTCAGCAAAAATGTCTCTCAGGCTTTCTTTGATGGCTACTCTAAAGAGCCTTTCTCATTCTTGGTCAATAGCTTTCTGTTTTATTGTCGGGATAGCAGTGGTTTTCTTGCGTTACCCTATTTTCTATTATATCATCATCAGATTATCCCTACCTTGTAGGATAAAACTCCATGAGAGAAAGAACGCTTCTCGTTTTATTCATTATTGTATCCCCAGGAACTGGTGTAATTCCTGGCATGTAGTTGGTGCTTGATAAATATTTATTGACTGAATAAATGGCATTCTGGATCAGGTATCTTGCACTAGAGTGGATTTATCAAGTGAGTCAGATCCTCACATTATCACTGAGGAGTGTAGGACTGAAAGACGGTTTAGAGTAGTCTTAGGGTCTTTTAATTTGGAAAGGATTAGGGGAAGTTGACACTTCAGAGGTTAGGAGAAGGAGGTCCAGGTTGTTAGTTAGTTTCTTTCCTCCCTCCCTCTCCCTTCCTCCCTCCTTCTTTCTTTCTTCCTTTCTTCCTTTCCTGTCCCGTCTCCTCTCCTCTCTTCTCTCCTCTCCCCTCCCTTCTCCTTCTTTCTTTTATAAAGAAAGCAAACTTATCCAAAGCCAACACATTATTCAAATAAACATGTACAATACATTTATGATGTTATATATTAATGTTAAATGTAAATGTAAACCATCTTCCAATTTGTTTAGCAATTTAAACATGTTAGGGGTTTTTTTTTAATGGAGATGAAATTCATATAACATAAAATTAGCCATTTTAAAGTGAACAATTCAGTGGTCTGAGTGTATTCACTGTATATAATCACCACCTTTGTCTAGTTTCAAAATGTTTTCATCACCCCAAACCGATTAAGCAATTGCAGCTTGTTTTCCCTATCCTGCTTCAGCCCCTGACAACCACCAATCTGCTTTCTTTCTCTAAGGATTTATCTATTGTGAATATTTCATTTAAATGTGCCCTTTTGTTCTGGCTTCTTTTACTTAGCTTAGTGTTTTCGAAGTGCATCCACATTGTAGCATGTGTCAGTACTTTATTTTTTATGGCTGAATAATATTCCACTGTATGTATGTACCATACTTTATTTATCCATTCATCTGAGGTTTTTTTAAAGATTTTATTTATTTGAGAGAGAGAGAGAGAGGGAGAGGAAGCATGAGCAGGGGGGAGGCAGAGGAAGAAGCAGACTCCCCACTGAGCAGGGAACTTGACTGGAGGCTTGATCCCAGGCCCCCGGGATCATGACCCGAGCTGAAGGCAGATGCTTAACCAGCTGAGCCACCCAGGTGCTCTCCATTCATCTGTTGGTAGACATTTGGGTTGTCTCAACCTTTTGGCCGTTGTGAATAGTATCATTACGAACATTCCTGTATATATATTTGTTTGAGTACTAGTTTTCAGTTATTTTGAATATATACCTAGGAATGGAATTGCTGGGTCATATGGTAATTTTGTCTTTAAGCTTTTTTTTTTTTAACTTTTTGAGGAACTAAATATTTTTTTCCACAGAAGCTGCACCATTTTACATTCTCACTATCAAAGTCCAAGAGCTCCAATTTCTTCACATCCTTGCCAATGCTGTTGTTTCCTTTTTTTTTTTTTAATTATAGCCATACTAGTGAGTGTGAAGTGGTACCTCATTGTGGTTTTAATTTGCATTTCTTAGTGACTAGTGATGATGACATTGAACATGTCTTTTCATATATGGCCATTTATATATCCTTTTTGAGAAATGCCTGTTTAAGTTCTTTGCCCATGTTTAAATTGGGTTGTTTTTTTGTTGTTGAGCTGTAAGAGTTATTTATATATTCTGGACACTAGACCCTTATCAGATGTGTGATTTGCAAATATTTTCTCCCATTTTGTAGGTTGTCATTTCACTTTCTTAATAATATTCTTTAATGAACAAAATTTTTAATTTTGATGAAGTCTATCATTTTTCCTCTTATTTCTTTACTTTTGATATTGTACTTAATGATCCATTGCTAAACCAACAGTCATGAAGATTTACCCATATGGTTTTATGGTTTTAACTCATACTTAAGTTCTTGACCTATTTTGAGTAAATTTTTATGTATGGTGTGAGGTAGGGGTCCAACTTCATTTTTTTTTTTTTTTTTGCATGTGAATATGCAGTTGTCCTGAAGTTGTTTCTTAATGAGACATGAACCACTGTGGCATTGGCAGCAGTTGAAACAAACGTCTTCCAGTAGTTACTTTCACATTCTACAGTCTCAAAGCAGTTTTTTGTTTGTTTGTTTAAAGATTGATTTTAGAGACAGCGCACATGCAGAGGGGGACAGGGTGGGAGAGAGTCTTAAGCAGACTCCATGCTGAGTACGGAGCCTGATTCAGGGCTCCATCTCATGCCCATGAGATCACGACCTGAGCTGAAACCAAAAGTTGGACACTCAACCAACTGTGCCACCCAGGTGCCCCTTCATAGTACTTATATATGTGTGTGTGTATAAATATATATGAATAATTATTCAAGTATAATTAACATACAGTGTTATATCAGTTTCACGTGTGCAATATAATGATTCAACAATTCTGTACATTTCTCGGTGATCAAGATAAGTGTACTCTTAATCCCCTTTATCTGTTTCACCCATCCCCCCCCCCAATCCACCTCCCCTCTAACAACCACCAGTTTGTTCTCTATATTTAAGAGTCTGGTTTGTTTGTCTCTTTTTTTCTTTGCCTGTTCATTTGTTTCTTAAATTCCATGCATGAGTAAAATCATATGTTGCTTTCTTTCTCTAACTGACTTATTTCACTTAGCATTATACCCTTTAGGTCCATCTATGTTGTTGCAGTTGCAAAGATTTCATTCTTTTTTATGGCTGAATAATATTCCTGTATGTTTGTGTGTGTGAACATGTAGATGAATGGATACTTGATGCTGCAATAAACATAGGGCTTCATATATCTTTTTGAATTAGCGTTTTCATTTTCTTTGGGTAAATACCCAGTAATGGAATTACTGTATCATATGGTAATTCTATTTATAATTTTTTTGAAGACCCTCCATATGATTTTTCACAGTGGCTGCACCAATTTGCATTCCCCTCAACAGTGTATGAGGGTTCCTTTTACTTCACATCATTACCAACACTTGTTATTTCTTGTGTTTTTGATTTTAGCCATTCTGACAGGTATAAAGTGATGTCTCATTGTGGTTTTAATTTGAATTTCCTTGATGATGAATGATGTTGAGCATCTTTTCATGTGTCTTTTGGCCATCTGTATGTCTTTGGGAAAATGTCTATTCAGCTGTGCTGCCCATTTTTAATTGGATCATTTGTTTTGTGTGTGTGTTGAGTTTATAAGTTCTTTATATATTTTGGATATTAACCCTTTATTGGATATATCGTTTGCAAATACCTTTTCCCACTCAGGTTGCCTTTTTGTTTTGTTGATGTCTCCTTTTCTGTGTAAAAGCTTTTTATTTTGATGTGTCCTAATAGTTGAATTTGCTTTTGTTTCCCTTGCCAGAGGAGACATATCTAGGAAAATGTTTCTATGGCTGATGTCAAAGAAATTACTGCCTCTGTTTTCTTCCAGTAATTTTATGGTTTCAGGTCTCACATTTAGGTCTTTAATCTATTTTGAGTTTATTTTTGTGTGTAATTTAAGAAAATGGTCCAGTTTCATTCTTTTGCATGTAACTGTTCAGTTCCCCCAGTACCATTTGTTGAAAATACTGTCTCTTTCCCGTTGTATATTCTCGAGTTCTTGGTTGTAGATTAATTGACCGTAAACATTTAGGTTTATTCCTGGGCTTTCTGTTCTGTTCCATTGATATATGTGTCTATTTTTACACCAGTACCATACTATTTTACTGTTTTGATTACTATAGCTTTGTAGTATCATATTTTTTATATTTTTATTTTCTACTGTGTCTTTGTATTATCCCATTGTTGGGTATTTGAATTTTTTTTTTTTCCTTCTCATACAGAGTAGTGTCCTCTTTATATAAATTGGAACTTTCCCCTTCCATCAGCTTACCTTTGGGTTATATATGCTCGTTGTGCTTAGAGCAAAAGTAGATTTATTGTTACGAACTTCTGATATCACTTGGATACATTTAAAAGCTAAGAGGGTGTTCTCAATTAAAACAGAAGCTTTCATAGATGGCACTTGAACAAGGTTGGTCAAGAGGCAGTATAGAACAGTGGTTAGAAGCATAGATTACAACAAGACGGAACCCACATCTTGGTTCCATCTTGTGCGTGACCAGAGGAATTTATTGAACCTCTATGCAGTAACTTTCTCATTTGTCAGATGGTGGTAATAACAGTATCCTCTTGTAGGGTTGTCGTAAGGATAAATGATGCAAAATGATTAGCACAACCGCTGGTGCAGATAACACTGGCTCTATTGCCATAGCTACTAAGAATGTTTCCTTTCCTTCTTGCCTTGGCTGCCTTTTCTCCCTCCTCCCCCCTTTTCCTTCCCCTGACAACCTTTGTTTGTGTTTCCATTTTCCTAGTCTTTCTCTGGAATTTTTATTTTTGAGTTCTCATTCTTAGGGCCAGCAGTCCAGGATTTGGGTGGGTTAGGATGACCTGGCTAGAAGAGGAAGTGTGGTATGGGCATAATCACTCCATGCAGAAGACTCTTGGCAAGCCACCCTTGTTTCCTTTCCTTTGTGTAGAACTGTTGATTTTCATTTTCATCAAGAATTAGTGACATCACAGGGAAGAACGTCTGAATTTACTTTCAGGACGGATAGCTGTGATATCGCTACCTCAGCATCAGAAGATATGGGAAATAGTGATTTGTTAGGGTCGTGTTGATTCTTGGGATAGGTTATATGCGTTAGGAATGACATTGATAATTTTAGAGAAAGGAGAAATTTAATACTGAAATTTTTTTTCATCAGTAAAATGTATCATAAAAGTGACAAAGAATATTTGTGAGGAAAAAGAAGCTCCCAGTTTGTTATCTTTTTAGCCTTTTCCTACAGGTTTAGTGGTCATTAGAAAGAAGTGTTTGTTACCGGTGCTCTTTTGTAAGAGTTTATCTAGCATGGTTTTTCAATCTAGTTTTAAAAATATTTCTTTCCAGTTAACAGAAGATGAAATTGCAACTATTCTTAAATCTACTTTGAAAGGACTAGAATATTTGCACTTTATGAGAAAAATACACAGAGATATAAAAGCTGGAAATATTCTCCTCAATACAGAAGGACATGCAAAATTGGCCGATTTTGGAGTGGCTGGTCAGTTAACAGTAAGTGTAATAATTTTGGAAACACTTGTGGCCTATATGTCCAGGTCTGATTGTGACTGAACATTGATAACTTTTTGGAGGGGTGATGGGAAGAAATACATAACTATCTTGTTCTTGGGGAGAGGGAGCCATAATTTCAGTATTATCTATTATTTTTATTTACGATTTAAGAGACATTTAATAGGAAGAAAAATATTGTCATTGAAATGCTTTAAAAAAAAGAAAGCTACATTGATCCATTTCTGTAGCTTTTATTGTTACAGTACTATTTTTAATGACTATCTTTAATGAAGGTGGAGATAAGTTACTTGTGGACTCTTGCTTTTTACAGAATTCAGAATTCCTAAATATGTCATGTCAGTTGAAATTGTAGGAAAATAGTCAATTTTTGATATAATCTGTAGTATTTGAGGGTTTCACTGTGCAGTGTAATGAATATGTTGGCAAACAGAGTCCCTTAGTGTTTTTGTAGTAGTATTTATGTCAGTGTAATGTTTTTGCAGGATACAATGGCAAAACGCAATACTGTGATAGGAACTCCGTTTTGGATGGCTCCTGAGGTAATTCAAGAAATAGGCTATAACTGTGTGGCTGACATCTGGTCCCTTGGCATTACTTCTATAGAAATGGCTGAAGGAAAACCTCCTTATGCTGATATACATCCCATGAGGGTAAGAAAATGATGGTTTGCTAAAAACGTTGATGTTATACAAGTTGCAGTTTTGTAATGTCAGTGTAAATAAATAAATGCAAAGTAAATTAAAGAAGTTGATTTGAACTTAGGTTCTGTGCAAAAAATAGTAAAATTATGTCAGAGGTTAGTGATATTAACTTTTTTCCTCGAACCACATCCTCAATTGTGAGAAAAGAAGTGAAGACTATATTTCTCTTTGAAGTCACTGTTTTCCCCCCCCAAAAATATACCTGTAAAATTTCCACTTGCTTTTCAGTAGACTAAAGGATTGGTTAAGTCACTGTATTCTTCAATTTATCCATCATTTTCTCAGTGTCGCCATGGAGGCCTTGGAAAAAATCAATTTTCACTTTTCTACCCACTCTGCAAATTCCACTTTTCTGTGTTTTTGTTTTCCTTTTTTTCTTCTCTCATCGGAAGCTAATATTTAAAAAGCCTGACTTCTAACATTGCTACATATATGTAGGCAAATGAATCTTATTTCTTCAGTTGGTGCTTAGTGAGAAAATAGAATTCCTTTTTTGAACATTATTATATACTTCTATGAACTCCTTTTTCCAGGATGAATTTTTTTAGTTTGAAGTATGTGCCTTGCATATTCAAGTCTAATTGCCTCTGCTTCAGGGTTTGTGATGGTAGAGTTTTTAGGTTTCTTAGTGTGTGAATCTCAATTCGTTATAGATAAGGACATCTGTCTTTGTGAACTTATTGCCCTCTAGTGGCTGGAGCCACCTCAAGAAGAAAAGAGAAGAATGAAGAGAGAAGAGAGGAAAGAGAGACAGAAAGGGAGAAAGAGAATGGTAGTGTGTGTGTGTGTGTGTGTGTGTGTGTGTGTGTGTAGGAGAGAAAATGGTGTCAGGGCGACTGGAGAAATGTGTGAAGTAAATAGATGGGAGGAAAGAGAATGCAGTATTTTGGAACATCTGAAGAAGAATAAATTGGAATTATTTCTGATAATACAATGCCATTGTGGATTGAATTTCAGTAATATAAGTAACAGTGTACTCTACTGAAAATATTTAAAAATCTGCCTGCCACTTTAAAGAGAAATTCTGAGTAATACAGTTGTGTATAATAAGTATCATCTTCCTTGTGTATATAAATTACTTTTGCTAAAGTGAAAAATAAAAATGGCATGAATTGTTTGTTTGCAAAATTACATGAAAAATCATAAGGTCAACATAAAACCAGCAACACAAACTCTCATTTCTTCTCTGATTATTACTTATCTTTGGTATTTTTAGTTAAAATATTTTAAGGTGATCCTCAAATTAGGTGTATTTGAGTTTGAATTAGTGAGGTTAACTGAATTATCCAAGGCATCTTAGCCAAATGCCAGAGCTCGGATTTAACTCAGAATTTAGATTATTACTCTTCTGCCTCCTCCTTGTGTGTAGATCTTATTTTTCCAACCACATAGATCAACATATTAAATTTGACCCTGAGGTAGTCTCCCAAGTAAGTAGTAAAGAATTGTAGTATATGGTTCCCAACTTCCAGGATCTTAAAGTAGCACTTGACAGTTTGAATTCACACATATGAAATAGTAAAAATATACTTGAAGATAGTATTTTTCTTTAAAATTTTTTCTATTTATCTCTATGTATCTATGTATCTATCTATCTATCCATCTATCTATCTATGAGTCAATCAGTCATCTATCTCACTTTTTTCTATCAGTCTAAATCCTACTCATTCAAGTCTCAGGTGAGATATTATTTCTATATAGAGCTTTCCTTGGTCACCACCACCTAAGTAAATTTCTTTTTTAAATATTTAATTCACTTATTTATTTAGAGAGCGAGAGGGGGAAGGGACAGAGGGAGATGGAGAGAAGCTCAAGCAGATTCTGCGCTGAGCGCAGAGCCCAATGTGGGGCTCCATCTCATGACTGTGAGATCATAACCTGAGCGGAAATCAAGAGTCAGACGCTTAACCCACTGAGCCACCCAGGCGCCCCTAAGTAAATTTCTTTCTTTCCTCACAACTTGTATATAGGCAGTTCTTAGCCCTGTAGTTTTTTGGACAGTTTATCAAATGTTGCCTTGTGCATTTCCAAACACAGCAAGGTTTTAAGTTGCTATTTAAATTATGTTATCATTATTTACCCGTTCTCATGTTTGTGAACTGTGAGTATGGGGAAACTCTTGAGATCGTGTGACAGATACAAGTTTTCCAAAATTGGAATTTTCACTTGAAAGCTCATACTTTATCATCGGCAACAAATATGACAGTTTTCCTTGAAACGACAGATTCACTCGGTTCATTTTTGAGAGAATGTCACTCAAATGCCAAAGTCTGAATAACTGTAGTTTTTCTGTCGGTTATTCCTTCAGGTGAAAATGGTGTTCCTTGAAAAAAGACTTGAGCTTGTTTATCTTGCCATTCAGTCACACAAGTGCTTTTCCTGGAGATAATCCTTGTTCTTCTGTATGCAGGGCGAATGCTTTGTGTGTATTTCTCATTTTGTCATAGAGAATATTAAAAAGATAGGCATTCAAGGGTGGAATTTTAATAAAATGAATAATATTTCCTGCTTCACCACGGTTTAGATTAGTTTGGTGGGAGGTGAGCTGGGAGGATAAAAGAAAGAGCTGTCCAAGAGAGAAGAAGAGATTGTTGAGGACTCATCTCAAGTTGAAGAGCGAGAATTGTGTTGTCACCAGTGCGATTCTTTGCTCTAGCCTGGCTTTAGCCACGCACGACAGCAGGGTGCAGTGCATGACAGCCTTGCCCTCAGAGTTTGGGTTTAATGAGTGAGTGTCTTGGAACGACAGCGTGACAGGGCATTGAAGGATGCTGTTGAGAGACTTGTTCAGGTGGTTACCAAGGGGGTATAGCCTGTGAAGAGAGGAGAGGGTGTAAGGAAATGGAGAGATCAGGGAGCAAGACGACGTTCTTCACCCTTGCTGCATAGCAGTTACCTGGAGAGCTTGGAAAAAATGCTGGTGCCAGAGCCGTACCCCCCACCAATTACTTCAGAATCTCAGTCTTTTCAGTGAGGTTAGAGAGCCAGTAAAGTTGTAATTAGGATATGAAAGAGCTGGTAGTATATGAAAGTCTGATTAGTGAGTGAAATAGTGAAGTTTTCTTTTTTTATTAATAATTTTCTTACTTTAACCACTCTGTGAAATAAATATTACAATCTCCATTTTAATGAGTGGATTGGGTGGAATGGATATTTATGTTTTTTATTAAGATGACACAACTTATAAGTGGCAGAACTGAGATATGAACTTGTGCTAGTCCATTTCTTGCCTTGACAAAAAAGAAATATCTTTTGTGTTTATACGTCAACTGTATGCAAATAGATCTGCAGACATTTTAATCTCATAATTATAATTATTAATTTAAAATACAAACAAATTTTTCAGTGGGAAGAAATATGGACGAATTTTATTTCATTTTTTTAGAGAGAGAGTGTGTGCATGCCTGAGTTGGCAGGGGGAAAGGGGCAGAGGGAGAGAGAGAGAGAGAGGGAATCTTAGCAGGCTCTACACCCAGCACGGAGCCCAGGGCAGGGCTCCAGCTCATAACCCTGAGATCATGAGCTGAGCTGAAATCAAAGTCGAATGCTTAACCAACTGAGCCACCCATGTGCCCCAATATGGTAAATTTTTTAATGTTCCACTCCTTTTTTGGGGGGGCTGTGTAGCTTATGAGATGACCAATAGTTTACGAAGCTGTCAAAGTGGACTGAAGATAGGCATGATGGAAAGACCAGTACAACAGATGGAGGCAAAGAATGCTAATTCTTTTAAGTAAAAGGTATTATATAATTTACTGCATATTGATGGCTATCTGGAACAGGAGGCTAAGTTAGGATGTGGTGAGCCAGCTTCGCCAGGCTTTACATCCTAGTCCTCCTGAAATTCTCTTTGGCCATTGTTACAAGGTTATAGCCCTTCTCACTATGCCTGCCCTCTAGATGTATGTAATAGAAACAACCCCAGAACAATGAAGCTGACTCCTAGACTGAGTGAACCAGGGGTTGGTTTCCTAGTCATATTCTCAGATATACCATCTTTTTAGTATGCCCAGGCTCCAGGCCTGCTCCAGACTTATGCTTGCTTAGGCCAGCAAGAATTAGGGTCAAGAAGAGATGCATCAGGCTTGGATAATTTAGAATGGGGTTTCTCCTGCCTAAATAGTCACAAATTAATATTGTGGTTTTCACTGATTAAGCTTTTTGTAGGACATATTTTTGAGTGTCATTAGAAAATGAAAGTGATTAAATTGAAATTTGGCAGTGAATTGAAAATGGGTCTTTTGAAAGCATTAAGGCTGAGGTCGTTTGTTTTAGTTTATCATTTATCAAAGATTGATACTTTCTTTAATCATTCCTCAAAGAGAGTAAGAGGTATTTGAAATATAGATATTCAAGGAGGCATTTCCTTTTTTTTAAAGATTTTATTTATTTATTCTACAGAGATAGAGACAGCCAGCGAGAGAGGGAACACAGGGGGAGTGGGAGAGGAAGAAGCAGGCTCATAGCAGAGGAGCCTGATGCGGGGCTCGATCCCATAACGCCGGGATCACGCCCTGAGCCGAAGGCAGACGCTTAACCGCTGTGCCACCCAGGCGCCCCAAGGAGGAATTTCCTAATAAAAACAGCTATTAAAAACACTGGATTTGTTTGATGCCAAGGGATAAACTAAATTTTATAGTTATTATACAGCTTTCCTTCTCTCTCTCTCTCTTTTTTTTTTTTTTAGGAGAAACTTGTAGAGTGTGCAAACTCTATCTTTGCTGTAGTGAGAGTAATAATTATCTGTCTAGTAAAAGGCAATGATGAAATACACATTAAAACATGTAAAGCTTTGTAAACAGGAGAGGGAAGAAAATGTGCTTATAAATTTACATACAGCTAGAAGATCAAAATAGATTAAGGAGTAACGACAAATAGATTAATGAATAATGACAAATGGAAATAAATCTGTGCAAAATGTTAAATGAAACAAGTTTTATCAAAACCCAATTTATTTTAAAAGGTAAAATATGGAGATACCAAATTAGTTTTAGTCAGTTAAATATAAATACAATTTTGAATTCAGTTAACCACACACTTTTTTGGAGAACTGTCTCTTTCTCAGCTCTGTAGGAAATAAAATTACCAAAAAAAAAAAAATCAGGAAATGAGTGAATAGTATCATTTTTCTAAATGTCTATCCCTGTACCCTGCCATCAAACCCAGACACGTTGTTTCTTAGACATCACTAAGACCCTAGATTTTATTTCTTTACTTGAGAGAGAGACAGAGATAGCGAGAGAGAGAGAGAGGAGAAGCAGGCTCCCTGCTAAGCAGGGAACCGCACATGGGGCTCGATCCCAGGACCCTGAGATCATGACCTGAGCCAAAGGCAGACGCTTAACCAGCTGAGCCACCCAGGCGCCCCAACCCTATTGATTCTTTTAAATACAATTTTTGTTTTGTTCTCTTTTGTTTTACAAGCTTTTGTGTTTGACTACACATTGCCTGGCGTGGTGAAAGGGGTAAGGACAGAAGTGTTTGAGTCAGACTAAGGACTGTTTGAGATAGCTGGCACTGTGATCAGTGATTGCTTGGCATCAACCGAAGGAAAGAAAATAAAAATGAGACTAGGAATTTTACTTCTGTACAATATAATATGAATGTTTATTGCCTTTTAAAAATAAGATGTAGAAATACATTGTATATTTTGGGAAGATTCATGTCAAATGTGACTTAAGGAGACAATTGGAGGCGTGTAAATGGCAGTTTTCTGGAAATTCAACTTATATATAGCTTGACAGCCTCTGTTTAAGAGTAAATTAGGAGTTCCTTTACACTAAAAAAAGATCTCTGTCTGTCTCTCTCTCTGTATATATCCTCACATCACTTACTTATGAAGGAAAGAACCCTATAGATATTTTCATCATGGAAAAGATATTTTTGATGAATGTTTTTGAAAATGATGTTATCTTTCTTTCCTGATGAACTTTCTCCTTAACCTTGCTGTTTTTTTCCATCTAGCCTCTTCACCCCCATCCCTTTTGGGGAAACAGTGCATTTTAATAAGTGAAATAAATGCTCCAGTACATGCAAAGTAAACACAGACATTAGAAAAAAAAAATTCCTCTTTATACTGCATATTAAAAAAACATACAGATTTCCCCCATCTCAAATCACATGGCGCTGCTCCTTTCACAACCAAGCGTATTCCGAATCCAACAAGATTTCTTTAAAAAAAAAAAATAATGAGGTATAAAAAGAAGACATTATTCCCATGTCTAAGGAGTGAAAACTGAGTTATCCATTTTTTATTAAATAAAACTGAATCCATGACCTCCTTCCTACCCAATTAATGATAAGATTTGGTTGAGAAATTCTGGAAGACTGGGCTTGAGTAGAGGTGGTAGTTGAGTAATACCACACTCAGCATGTTTACACATCTTCCATCTCCCTTTCCCTACTGTGTATGGCTTGGTAGACACCTGGCCTGTCTGTGCGTGTGTGCATGCACTGCCTCTTGGAAGATTCCTCACAGGCATTTAATATGTAGGGCAAAAGACAAGTATCTTTATTTTGTCTGGGAGTAGATGAGGGAATATGTGGGTATTAATTCACAGAATTAATATTTACTTGTAGGAACATCATGGATGAAAGCCTCTTTCTTAGAGCCTGAGACAGCAGGGTACAGCCTTTCTCTGTGGTCTGACCCTGTGGACTTGCTGGCCCAGATTCCCCATTCACTGGGCCAGGAGTCTGTAGGCCAGCCTCACTCCTGCCCTGTCCTGGATGGGCGGGGTGGGGAGGTGGGGTGGGAGGAGGCTTCAGCACTTGGCCCTCAGCACTCGTGTTCATGGACATCATGTGGCCAGGGACTGCTGTGGCTTAGTGGTGAAGCCCAGGTATCCTTTTTCTCTTGGTTTTCATAGCCAAGTTTTGGCTTGAATGACATCTTCTATGATTATAAGGCCTACTTCCTTACTTTTTATTTTATGTTTTTACCCCCACAATAGATTCTTAGGGCTGTTGTAACAAATTACCACAAATTTGGTAGCTTAATTTAAACAACAGAAATTTATTCTGCCACAATTTTGGAGGCCAGAAGTCTGAAATCAAGGTATTGATGGGGTTGCACTCCCTCCTGAGGAGAATCCATTCTGTGCCTCTTCCAGCTTTTGGTGGCTGCTGGCAATCCTTGACATTCCTTGGATCACAGCTGCATTATTCCATCTCTGCCTATATCTTCACATTACCTTCTCAAATTTTCCTCTGCCTTTCTCTTAAAAGGATACTTGTCATTGGTTTTAGGTACCACATGGATAATCCAGGGTGATACCCTCCTTTGAAGATCCTTGACTTAATTACATCTGCAAAGACTTTTTTTTCTCCCCCCAAATAAGGTCACATTCAGAAGTTCTGGGGCTTAGGACATGGATACATCTTTTGGGGGGCTGCCTTTCAGCCATTATACTTTCCATAATCTATTCTGTCCTTTTAAATGAAGGAGGGCACGTGATGTGATGAGCACTGGGTGTTATATACAACTGATGAATTATTGAACACTACATCTGAAACTAATGATGAACTCTATGTTGGCTAATTGAATTTAAATAAAAAAATACATTATATATAGTTTAAGATTAATAGTGACTAATATTAAGACATACCTCTTTCTGTTCTCATTTTTTTATTGTGGTAAAATATGCAGAACATAAAATTTGTCATCTTAACCATTTTTAAGTATACAATTCGGTGGCATTAAGTACACTCACGTTGCTGTGCAACCATCACACTATCCATTTCCAAAAATTTTTATCATCCCAAACTGAAACTCTGTGCCCATTAAACAATAATTCTTCATTATTTCCTCCCCACGTTTCGTAACCACCTTTCTACTTTCAGTCTGTATGAGTTTGACTATTCTAAGCACCTCGTATATGTGGAGTCATACAATATTTGTCCTTCTGTGTCTCACTTCTTTCACTTAGCATAATGTTTTAAAGGTTCATTCATGTTGTGCCATATGTCAGAATTTCTTTTTAAAGCTGAATAATATTCTATTGTATGTATATACCTCACTTTGTTTATCTGTTCATCCATTGACTGATGCTTGGGTTGCTTCCCCATTTGGCTATTAAATATAATGCTACTGTGAACATGGGTGTGCAGTTATTTCCTTGAGACTCTGCTTTTTTTTTTTTTTTAAGATTTTATTTATTTATTCTAGAGAGAGAGAGAAAACAGGGGGAAGAGCAGAGGGAGAGGGATAAGCAGACTCCACGCTGACCTCGGAGCCTGACATGGAATTTGATGTCAGAACCCTGAGATCATGACCTGAGCGGAAACCAAGAGTTGGACACTTTAACTGAGCCACCGAGGTGCCCCGAGACTCTGCTTTTAATTCTTATGGGTATATACCCCAGGACTGGGATTGCTGGATCATATTGTTTATGTGTAATTTTGGGGGGAATCTCCATACTGTTTTTTCACAGTAGTTGTACCATTTTACATTCCTACCATCAGTTCACACAGTTCCAGTTTCTCCGCATTCTTCCCAACACTTATTTTCTGTCTTTGGTAACAGTCATCCTGATCGGTGTGAATGGCTATCTCATTACAGTTTTGATTTGCATTTCCTGAACAACTAGTGATGTTGAACATCTTCCATTGGTATATCTTTGAAGAAATGTTTACTAATTTGGTTGGGTTTTTTTGTTGTTGAGTTTCTTTTCTCATTTCTATTGACTTTTCTCTAGTTAAATGATTGTGCTTTTTTTCTATTTGCTGACTGAGATCTCCTGGTCCTTTGACTTTTTATTGCCTCTGTTTATTATTCTTCCGGCTGTCCCCCATCATTCTTTGCACCCCAAATCTAAAACTCTAAGTCCCTGTGTAATTCTTCCTTTATAATTAGTCTATTGGGAGGTCTTTGAGTCAAAATGGTTTTCACTTCCTATTTATATGCCAGTGACTTGCTAGTTTGCAAGTAGACGATTGCTTATTTGTATTTAATTATATATTACTTTGCTTTATGCAGTAGGCGTGTTCTGAAGAAGGTGTGTAAATATTTAATAGGTGCAAAGCAGCATTTAAAATTCTCTGAGTTTTTTTAAAAATAATTTTTAATGATTCCTTTAGTAAAGAGAATAACACATCAAATTTATCTGCCATGCAATTGTATATATTTTTATGGTGGGACGTACCCATTTTAGCAGTAATACAAAATTTAATCGTTAATATTAAAATATTTTTCGTTTGGCGTTAATGTTAAGGTATAAGAGATGCATGTTCTAATGTGGAGACAGGGAATTTGTCTTTCAGATCAGTTGGACAGTATATCTGCTATACTACATTGCTTATTTTGTGTCAGAGGAACTAAGTGTCATCTAAGTATGGGTGTTTGATTTTTGAAGAAAAGTATCCTGGGATTTTCTTCCTGTATTCTTTTATTTCTGTTCCCCTTTCCTTTATTTCCTTCTACAGATATTTAGTGCACATTTATCATTTACTGGTTGAACATCTAGAGTATAAGACCATACACTGTAACAACTTTATTCACTTGTATGTATGGATATTACAAATTATATAGGATCATATGACTATAAATAAGAGTTTTATTGTCATTACATAGATTGCTCCTTTTCTCCTTTGAACTCATCCTCATCTTCCTTTTTTTCTCACTGTTGCCTTTACTTCCTTTGACTGTTTTCATTCCCTGACAGTACATGCACTTGAATGCTCACACAATCCCCTCCCCACCTCTGCTTTGCTTTTCCTTGTGCTTTGCTTTCTTTTTACATTGCCTTACTTCCTCCCTGCCTGTTCCCTACATTTTTCTGCCTGATTATGTGATACTTTATTCTATGAACCATACTTTCAGATCAGAAATAGCCAAGGATCTGGAGGAGTGGGGCAAATTGGATCATTGGAGAGTTTCAGTCCTACTTCCAGGACATATGGTTTTTCACTCTGTTTGAAAGTTTGAGTGCTTCTGCCCTGTGGTCCTATCCATGTGGGAGTACCAGGCATTCCAGACCCTAAACTGGGGATTAAGGTTTATTACAGTGACACTTGCAACATATTTCTGTCCAGTCAGAGTTATTATTCTTGAAGAGATGAACAAGCAAGGAGAACAGAATAAACAGATCTCAGCTTCTCTTGGTTGGGCCTGCTGGGATCATCCCTGAGGGCTTCACAGGGAAGACAAATTCCCACTGTTAATTTAAATTCAAATCTTGCTGTCGGTGTTGTGTTGCCAAGTGCTCTGTAAACACGAAGGGTTCTGTAACTGTTGAGGAAGCGATCATCATTTTCCTACTGACATATGAATTACATGAATATGAATTGTAGTTTTGGGGACATGTTTACATTAAGCGTTGCTCAGAGAAGGAATCATTGAGAAAGAATTATACTGGAAAGAATTATTGAGAAAGAATTATGTGAGAATCCATCATTTTAACATTTTAATATAGGATACTGACAAAGGCAGTATTTCTCTGTATTTGTATAGGAGTGTTTACAGTACACAATTTAAATTGATTTATTGATAATTAAAAGATGACATTTACATTTGACACTTTTTTGACTGTGATCCATAGTATAAAATGCATTTTGCATTGTGACCCATTTTGCACATGCATAGGTAAGTACTGGTTTAGGTATGATTTGTTTCAGTTGTATGGGTCTTCTCTTCTACTTCCTCCTTTCATTAAAAAAAAAAAGAATGAGTAGTCCAAATCCATTACATTGATTTTATGACCCAGAATTGGATTGTAACTTGTATTTATAGAGCAAGAGTCACTGTACCAGGTTTTGGAAATATGAATTCTTCCAATGTCATAGTGCTTCTGTTGTTGCCACATAGTAGTGGGTGTGACCTTGTGTTCGAGACTCGTGAGTCCTGATGAGTTTTGTTGTCTACCATTAGTTGTAATGGACTCTCATCTGTCCACTTCACAGTTATTGTGAAGATCAGATAAGATAATGTAAATGAGCAGTACATGTAAAAATTAAATACTATAGAAATATTAGGTAGAATTATTAAATTAACTTTCAAGTCTCATATTGAGACTTACAAGTTCAAGTTCTGCAGAAGGGTGCTGTTTAATGATATTTACCATTGTCACTTAAGGGAAGAGCTTTTGGCTGTGGAAAGGCTCAGACAGTTACTTTATCATCACCTGGCTTTATTTTAGGGTATCTAGTAGGGTTGAAGGTATTGGGGGTCTTACACAGTACCCAAAGGAGTTTATTGCCAGCCAGGGGGTTCCAGAAAGCTTTTAAGCCCTTGCTACGATGACCTTTGCAGCCTCTACTGGAAACCATATAGATGTAACGAGCCCATGAGGGAGAAGTACATGTGGATCCTCTTTTCTTTCTTTCTTTTTTTTTTTTAATAATTTTTATTTTGTTGTATTAGTCACCATACAGTGCATCCCCAGTTTTTGAGGCAATGTTCCATGATTCATTATTTGCGTATAACACCCAGTGTGGATACTCTTTTCTATCCTCAGGGTAGACTGATGTTTTCTACTTCATTTTCACTATCTACTAGCTCAGTCATGTAAACCATGATTTGTAAGAGCATAGAATGAGCTTTTTTTCTGGGGCAGGGAATCATAGCATCGGTGGACCCCCTGAAATTGCACTTAAATATTGGTGTTTGTTCACATGTGCGTTTTCTGATGCAAGCTCATAATTTTCAAGTGACCCAAAAAGATTCAGAACTGTGGCTCTCAATAGTAATATCAATGCCTCTCAAACAAATTTCTTGTTATATTGTATGTTTATGATATGATTTTGTTTACTGTTTATCACAGCGTATCACTGTTCTGTATTTTAATCTGGAACCAATAAACGGATCTGTATATGATTCCTCCCCCCACCATATTCCTTTATTTCTAGAAAGATTAGTTTTAGGTATGTCCAGTTACTGTCCACATTTCCTCATCACTGACTAAAAAAATCTTTTATTTCTCTGAATTCTCATATCACCTTTTCTATAACCTTCTTATGGTACTTTTTAACTTACTATGTATTATAGTTATTATGTAATTGTCTTATTCCCTCTACTAGATCTCAGTTTTATTTTTATTTATTTATTTTTTAATTTTTTATTATGTTATGTTAGTCACCATACAGTACATCCTTAATTTTTTTAAATAATTTTTATTTTGTTATATTAGTCACCATATAGTACATCCTCAGTTTTCGATGCAATGTTCCATGATTCATTATTTGCGTATAACACCCAGTGCACCATGCAATATGTGCCCTCCTTAATACCCATCACCGGCCTATCCCAATCCCCCACCCCCCTCCCCTCTGAGGCCCTCAGTTTGTTTCCCAGAGTCCATAGTCTCTCATGGTTCATTCCCCCTCCTGTTTCCCCCCTTCATTCTTCCCTTCCTTCTCCTACCAATTAGATCTCAGTTTTAAATGTAAGTATGTTTCATCTTTGTGTGTCTAATTGAACCTAGCAGAATGACTTACACTAGAGCATCAGATAAATATTTTTGTTGAATATGTGCTCGATTCCATTTCCTATCTCAGAGATGCTTCTGTGGTGTGAATACTGAAATCTGGCAGGATCGGATCCTACTGTCTTATAATAATAAATGTTGTACTTATAACTTAGAATAAGAGAGAAATAAATTAAAAAATGAAACTAAGTAAATGCTAATCAAATACAACTTGAAAGGCTTATCATTACTTATAGCTTGCCTTTTCAACTTTTACTAAGCACAGTTTATTTATTTAAAATTTAAATTTTAAATTGTTGTATTTTTTTTGGTACTTTAGATCCTGTTTCTTTGTTGCAGGAGATCAGAAAGACTTACTGTGCACTCTTAGCATTGGCTTCTGGACAGTAGTTTTGGTTTGCTAATAGGAACATAATTGCCAAGCCTTATTGAAGACTTATGTCTTAAAAGCAATTGTATAGTCATACTATATTCGTCATTGTAAGTTTTGTTTTGTTTTGAAACCAGTCAGAGAAACCAGTTAGGCCAGACACCTAAGCTAGCATTAATTTTAGAAGACATAAATATGTAGGTGTGTGTGTGTGTGTGTGTGTGTGTGTGTGTGTGTGTGTGTGTGTGTTGAGAGGTTGGGAGATACCAGAAGGCAGGTGTTGACTCTGTAATTCAAGTGTATAATACTTAAAAGTTCATATTTTTGGAGGAAATGCTATCTGTAGCAAATTTGACTTTCAAAAATTATGGCTGGAGAGACATATTCTAAAAAATGAAGATAGATAAGTTATAATTGACTTAAAATATATGTATTCCAGTTAAATTCCTGCAGACTAGAATTCTTCAGCTATCCTAGATGACTATATTGATTACAAATTAGATTTTTGTACTAACTTTGTTTTCAGTTAACTTTTACATAAATAGAATCATCTTCATTACATCTGGGATCATTTAAATAGCATAATTACATGTAGTTGTGCTATATATTGAAAGGTAAGGGATAAATGATCAGAGGTGATTTTATAAGCATTGTAGTAAGTGACTTATAAACTGAAGGTCACCATTTTAATTGGAAGGTTTGTGAATCTCTTAAATTCTGTGATCAAATGAGTGGTATCAAAGGAAGAAGCAATTTAACATAACAATTGTGGCTTACATTGAACATATGGTCCCGTTAATAGGTTGCATTATGGTCTTTAAGGACTTGTATGTAGTTAGTACATTTTGGTTCATTTGATACCCACAGTTTTTCTTAATTTTTATTAGTGAGTTGTTACAGTGGTTAACAAGAAATACACAGATTTAAGTTGCAATAGTTTTCCCAGGGTTATATGATCTAACTTCACAAGCTTCCTGGACATATGTAGATGCTTTTCTATTTTGCTTTAGTTATGACATACAATTGATATAGGCAAGCATGAAAGCTTGGGCAAATTTTCATTGCTTTTTCTGGATCTTGCTCAGGTTCTGTGGTATTTATGTAAAGCACAATTTTGTTACTTGGGAATGCATGTTGAAATTATCATGTGCACTATTTTGCTGTAGGCCCGTTGGCACTGCCACAAAGGTAATACACTGCCAGTAGGCCATTTCCTTGTCGGCTGCATTTACAGTTTAATAGAAATATTACATGACTTTTTAAACAAGTGTTTTGGCAGGGAGGAAATGGCAGATTCCATACAAACAAGCATAGCTTCCTTTCCTTAACCACACTCCAGCTACTCAAGAAATTGTACTTGGTTTCAGGTTTGGGGGTTTGGGGGTAGAATGGGAAGTCAGGTTGAAACAGGAATGACATTGATATTTACTATAAAATAGTTATGTATTTTTAACTGCTGGATTTTATTACTCTGTAGTTTCAGTGAGTGGCAACCAATATATTTCTGAATTAGAGCTGAGGTTATTTTTATGTAGTTCACCTGGCTGGGAATGTCTGGTTTTGATTGGTTGAAAAGATCAGGACCACCAGATAGGCTCTAAGATGTTAGTATTGCCTTTTATAGGTTTTTATAGGTTTGGGTTTGCTGTGTAAATTGGTCCTTTATGACATTTGCATAAGCGCTACTTTTATATCGTCTATGGTTGTGTCCTATAGATGAGTCAGTTTGAGGGTTAGAGAATATGGAAAGAAAATTTGGGAGACTTCTTAGCACTGTTTTCGCACATCTTTTGGTCCATTTGTTTTAGTTCTATGTTATGCATTTCAAACTTGAAAGGTCAGGTTTATAATTTTTTAAACTTGTTATTCCATCCTATTATTTTTTTTAACATACTACTCCACTCTTATTTTATTTAGTTTTTTGGATTTTAAATCACTTATAGTTTTGGATAAAATGCTGACCTCTTTAATTCTGAAGTATTTTATACTTTTGGAAACTGTCTATAGCAAAAACAATTAGTTAAAAAATTTATACTTTTCCGCCTTTATTAAGTGGCCACATTCTATATTCTATGTAGATCCCAGCTCTTTTTCTGTAGGGAAAGAATAGTTTATAGTTAGGCCTTTCCCCTTTTCTTATTGCTTCTGACTTCTTAGCCAGCTTACCTGGCAGCTGTAGTAAGTTATGCTGCTATGGTGTGGTAGAGACTGGCATTGGGTGTGTTCTTATAGCCATCACAGCATTGGCTTTTGTTATTTTCCATGTTTCAGTTTGTTGGTAATGGACATATGGACATCATATGTTCCACAGAGTACTGTACGAAGCCAATTTGAACTGTTTCCATTTGCCTCAAGTCCAATCATGATATTTATTTTTCCATGGCACTTACCCAGATTATCCATACCTCCTGCTTAGCTTGTGTCACTGCCACCACTGTATTTCTTCTGATTGCCTCCATTTTTTCACAGTATCTAATTGCCTAGTCCCTCTTAGCTTTCTTTGCACAGCATTGATTGATGTTTATAAAATACCCAAGATCTTTTAGATAATAGATACTCAGGTGCATAGTAGTACGATATTCAGCTTTTTTTTGTTTAAACATAAGGAAAGTTTTATATGCAGCCTCATAGACTGGAATTGAATATTCTAGTGGAAAACTTAGAAGAGTAACAGTATGGTTTCAGACAATATTGCTTACTTTTTTTTTTTTGTATCAACAATAACAGCAATGTGATCTCCCTGAGTCCCTTCAAGATTATTAAATTAGGCCATAATTTTATTCCTAAATTTTCAAGGGAAGATCCTAGATGGTTGCTTTTAGGCTTGAGAAAATATGACTACATTATTGTTTACCATAGCTGTTCTTCAGCTCTCTAACCCTCTGTAAAGTTATTTTAGGTGTTGATTTTCAGAGTATGAATAAATGAGTTGCTGTCATTCATGACATTTGGCACACCAACTATTACTGTGACTGGGAAGCTTTGCTTTTTTACGGGCGTGCATTTGTTCATTCATTCAGCAGATATTTACAGAGCACCTACCATGCTGAGGATGTAGCAATAAGAAAAAGATGAAAATCTCTCTTTATTGAGCTTATATTCTAATGAGGGAGAGATAATAAGGAAGAGAAATAAATACATCATCTATTATGTTAGATAGCAAGAAGTCGTACAGTAGAAAAAATAGAGCAGGGAAGTGAGATAGGAAATCTCAAGGGTGGGGTGAAGTGGTAGATGTGTCATTGTTAGGTTTCCTCATTGAGAAGATGACACATGAATAAAAACTTGAAGGAAATGAGGATATCTGGGTGCAGAATATACCAGGTAGAGGCAACTAACTGCAAAGTCAGTGGTCCTGAAGTGGAAGTGTGCCAGGCAACTCATGGCACAGATCATAGAGGCTTGAAGTTTCCAGTAAATACTTAGGCTTTCTTCTGAATGAGATGAGAAGTCACTGAGGGTTTCTGTGTAGGGGAGGGACATAAGGATACCCTGGAGAGTTTAGTAGACTTGTATAAACCAAGAAGTGATGGTGGCTGGGATGAGGATGGTAGAAGGAGTGAAGATAGTAAGAAGTCATTGGTTTCTGGTATATTTTGAAAGTGGATGAAGAAGATTTGTTGATAGATCAGGTATATGAGAACATTGATAGTGCTAAAAAGCCACTGTATTCAGTTTTTGAAAATGGCCCTTTTCCACTCTGTCGAAAAAGGCAGAAAATTGGATGGAATAGAGAGTTTATTCTTCCAGGAAGCCCAACTATAGCTGTAATTCACACGTTTGTTGTAGGAAGGACAGAAGAAAGAAGAAAGTAAAGCTCATTTGCGCTTGTTATACGTAGAGGTGTAAAGTTAACGTTTTGATATATGGTATTCCTCTTTGCTTTGCGTATATATATATGCCCATGAGAACATACTGTTTTTTAACTGAAATTGAAATCATGAGATCATGTTGCTTTATTATTTTCATTTTCCACTTAGTGCTGTGTCTTGATAACTTCCCCATATCCTTAAGTTTTTTGAACCTTAAAATATTAAAAAATTACTTAAATGAGGTACTTACTATGCATTCTGCTTTTATGATAAGGCTTTAAAATGAGTGCTTTCTTTTTTTAAGGCAAAAGGGAGCAACTTAGGTAAAGAAGCCGTTGCCAGGCAACAGTCCCAAAGTGGGTAAAAATGTCCTTGGTTTAAATTTTTCATACTAATAAATTATTATCATTAAGTATCATATATTATACTTTTAAAGAATGTATTATGGCAACTTTTAAATTGAAGTATAACATATCAATTCTCCATGGATTTTGTTTTTGTTTTTTTCCTACAAGTACGATTTCTTTATAGAAATTTTAAAACTCTTTTAGAGGAAATTATTTTTGAGCTTAAGAAGCTGATATTTATATTGCAATTTATAATACTGTCTTTAATTTTGTATTAGTAAGCAGTCTTAACCAGCTGGATGATTGCATCAAGCCTAAATAATTAACCATATCAGAAAACATGCAATTAATAATGAACAGATTGTTAGATACTTCCTTCTAGCAGTACAATCATTTAAAAAAGAAAACATTCTAAATGTTTTTTTCATTTAAAATGTATTTTACCTGCCAAAAAATACAAATGTGGTTTTCTTAACCTTGAACACTGATCCATGCATGTGCAGTAGGGAAGCATTACTCTTATTGCCAGCTAATTAGTTCTTGAGGTAAGTGGAATTGTTTTCCAACTACCTGACTCCTGGTATCTTTTGTGTTCTTGGTGTTCTGCATTTATAAAATATTTTGCAAAGTTTCAAGAAGAAAAGTTTTGAAAAGTTCTGAGGAGAGAGGATAAAAAAGTTGAAGGACAGAATAACAAGTACCTATACTTGGGGATTTGGGGGAGGAGGGTAAAAGGGAAGCCAGAGAATAAGAGAAGAGTTAGGAGTTTATGGTATTTCAGGTAAGGGAGAAAGTTTTAAGAAGGAGGGGATTGATGACCTTTTACAAATTTTTGTCTTCTTTTTGCTGGTAGGTTGGGTAGCGTGAAGAGGTTATTAGATTGGAGGTCATGGTTAACTTTCAGGAATGTAGCTCAGTGGAGTGGTGGGGCAGAAGCCAGTTTCTGAGAGGTCAGAGAATGAATGGGCTGTACAGAAGCGGCAGCAGCACCAGTAAACTCTCTTTGAGGTATTTGGGGGTGAAGGGGACGAGAGAAATTAGAGAAGATGTTTGAAGGTATCAGGGTTGAAGAACGTTTTAATAGGATGAGGGGACTTAATCTGATTTCAGGATGAGATGGAGGATCCAGGGAGAGTATTAAAGATGTAAAGAGTGGGGCCAAGGATGATAAACAATGAAACAAGACCCTAGTTCAGATAGAAGGGAATGTGATTGAGGGTGTAAAAGCAGCCATTAGCCATGGGGAACATGGATTTGAAGTATATTCTGTTTAAACATGCTCAAGCCTTGACCATCAAGTGCTGTATTTTTAACAGTGCATCACTTACTGCTGCAGAAGCATTATCAGCATTTTGTAAGGTTGCCAGACTTAGGCAAAGCCAGTAGGCTGAAGGGCAGTAATATTTCTGCTAAGCATGCTTGCTTTAGGAGTGCTGCTTAGCTGTAGTAGGGGTTTAGTGGCTTACAGAATATTCAGAAACCTCTTAGCAGCTGTATTCTGACCTGCTGTAAAAGTTGCTCAGAGTGAAACCAATTTCTGAAGGACATCTCCCAACTTTTTAAAGAACGATTATTGGAGAATATATATAACATAAAATTTACCATTTTAACCATTCTTAAGGGTACGGTTCAATAACATATATATTTACCTTGTTGTACAACCATTATCACCATCCATTTCCAGAACTTTATTTTCAAGTTTGTCTCACTTTTTATATTGTAAAATACATGTAACATAAAATTCAGCATTTTAACTGTTAAAAAAAATTATTTTTTTATTTAAGTAGGCTCCACGCCCAGCGTGGGGCCAGGTGTGGGGCTTGAACTCACAACCCTGAGATCAAGACCTGTGCTGAGATCAAGAGTTGGACGCTTAACCAACTGATCCACCTAGGCACCCCTCATTTTAACCATTTTTAAATGGCATTAAATCCATTCACATTATTCTGCAGCCACCACCACTGTTCGCCTCTAGAACTTTTCATCATCCCAAACTGAAGCACTATAACTCCATGTTAACTTTCTTTCATCAGCCCCAGGTAACCACCATTCTGCTTTCTGTTTCTATGAATTTGACTATTCTAAACACCTCAAAAAAGTGGAATGCTACATATAATATTGCCTTTTGCATCTGGCTTCTTTCACATAATAGAATGTCTTCTTCAAGTTTCATCCATGTTGTAGCATGTGTCCAAATTTCATTCTTTTTTAAGGTTGAATAATATTTCATTCTATATGTATACCACATTTTGTTTATTCGTCTGTTTATGAACACTTGGTGTATTTCCACCATTTGGCTATTGTAAAATAATTGTGCTGTGACCTATGAACATGGGTGTAGAAATATGTTTGACTTTCTGTTTTTAATTCTTCCAAATATACCTAAAGTGCAATTACTAGATCATATGGAAATTAATTCTCTATTTAATTTGTTAATACTGTTTTCCACAACTAACCCAACTCTTTTAATATTAGACATACAGTTTGGAAGGCATGCAGAATGTATAATTTTTTATTCAAATTTTATGGAACTCATGAAATGTAAGAAAATTACATCTCTGTGTTTAGGGTAAATCACATTTAAATAATTACAGGAAGTTAGCTATCTTTTCTTAAAGATAGCATTTAAAAAATAATAATCTTTATAGTTGTAAAGTTCTTGCTCATAGCACATGCAGTGTAATGCTGTTAACAATGTTGATGTGTGATGCAGAATGTAGAATGCTTTATTTCCCACAAACCTTGTCCGTTTGAAGTATTTTTATTCATAAAGCACTTAATACATATTTTTCTTCATTTGTTAAACATTGGCTGTTTAAAAAAAGCTTGACCTAAGCTCTTGCTTTTGAACCAGTAAAGGTCACATGTGTGATGTCCCAATTCTTTGACCGATCTCAACATATAATATTTGAAAGTTTATTCCAATAATTTAATTTCATGTCAAAATTATTAATGGCAGTTTTCTTTTTTGTTTATAAATGTATGTTTGAAATATAGTTATCATTCTCAACAGGAACCTTTTGTAACACATTCAATGGAAATTTATAAGATAAACATTAGGCATGACAAAGAAAACAAAAAGACAGCCTTCTAATAGTAAAAAAATACGTGAGGCAAAGAAATGGAAAATCGGAACTGTTCTCTTGCTTTTGAAATATTTCGTGGTTTTTCTTTAGAGATACAGTATAAAGTGCCTCATAGTTTCTTCTAGTAGCTTTTTATTTGAGATGAAGTGTTTTCAGACTTAATGTCTTGCTGCTACTATAATTGATAGTTTGGGAGCTGACTCTAATCTCATTTATTGACATAGTCTCCCTAAACTATAGGATAGATGTTTGGAACATAAAATGCTTTTTTTCTACTCATATCTTTTGGTTTTTTTGCCTTAAAACAAGAACATGAATTAGTGATCTCCGATTACTGCAAAATATAGCCTTATGATTTTATGTCTTTTTTAAATTTGCTTTCCCTGGACTGATCTAGTTTTTAATTCCCATTTTGTCTTCCATTATGAAGAGTTTTTCTGATTTATTACAAATTGAACCTTTCATTGAGTTTGTAAATAAATGTGTGAGTCCCTTAGTGGTATTTTACATACAATATTATTTTAATATATTGGGTATAACAATATAAATTTTAATTCATGGGCTTAAATTTATAGAATAGTTTTTCAGTTGTCATTTTGTGTGTATTTTCTTATTAATTTAGCTCCTTTTTCCCCAAATAGTTAAACATCTAAGAACTGTATGTCAAAATTACACTTAACAACTTGGATAACATGGAACAATACATATCCATAGTAATATTTTAGTTTCCATTTTTTATATATATTTTCTGTATGAGTATATTTTTTGGGAGCAATGAGTATCCTGGTAGATGACTTACATAATTTCATGCTGAATTTTAAAAAATTGCGACAGTGAATACTTAAAAATAAACATAAAACTCTAAACCAATGTATATAATTTGAATTTTTGGAATATAGCATAGTATTCTATATATTTACTAATTTTTGTGGTATGGATAGTTATTATAGCAGACATTTGTTGAACTTCTCTGTGCCTACCAGTTTTAAATATTTTTTAAAAGTATTAATAAATAGTTTATCTTTTTAAATATAAATTTATTGAGATGAAATCCATGTACCAGAAAATTAACCATTCTAAAGTGAACAGTTCAGTGGTGTTTAGTACAGTCACAATGTTGTGAAACTACCACCTGTGTGTACTTCTAAAGGGGAGGGGGGTGGGGGGATGGTTAGCCCCGTGAGGGGTTTATTAAGGAGGGCACATATTGCGTGGAGCACTGGGTATTATACGTAAACAATGAATCATGGAACACTACATCAAAAACTAGTGATGTACCGTGTGGTGACAAACATAATTAATATTTTCATCACTCCAAAATAGTACTCATTAAACATCTTATCCTCATATACCCCTTCCTCCAGACCTTGGCAACCACCAGTCTGCATTCTATTTCTATGGACTTACCTATTCTGGACATTCCACATGAATAGAATTGTGCAATATATGTGGTGTTTTGTGACTGGTTTCTTTCACTTAGCATAACGTTTTCAAGGTTCATCCATGTTGTAGCATGTATCAGTACTTTCTTTCTTATTATGGTTGTGTTCTACGTACTTTGTATGCACTAACATTTAATCCCCACAACAACCCTATGAAGTAAGTGTTATTGTTACCTACAGTTTATAGATGATACCAGTAAGGCATAGAAAGATTAAATAACTAGTAATTGGAAGAACTAGGATTAGAATCCAGGGAGTGGACTCCAGGTCCTTAACCTAGATGTTAGATAATACTGTATTCATCCTTGCATGAAGTATTTATAGAACCAAACTGCAAAGGGAATTCTGTGACAATTGGAAAGATTTAAGTGGTCTAACTGAATGTGTGGGCAATGAGAAAGTTTAGAAGCCATACATAAAATTCAAACTTTCATTATGGATATTATCTTTTTGATACTTTGGTATTTTTGGAGCTAAATAATACCCAAATTCAATAATGTGTTGTGGTTTTTTTATTTGTTTTTTGTTTTGTTTTGTTTTGTTTTGTTTTGTTTTTAAGAAACACTGCAAAGTGTGGTAGCTGCCTCTTGGAGGTCTGAAGCATTTCACAACAATTATATGGCTTCTCTTTATGTAAAATTTAAACCTGCATCAAAAGTTCTCCAGAAATGTATCCCTCGCCCCCCACCCCACAGCAGTAATAGTTTGATGATCAGAATGTGCCAGAATTTGGCGGTTTCCTGAAATTCTGATCACTAACCTTGTTACCACCTAGCTTTCCACTTCTTTGTTTGAGAAAAGGTCTAATCATCATAAATAACCTTTTACTCTTGAATTATATGGTTTGGTTAATAGAGAAAGCATTCTTTTGATTTACTGAAGCAATTGCTTTGAAACCTTTGGGGAAATAAAGATTTCTTTTATAGGCCTTTACTCTTAGCTGAACTTTGAGTACAAGAAAACAAAACACAACTCAAATCTTTTTCTTTTCTAAATCTGCTAGAGCCTGTGGAAGAGATGGTGACATTGTCTAAGTAATTAGCTTTTTTTCCCCCAGATGGATTTAGACAATAGTTCTAGGTACAAAGTCTCCACGTAAAGAGTTAGCCCTTGTATTCATATAGACTGTCCTCTTATTTCTCAGGTAATGTTTCTGAAAGTCAGACAGTTGACAGAAATGTTTTAAGAGATGGTTCCCATTCCAGATAACTTTAGTATACATTTTCTAATTTCATTTGCCTTCTTAATAATATATTTTATCATTTTGTACATATTCTTTAATATTGACTGATTTTTTCACATATTTAAACACAATGTTGACTGGCTTAGATTTAGTAAGCTTCTAATTGAGGCTAAGTATTTGACATTAAATCTAATGATTTCTATTTGCATCTAGATTGTTACTTCTTATCACAAGTCAGTACTTTTTGTTTTTCCTTTTCCATTCATTTTTTATACATTGCAGTAAATGCTAAGTTTCAAATATTTGTCAACATGAGACCCTTGAAAACGGTTGAAACGTTATCTGTAAAAACAGTTATCTACTAGAGATATAGATGGAAGGACTTACGGTTAAAGGATGCTGGGATCTAGAGCCTTCTCTGAGCATCTGTTTCATCAGTGAGTTATTTCTTCTCTCATGTGAAAGGCATCCTGAATCTTTTCTGTCTTCAAATGTTTTTGAAGGGCTAAGCCATAAAAAGAACAGTGTATGAGGAGGGAGGTAAGTGAAGGAAGGGAAGGAGGGGGAGATTTATTTGATTCATGTGTTACCGGGAGTGGTACTGAGTTAACTTTCAGTTGTGCAGACATGTTGCCTGATTCTGTTGTAGGTTCTGTTTTCCCTTATTCATTAATTTTGGGGGTAGTTCCACTTGATTATTTGTGTGAAACACCCTAAGAAGACATGGTAGAAAGTTATAAATGTGTTCTAAAATTTCTACCATCAATTTTTGGAAGATTGCTGGTTTTTAGAAAAACAAGTATTTTAGTGGAATTTATTTCCTTTACTTTCCTACTCTTTGAAAGGATGTACAAGGAGTGTTAGCATATACAAAGGACAAGTCTTCCTGCATTTGAACCAACCAAATACACACATCTGAAACTTAGCTAAGGGTATTTTGTGGATTTGACATTATGGTCATTTAGTATTAAAGAAGTATTTCCTGGATCACAGAACTTCAGGGTACTTTATGATTGGGTTGCTATTACATACCCTAGTTCTAGAAGGAAGAATTACTTCTAACTCTTTTGGGAAAGAAATTCAAATTAGAAATCTAGGCCAATAGATTTGTTGTGCTTTCATGAAGTAGTAGAGAATATAGGGAAAAAACGAGGTAAAAAAATTAGATTTCTGGGGGCGCCTGGGTGGCACAGCGGTTGGGCGTCTGCCTTCGGCTCAGGGCGTGATCCCGGTGTTATGGGATCGAGCCCCACATCAGGCTCCTCCGCTATGAGCCTGCTTCTTCCTCTCCCACTCCCCCTGCTTGTGTTCTCTCTTTTGCTCGCTGTCTCTATCTCTGTCAAATAAATAAATAAAATCTTTAAAAAAAAATTAGATTTCTGAAATTTGAAGAATAAAGTTGAAGTATTTTTCTTATGTAATGCATTGCTTAAGAGAGAAATAAACCATTAATAAATTGAAGCTAATTTGTTTATGGTTAATTTTTTTGTTAATGAACTCTTTGATTTAGAATAAGACGTAAAATACTGTATACCAACTAGATAATCAAATATCCAAGTCTTGATTTTAAGTATTTTTATATGACTCATAAGGAAAGATTAATTTAGCACGTGTAATCAAGTAGCAGAAACAGTTTGAAAGCTGGACGCAATTGAAATATAATTGGAATTAAATAGAAAACATTTATTTCGTATTTCTAAATGAGGTTTTAATTAAAGTAAAACTGGCTCATCTTTTTTTGACGTTTCTTTGAGAAGGAAATTTGAAACACACTTCAGTTGATGGTTGGCTTTCTCTGACTTTGATTAATCACTTTCAAAGTAAGCAGTAGACCAGTACAGTAATTTTATAATTATACACAAGTGAGATTATTTGAAACTTTAGCTAACATAACTGTAAAGGAAGTTTTACATTGGTCAACTTTATATAATACTGTGTATTTTTCTTTTACAATTCAAATACTTACAAGTGCTAATCTGAAAAAAGATTCTATTATTTTTGCATATAATTTCATGGGGGAGAATTTTAAACTAGAAATATTAGTTTCAAACACATTTAACTATTAATACTGAAAACTTTCAGTTTTTCAGAAAACTAGCTGATAGAACACTCAGTGTGGTTAAATATTGGAAAGCATCCAACTAAACAAGCTCACTGTAAGCTGTGCTTACACACTAATGAACCAATTTATGTTTCTGCAGAGCAGTGCTAAAAATAAAACTTTCTAGTGTCCGAAAGATTTGAAATGACAATGGAATCCGATTTATATATAATCATAATAAAAGAACTCTCATCCATGCATGATGAAATGCCCTTACAAGTTTGAAAACTTTTCAAGTGTTAAGACTGATACAAAGATAAATTACTTTCTACTTAATACTGTAGTCTATGGCCATACCACCCTGAACGCACCTGATCTCGTCTACTTAATACTGCAGAATGTGTATCTCATCTTAACTGTATGTCGAGAATCATCTTTGAGAACAGAACGCTTAACTCTTTCTGAAAGACTTAGTGATTCTTTTCAAGCACATCAACCTGTATGCAATATCACTGATCTAAAAATTTCTTACAAGCTCATTTCTTAGAATAAAACTATTAGCAAAGTAGGGGCACCTGGCTGTTTCATTTGGTTAAGCGTCAGACTCTTGATTTTGGCTCAGGTCATGATCTCAGGAATGTGAGATTGAGCCCTGCGAGCCCTGCATCGGGCTCCGTGCTGGGTGTGGACCCTACTTAAGATTCTCTCTCTTTCCCTCTCCCTCTGCCTTCCCCTCCTGTGTTAAAAAAAAACTTTCAATAAAATAAAGTATGTGTTGTTACTGATACGGTATGAAACAAGTAAAAAAACTTCTAATACTATAATGTATTTTAAAAACAACTTTTATATTGAGACACTTGCTTTATTTCTTTTAAGAGTGAAAAAAATATGATTTAATGGCAGAAAACATGTACTTACATTCTTTTCAATACTAAAATAACTTCTCCCATTCCGTCTGTTGCCTTTAAGTTTTGTTGATTGTTTTCTTCACTGTGCAGAAGCTTCACTGTGCAGAACCTTAGATGAGGTTCCAGTATTTGCAAAGAACATATCAGATAAAGAGTTAGTACCCAAAATCTATAAAGAACTTATCAGTGGCTCAGTCAGTTAAGTATCTGCCTTTAGCTTAGGTCATGATCCCAGGGTCCTGGGATTGAGTTCTGCATCAGGCTCCCTGCTCAGCAGGGAGACTGCTTCTCCCTCTCCCGCTGCCCCTCCCCCCTGCTTGTGTGTGCTCTCTCTCTTTCTCTCTCAAATAAATAAATAAAATCTTTTATTTTTATTTATTTATTTATTTATTTTTTACAGATTTTATTTTTATTTATTCGACAGAGATAGAGACAGCCAGTGAGAGAGGGAACACAAGCAGGGGGAGTGGGAGAGGAAGAAGCAGGCTCATAGCGGAGGAGCCTGATGTGGGGCTCGATCCCATAACGCTGGGATCACGCACTGAGCCGAAGGCAGACACTTAACTGCTGTGCCACCCAGGCGCCCCAAATAAAATCTTTTAAAAAAATTAAAAATAAAAAGAACTTATCAAATGCAACACCCAAAAAAACAAATAACCCAGTTAAGAAATGGGCAGAAGACATGAATAGACACTTTCCCAAAAAAGACATCCAGATGGCTAACAGACATATGAAAAGATGCTCAATGTCACTTATCATCAGGGAAATACAAATCAAAGCCACAATGAGATACCACCTCACCTGTCAGAATGGCTAAAGTTAACAACTCAGGAAACAACAGATGTTGGTGAGTATGCAGAGAAAGGGAAACCCTTTTGCACTGTTGGAGGGAATGCAAACTGGTGCAGCCACTCTGGCAAACAGAATGGAGGTTCCTCAAAAAATTAGAAAGTAGAACTACTCTATGACCTAGCAATTGCACTACTAGGTATTTACCCAAAGTATACAAAAATGCTGATTTGAAGGGGCACATGCACCCCAATGTTTATACCAGCACTATGAACAATAGCCAAATTATGGAAAGAGCCCAAATGTCCATTGAGTGATAAATGGATAAAAAGATGGGGTATATATATAAAATGGATTATTACTCAGCCATCAAAAAGAATGAAATCTTGCCATTTGCAACGACGTGGATGGAACTAGAGTGTATTATGCTAAGTGAAGTAAGTCAGAGAAAGACAAATATCATATGATTTCACTTGTATGTGGAATTTAAGAAACAAAACAGAAAAACATATGGGAAGGGAAGGAAAATAAGATAAAAACAGGGAGCAAACCATAAGAGACTCTTAAATATAGAGAACAAACTGAGGGTTGCTGGAGGGGCTGTGTGTGGGGGAATGGGCTAAATGGGTGATGGGTATTAAGAAGAGCACTTGTTGGGATGAGCATTGGGTGTTATATGTAAGGAGTGAATCACTAAATTCTCCTGAAAGCAATCTACACTATATGTTAACTAACTTGAATTTAAATTATAAATAAAAAATAAATAAATATATAAATGTTACTGGATTTTTTGCAGAGAAAAACTTCATTCAGTTCTTAACAATAAAGCTTATACCACAATTAGGTTTATGAGGAAAAGTTAAGCTTTTCATAATTTTATTAATTATAAGGCTTTTTTCTTGTATGTTATGAATTTAAATTTTTTGTGCTTAATTTTTAGTTTTTAAAACTGAGTAGATTTGAAACAAGGTAAAATCTTTCAGAAGAGACTATCCAAGTTTATACTTTCTCTGTTTCCTTATTTTGACTTGCCTTTTATTATATATTTATTCCATTTTTTTAAATGATGCTGCATATTTAATGAAAGAATTTTTTTTTAAAAGGAAGTGTTGCCAATCAGTCTAAATTTGTTACAGTTAAAATTTGATGGTCTACAGACAATTTATAATCCTTTTCTTGTTATAATATATTGTCAAATTTATAGTAGTATCAGTTAGAAAGTTTATGGAAACATTGTTTAAGGTGGTTTAAAATAGAACTAAATCTTTAATTTGAATTTGATGGCACCTGTTTTCATTTTGTTCCCCCGGCAACACCACGGGTACCAGAATTGCCCAAAGACCACCCTGGTTTTTGAGAAGAATGAAATCATTCTGAGTTTTTTTTTTTTATTTCATCTTTTTACTGACTAAATATTTAAACAGAGTTATAAAACATCTGTCAGAGTTTGTGAACTCACTTTGGAGTAAAAGAGTTTAGGACACACAATTGGAAGTTTTGCGTAAAAATCCCTGAGTAATTTTAGTTTGTCTTTCTTAGTTATGCTAAAATTTTTATTAGAATTAGAATTAGAAATTAGAAAAGTAATTGACAGCAACAAGAAAAGAAGTTTCTGGACTTAGAAAATCATCTTGGAAAGCTATTCCTCCTTTCGTTTATTTACTGACAGTTGAGTTTTGTTTTTGTTTTTGTTTTTTAAAGGCAGCATGATCTTTTTTTTCTGGTAAGTTCTGAGGAGTCGAGGTATGTGCATTAAGATTTATACTATTGAGACTCCTGTGGGAGAGAGGTAAAGCTGACACAAATGTTACCTTTTCTAATAGGGTCTGCATTACTTTTTTCCCCTGCTGTATCGTTAATTCATGTGTTTGGGGACATCATGAAATGTCATTATTCTGTCTGTTTTGGTTGTGGGTAATTGAGACATACATGCAGTGAAACAAGTGGCTGAAAGTTATTAATTTTCTATGTCCAGAGAGCAGAATTGAGTGTCTTATAAACCAGCTATGTTAGATTAACATGTATTCTTTTGGCAGTTTCCTTAATCAAGTGGGATTTATTTCTATATTTTCCGAAGGAAAATTCATATGGGAAAATTTTGGTTTACTTTGAAAGAATTGGGTGTACAGACCGGAGAATCTTTGTTTTATTTAAATTTGCCTTCCTTTTTTTTTTTTTAATAGGTTCTATCCGGCCTTGGAAAGAATAGAATTTCATAATAATTATAGTAATAATAAATAGACTTTTTACTAGTGTGAAGCATGAATTCTAGTCCTTTCAGCAGTCTTACGAAGGGGAGGTATGATTGTGTGCTGTATTTTGTATGTCAGGAAAAATTGGATCTGAAGGAGAAAGTACTACAGACTATGGGACCTTTCTCCAACCTTAGAAATACAACCAGGGATATTGCACGTTATACATTTTTAGGTCTGCTGGAAATTTTGTGATTTTGAGGCCTTTTTAACATATTCGCAGGCTATTAATAACTGAGTGTTATCTCAGCTTTACTTTTTCAGTTTAAAAAATTCAGGTTTTCACTTTTTAATCTATAGCTTAAAAAAATCCCTTGAATATTGTTAATTCGTCCCATAAGATAATAAAAGTTTAGTATCTCTCTCTTTTCTACATATGGAGTAGAGGTGTACATATGAATCATAGGTCTTGCTGTTTAATGTACTGCAAAGTTACTTGTGGATTCCAGGTCAGAATTTGAAAGAAACTCATTTTTTGATTGTAAAACTTTTGGAACCAGTCTCCATATTTTCACTGGGTCCCGCTTTATTGTAATAGAAGAAACTATTTTGAAGAACAAGCTACAAAAATTAAGAACTGTATTATATTGTTATTTCCTTGTTTTTACTAAAGATTAATGTTGGTATTTCAGTTTTCTTAGATTATTAATTCAGATATTTGATTTGGCTATAGAAAATACAAAATTGAGCGGCTTCTCCATAGTCTGTTACTGTACAATGTGCTTCATCCTTTGATGCATTTTTCACACATTTATTAACCACCACCTGCCTACTCCATGCCAGGCACAATGTGTAAACGGAGGGATAAAAAGAATGAAAAAACAATCCTTGTGCTTGTGTAGGAGTGGTTGTAGGTATAGACATGGGTCCTGAGGGAAAGGAAGTCTTTGCTGGAGTAGAGATGAGGTGGTAGTATAATATAAAGTTTTTCTAATCGGAGAAAAGTAGCATGTGTAAAAGGAAACATAGAACATTTCAGGGTCCTGAATAGCTCCCAAGGGCTATAGCATAGTGTATGGGTATAGATCATTTATATATGTGCTGGTGCTAATGCTGGAGAGAAAAATAGTGATCATGTCATGAATTTTATCATGGGAACTGGAATTTTATCCTGGAATATTAATTTCTTTTTCCTGAATATTATGAGGAGCCATTGGAAAAATTAAAGCAGAGTGATGGGATCTAAGGTGGGTTTTTGTTTGTTTGGTTGGGTTTTTTTGTTTTGTTTTGTTTTGTTTTGGTTATATCACTAATGGCAGAAGTATAGGAAATGGATTAGGGTGGAATGGGACCAGATTTAGGAAGACCTAGTTAACTAGGAAGCTCCTGATAGTCAAGGTGAGAAATAACAACTGAGGTTAAGTTATTAGCTGTGGTAATAGAAAGGGACAGATTCAAGAGTTGTAAAATGAACAAGATAAGGTTAGTGTTTTAAAACCACATTGAGTCAAGGGGCATCTTGGTGGTTCAGTCGGTTAAGTGTCTGTCTTCGGCTCAGGTCATGATCTCGGGGTCTGGGATCAAGCCCTGCATCAGGCTCCCTGCTCAGCGTGGAGTCTGCTTCTCCCTCTCCCTTCGCAGCTTCCCCCTGCTCCTGCTCTCTGTCTCTCAAATAAATAAATAAAATTCTAAAAAAAAAAAACCCCACATTCATCCAAAATATCAAATTCTAAGTGTAACTATCTGTCTGTGATATGTGACACATAGAAGTATATTTCATCCACCACGTTTTGAAGCATTTTATTTTCAAAGATGTCTTTATTATATTTTGTTTATCTCTTCATTGTCTCCATTTTAGAAGTGAAGTGGAAAACCCACTTTTTAAATATAAGTATAATTAATGTCAATGTTATATTAGTTTCAGGTGTACAACATCGTGATTTGACAGTTCTACACATTACTCAGTGCTCATCCCGATAAATGTAGTCACCATCTGTCACTGTACAACATTATTACAATATTATTGACTGTATTCCCTATGCTGTACTTTCCATTTTCATGACATTTATTTTATAACTGGAAGTTCATTGCTTTTTAGATTCCACATATAAGTGAATCGTATGTCATTTGTCTTTCTCTGACTTATTTCACTTAGCACAATACTCTCTAGGTCCATCCATGTTGTCTCAAATGGCAAAATCTCATTCTTTTTTATGGCTGGGTAATATTTCAATGAATATATATCACACCATCTTTATCTGTTTGTGTATTAGTGGACACTTGGGTTGCTTCCGTATCTTGTCTATTGTAATTAATGCTGCAGTAAACACAGGGGTACATACATCTTTTTGAATTGGTGTTTTTGGTTTTTTTGGGTAAATACCCAGTAGGGGAATCATTTTTAGAAATACTCTTTTCCACAGTAGCTGCACCAGTTTACATTCCCACCAACAGTGCATGAGGGTTCTTCTCCATATCCCCTCCAACACTTGTTATTTCTTGTCTTTTTTGACACTAGCTATTTTGACTAGTGTAAGCATAATATCTCATTGTAGTCTTGATTTGCATATCCCTGACGATTGGTGAAGTTGAGCATCTTTTCATGTGTCTTTTGGCCCTCTGTATGTCTTCTTTGGATGAATGTCTTTCCTTCTCACCCACTAATTTTCTTTATCTCTATGTTTTAGCTTATTTAGGGCTATAAAGCATTTGTCTTCTTTGTTCTTTGGAAGTCGCATTAATGGTTATATTTTATAACTGTTTTGCTGCTATATTGCTATATTATACATTTAGAGATCTTTAAATTATTAGTTTCTTTAGATATTCAACTGATTGGATATTTTTAAAAAACCTGGCACTTTACCAGTTTAGTAATTACCAATAATGAGGCCAATAAATTATTTTCCAATAGCGTCTAAACTGCACTGTACCGGTTTAGATTATAGCACCTAACGTTGCCTCAGGGCTTGTGACATTATAACTTTTCAACTGAGCAATGCTTAATTTGTTATGAAAGTGAAAGAAAAGTTAACTAATTCCATCAAAATGTGCTGCTGACATCTGTTTCTGATACAATTTTAGTAATATGATAAGAATTAAAAGCATTGTGTGATTACTGGTTTCTGATTCCCATGATAGTAAACTGTCAATGACTTGTCCTTCCTTTGTAAATCATTTATATATGTGAGGTGTTATTCAGTCCAGATGGAAAAGAAATATAGTGCTAAGGGACACTAAAGCAATAACTGAGTTTCTTTCTGACATTAATTTTCTTAGATTACTTGTTAAATTCGTTAAATAAGCTATATTTCATTCCTTGAATTTTATAAAATAATTAAAAATTGGAAGAATTTTTAATATTTTATTTATGACTTTTTTTTGTAAAACCACATAATATTTTAACATATATAGGTCAGTATTTTCATCCATTTTTCACTCTATATCATATGCTGAGTTGCTTAAATCTTCATTAAGTTACTGGTATTGGAAGAAGAGATATATGGCCTTTGAGATCAAAATTTATTTGGAGGTAATAAAGATAGAGATGAATATTCTGGAAACCAACCAAGTTCTGAAGAAGAAGAAAGCAATTCAAAAGGAGATACTTGATTAAGGTGATGGAAAAAAGAAGAGTGGTATTAGGGAATGACATGAAAGAAAAAGAGTCAAATAGAAAGGGAAGAAAAATGGGTGAGGTGCTTAACAGAGGGTGAAGGTAATTTCTATTGAGAAAGGAGAAGAGAATGGGAGCCTAGAAGGAGTTACGGTTCTCAGCTTCTTACATAGGTGAGATGGTTGCCTTTGATCTCTCAGAACCAGGAATAGCTGTTTGATCAGGTATTTTAGGATCGCTTTAGATTGCTATTGTTGCTGAGCAACTTTGTCATTGCCGTGTCCACTAGGGTTATCGTAAATGTCACCCCGTAGACACTGATCTCAGCAACACATGCTTTTCAGTTAACTCCTTAGGTTAGTCTCCTTGACTTGAATCAAACATATTTGGCCCCAAAGCCCATTTTCTTTTCATTGCCCAGTCCAGCTTGATAGGAAAGCACTTGTCTAGATTTATCTTATATCCTACAGTTCTGCTGGATTCATATATTATCTGTTCTAAGTTTGTGTTTGTGGCTGTGTCAGTTTATGATTATGCCGTTTGTACAAATTTATGTTTTTATTTCTTCCCCCTTTTTTCCTGTTGTGACTTTAGGTAAGATATTCTCTTAAACTTCACTTTCCTCAGATACAAAGTGGACATAATAGACTTACTGGAATCACAGGCTTACTGGAAGAATTCAGTGAGAGATTGTGTATAAAGGATCTAGTAAGATGTTGATACAGTGGGGCAATATACAGACATTTTAGTCTTATTTCTATTTATATTTCTGGTTTTTTTTAAAGATTTATTTATTTATTTGAGAGAGAGAGAGCATGAGTGGGGTGGGGTTGTGGGAGAGGGAGAGAGAATCCAAACCAGACTCTGTGCTGAGTGCGGAGCCCAACATGGGGCTTGATCTCCTGACCCTGAGATCATGACCAAAGCTGAAACCAAGAGTCAGATGCTTAACCCACTGCGCCACCGAGGCACCCTTTGTTTCTATTTTTATTGAGAATGTGTCTGTTTCTGCATTTTGTATAATTCTGGTGGTTGGTTTTAGAAGTCTTTTAAAATCACATTGACATATTCACAGTATCTTTTTTTAGCATTTTAATTCTAAACACTTTATCAATTCTTAACATTTTAATTAAAACATTTTTCTATCGATGTGTGGAATTGTTTCAGCCACATAATCTAAGGTTGACTCTATGGATATAATACAATTTTTATTTTAATTCTAACAATCTCATAGAGTTGTTTAAGATTGGATGAGTTGATATATGTTCAGTTGTTAGCACAGTACCTGGCACTTAGAAAGCATTGTATGTGGATTAATTACTGTCACCATCATTATTTTGCCATCATCATTAGAGGTCCTTCCTGACTACTGTCTTATCTATGTGAGTGCATGTGTGTGTGTGTGTGTGTGTGTGTGTGTGTATACACACACATGAAATAGCACTTATTCTATTTCACCATCATTTTCCTTTCCCTGCCTTATTGTTTTTTCTTAGTTCTTAATAACTTTATTTATTTATTTATTTATTTATTTATTTATTTATGTGTTTATTTTCTGTCTTCCTCAACTGTAATATATATTCTTTAAGGCAAGGACTCTGTTTTTTCCATGGTTTATCTCTAATACCGACAATAGGGCATGTTACATAGTGTAAATTTTGACGAATGAGTAAGTGAGCCAACCAATATCCCATTCACCTGTCAGAGTGGTTGATATTTCAGAGATTCACAGAACATATTCTCATACTCCACTTGAAGAAAATACTTCAGGAAATTTTACTAGAGAGCAAATGAATCAGAACTGAGGCCTCAAAAGAATATTATAAAGAAAAGAGGAAACAGTTATAAGCAATGAACATTTCAGTATATATTACCAAATTCAAATGACTATTGATAAGGTGAGTTATGCTAAGTAAGAATCCTTGAAATGCAAAGGACATACTAATTAATAGCCTTTAAATAATTAACCATGAGTGAGTGAAAAGGAGATACATCAGATTGAAATCGTAAGATTCATCAAATTGAAAAAAGAAAGTTATATCAATAGATGCTGACAAAATGTTTGATAAAATTCAACAGCTTCTGGCACCTGGGTGGCTCAGTCCATTAAGCGTCTGCCTTCCGCTCAGGTCATGATTCTGGGGTCCTGGAATTGAGCCCCACATCAGGCTCCCTGCTCAGCGGAGAACCTGCTTCCTCCTCTCCCTCTGCCCCTCCCCCTGCTTATGCTCCATCTCTCTGTGTCAAATAAATAAAATCTTAAAAAGACATTTCAACTTTCCCAAAGTACATAAATGTAATAAAGTACATAAAAAACAAAGAAAAAAAGCAAACATTATTTTAACATTTAGTTAAATGCTGAAGCCATCTCTAATAACAGTTATGCCCTCTATAATTATTATCCAATGTTTTGTGTGTTCTAGCATGTTCAGTAAGACAAAAAATAGGATAATTAGTATAAATTAGAAAATAAGAGAAAAAATGCATTTTGCTTTATTGGCATTATTGTATGCCTAGAAAATCCAAAAGATACTAGTAAAAGATTAACAAAATTCATAAGAGGATTTGGTAAACAGCTATATAAGATACACAGGAATTAGTAGTCTTTCTCAGTACTGATAATGTAATGACAGAAAATTGGAAAAGATAAGTCAGAGTAGTTTTAGAAACTAGAAAATACTTAAGAATGAATTTAATAAAGGAAGTATAGTTCTATATGAAGAAAGCTATAAAATCGCATTGGAAATCTTATCCTTGCTGTCACATGTATTGTCTTTTTAATTTTGGCCACTCTAACATGGGAGTGGTAGTGTCTCACTATGGTTTTAATTTGTAACTGAAATAAAGAAAAAAAAACTTGCTGGTTTTATAAAATACATTCCCAATTCCTTTTTATCCTTTTTATGTCATAATTCCTCTTTATCTAAAATTAGTAGAAAAACGTTTATCGTACTTCTAATAGAAATTTCATCAGAGTTTATGTAGGAATTGATAAAAATAACGTTAATGTTTGTTGACCAAAAAAATTAAGAACAAAAAGGGATAAGGAGTAAATCTCCATTCCAGATATGAAAAGATACTGTAAAGTCACTATAACCAAAATAGTATGGCACTGGCATATGTCTTATGAATATAGAGGTCAGAAATAGATTCTGGTATAAATGGGAATTTAATTGGTAAAGGTAAAAATTTTAATTCACTGGGAAGATGATAATCATACTGTTAAGACATATGTATGCAAGAGAAAATGGAATCTTTGGTCTGTTTTAAGACCTAAATAAATTTTAGATATACTAAATACTTAAAACAAATGAAAAATAAAAATTCTATACCATATGTATAATTTAGAAGTTGGGAAGAAATTTCTAATTAACACAGGAAAACCAGAAGTTACAAAGAAAAGATAAGTCTAATCACGTAATAATTAGAAACTTTTGTGTGGGATCCTGTAAACAAAATCAATAAACAAACAGTAGGTTGGGAAAGAACATTTGTACCTCAAATGACAGACAAATGGTTGATATTTAAGGTATAGGAAAATTTACAAATTAATAACAAAAAGATAATCCAGTATAAACAAAAAACAGATAAGAGATATGAATAGATAGTTCACAGAACAGCAAATCCACATAGCCAAAAAACACATGATCAATAGTAGTTAAGGAAATTCAGATTGAAGTAACAATGAGATATCATGTTATCCAAGTTAAAAAGACAGGACATTCAGTGCTGGTGAGAAATCAGAGAAATGGGCATTGGCGGAAGAAATGTGAAGTTTACAACTTTTTTTTTTTTTAAGCAATTTGGCATTTTCACTCCTGAAAATCTATCTCATAGAAATGCACCAATATGTAAGGATATATGTATATTTTTATGTTAGGATCTTTTTGCAGTATTGTCAGTAGTGGTAAAAAACTGGAAACAAAGAGGGAAAAGTTGAATACTTTTTTTTTTTTTAAGATTTTATTTATTTATTCGACAGAGATACAGACAGCCAGCAAGAGAGAACACAAGCAGGGGGAGTGGGAGAGGAAGAAGCAGGCTCATAGCGGAGGAGCCTGATGTGGGGCTCAATCCCATAACGCCGGGATCACGCCCTGAGCCGAAGGCAGACGCTTAACCGCTGTGCCACCCAGGCGCCCCTAAAAGTTGAATACTTTTGATAACATTTCAGCCATGTAACATTATGCAGCCATTAAAAAGACTGAAGTTCTGTCTATACTAGCTGATGTGGTTGTATTCCACTGCCTGCTATGAAATGAGAAAAATACAATGTAGAGAATTGTATGTGACCTTATCCCCCAAGAAACAAAACAAAATCTTCAAACTTCTGTGTGTGTTTGTGATTATACAAGGAAGGAAAATAAGGTATGGAGCAGTACACCTAGCGTTGTGGGATGGGCTAGGAGAAAGATTTGAAAATGGAAAAGTAGGAGCCGAGGACAAGACTCACTTAGTTTCAGGCTCATCTTTGAACAAGGGCTCAATTAGAATACTACCAGTGCAGTAATAAAAAGGCTGAGGCAAAGAGCAGACCTCCTGATACACACTGGGTGTACGGGACGCACATAAAAGGTTTGGAATTGCATATGCCTTTTCTAAGAATGTTAGCCATAGTTTATTACAGGTTATTAACAATTTATTAGGAAGAAAGCATTAGAAAAGGATATCAGAATGTACCCGTGTTCATTTTGAAGGTGCTGTGGGAGGGAACCACACATAGACCTAGGGAGACCATTCCAGACAGAAGGAATAGTCAGTAGAAAACTTGTTGTGTTTGGGAAATAGCAAGAAGGCCACTGAAGCTAGAGCAGAGTGGTGGAGAGGGAAAGAAGCAGGAGATGAGATCTGAGAAGTAAGGGAGGTGTTGGTGATAGTAGGTTCAGATGAGGAGGAGCGCCTTGTAGACGATTTTAGGCCCTTGCCAGTTATTGCAGCAAAATGATAAGATCTGACCATGTTTCAAAAGGATAACCCTAGTTTGGTGGAGAACACACTGTGGCTGGGGATGGGCAAGGGTAGAAGTGAAGAGACCCGTTGGGAGGCTAGTGCAGGAGTCCAGGTGAGGGACGATGGTGGCACACACTTTACTTTTCAGCATTACCGTGCCATCTACCTTTCTTCTGTCAGTATTTACTGAGTATCAGGTCTTTCTTCAAGCACTGGTAATTCAAAGATGAATGAATCAGACACACTGTCAGGCCTAAAGTAGCTCACAGTTTGTAAGTATGACATTATTATATTGGTGCTTGCAAATATTCATTTGAAGTTTATTTTTTATTTATTTTTTATTTTTTTATTATTTTTTTAAATAATTTTTATTTTGTTATATTAGTCACCATACAGTACATCCTGTTTTTTGATGTAATGTTCCATGATTCATTACTTGCCTATAATACCCAGTGCACCATGCAATATGTGCCCTCCTTAATACCCATCACCGGCCTATCCCAGTCCCCCACCCCCCTCCCCTCTGAAGCCCTCAGTTTGTTTCCCAGAGTCCACAGTTTCTCATGGTTCATTTCCCCTTCTTTTTACCCCCCCTTCATTCTTCCCTTCCTTCTCCTACTGATCTTCCTATTTCTTATGTTCCATAAATGAGTATCTTTGCTATAGTTTAATGTGTAATTTAGTATTTAGCAAGAAAATGCTTCTCGTGCATTGTATATATATATCATTTAGCCTGTAACAGCTTTATACACTTGAAAAATGCTCTTATTTACTCTGTAGTATCTGACATACGCAATTATTTCTTAGACCTTATGTGTTCCTCTAAGCTGAAAGTCTAGGTTTAACATTTTTTTGTGAGGTACAGTATTTTTTATCAACATATTTTTGTATAATCTAAAAATGTTTTGCCCCTAATACCACCATTTTCCCAGAATCCCTACATCTTTAAAGGTCTCTTTAATGAGCAAGAGGGTGGCCACCCTGCTAAGACATTAGTGGTGATTTTTGATTAGAAGTTGATATTTAAATCTCTGCATCTGGTTCTGTTGTATAAATGAGACTCTCTGGTTCAGTAGAGCAAAACAAAAATTGAAATGTTTTGAATAATCTCAGTACCTGTAATTGTCTATAAACAATCAATTCCAATTTTATGAACTCCCAAATCTTTGGTACACCGAGGGTTGTACTAATAACTGTTGTAATTGGTCTTTGTGGCTGTGTGTTTAAATGTTGGAAATGGGACTTTAATATGAACATGCAGTAAATCTTAACCACAGAGGCACACACAGGTTCCAGTATAATAGAGAGCAGGAAAGAGACACATGTAAACAGACATATTCCTCATCTTAATATGTGGAGCCATACTTCCATAGAATTGCATTCAGTGTTTACATAGAAAGAGCTGGCAATGAAAAACTGCTGTTCCTATGGTTTTACTGTGTATTTTGATCTCTAGGTTATTTACTTTTTCCAAATGTGTAGGGGTGATATTAAAAGATGCTGGTATCAGTTAATTATTTAATTGAAGTAATAAAAAGTTATATAATTGGGGGGGTGGCACAGGCCTTTGTTTATATTAGGAGAAAAAGGTTATTGTTGAAAAAGAAGATTTTAAAATAATAAATAATTTTGGATAAGAGATTGTTAAACGTGAAAGAATGAAAGACATGGATAGTTTAAAGCTTAAGTATGATGTGATATTGTAATTTCTATTGCATTTGGGACACTTGAGCCATATGAATGTCTTATAGTATTTGGTGATAGCACATTTCTGTACAGCACAGGGAGCTCAGTTTTCTCAGAAGCTTTTCTAATGATTTAGAAATTTTAAACACATTCAATGTAATGGATGTTGATGCCCGTTTAATATAAAGAATGCCACAAAACATCAAAATTTTTATTTTATTTCTTAGTCTATGAATTTTTCTCTCAAAAATATGTGTTTATTAGTAGCAGTTTATAGAAGTGAGAGCTAATAGATGTGTGTATACAGGTTTTCAGTTTTATTCAAACTTTGACTTCTAAAATCAGAGTTTTTGATTTCTCTTCATGTTAAGCTTCTAAAAAGTAATAAAAAGACGATTATTGACCAGAATAAGGAAGTAGATATTTTACAAGATGGGGAGGTTTAATTTATGTGAAATAATCTGGAACTATACTTTTGAAGAAACATTAATTGAATTCCTTAGCAGTAATAAAATCTAACTCATATTCTCTCCAGGTTCTAAATAATAAGTTTATTTATTCAGTCAATAAATAGTTATTGAGTGCTGGGCCCTGTTCTATGGGCAGGAGATATAGCACTTAGTAAAACAAAAATTCTTGTCTTCATGGTGTTTGTATGCCAGTTGGAATTAGGCAGATAATAAATGAAACAAGTACAGTATGTAGTATTAGATGGTGAAGTGCTTTGGAAAATGCTAATGAGGGATGTCAAGATCTGGTTGCACTTTTAAATACCATAGGGGAGGTCATGTAAGAAGGAGACATTTAAAGAAAGGTCTGAAGGACACAAAGGAGTGAGCCATCTGGATATCTGGGGGAAGAACTCTTTGGTTAGAGAGTACAAAATCTAGGAGATGGGGATATGCCTGGCTCTTAGAGGCTTATCTTGGAGGCCAGTGTGGCTGAAGTGAGCCAGGGGAACAGTAATAGGAGATGAGATAATTGAGGTAATAAAGTTGTTATGAAGATCTCAAGATATGCTTATTTTTTCCTTAATTGTGCTTTTTGAAATATTGTCAAATAGTTCTTATACTTGCCACTCGAGACTGATAAGAATACTGCAGAGTATGTTTAAACAATTTTGGATAACCTTATACCTGAGATTTTGTTCTTTCATTCCTCTCTCTCTTATTTTCAACAAGGACATTAACTGTGTTAGATCATTTCAAATATGTATCTATAGGATGGTTAAAATAACCGTAAGAGGAGAATTAGTAGTCCTCAATACTATATTCTCTGTGGGAGTGAAAGGCTATGAAATATAGTCAAAGATCCCTAATATCCTGTTCAGAACCCTGTGTTCAGATAGATTTGGTTTATGTTCCAGCCCAGACTCTGTACCACCTTGGGGAAATTATATAATCTCAGTTTTCATATGTACAAAATAGGGGAATAAAAATATCTACTTTACAGGGCACTTTGGGGCGTCAGTCGGTTAAGCGTCTGCCTTTGGCTCAGGTTGTGATCCCAGGGTCCTGGGATCAAGTCCCACATCAGGCTCCTTTGTTCAGTAGGGAACCTGCTTCTTCTCCTCTGCCTGTTGCTCCCCCTGCTTGTGCTCTCTCTCTCTCTGAGATAGATAGATAGATAGATAGATAGATAGATAGATAGATAGATAAAATCTTAAAAACAAATAGCTACATTCCAAAGATGTAACCCTTAGAAATAATCTATGTAAAGGGTCTTCATAGTTCCACTCCCGCTGGGGACACTTCGTAAGTGATCACTAATGTCTTCGTATGAATAAGAGATAAGGATGGTATGGGTTAATGAGGCCCATTTAACCTAGAAATTTTACAGAGTTGTTTCCGTTGTCATCCTGAGAGAACCTTTTTCTTGACTACTAACAGTTGGCAAAATGGAGATATTTGAATTTTCCCACCCTTTTCATTTACCGTTGAAGATGCTAACGGGACACAGATTATGAAGGTAGGGTAAGGTAGCACCTTGATTAACCTCTAGAAGAGCTGTCATGGAGTTGGATGTAAAATTTTGTTGTTGTCCTAGGGATTCCTGTTCTCAAGATCGAACACTTATATTTGGTCAATGTAAGCAGAAAGAATTGTAGTCTTTGCGGTGGTGTACCCAGTAACATCTGCACAGAGATGCTTTCCTCTCTATTCCCATAGCACTTTGTAATGCTTTTGCTACCATTTACATTTGTGTATTGCAGCATTGCGTGATCATTTGTATTGAGGATTTGTTGTTGCTGCCATAATTAGATTGAATATTCTTTAAGGAAAGGATAATGTCTTCATCTTTGTTTTCTTGGCGTGAGGCCCAGGGATGGTAAAGTAGTACTACCTATTACCACCTAGTGAAAGCTCCATGAGAGCAGGAAATTTTTATTTCTTTCATTCATTAATGCGTGTTAACACTAGAACAGTGCTTGACGCATAGTAGGTACTTAATAGATATTTGTTAAATGAATAAATATTATATACCAAAGGTAGAACCTTTAATATTTAAGAATATTTTTTCTGGTATTAGACTGGTTCAGCATTTGACAAAGTGGTCTAGAATGGATGCTTAAATTAGTAGATAAGCTACAATAGAATTTGCAGTCAGCTGACAACTTTGCTTTAGAGTAGCTCCTGGTTTGGAGGGCAAAAACTTAACCAATTTGGATCTTTAGTTTAATAAGCAGTGAAGTGGTCAAAAGTTAATTCGCAGGAGAGAAAAATGAAAATGAAAGATCTAAATATTTTACAGATTCAATAACCAGTCTGTTATTAAATAATACTTAAACGTTTTGTGTAAGTATTCCCTAGTAAGGGAAATCCTCCTGTGCGAAAGTATAGTGCTGGGAAATTCATGAATTGTAAACTACAAGGTTAAAGTAGTAAGTGAAGGAAATTAGGAAAGTATTTGGAAAGTCATGTGACTAAATCTATAGTATTGCTCTTAAATATTTAAGATTAGTAAATAGTTTAATTGTCCTTTTTGTTTCATGTTTTTACAGTGAACTAGAAAATAGATTCTATAAACGTTAATTAAACACATATTTTCTGAGAATAAAGGTATTTTTAAAAGTTTGATAATAATACTACGTTTATACAGGAATTTGTTAGGTTTAGTATATTTATAGAGATGGAAATATGAGCAATTGCCAAGAATAATTAACTGAAGTAAATTATATCAGAATATTCCTTTCAACGAGATGCTTTTGGGTTTTTTAATTTGATACTCTAATAAACTAATGAAGGTTTTTCAATTATGATGTTATTTATTGGCAACCATGAAAATGTCAAAAATAATATTTTATAAGGAAAATCGTATTATAAAATAGGTTGGGAATAAATCTAAATTTGTTGAAATTAATACTGGGAACCTTTCATTAGTACATCATTAAATGTTACATTTTATACAACACATTTGTTTCACTAAATTATAGAACTACAAAGAATTACCTTCTTTGAAAACTTGTCACAATTTTGAATAAATGGAATATGTAATAACGTAGGAAAATTTAAAAGAGGGAAGATTGTTAAGAATTTTTGAAGATTTGGAAGCCTTCAGCTGGGAGCATTCTTTCTTCTCTTAAATGAGGAACCAAAATTTGGAAATTGAAGAAATACAAATCCTACTTTATTTCTTGCTATGCAAAGTTAATAAAGCTTTAGCTAACATGGAAAAGCACTTAAAAAGCTATCAAAGATATCGGTGACCTTATATCAAACCTAATTATAGAAGCATAAATAATTATTATATACCATTTGGTTTTGAAAAGCAAATGAAGAAGCACAAAAGTATATTTTCTCCCAAAACATTAGCAGTCACGCAGCTGACCGAAAGTAGTAAACATATGAAAATTTATTATGTGGCAGTTAAAAAATTCTTTGTCTAGGGGCGCCTGGGTAGCGCAGTCGTTAAGCGTCTGCCTTCGGCTCAGGGCGTGATCCCGGCGTTCCCGGATCGAGTCCCACATCGGGCTCCTCCGCTGGGAGCCTGCTTCTTCCTCTCCCACTCCCCTGCTGTGTTCCCTCTCTCGCTGGCTATCTGTCTGTCACATAAATAAAATCTTAAAAAAAAAAAATTCTTTGTCTAAATTAAGCATCCACAGTGCCATGTCATTTTCAAGAAAGGAAGGGCAAATTTTAGCTTTGAAACTGAGGCAATTAAAGTATTGTATTTTAAAACCCCATCTATTTTAGGCAAATTAATATCTGCATTGTAATTTTTAGAATATTGTTTCTACAGACTAGAGTAACTATTGCATTTGTATAGTTCTGTGCATCGATTTTATAACACTAACCCTTTCCCATAATATGTAGTGATATATTTTAGACCATAAACCTGTTTTGCCTATTGTTAGTTTTTATTTAATATTTAAAACATTTGCTGTTTTCTAAAAATATAATGACTGCTTTGAATATGATTTTTATGTAACCAGCATTTCATTGTATGTTATTTTTAAGTTTTTGAGACTAGTGCTTATTAATTTAATGATGAGCAAGGACTCTTTAAATATTTGAGTGAAACTGACATTTTTCGCTACCTCTTCTATGCTCCATGTGTTTAACTCTTTTGGCTATTTGATAAAGTTTAAAGTGTTTAGTTTGATAATGTATGTGTATTTTGCCTAATTTATCCATTCTGCTTTTCTATTTAGAAATACTTAACTGGGCTGTTCTCACACTGTAAAGTCATTACTGCCTCTCTGTCTTTGCTGGTGTTATTATCCTCCACCCCTTGTCTCTCGGTTATCTTCTTAGTATGAATAGCACAGTAAGTGCCTACTATGAACCACACTATTCTCTTGCCCCAGTGCCGGTATACACCCTGTTTTCCTGGTCTCGTTCATTATCTGCCTCTTTATGAAATCTTTCTGTCAGCTGTTGTAAGTAGATACATGAAGTAAGCTCTTGAGTTTCTGATTCTCTCAGAGGTTAAACATTTTCTATGAATGACTTGAAGAAAGCATATTTTTCATACTTGTAGATGTAAACAAGAAAGTAGGGATAGTAAGTATTATTAAATGGCACAATCAGGATATAGAAAAGTCTTGCAGGACTGGAGGAGATAATGCTAAGTGAAATAAGTCAAGCAGAGAAAGACAAATATCATATGATTTCTCTCATCTATGGAACATAAGAAATAGGATGATCGGTAGGGGAAGAAAGGGATAGAGAAAGGGGGGGTAAATAGAAGGGGGAATGAAACATGAGAGACTATGGACTATGAGAAACAAACTGAGGGCCTCAGAGGGGAGGGGGGTGGGGGAATGGGATAGACTGGTGATGGGTAGTAAGGAGGGCACGTATTGCATGGTGCACCGGGTGTTATACGCAACTAATGAATCATCGAACTTTATATCGGAAACCGGGGATGTACTGTATGGTGACTAACATAATATAATAAAAAATCATTTAAAAAAAAAGAAAAAGAAAAGTCTTGCAGGATGAATCAATAGGTGGTAAGTACAAGAAGATAAAATTAAATGTATATTAAATTGAATATTCTCATACCCTCACCTCCAGTAAATGAGGATAGTCAGGGAGGTCAGCCCTGGGCAGAGACCTGGATTAATAGCAGTAGACATAAAAAGCATTTAGGAATTTGGTTGACAGTGAATTCCATATGCAGAAAAGTTTATGTGATCTAGGGTTGCTCTAGATATATTGTATTTTTATGTGTGTGGATAATAATACAGAGTTGACTTAAGGATACAAAGTGAATGAATAAACATTTGGCCTATCTTGTGTTAATGTTTATGCCCCAAGGCACTTACAATTGCATTTTTTTTAGAGTAGGAAGCACTTATATGGAGGAAATTTCTGATAGTATACTCTGTTGTCAAGAGTAGAAAAAAGATAGAAGCTTCAGAGATAGGTTCTAGGATATAAATTCCTTTTCATTGTGCTTCTTTCTTGTGCGTTTCTAAGTTGGTAAGGTTGGGCTTCCTGATCTTCAGTTGGACTGGATGTTCCCCATCCCACTAACCCATACATGGGACCACACTTTTCTCCTATACCAACTAAACATCCATCACTTGGCTGAGCTCTTCCCTTGGGGTGGGCTTGGTCCCTTGCCTGCCTGTCATAGTTCTGTGCTAGAGATGGTGCCACTGTTTCTTCCTCCTTAATCACCAGCTAACTTCTGCAGGCTATTGGCTCTGCTAATTCTTTGCAGAGAATATCAACTTTGTTAAAGGAAACTTTATTTCAGGGAATTTGTTATTATTGAATTATTTTATACATATTTTTTCTGTATTATTCTATATATTGAATATAAGCTAGATAGTATCCAAAGTTGAACCTACATTACTGAATACCAAAGAGAGTAGGAAATACTCTTTAATCTATAGTTGATAGCTACTTTTGAACATGAGATGGTGATAGTCTCCTTTTTCATTTTATCTGTTGTTTAAAGAAGTCACCTATACTCACCAAGTGCCTTCTATTCCCATTCTGTTTCAGTAATGACTTTATTGATTGTGTCACCTGTGCAGTAGTTGAAAATGGATATGAGTACACAATTTCAGGACCTCCCTGCTTCCTTGTAGATCACTTGGCCGTATGTAAGTGATTTAACAGTCATGCAGTCAGGATTTTCAGAGTAAATAATTTCCATCTCCATTACTGTATCTTTGTATTCATGAACACTTGCAGGAACATAATATTCCTTAGTGAAATTTATACAAGTTAAAAATATCAGGCTAGAAATAAATAACAAAAATTTAAAAAATCAGGCTAATTTAAACATTTGGAGACTTGATTTTTGTAGTAATGGTGAATGGTTTTTGACTTAAAACACCAGCAGTTAATAAAAGGTAAATATAGTGAAGAATAATTTTTTTTTGTAGGAGTGCAATCTGATTTCAGATTATGATTTTATGTAAATTTTAACTTATATTACAACTTTTTAAAGATTTTTATTTTTTAACCAAAATACATATTAGTAAGCAGAGTTTAAAAGGAGTAGTAAACCACCTTTCTTTACACAATAGACTCCTAAGAAAATGTTGAGTGCCAGCTCCTGATAAGGTGTCAAGAAAATTATTGTTTCTTTAGTTATGAATATTTCTTCCTGTTACCCAGTTTATCATGTGCCTAATTACATGGTGATGTAGCTTGATTTCAGAATACAAATACTGATGTTTGAAGTTCAGACCATAATGTCTTTTTTTCTGTGTGTCAGCTAACTCAGCGGTGTTACTTACTCATTTATAATTGTGATAAAAAAACAATTGATTTTAAAAGAATCAGACATTTTTAGGCAATATGCAGGGTCCTTCTTAGTAGCACCAAAATAAGACATTTGAGTTTGAGGAAGGGAAAACCATTATCGTGCAGCAGTGCCGTGCTCACTTTTACCTGAGTATGTATTTGAATTAGAATTTCCAAATGTGAGAAATCTGAAAGGAATGAAAAAGGCTAGTCCTTAATGTTAGCGTATGGTTGCTGTTAGCCAGAATGAAGTTCAGGCCATGATGCTCTGTAGCCACTGTATGACCTACCCAAAGGCAGTCAGAGCGCTCTTTCTTTGTCCCTTTCTTTCCTTCTTTCTTTCTCTCTTTTCCTTTCTTTCTTTTTCTCTTTCTCTCTCTCTCTCTTTTTCTTTTTCTTTCTTTCTTTCTCTTTCTTTCCCCCTCTCTCTCTTTCTTTTTTCTTTCTTTTTTTCTCTTTTTTAAAACTAATTGGCCCATGTTTAGTTTACTGAATGTCATCTGGACTCAGTAAAAAGCAAGTGACCTGCATTGAATTAGTGTAATTGTAATACAAACAGAATATCGCATAGTTTTGGTCTTATACAGGAAAGGAGAAAGTTGGAAAGATTTTTCTGTTTGATAAATAGAAACTGAAGATATGGGGATCCAGACCTGGTTCATACTTGATTTTACCTTTCATGTCTTTTTGTAAGATCAGTATTTGGACTTTCAGGCATTTTTCCCCTATGAAAGAATATTGGTTTTCCCTTTGAAATGTACTATGAAGGAAATTTTTTAAAATTTTTTTAATCATACAAATGAAGTATATTAAGTCATGGATCTAATTCCTCTTTAATTTAAGAAAGTTAGCATTGTCCAAAACGGAAGTTCTTTTCCACACTACTAGGATTGTCAGGAACTTGGCATGTTATTTTATCTTTATCATGACTAATATTTGCAAAGCCCCTTCAGATGCCATTTTATTAGTTTTTTATGTTTATTATATTCTGTTTCAGAGAGGCAATAACTACATTTACCAAAGGAACAAACTTTGTGACTTTGATCTTTAATTAAATCACTCAATTTGATTTTGAAAGTGTCACTTTAAAATGTAGTTATTTGGCATTCTGGAAGTTATATTCTGCATAACTTATACCCTTGTAGTAGGACACTGAAGGTAAAGGACAGTAGCTATAGATAAGTTAGATCTTCCTATTTTAATCTCTGAGAACCTTGTACTTTTTGTCATTAATGTTTATTTATGGAAATATTTATGTGATTTTGGGTTAATGTTTGTCTTCCCCATAGTATTGCATGTCTCAAAGGAGCAGGCACTGGGTTTTCCTTTTTTTTTTTTTTTAATTTGATATTCTTTACTGTGTAATACAATGCCTGGCATGTAATAGGCAGTAAATATTAGGTAAGTAATGTAAAAATAAATAAGGAAATTATTGAGATTAGTATTTACAAAAATCTGTTATCTAAACAACATTCAAGTACTCGTTAGTATAGTTTAATTGCAATGGTAGAATCCTGGCTTTTCTCCTCGCTAGTTTTATCACCTAGGGCAAATTTGTTTCTTCCATATCTCATTTTTTTCCGTATATAAAATGAGAATAATTATAGTCATTATCCTGAGTTCTTATGAGGATTAAGGGAAATAATTCATGTAAAACCCTTGTGAGATGCCCCACAAATGTTGATTGATAATATTATCATTGTTGTTCTCTTATTATTTTAGAGGTACTTTGGAATCATGGAAGGAATGTATGGCTTTATTGAGAGAATCGTATTAGGGAACCCTTCAGAGAATAGGTAATGTTCCAAAATCATATTCAACGATGAATAATTACACGATGGCTCATGGGCAAAGGGATCTATGTATGTGCCATGCCAAGAAGATTGTACCGCATTTTGCAAGTCATGGGGAAAGATGGGTTTGCAGTGGAAGTTGATATGCAGATTTACATTTTAGAAAGGCTGTTTGGCAAGCAGTATGCAGGAAAGACACCAGAGGTACATAGACCTGGCAGTCAGAATATCATGGTCTTAAAATGATGTCAATTTTGTATTGTCTTTGAATAAAAATTGATATAAAAATCTAAGTAATTATACAGATAATGCTAATCATATTTGCTGTTATTCAGAATGATTGCAAATACCACTACTGTCTACCATCTGCCAGGTGTTTTTATATTCATGTCACTTAACTCTTATATCGAGTTACTGTAATGAGGTAGTAGTTCTCAAAGTGTGGTCCCTAGACCGATAGCATTAATATCCTCTGAGCACTTGTTAGAAATGCAAATTCTTGGACCCCCATATCAGGCTTATTGAATCTGGAACTCGCTGAGTAGGGTTCAGCAATCTGCATTTTAACAAGCCCTCCAAGGAATTCTGATGCATAGTAAAATTTAAGAACCATTGCTTTATGTATATATTTATATAGGTGAGAAGACTGGGTTTAGTGATGTTAAGTAAGGGGTGAGATGTTTTTAAAAATACAGTGTAATTTCTCTAGGTTTTTAAAATTTAATATAGTAAGTGTAGTTTAGCAATTTTTTGACAGTAAACTCCTGTTTTCGTCTATTCTAAAATCAGAGATATTTCCTGATAGAAAATATGTTATCCTTAGGCTAATTTAGTGAACCAAAAGTATTCTCTATTTGTAGAGGCAGTATAGCTTATTGGTTCAAAACGTTGGCTTTGGAGCTATAGCGTCTGGGTTCATTGTCCAGCCCTGTCCTTTATTTGCTGAGTTTTCGAGGACAAGTTATTTAACCCCCCTATGCCCCAGTTTTTTGATGTATAAGGTGGAGTAATAATCCTTTATTGGGTTTTGGTGAGGATTGAAAGAAGTAATTTTTGTAAAGCCACTTAGTACATTTCCATACACATTGTCTATTTAGAGTAGATACAATACTAACAACGGTAATTATTACGACGTATAATATGTAAACATATCAAAATGTCCCTAACAAATTTTTGTTTAAAATAGTGCTAAGATAGCCTCAGCATGCCGGATGTTTATCATTTAAAAAATTTTTTTGCTTAAATGGCTATTTAAGTTCTTGAACTTTAAGGGCTTATTTCTCTCTTTTCTTGTTTAAGTAGAACGGCATGCTCCTTCCATTTTTGGCTTCCATCTTCTACCTGTTGCTTATCTCCTCTCTGTTATGGAACTTTACAGGCTCTGGTTCCTCTCATTTTAAGAAAGAAATGAACTTCCTTTGGGCTCATACTCTTCTTGACTTGCTGCTCTGTCTTACACTTTCCTTTCAGGGCCATGTGTGAAAAGATGTGCTGCCTCAATTTCCTCACTTTCCTCCCATTTACTCTGGAACAGACTTGGGCTGTTTTTCTCCACCACTCTACGAAAAATTTTCACAAACTTTTACTTCTATTTGGCATTGGTAACCATTTTCTTCTCCTTAAATCTCCATCCGATTTCTGTGTTATCTCTGTCCCCTGGCTTTCCCTTTATCTCTGTCTTGAGCTCTAGACTCCTTTCTAATTACCTACTTAGCTAATTCTTTTTCTGTACTGTCGTGAGAAACTTCAAATCCAATAGCTCCAAATCCGTCTTCACTGTTTTCTCATCATCCTGGTTTTACCTTTGTATTTTCTATCTTGGCTAATGGCACCACCATCTAACCAGTTGCCATGTTGAAAATCTGGAGAATGTGCTTCATCTGTCCAGTCTTCCACCATTAGGCAATCACCAAGGTTTATTGCTGCTGCCTCCTAAATTTCTTGCAATTCCTTTCCTTACTATTTAGTTACTTTGCCACCAAGCTAATTCAAGTCTCATTATTCACCAATATCCACCTGTGTTACTTCCTTAATGTGTCCCCTTCTTTCCATTTACATTTTATTTTTTTATTTCAGACCTCAGAATTTTTCTTCTGGATTTCTACAATAGTCTCCTAGTGTTTGGTTTCACTCCCCTTTCCAGAGTGTTCTTCATGATACTGCTAGATTGATCATTCCAAAATGAAACACAGATCATATTACTCCCTTACTTAAAATCCTCCCATTAAAAAGCAATTTCTTTCATTTGTCTCTAGGTTAAGAGCCAAACTCTTAAGGGTGTTATGCAAAGCTTTGGGGCTCTGCCTACCTCTTTATTTATGTGATATCCACTTTCCTTTAGCCATACTATTACTTGCAGATACTTTAGATTCTTACTGCTGCTTTCCACTAAATGTTACTTCTCTGTACCTGCATTTTCTCCCATCTCTCTTCTACAGTCCAACCTGGGAACCTTTCCTTTGGGCTTCCTTAGCATCCTGTATACCTCAAGATCATAGAATTTATCAGACTCTATTGTACTTTGTTTGACTATAAATTTATTGAGAGCAGCGTGGGTAACTTTCATCTCGTGACTTTAGTGTCTCCCTAGAATACAATGCTTTGTGACATAGGAGGTATAAAATAAATGGTTAGTGCATATATATAAAAAGTTGAAGTACATAATTTTTATTTGCATTTTGATAAGTAGGAAGTTTGAGGTTGGCATGTATATATTGTATATCACCAAATCTGAATAAACTTTGAGAGGAAAGAAGAGAATTATCTCATCAGCTTGAGTGCTACCATGTGTTCAGACATGGGTGAGACACTGCATGAATGAAATCAAAAGAAGGAAGGACTGGTGTTATAATTTGCTTTTTCTTTGACAAAATGTTTCTTTAAATAAGCCATTTTATATTCATAATTCATCATATTTTATTTTTAAACCACTTTAGTTTTAGGGAAACAAAATACAAATCCTTTAGGTTAGTATCTAAAATGCTAATTTTGAACTTTACTGAGTATAGTATGGCACTAGTCCAACACAATCTGTTAAAAATTTTCCTCTGGGTCAGATCTAAGTTGAGAAGAATGAGGTAACTTTAATGTGAACCCAGATTGTACTTCAGTCTTTCTCTCCAGTGAGTTGCCAGATTCACAATTCCATTTGTATCTGGAATTGGGGAAGCTGAGTTTAATATGGATTTTTGCCAATGATAGCAAATCTTGGCAAGGTAGTCTTGTTCTCTGTGCTTAATTATATAGTTTTATTATAAAGTCTTTCACATGTTTATTTGGAGGTACCTCTCATATATACGTTACTCTTTTGGTAGTTAATCATTTACTGTCAAATCTTCCTTCTTTTCTTAGAAGGCCAGCTTACATTTTTATACATTACCGTTAGCTCTCTAGTTCTGTCTGTTTGCTAGATTTGTAGATTTTAAAGCTCTACAGGTGCCTTAGGGGTCATTACATCTAAATCCTACTTTTTAGAAATCCAAAATCTCAGTGAAGCTGCGAGAGACTGAGTTTGTTATATGTTAATCATTCAGGTGTTAGAATACAGCAGTGAGTGAATGAAACAAAGTTCCGGCCTTTTGGGTGTTTATATTGTAGTGGATAGAGACAATAAATTATACTCAAAAACTGTAATATATCAGGTGCAACTGTACAAGAAAAATATAGTAAGATAACAGGGATACAGAACGACAGGGGTGGTTGTGATACTGTATATATGATGATTGAGAAAGGCCTGTCTGATAAGGTGACTTTTAGTAGAGATCTAAAGGCAGTTAGTAAATGGGGAATGCAGATTTCTGGAGAAAGAGTGTTCCAGTCAGAGGAAATTGATGTGGCAGTATGTTTGGTGTTTAAGGAACAAGGTGGAGGTTTAGATGGCTGGAGCTAGCCAGGATGGGGAGAGAAGTAGGAGATGAGGTCAGAGAGAGAGCAGAGGAGCAGATCATTTAGAGTCTTAGTAAGCCATGGTGAGCTCTTTAGCTTTTACTCTGAGTGAGGCAGGAAGCCATTGGAGGGTTTTGAGTAGAGGATTGATGTGGTCTAACATATGGTTTAAAAGACTTATTCTTCTTTGTTGAGCTGGGATTGGAGCAGGGCAAGGGTGGAAGCAAGGTGAACAGTGAGGTTACTTCTTTTGTAGTGCAGCTAAGAGATGATGCTGGCTTGGACCAGGATGTAAAGATAGAGGTGTTGAGAAGTGGTCAGATTCTGGATATAGTCTGTATTTTGTGTGATATATGTGAATTATGTCTCAGTTAAGCCATTATATAATAACTAGTGAGTTAAGTTGAATGGAATAACAAAATGATACTACTATAACCTCTATTTTATGATGCAGACTTAAGACTTTAGTCTAAACCGGGGCGCCTGGGTGGCTCAGTCGTTAAGCGTCTGCCTTCGGCTCAGGGCGTGATCCCAGAGTCCTGGGATGGAGCCCCACATCGGGCTCCCTGCTCCACTGGGAGCCTGCTTCTTCCTCTCCCACTCCCCCTGCTCGTGTTCCCTTTCTCACTGGCAGTCTCTCTCTGTCAAATAAATAAATAAAATCTTAAAAAAAAAAAAAGAAGACTTTAGTCTAAACCACATAGCCATTGGAGGTAGAGCTGCTACTGTCCTTTAAGCCTTTTTTTTTTTTTAATTCTTATTGTCCTTCAGTAGGATTTTTGGAATGAAGTTGAGATAAATCAGTATGTTCAAATAACATATTTAACTGGAAGTCTTTATATCAGCACTCTCGCTATAAATTTAGGTTTTAACTTGAGGCATTGTATCTTTGCCTTTAAGTAGTTTCCATGTTATCCAGGGCATTTAGAATGAGTGTATAACTAACCGAGTACAAGTTCAAATATGGGAGGTACTGAAATTAAGGTATATGGAGTGATAATACTTGCCTTATATTTTATTTTCTAGAACATTAGAATTACTTGGGAGACAAAAAATACTGTGCCTGGTCCTTACTTCAAATCAAGTAAATCAGAATCCTTTATGGGTAGAGCTAAGTTCTCCATGTTCTGAACTTCTTTTGACATGACTCCATTGGTCTTTGGTTCCTTTCTTTAAGGGCCAATAAGATGCTTCAGGCTCACCTTGTAATTTCCCTGCCCCAGGCCTAAAACCAGTCATTTGCCCTCATAGACCTCCCTCATGTTTCAGACTTCACATCTTGAACATGCTGTTCTTTTTTCTATGACTCATTAACTCACTCATTCCTTAGGACTCAATTTCAGTCTCTCTTTTTTTTTTTAACATCAATTTGGGCTAAGTCATCTTGTAATGCCCAGTGTTCACATCTGTTTTAGCACGTACACTATTTTATTGAAATGATCTGGTGTGCATTTTCCTATCCTATCAGATTCTAAGCTTCTTGAGAAATTTTTTTTTTTTAAGAAATTCTTATAATGCAGGTATGGATACATTTTATGTGCTCAAAAATTGAACTGGTCACACACAGGAACTCTAATTTGGAAGACTGGGGAGAGAGTAGGGTGGTAAAGTTCCTTAAGTTTGACTTGTTCACTTCTGATTTTTTCCGTGGCTATATTTTATGAATACTTTTGCATTGTATTAAAGGGACATTATATTTCAGCCTCGAAAGATGGAAGCCACGAAAGGTGTTGGAGTTTAAATTATGCTTGTGTGAGGTGGTTGTAGAGGCAGATTGCAATAGGCTATAACTTCAGCAGTGGTTCTAAATGAAGCCTTGAATCAATTGCAAGTACAGTTTTTAAAAGTTGAATATATATTGGCCTTTATAATAAAAAATGTAAAAAGAATCTTACACAGTCTTGTAGCAGTTGCTGTTGTGAACTGATATTTTGAATTTTTGAGATTCTGTACCATCTTTCAGTCTTTATTGCTGCATGTCATTTTTGTGTGAAGGTAATTGTACAGTATAGACTGTTGTTTTATTTTCTCATTTTTCACTTTTTAAAAAAATAAAACTTTTCATTATGGTATTGTAATTCACACGTTTGTCATTTTTATGGCAATACGTTTCTCCATTTTATTGGTATATAGTAGTTCAGCCATTTCTTAATTGTCTGGCATTTTTTTGTTTGCAGTGTTCCACTATTACAGAAAGTGAACTAGAACCATCTTTATACAAATAGCTTTCCATTTTCTTTTCTGGAGACTGAATATGCATATTATAGAGGCTTTATCTTAAAACAGAATGATCTGTGGCTGATATTTAATAGAAATGTAGAGGCAATGTGAAGTAGCTAAGGAGCCGGGTAAACCTGAGTTTCAGTTTTGATAGCCAGTCCCTAGCTGTGTGACCTTGAGTGAGCTAGTTCACTCTTGCTCTCAGTGGTAATTTGGGGTTAACAAACTGGCTAGCATCATTGTACATTTCTACTGTGGTAGATGCTGTTGTACGTATTGTACATGTATTAACCCGTTTAAACTTTAAGAACAGCTCTGTGCGGTAGGTACTGTTACTCCCATTTTTAATACGTGAAAATAGGCATAGAGAAGTAAAATAGGTCAGATAGCTACTTATAATGGAAGTATTATTGTACCCAGTGCTATCTAGAGCTGCCTCAGACCTCTAGAGCTGGTTCTCTTATTCACTCTGTTCTGGGGACACCGGCCGCATCCCTTCCCTTAATTTGGTTCCTGTGCAGGCAAATTGGCCTTCATTGGACAGATTAATGATTATTGAAGTTCCTGCGACTGGAGTTGGAGTGATTTGTGGGTTCATGCTCACACTGCTTTAACCCTGTGCTTACTGCAGAAGCTGCACCCTAAGAGCAAAGTTCACTCTGGGTTTTAGTATTCTCTATTTCAAAGTTGCATTTGAGGGAGTGGTAATAAAAATGTGGATTTGTATTTTTGTATTACCATCTGGTAGGCTTTTTGTTATCCTTCCCTCTCCTTCCCCACTTCCATCTCCTTTGCTTACAGTACTTGTCTAGTGAGGATTTAACTCCTCGATTGCTAGGCAGTTAGAGTGCCAGTCTTTATGACCTGAAAAGGAACCTGAAAAATACCTAGTCCGGTACCCTCATTTATCTGAAGAAACTGAAGCTGCACGGTCAGTCAGAGGTCGATCGAGAGCTCAAGCCTGTTTTTCTGACTCAGGTCCAGTGTCGGTGTCATTCTGTTGTACTGTTTGCCATCTTATTTGTGTAGTCTTTTAAAAATTATTATTGCCGTATATCCATTTTAGAAGCTATCTAGTTTTATTTGACTTAGTAGCTTGCTGTCTGTGTATTATGTTTGCTATCAGGAAACAGCTATATTTGTTTAGTTCTTTGAAGTTTTATAAAGTGCTTTCTCATTCTTTATCTCATTTATTTGTTATGAAGATAACCTTTTGTTCCTGTACCCGAGGTTCTTGAGTAGTGGCCGAGATTTCTTTGTTATTCCGGCATGTCTGTTGCTTCTGTACGTTCACAAATCCAGCCAGCTTCACTTCAGGAGTGTTGACTCACTCCACTGAGATTATAAAGTGGAGGCATTGGAGTTTCTCGGCTCCAGCTCCTTCCACATCTGGGTGCTCCTGGAGTCTATTCCAAGCACGGAGACAATTAGTTGTTTTGAGGCATTTAACATTTCTTGGCTTCTTTAGACCATTTGTGATCAGGGAAGTTCTTTTTAAAACTTAATCAGAGGTTCAATATGTAGTTAAGCAACACATTGTGTAGAAACAAACACAAGGATAATCATATCATTTATTGTACTAACATTCTTCAATCAAAATGGTGTTAGAGATAAGATAAATTATATGGCTGTAATGTGTGTCCATGCAATTTGGTTGGTGGCAAGGAAGGGAGTGAATTGTTAGTCTAAGGCTAGCCACTGATTGCCAAAACTTTCTACAGCAGGGGCATATTACCTAATTAGCTCATACAAAACCTAGAGATTCTTAAGAGAATCTTTAATGATTCATGATTAGGTTAAATTAGTTGAACAAAGTTAAGTCTGTGAGAAAGTCCTCCCATTTGTTATTGATTATCTAACCTAAAGAAATGGAGGTAGAAATAAAAGGTATAGTGGTTTTCCTGGAGACTTTCAGAGCCTCTATGCTTGGTAGATCGTATAATAAGACTTACTTGTTTGAACTGTATGCAGTTAATTGCTTGTTTGAGAGTAGAATGTGAACATTTTAGGATCGTTTTATGATAGTACTGGGTAAATAAGAGTTAGCGTTAAGTTTTTTATCCTTGGGTTTCTAAATAGCTACTGCTGAGGTGAGCCTTATATGTTAAGATTATCTGAAGATAAGACTGCAACTCATTGGCTCAAAGTTCAAAGGAGAGCATTAGCTACAAGAACATAAATCACTAAGCTGTTATCCATCAATTTGTAGCAAGTGCAGATGAACAACATTTATCTACACAATCTAGTATCATTTACCTATAGTTTGAGGTCAGTCTATATAGGGGCTTATGTGGTGCTTTGAAATGTTTTTGCAAAGATGAGAGTTCAAATTTGTTTTTATTCTTTAATTTGAAGTAGGAGGTGGTTTGCGTGCCTTTTCCAGCAGCTGAGATTAACCCCATTTTGCCCATCCTTAAAGCCACATTAGGTTCTATTTCAGCTATGGAGCTGAGATTAATTAGGTTATTTACAGAAGAACTTTATTATTTAGCGCTTTATTGTTTGCTGTTTGTTTTATGTGTTAGTTTTCTACCCCTCAAGTTGACTGTGGGCTCTGTGGTTTGAGATATGTGTCTTACTTTGAAATCTGTAATAGCAGGGCACAAAGTTAGATACTGAAGGAACCATCAGGTAAAGTAGATAATTGAGCCAGGCTACTGAGGCCTGTGTGAAACGGAGAACATATATCCTGGGTAAAGTCAGCCTAATTCCAGCAGATGCTTACCTTGTGGAAAAGTGAACTTGATATGGCCTGAACAAAATATGTCCACTGATGTTATTTGGCCTGTGGCCTATCAGTTTTGTTACTTTATTAGACCATAGTTTTGAACACACAGAAAGTACTTGCTAAATGTCATATGATAGGTGCTTATTGTGTCATAAAACTGGCCACACTGCTTTTGAGGGACTATCTTAGATGTAAATACATGTAATATGATGTAAGATGTGTAAGAATGTTCTCTTCTATGAAAGGATTTTCTCTTTTTTGAAATAAGATGAATACACTAATAAAGAGATTAACTCTCACCCTAGAATCAACAGACTTGGATATTGAATCTTCACTGCTTTGTCAATGAAAGTCCTTTGGATCCCTTTCCAAGTTAGAAACCAGTGATAACACATTAGTAGCAATTTGCTGCGTATTGTAAGGGCTTTTAAAAGAATGATGTGGTGAATTGTTAGAATACCTGGGTAGCTTGCAAGTTAAGTATTTATTTTTTTATTTCTTAAATTCTAGAGTAATCTTTCGTTCTTCCTTTTTTCCACCCCTTCCAAACAGTGTTGTCAGGATATATTCTTGGTTCTTCCTTTGTAGTATCGCCTACCTTTTTTCTTCCATTTCATTCCTGAGGAAATCATCCTAGTTTGAACTCTTATCACTCACCTTGGGGCATCTCTCCTAGCCCCTAACTGCCTTTTCTATTCCACATTTAGAATGTCTCTAGGGTTTTTGTTCTTGTTTTTCTTTAATCTACTTCTTGGGTCATAAACAATACAATCAAACACACACACACACACACACACACACACACACACACGAGGAAAAAAAGAACTTCTTTTCAGATGTGTACTTTCTTGCTGACCAAACTTCATATCCTCCATTCCGCTTCTGATCTTCTCATTTCATTGTCCCTTACTGGATAGTCAGTTGTTCTCTGCTCCTCCTCGTGGCCTGTTCCATTCTCTTGCTTTTCCTTACACTATTTTTTCTTATTAGGAGAATGACCTCTCTTCTGTGTGCCTTATATCATTTCTCTTATTATTATACTATTTAATTCTTTCATTGTTTGTGCTTTCATTGCCAGACTAGGTTAGAGATTTGTTAAGGGTACTGGCTGTATTTTCTGCTGCTCCTTTGAGCTCCATTTAATGCTTAACACCATGCTTTGTGTGTGGCAGGCACTTAACAGATATTTCTGAACTTGATTACTACTTTATGTTTTCCTTCATCTGTGTTTTTTTTTATTGTAGTAAAATATACACGGCATAAAATTAACCGTTTGAAACATACAGTTCTGTGAAATCCAGTACATCCACATTGGTGTACAGCAATCACCATCATGCATCTCTAGAATTTTTTCATCTTTCCCAGTTGAAACTCTCTGTCCATTAAACGCTAACTCTCCATTCCGTCCTTCCCACAACTCCTGGCAACCACCATTTCACTCTCTGTCTCCAGGAATTTGACTACTCTAGGAACCCCATATTAGAAAAATCATATAATGTTTGTCCTTTCATGACTCAGCATAATGTTTTCAAGGTTTATTGGTATGTGTTGTAGCATGTGTCAAAATTTTTTTTTAGGGTTAAATAATATCCCATTTTGTGTGTATTTACAGTATAAACATTATGTTTTGTTTATCCATTCATCTGTGGATTGACACTTGGGTTGCTTCCATCTTTTGGCTGCTGTGAATAATGCTGCTGTGGATATACAAATATCGGTTCTGTTCCCTGCCTTTACTTCTTTTGGGTACATACTCAGAAGTGGAATTAGGGAATCATATAGTAACTCTATGTTTGATTTTTTGAGGAGTTGCCATACTGTTTTGCAAGCAACTGCACCATTTTCCAACTCCACCAACAGTGCACGAGGATTCCAATTGCTCCACATTCTTGCCACCATTTGTTATTTTCTGGCATTTTTTAAAAAATAATAGCCATGCTAATGGATGTGAGAGGTATCTCATTGTGGTTTTGATTTGAATTTCTCTAATGACTAGTGATGTTGAGTACCTTTTCATGTACTTATTGGCCGTTCGCATGTTCTTGAAGAAATATCTATTTGAGTTCTTTCCCTGTCTTTTAAGTTGGGTACTTCGGTTATTTTGTTGTTGAGTTATGGGAGTTCTTTATGTATCCCAGATATTAACCCCTTATCATACATACTATTTGCAAATTATTTTCTCCCATTTTGGGTTGCCTTTTCACTTTGTTGATAGTGCCCTTTGATGTACAAGTTTTAAATTTTGATGAACTCCAATTATCTGGGTTTTTTTTCTTTTGTTGCCTAGATTTTGGGTGTCACATCTAAGAAATTATTGCCAAATCCAATGTCTTGAAGCTTTCACCCTATTTTTTTCTTGTGTGTTTTATAGTTTTAGCTCTTACTATTATGGTCATTGATCTATTTTTAGTTAATTTTTTGTATATGGTATAACAAGAATCCAAATTAATTTCTTTGCATGTGTATATCCAGTCTTCTCAGCACCATTTGTGGAAGACTATATTTTCTTCGCTTAATCATCTTTCCCTCATTCATATTTCATTGAATGACCTTCAGCTTTATTGACCCTCACAGTTGTGATTGCAGTAGTAGTAGTGCTTGATACATTTGTTTTAACTTTATTATGTTTTCATTTTTTTTATCTTTTTTTAAAGAAAATGATGTCTTAATAATAATATTTTATCAGGAACTATTGTAGTATCCAAGAGAGGAGTTAATTCATTACAATGATTTCCTAAGAACATTAGGGATTGATTCTCTTGGTTGAAAAAGGATGACTGGATAGCTAGGAGAACATGGATGACAGGAAGACTTTTTAAAACTTTCGAATTTTGAACTATCTGAATGTATTTAATTAGTACTAAGATATTAATACTAAATTAAATCATTAGTAATAAATTTAAGTGTTATCTTAGCTTCAAAACTTTTTATTTGGAATCCTGACTCATGTATTTAGAAAAGGAAATAAAAGTCTTGGCTCTATTAGTATTATCTAAAATCACAGTAGTAATTTTATTTATACTTAAATATTATGGATTGCAGAAGCAGATTGCACTGCTGCTATCCATTTTGAGCAGCAGTACTTATATAAAACTGAAATGGGAAGTAAATCTGGCATGCAATAGCAATATTAGGGAATACATCTGTTTAATTAGAGAATGTCCTTAGTTTGGTAAAAGGGTTAGAATTGCATTCTTTTTTGGAGACTGATTAAAAATAATAGATAAAATAAAGAATGATGTGCTCAATGAGCTACAATTCAAATAGAGGAAATTTAATGGGAAATGATTACATTAGTAGCAGATGGACTTGCTTCCTGAATTGCAATCTTACTGGAAATCCTAGAACAGCTTAAGTTTGTTTTTCAGATTTAGAGTCTGATAGAAAGATAGAGAGATTTGTTTATTTGGTGTGCTGTTGTGATTCTTACCGTGTCTTTTGGCTATTTCATTTTTGCTAGGCTATTTTTATGATTCCCACAAATCCACCACCAACATTCAGGAAGCCAGAACTTTGGTCTGATGATTTCACCGATTTTGTTAAAAAGTGCCTAGTGAAGAATCCTGAGCAGAGAGCTACTGCAACACAACTTTTACAGGTCAGTGCTTATGCATCTAAGGGAAAGATATTTTCTTTATACCTTGTAGCTGTCTCACATTGACCAGAATTGCTGTGGGTTTTATGAACTGATTTCTCAAGATATAAACCTCTGAGGAACTATGGATTGACAAAGACATACATACCATTCTTCTCCTACATGTTTTCTTTGTCTCATTTTTTCTTTTCTGTTTTCCAAATTCAGTCTTCTCTTTTCCCTTTTTCTGTTTCTTTGTTGTTGTGGTTTTCAACTCTTTCTCCAAAGTTGTTTAAAACAAAATTTCCAAAGTGTTCTCATTTCAGAAATGAGTTTATTTTCTCCACTATTACTATTTTTCCTGGTTTTTTTTCCCCCTGATGTGTTACTCCTTGACCCAGCATTTCTTCTTTGACTTTTTGATCTACCATAAGGTATATCAATACAAGATCCCTGAGCTTCTTGAAAAGATCTCATGTTGTGTATACATACTGGTTATAAGATTACCTAAATACTTTCAGTACTCCTGGTATGAGTAGGTTTTATAGCCAGAGTGTCAGAGGTTTTTGTTTTTGTTTTAAATCTGCCTTGGTATTTAATGCAGTTAGAAATAATTTAATACTTTTAATAAGTGTTTGTGTCTTTATTTTCCCAACAGAATTGGCTTAGACCTCTAAGCTAATAGTAAGTGTGTCTCATGTTAACAAAACTTAATATTTGGAAATTAATTCTTTTTTGACCCAGCAGTTACACTTCTAGAAATTTGTTCTACAGAAAAATTTAACCATGTGTGACATAACTTATGTGCAAAAGTATTCATAGTACATTATAGTGGCAAAAGATTGGAAACAACATAAATATCTGTCAACAAGTTGGAAGTAATCTCAGGTCCACTGAGAGGAGTGATTGGCAGAATACACACACCTACATGCACACATATGTATATATCATTGTAATATATATTATTGTATTCATTATAATATTCACTCAGTCGTATATATCCACCAATATGTTATATTAATATATAACAAATAATAATTATATAATACAATCATATATTTCATTATAATGTCTTTCATATATAAATCATGCGTGTGTGCATGTGCCAGTGCTTGCAGTGGAGTGGCTCTGCAAAAATAATCAAGAAACTGACCTCCAGAGAAAGTAACTATGGCTGAGAAGCAGGAGTGGGATGGAGACATACATTTTTCTAAATGCTCTTTCTGAGCCTTTTGAGTTCCATGCTATATGCAAATATTGCCTTTCAAAAATTATTTAATTGAAACATTTATTTTGAAATATTGTCAGCATTTCAAAGGAATTTTGAACACATAAATCAAGGGCTGAATGGTATTGTTATCATATTGAGTATCTAAATTATTCAACCCCAAGGAAGGCAAGAAAAGTGAAGGGGAAAAGACAAACAGAAAAAGTGGGACAGATAACACAAAAAATGATAGTGAAAATAAATCCAAATATATCTGGTAACTGATTTTTAGATAATGTAACCAGTATTTCTTTGTAGTCTTTCATAATCTTTTCTAATCTCAAGAAAAGAAATTCTGGGGTATTTTTTCACTTTGAATTTTTAGGATAAAAAAACATTTAAGAAATATTCTAGGGGCGCCTGGGTGGCCCAGTCCATTGAGCATCTAACTCTTGGTTTCATCTCTGGTTATGATCTCATGGATCATGAGATTGAGCTCTGGTTTCAGTGGGGAGTCTGCTGGAGAGTCTCTCCCTCTCCCTCTGACCCTCGCCCCACTCTCTCTCTCTCCCTCTCTCAAATAAATAAATCTTAAAAAAAAAAAAAAAGAAAGAAATACTCTAGTATAATTCCTTAATTTTGTGGATGAAGGTCTCGAAGCCCAGAAAGGTTAAATGACTCACTGAAGATCACACAGTGAACGTGACTGTTGTAGGCTTATTCCATTTGCCCCGTAGCGCCACTCTGTTTTCTGCCCAAGAAGTTGACCTGTACGGGCTACATTAACAAGCTCTCTTACCCTCTAGCCTCTAGTTGGGTTTGGCTCAAACATCTTTTCTTTATAACAAGAGCAAACTATGCAACTAATTTTTTATAGTGCTTATGAACCAATATTTGCTTTCTTGTTTTTTTTCAATTGTGCTATTGTTGACCATTCAAGGCCTCTGTTATAATGTGCTCTTCCTTGTCTAGCTTCCTTTTTTTTTTTTTTAAGATTTACTTATTTATTTGAGAGAGAGAGAGAGAGAGAGAGAGGGTGTGTGCATGTGAGCATGAGCAGCAGGGGCAGAGGGAAAGGGAGAGGAATCTCCAGCAGACCATGCTGAGCACAGAGCCTGAAGCAGGGTTCGATCTCATGATCCTGAGATCATGACCTGAGCGGAAACCAAGAGTCGGGTGCTTAACTGACTAACATGGTCTCAGGGTGGTGAGATTGAGCCCCCCACCTGGGCATTCCCCTGGTCTAGCTTCTTAACTGACCCCTTGCTACCTCCTTTCTTTTCTTGTATAAATTCTGAAATAATAGACTTGTAGTTTCTTATACAGACCATGCTTTTTCAATCCTCTGTACCTTTTCTCACACTGTTTCCCCTACCCCAACCTAGTTTAAAAAAACCCTTCACAAACAGGCTCCTTCTTACTCTTTGTCTAATTGTTTCTAATTCAAATTAGGTACTCCTCCAGGAAGCCTTCCTCTCATCCTTGTTTAGGTTAGTTGTCGGTGTTCCCATAAGTGCATATCATCTATTGGTATCCAGTGCTTAATACATGTGTATTAGGTAGAATAATTTTCTTGAGTCTCATTAGACTCATTTGAGTCTTATTTTGCCAGATGCCTAGAAGCCATTCTGTCTCTTAAAGGAGTTTTGCACATGTCTTATATATTATGAGTTGCATTATGACTCTTAGAGGACAGTCTTATTACCAACTATTAGTGGACACATCTATAGCCTACCTGTACAAATACCATGTTAATTCCCAGACCCTGAAAAAGAAACAGTTTTTAAAAGAGAAATTCATGCGGAATTGTTATGATGGTTTATTCTCTGTGGCACAACATAAATAATTGCTTAAATTTGAAAGAATCATAGACTGAAAGGATCCTTTGAAATTGTTAGTTTAACTCATAGTAGTTTTTAAAAGATGAGGAAATTGAAACCCTAAAGATATTAAAGGACAGGGTTCAAGTTCAGCCTCGTGGCACTAGAGTTTGTGGGCAGCCTCCAACCTAAAGTCAACTCCTGCCCTAGGATGTCCTTCTGTGAGCATGTGAGGTTGGCTGAGATCTGCCATTATTTGAATTGACCCCTGGGCGTGGCTGTAACAGACGGTGTCCTGGGTTACTCTGTGTACTCCTGTGGCATGTGACTTACTCTTCATTTCACCAGTTCAGCTGAGGAGTAGAAACTTTATCTACCTTGTTTTCTCTCCCATTTACAATAGTCAAAATACTTTCTCTTCATACATTGAAATCTGTATCAAACTGTGATAGTGTTTGCTTTAACCTTTAAATAATTGAGAAAACTCAAGTATAAGGGAAATCTATTGTATTTACACTATTTTTGCTCTTTCCATTGTTCTTTCTCCTAATGTTTCACAGTCTTTTCTTTCATTACTTCCTTTCTGTCTAGAGGACTTCCTGTAAGCCATTTTTTAAGGTAGGTCTGCAGTAACAAATTCTTATTTTTCCTTCATCTGAGAGTGTCTCAACTTCCCTTTCTTTCCTGAAGGAAATACTTTTATGTTCGGTTGATCTTTATTAAAAGAACTGTCTATTGACATATAATTATGAAAATTACGTTTTGAAGCTGTATTGCTACCTCAAAACGTTATCTATCTCAAATTGTACTTGTAACCTGTCCCTCTACTTTCTCTCGCATTCCCCCAGCCCCCCTCAATAAAAAAGTCATTGAAGGGGCTCTGGGTGGCTCAGTCGGTTCAGCATCTGACTCTTGATTTCAGCTCAGGTCATGGTCTCAGGGTGGTGAGATTGAGCCCCACATCGGGCTCCACGCTAGGTGTGGAGCCTACTTAAGATCCTCTCTCCCTCTGCCTCTCCCCCTGCTGACTCGCATGCACACTGGTTCTCTCTCTCAAAAAAAAAAAAAAGTCATTGGAAACCTCCATCTATTCTGGTGGTTTCCCTTCTGTTTATCAGAATTGTAGCACACTCAAATATTTTAGCTAGATCAGGATGATACAAAAAAAGAAGTTAAAAGTTTTATACATTGTATAGAAACGAGATAATATGTTCTGAAAAGTATTTTTCTTTTATTGCTGTTATTTCTCCATTGGAGAGGATTATATTATTCAAAACATAATAAAGTAAAAAAAATGTAAAAGAAGTAACAAAGTAGTTGCCCTCCTTTTGACTACTGTCAGTTTATTAAGATTAATTAAAATTTGTATGAATTACCAAAATAATTTTATTTTTATATGTAATGTAATCACCAATCTCTTCCTTTTTATGAGAGTTTTTAATTCATTAATTTTTAATTTTTTAGAGTTTTTATTTAAACTCCAGTGAGTTAACATACAGTGTAATATTAGTTTCAGGTGTACAATATAGTGAGTCAGCACTACTGCACCACACCCGGTGCTCATCACAACAAGTGCCCTCCTTAATCCCCATCACCCACCTCCGCTCTGGTAACTGAAAATCACCACTCTTTTGAAAAAAATTTTTTTTTTTATCTTTTTCACTATCTAATCTATACCTCCTTTGGACAATAATATTTTTGAGGGTAATGTAGTTTTATTAACAGGATTGCATTTTTTTGTGCATGCTTTAATGGTGTTCTAAAATCAAGTAAACCTAAAACCGAAATCTTTATTTCTAAAGCAGCTGAAATATTTTCTTTTCTTAATGTATACATTTAATTCTGGTTGAAAGGAACAACCACTGAAGCCTAAGATCCTGGTTAGCATTATGCATTGTTTTAACATATTTTAGACATAATTCAGAGAAATCTTTTGAATTTATACCATTGAATTTTACTTTTCCAGCATACTTTTATCAAGAATGCAAAGCCTGTATCAATTTTAAGAGACCTGATCACAGAAGCTATGGAGATCAAAGCTAAAAGACATGAAGAGCAGCAGCGAGAATTGGAAGAGGAGGAAGAAAATTCGGTTCGTAAATACCCTCAGAAAGTTGCTTTTTTCTTCTGAGTCATTTTTCATAGCAAAATAGCATAATTATGTATCACATTTTATGATGTCTAATGCTTTTCTTCACTAATGATGTTTTCCTTGTTTTAAATTATCCATTTTTTTCTGGTTTAAGATCCAGAGGTGAATACCTCTTGGTATTCAGGTAGTTATAAAATCTGAAAACACAAATTTTTTTTTTTTTATTGATTGAAAAGGCCAGCGATAGTACTGTATTTTCCCATAGAAGTTTGTTTTAATCTTATAGTTATACAAATAGTGTTATTTTGCTAATTTACACTTAGTTTTAATTTCAGAGATTGGTTATCCAATTGGGATTTCTTTTGAAATTCTTTTACCCTTTTCACCAACTATTAAACCTGTGTCATAAGGTATCCCAGGACAAGGACAAGTGTACATCTTTGCAGAGCTGATTTTTGATCATTTTTTAGATATATAATATATTAGTTAATCATTTAGCAGGGACTGTGGACTGCCTGGTGAGACAGATGTTTTAAACTTATTTTCTAGATGTAAGATTTTTACTAATGAATCCATCGTTCAGAATTTTAAATAACATCTTTATAAAGATGGTTTTATTTGTAGCTTTGGGATTGTGTATTAATTCTACAAAGTTAAATAAGTGATATGGAATGAGGTAAAGGCCTTGGTTCTTGCTTTCAAGGGGCTTTATAGTTCCCACTCTACGTTCCTGCATGTTGATAGATACAGTTATTGATTTCTCTCCAGTTAACATTTGTAAATGTTAATTTTTTTTAGATTTTTTTGTAGTTTTAAAAGCACTTTTATCATATATTATTTCATGTTATGTTTAAAAAAAATAAGATTGGTCATGTATATATGTTATTTTATTATTCCATTTTGCAGATGAGTGTAATTAGGTTAGGAGAGAAGTGATTTACCAAAGTTTACAAAGCTAATGAGGAACCAAGAATAAAAGTAGGTCTTGTAAGCTCCCATGTTCGTTGATTAATATCTAATGCTCACTTTTCAGATGTTAACTAGTACTTTAGAAATAAACAACATTGGCTTATCAGAGTTACATAATTTCTGATAAGTTTATATTCACAAAAAAAGTCTAGTTTTTGCCCTTCTCTGGTGGTACCCATCTGCCTTGCTTTCACCTTATGCAAGCCTCATATGAGTTCTGGGCTGGTAAACTGCCTTCAACTAGCTGTCAGCGGACAGGTGATTGTTTTGCTTTGTTCTGTCTTCCCTACTTAATTATAGGCCAGTTTCCATTTTTGATGGATAAAGAACCATTGATTACTCCAGAGCTTGCCAGTTTTTACTAGTTTTAAGACCTTGCTATAGTCACTTTGGTGATTTTCTGCTGCTTCCGTGATCTTTCTTCACTATTTTCCTTTCCTCTCCTGAGCTCCAGCCACCTTGATCTTCTTTCAGATTTTTTATTTTTAATGTGCCAAAAACCTTTCCTCCCTCTGCTTGAAACACTTCTTCCTTAGTACTAGAGTCACTTAGTTCTTCTCATCTTTTGAGTCTCAGCTTTAAATATCACATGCTCCAAAACTTAGTGCTTAAAGCAGTACACATTTATTATGTCATGATATCTGTAGATCAGCTATTTCAGAAGTGGCTTAGTTGGATCATTTTCACGGTTTCTCAGGAGGTTGCAGTCTAAGTGTTGGTGAGAGCTGTGGTCATCTCGAAGGCTTGACAAGGACTGGAGTTCTAAGATAGCTCACTCATACGGTTTTTGGTGGGCTGCTTCCATTCCTTGCCATGTGGACTCTCTCTAGGGCTACTTGAGAGTTCACAGCATGACAACTGACTTCTCTTAGAGTCAGTGATCCAAGAGGAAATTTCAGTGCTTTTTATGACATAGTCTCAGGAGTTGCACACCGTCACTTCTGCCACATTGTATTTGTTAAAAGAAGTTACTGGTCATAGAAAGTGGTGGAGTAGGGAGCTCCAAGAATCTGTGCCTCCACAGATTTCATGCCTGCCACCCCCCCCCCCCATTGTCTAGCTCACCAGCAGCCATGGGAGCAGCAGCAGAGAGAGGTGGTAGGGGAGAGCGGTAAGAATCTTGTTCTCAAAAGATGGTGGCTTTGCATTTTGTCCTGTCTGGTGGTTCCCTGAGGGACCAGCACAGAGGCTTCCCTTTGTTTTGGGCCCCATGAGCTAGAGCAGCTTCCTGGATGGTGTCTGTCAAAAACATCTAAATTTACTAGACCTAATAAACAATTCGGCATAGTTGCAGGGTATAAGATCAACATAAAAAATCAGTATGTTTTCATCAGAATAAATTTAAGCAAGAAGGTAAAAGACTTGTACAGTGAAAAGTACAAAACATTGCCGAAAGAAATTAAAGAGTACCTACATTAATGGAAGGACAGCCTGTATAAATGGATTGGAAGACTTAATAATGTTAAGATAACAATATTCTCCAAAGTGATTCACAGATTAATCTAATCCCTATCAAAATATCAGTGGTCTTTACTGCAAAATGGAAAAACCAACCCTCAAATACAAATGGATCGAGGGGGCCTCAAATAGCTAAAACGATACTGAAAAAGAAGAACAAAGCTGATGTACTCACCTCCCAATTTCAAAACTTAACATAGGGCTGTAGTAATCAAATGTGGTACTGTCATAAGGATAGCCATACAGACCAATGGAATAGAATTGAGAGTCAGGAAAAAACCCATACATCTATGGCCAGTTGATTTTCAACAAAGGTGTGGAGTCTTTTTGAAAAAACAGATGGTACTGGGATAACTGGATAGTCGCATGTAAAAGAGAGAACTTGGACTCCTACCTTTATCATATACAAAGGCCTTTTAATATAAGGTCTAATTGTATGGAACAAAAAACTAAATATAATGTTAAAACACTTAGGAGAAAACAAGTAATCTTCCTGACTTTGGATTTGGCAATGGATTCTTAGAAAATCAAAGCATGAGTAACAAAAGAAAAAAATAGAAAAAAATTTATTAAAATTTAAACTCTGTACATCAAAGGATATTATCAAGAAATGAAAAGACATCCTATGAAATGGAAGAAAATATTTACAGATTATATATCTCATAAGGGTCTAGTATCCAAAATATGTAAAGAACTCTGGCAACTCAACAACAGAAAGGCCTAATTGAAAAATAAGGAAAGGATTTAAGTAGATATTTTTCCAAAGGTATACAAATTGCCAACAAGCACATGAAAGGAGGCTCAGCAACATTAGTCATTAAGGAAATGCAAATCAAATCCACAGTGAGATATTACTTCACACGTACTAGGTGTGCTGTGATTAAACAAACAATACCAGGAAATAACAAGTGTTAATAAGGATGTGGAGAAATTGGAGCCCTTAGACATTGCTGATGGGAATGTAAAATGGTACAGCTGTCATGGGGTAGTTCCTTAAAATGTTAAACAGAATTACCGTATGATCTAACTTCTATGTTCCACTTCTAAGTATATACCTGGAAGAATTGAAAACAGTACTTAAATACTTACACGTAAATGTTCATAGCACTATTCATAATAGACCAAAGTAGATAAATTTTGGTATATACGTACAATGGAATATTATTCAGCCATAAAAAGAAATAGTGTTTCATGTTACAATGTGATAACCTTGTATCATGAAGTGAAAGAAGCCAGACATCAAAAGTCATATTGTGTAATATGAATTATCTGAAATAGGTAAATCGTCAGCACAAAAATCAGATTGGTGCTCGCCAGAGACTCCAGATGGGGAGTGACTGCTTGATGATTTCTTCTAGGGTGATGAAAATATTTTGATACTAGATCGAGGTGATGGTTGTATAACATTGTGAATGTACTGAATGTCACTGTACACTTAAAAGTAATTTAATGTTACTTGAAGTTTACTTCAATTAAAAGTAAAAACAAGTCACACAGTCTGCATCACACTTAAGCAGAGGAGAGGTAGACTCTACCTTTTCAGGGAAAATTTCAAAGAATTTCTGGACATGTTTTAAAACTAACAAGAACTGTCCTATAGCTGCAAATTATTTACATTCCTTGCCCATGAACAGAGTGAGTATACTCACTACGTCTTAAGAACTGTCTCTTCTTTGCTCTTAAGTATTATCCCTTTACATTATCAGCTCCCAGTCCGGGATTTCATCTTCTAAATCACATTCGGAAAGAGATGAGAATCCTTCAGTCTTAGTTCATCTCCATTTGAAGACTTGTAAACTAAAGATTAGTTGCCTGCCCCCCACATACCTAATATACAGTGGTGGGTCAGGCATAGATCATCACTGTACATAGTTCTGTTAAAAAAGAATGTTATATGCAAGTAATGAATCATGGAACATTACATCAAAAACTAGGGATGTACTGTATGATGACTAACATAACATAATAAAAAATTATATAAAAAAAGAATAAAGACAGGAGGCACGTTAATTAGTAGTCCATGGCAATTTTGGAATCCAGCCAAGCAAGTGGTAGGAGTTCCTTGATTATTTCAATTCTATTCCTGCCCTGTTTCTCTACGACTCTTTACTGTATGCCCTCTGAGTTCTTGATTCTGCTGTCATTCTTCCTTTTTCATGTAAGCTGTTTTGTGTTTTGAACTAAATCATTTTCTCAGCCTGCTTCCTACCTGTAGAAGTTTGAGGGTCCAACGTCCTCTTTTCATCTTGTGCTGTCTCTGTCCTACTGAGACTATGCTAGTGGTGTTTTGGACAAAAAAAAACCTTTGTGGGTGTCCTATAAATCTTATTGTGGTTCATCATGGGAACAGGCAATACTCATACATTTTGTCGAAATAATTGCTTCTCTGCCTTGGGCTCCCACTAAGACTGCTATGGGCAATGCCTTTAAGCTTCTGAAAAGCCCTATTACTTATCTTGGCTTTTTCTGAAGTCTTAGCGAAGGACTTTACAGTCACCTCTGAAGCTTGATTTTTAAACACTGTTTTCTGAATGTGCTTTGGATTTGATGTTTGCTTAGAAGCTTTTTCATAATTGTGGCGTTGTTTGCTGTCTTAGAGGCTAAGAATTTACAAAACCAGCAAGTCCTGATTCCTTTTTTAATGATTCTTTCTTAAGCTTTTCCCTCTCCTTTTGCATTTTGTTATAAGCAGTAGGAAGAAACTGGGCATCACCTTAAACACTCTGCCTGGAAATCTCCTTAGCTGGACTACCCAGTTTAATAGGTACATGTTTACTTCCCTGGTTATTATACACAATGTCCTAAATTTTCAGCCAGAGCATAATAAGAATATCCTTTCTTCAAACTTCCCATGTAGTTCTTAAACTCTAATTAGCCAATGATTTTTAAAAGGCTAGTTTTTAGTTAGCTGGTGTGGTTTATTGAAATACTATACAGGCACTTCAGTGAATGTTTAAATATTTATACAGTAAAAGAGTTAGTGCTTATTGTTTTTAAGTAAAAGAACAAGGCAAACATTCCACATGTGGTATGTTGGATGATTACTTAAAAGCAAAATGGATGGTGTTAATAAGTTGAATTTATGAGATAAGGCACCGAATGCACCATTGACAAGCAGTTATTTTTAAAGTAGATTAAAAGATTGATACAGAGTTTACAAGAGTCGCTTTGTCACTGGAGTTTAGGCATTTCCCGTGCAGATCACAGTGTTAAGTAAAATACCAGGAGTTGAACGGATGTAGAAGAATGTTACATTAAGTGAAACGTTGAGTAAAAAAGTAGGATACTTCTTGATGTTATATGCATGTATATATAAGCACATATATATTATATGCATGTATCAGACCCTTTATATTCACTTCCATCTAAAGAAAGTTGCTGTTTGATTTCATAGTAGTTTAGTAATGACTCAAAGAAGAAGATTTTGCGTATTAATTGGCCTGAGACTATGTCTTAGAGGTTCTGTTTTTTAGAATAGAAATGGGGACTTTCTGATGATTTCTTTATGGTTCGAACTCTAAGCTTCTCAGGCTGTGGTCCTTAATGTCTTGGGGTGACATATCCCCATTAAATGACTCACTGAAGCAGTAATTCTCAGCATGGGCATGGGGAGAAGTGCAGGGATGCTTTGAAAAATTCACTCCCCTGCAGATGATGATATAGCCTCCGTATGAGCATTTCTCAGAACCTTCCTCCTTCTCCTGCCCCTGTTTAATAATGGAACTTCAAATCGGTCTACCTGGTGAGAACCTTTTGAACGAGGTAGAGAATAGAACAGCAGAATCAACTTCAGTCAGTCCCGAAGCCTGCATTGTATTTAGTTGGTTAAATGGGGTGGGTAGAATTGATCTAAGAGCAGGAGAAACTGCTTGAAGTTAAGTCCTCATTGTGTTCCTATACAACTGTGTCTTTGGGCATGTTGCTAACCAAATCACTTTCACCATTTGTAAAAAGGGAATTAATGATAGACTAGAGTTCCTGTGGGAATATAATTTTTGAAAATATATCTAAGCACTTAGAACAGTGTATTATGCATAGTATGCTCAATAAAGTTTGCTTTCATGTTTTTTAATACTACTACTTGTACCAGCAATATTGCCATTAGCTACAACATTTTGGCCAGGTTTTTTTGTTTTCGTTGCTTGGTTTGTTTAGTTTTTGGTACCTTAGGTAGTAATTGTTGCTGCTGCTAGTTTTGCTACTCAAAGGGCCACCAAGATGATGTCACTGATCAGATTTGAACCAATATTTATATTCACAATTTCTTTTTAAGTATTTTAAGACATATTTTAAGTGGCCAAATGTGTTTGGAAGAATTGGTAGAGATTTTTGGAAACCTGATTTAAGCTTATAAAAAATATATTTGAGGAAAAACAGTAAAGAAAATTTATTCTCATTCCTTTACTTCCTAAAAGTAAATTAGGTTTAGTAAGGAACATTTATATTTGACATAAAATTATTGATCAAAATTAAAGCTCTTTAAAATAATTGATTACTTGTTATTTCTTATTTTCCCCATACAGTTAAATCACAATTTTAAAACTACTCAGTGTTTATATACTCATGACTGTATAAATATTGTTTGCAGAGAAACATTATAATATATTTTGGTTATATGTTCTTTCTTTTTGTGATTTCTAGAACTAATGGTTGTCTCAGTTTTTGTTACTGTTGTTTGTTGTTGTTGTTAATTTTTCTATGGACCTATCGCTAATTTTTCTCAAATGCTACATTCCTACACTCTCTGTAGGAGCAGTAGACTCTGTGTATGTTCAAACACAGACCATTTATTAGTTTCATACTTTTTTCGACTATTCTTTCTCTGGCCCTCTCTCCTCCTCTAACCTGTACTGACTGCTTTCCTTTTTTTTTTTTTTTTTCCCCAAGAGTTTGTTCATTTATTTGAGAGAAAGGGAGAGAGCACAAGCAGGGGGAGCAGCAGGCAGAGGGAGAAGCAGGCTCCCACCAGCAGGAAGCCTGATGCGGGACTTGATCCTAGGACCCTGGAATCATGACCCGAGCTGAAGGCAGACGTTTAACCGACTGAGCCACCCAGGCACCCCAGATCTGTACTGACTGCTTTCTAGAGTCTTGAGCAGCAGTCACCATGCGACCTCCCTTCAACATCATCCTGGGAAGTTCCTTTTGTTCTGTTCTGTAATGGATTCTCTGTTCCCTGTATCTTGTGTTTCTTGTTTTACTTACTCATTCTGATGGGCCCTATCTCCCAGGAGCTTCCAGACATTAGCGGGTTTTTTGTTTTGTTTTGTTCTTTTTTTCAGACCTTGCTTATCTGACCGTGTCTTTATTCTACCTTTGCCCTTGAGAGATTGAATATAAAATTTTGGATCGGAAATAATGTTCCCTTAAAATTTTGAAGGCTTTGTTCTGTTTCCTAACTCAGCAGAAGACAGATGACAATCTGATACCTGACCTTTTAAATGTTGTATGGAAGATTTTTAGACTTTCACTTTTCTCTGTTATTTAAAACTTTCTTGATAATGTGCCTTGTAGATCTTTTTTCATTCGTTGTGTGGAGTGTCTTTGGCCCTTTCAGTTTGGAAATACTGTTAAGTGCTGTGTAATTTTATGATTGCTTTTTCATGGTACTTGTATCTCTTCACTTCTCTCTGCTCTTGTATATCCTCTCTCTCTCTCTCTGGCACTCCTTTTATTCGATTATTGGACTTCTTAGATTTATCATTCAATGATTTTTTGTTTTTTTCTCTGTTTTGTCTTGGAGTTCTCATCAAGTTTATCTTCTAAACCTTCCCGTTTTTTTCCTGTGTGAAATATTTAATTTCCAACATGTCCTCCTCTTCCTCATTGTTATTATATTATCACTTTGAAGAAAGTCCATAAAGTAAAAAGTGAGAGATCAAAACAAAGGAAAGAGACAAGGCAGGAAGCAAAAGAAAATTCAAAGGTCTAGTGATTGTATTATAAGCACTGAAATTACCTACTGGACACTCTGTAAGTAAGAGTAGAGTCAGTTGACTTGAGAACCTCACTATAAAAGATGTTAGGATCTACTGCTCTGAGGCCTGAATTTGCTTGCTTCTTGTGACTTCTCTCCTTGCAAGCTTAAGTTTTAGATTTCTTTGGTCTGGTGAGTTAGCTGCTACTTATAGATTTATCTGCTTTCTAGCTTCCAAATTTTTGCACATCTCCTGTTTGCTGTTTTCTCCTCTCTCATGATTTCTGTCTTTATGAGTTATTCCTTTTTTGCGCCTTTATAATTTCGGAAGAGTTTTGAGAGGGATAGGCATAAACCATGTGCTCAATCCTCCATTTTAATGGAAATTCTTACCATTTGTCGTTTCTTGGCTGTTCTGAAATCATAATTTGAAATATTGAGTTTTTAATATGATGATATTTAATATAGATAAATCTGTAAAACTTCATATATTATAATGGTTATAAAATCCTTGAGTACTCATAAATTAGCACAATTCAAAAAAAATTATAGTCTGTTCAGTTCTGGTTTATTCTGGACAGTTTGTAATAGTGACCTAAGAAGGGAAAGAAAGCTTCTAAAAAGTAACATTACACAAAATCAGGACAATTTAAGGCAAATTAGTAGTTGATAAGAATAGAAGAAGTAAATGGATATTTCTCTTTTTTTGAACCACTATGTCTGTTATAACTAATTTTCTTTAGATGGTGGACTAAAGAAAGGTATACTCTTGGACCCTCCAGCCCCCAGCATTTGAGAATAATTATAGAATAATGAACCATTATGTGACTGATGCTACATTTGTCTTAACATTTATATCTGTGATGTCAAGGTTGTTGCTTTGTAACCTCTTCTTATTTTCATTTGTAACTCACCTTGGTTACCTTTGGCTCATGAAACTTGCTGAATTTTTTTTTTTTTAATTTGCTCCAATTTGGGAGATTCATTTGGCCAGTATCTGTGTTATAGTTCTGGAGACTGGTTACCTTTTAGGGTATGCCAGGAGTTTTTGGATGGATATTTTGATATCCTAGTTGTTTTCATTGAGGTTTTTCCCCATTCGTTTTTCTTCTTTTTGATTATTTCAAAGATGAATTTTTTTTTCAGCATGGAGGGAGATTTATACTCTCAAGTTTTATTTCTGCATTTATTTTTATCCTGGAGGACTGTATTCTTTGACAGTCTTTATAGTAGCTATCTTTAGCCCTGACCCTGAACTGGTCCTTATCCAGTGAATGGGCCAGTAGGACACTGAGCCATGTTGGCCCTGGACCATTGGAAAATTTTATAAAGCTAAATTTTGAGGTAATATGATTGAATTCTTTTCCTGATTCTAAAAACCTAGAGCTATGAAATTCACAGTATTGAGTTGCTACATTGTAAGAGGCATTTATATTTGATATTCAGTATTAATACTTGAGCTCATTGTGGATCCGGCTTTTTCCATTCTCAGTGAGTGCAATTTCCTGAGAATTTATGAGTTATACCAATATCAACTTATAATTTTTCCAAATTTAATTTTCTTCTACATGGTTCAGCTTACTACAGATGGAGAAAAATCTGTGGCCTAAAATTAAATAGATATTTCCATCAGTTCTCAATGTGACTTTTGAAAAGGAAACAGTTTATGATAACCATTTCAAGATATGTTGTTTTTAAAAATTTTAGTTCTGTACACCTGTGTTCTGGGTAACTATTATAAACAAATCGCCTTAAATATTTTTTTTATTCAAGAAAGGTATGAGACATGAGTGGAAATAGTGCCTTATGAATTTGATTTTTATACCTATTACAGAAAAAGCTAGTCTGATGAGAATACATCCTGACAAATTGACATGTTTTGATAGGTGTTGAGGTAATTGTACAGATTTTAAAAATTAAACAAATTGCAAACAGAGATTTCTGCAGCAGGTTAATCCCAATATCAAGGTTTTTGTGTTAGTTTAAGCATTGCTAAACATGACAAAGGTTTTTTTTTTTTTTTGGTGGGTTTTTTTTTTTTTTTTGGCATTTCTGAGCATGTGATATAAATTTGGTGCTGAGATGGGTCAACTGTATAACATAGTAAGAAAGAATTTGTTTCCTAGATGTTAGTGGAAGATATTCCCAAGTCTGTAGTGTGAGATGATTAAATAACATAACTATATTTGCTCATATTTACTGTAAATACTTAAATTGCCTATAGAAAATCCATTTTTCAAAGAGTATCTGCTAATAGAATTGCTCTTTCTATTCAGTAAAACTTTAAAAATACAGTATTTTTTTGTCACCAAGGAGCATGAATAGCAGAGTAAAAAGCAAAGGTATGTGGATTGTTTCTGCCATATAAGTTTAAAAAATCTTATCCAGTAAAGGATGCCATTTTAAAAATAAGACAGGCTTCTGTGCGTTCTTTTTATTTTTTTTTTAAAAGCATGTACAGGGGCGCCTGGGTAGCGCAGTCATTAAGCGTCTGCCTTCAACTCAGGGCGTGATCCCGGTGTTCTGGGATCGAGTCCCACATCGGGCTCCTCCGCTGGGAGCCTGCTTCTTCCTCTCCCACTCCCCTGCTGTGTTCCCTCTCTCGCTGTCTGTCTCTCTGTCACATAAATAAATAAAAATCTTTAAAAAAAAAGCATGTACATATTGGAGTTTGCTAAATATGTATTTCTTGTTATGTCACAATATCACAAATATATTCTGTCAACATGACTTATTACTGTCGATATTACCCATGATCACCTGGCTGAGGTAGTATTTATCAGGTTTCCTCACAATAATATTATTCTTTTCCCCTTTCCATACTTCACACTTTCGAAAGAAATCACACTATACAGCCCACACTTAAGGAGTGGAGAGTTATGCCCCTCCTGTTTGAGGGCAGAGTATCTATATAAAGTATATAGAATTTTTCTGCACAGGGGATTTGTCTATTCTTCCCATTTATTCAATCATTTATGTCAGTATTGATTCATGATTGTTTAATTTACACTTTTCATTTGAATTTAATACTGCTTTATTTTGTTGTCAAAGTGTTCTAGCTTTGACCATTGGGAGAACTTTTCTAGTTGGCACCTTTGCCTCTTTGACATACTCCCATCATTGTGGGTTTTTTAGGGGTTTTGTTTTTAGTATGTTCTCACTCTCTGACACTGTAAGATACTTATATATCTTGTGTATTTCCTGCCATGATCCTAGGATCCTAGGAGCCTAGTTCCTTTAATTAGAGAATGGCATTCAAACCCAAGACCTGGACGTGGTGTGCTTATTGCTACTGTGGGGTGGACCCTCTCAGCTGACAAAAGCAAATGTGTTTATACTAACCTGTGTAATACACAAACACATACCTATAAACTATACATCTATATGTGTATATATCTGTATCTGTCTATATATCTCCATCTGTATCAGTATTAAGCTGAACATGAATTCATACTGATATCTCTGACTCTAACCCATTACCGCATGGATCATTCCTCATGCCTCCCCTTGCTTGTTTATAACCTCCCACTGCAATGGTGAGAAATCTAGTTCCCATTATCTGCTACTCCTTTGCTAAATATTTCAATTCCTGTGTACATGTATCGTGGTTTCAGAATTATTAAATCAGTAGTCTCATGGGAAACAACTCTATCAGCTAGAACACAGTTCTTATGTACAGTTCTTTTTATTTTTAGTCTTACAGACTTGACTCACTTCCAGGGTTATTCAGGTTAGTTAGTATGTTTTCTACCTACCTCCTTCAGTGAAGTTCTTTTACACATTTTTAACACAATTAGATTTTTGTGTTTGTGTATGTCACACTCTGCATCCCATTCTGGGATCTCCTGATCTCTTAAGTGATTTTTAAAAATTTGTGTACATTTGTGTTCAGTCTTTATGGTGTAGATTTCTGTGGGTTTTGACAGATGTGTGGTGGTACATATCTGCCATTGCAGTGTCATACAGAATAGTTTCACCACCCTAAAAAATCCCCATGCTTCACCTATTCAACTCTCCCTCTACCCCTGAACCCTTCGTAATCACCCATCTGTTAACTATCTGTAGTTTTGCCTTTTCCATAATGACATATAGCCTTTTCAGACTGGTTTCTTTTACTTAACCAAATGCATTTATGATTCATCCATGTCTTTTTGTCAGCTCATGTTTTCACCGAATAGTATTCCGTTGTGTGAAGGTACCGCAGTTCGTTTACCCATTCACCTACTGAAGGACATCTTGATTACTTCTAGTTTTTGGCAACTACGAATAAAGCTGCTGTATACATTTGCATCCTGACTTTTATGTGGATGTAAGTTTTCAGATTAGTTGGGTAAATACCTAGGGCCATAATTGCTGAATTTTATGGTATGTTTAGTTTTCTAAATTGTCAAACTGTCCATTTTGTATTCTCACCAACAATGAATGAGAGTTTATGGTGCTATGTGTGTTCACCAGCAATTCATAGGAGTTAGTGTTTTTGCATTTTAATCATTCTAATAAGTGTTTAAGGCTATTTCAGTGTTAATTTGCAATTCCTAATGATAGAGATGTTCGGCATTTTTATATGCTTATTTGCCAATTATATATCTTCTTTGGTAAAGTGTCTGTTCAGTACTTTCCCCTGTTTTAAACTTTATTTTATGTTGTTTGTTCTTATTGTTGATTTGAAGAGTTCTTTGTATATATTTGGACGCAAGTCTTGTATAATATATGTGTTCTGCAAATATTTTCTCCCACCTATGGTTTTTCTTTTTATTCTCTTAACAATGTCTTTCACAGGGGAGAAATTTTTAGTTTTAATATCCCCATCAGTTTTTTTTTCATGTATCTTGCTTTTAGTATTTTATCTGTAAACGCATTGCTAAACTCCAAATCATATAGATTTTTCTCCTGTTTTCTTCCAGAAGTTTTCTGGGTTTGCATGTTATATTAAGGGTCTGTGATCTATTTTGAGTAAATTTTTGTGAGAGCCATGAGGTCTGTGTCTTGGTCCTTTTTTTGGCATGTAGTTGTCCAGTTGTTCCAGCACCCTTTATTCAAAAGATTATCCTTTCTGTATTGAGTTGCCTCTTGTGTCTTTTCACAGATCAGTTGACTATTTTTGTGGGTCTGTTTCAGGGCTCTTTATTCTGTTCCATTGATTTATCAGTGATATATGTGTCTATTTTTTGTTGAAATTATACTGTCTTGGTTATAGTAGTTTTATTAAAGTCTTAAAATTGGATACTGTGAGTCTTCCAACTTTATTTTTCTTACTTAGTATGGTGTTGACTGTTTTAGGTCTTTGCCTTTCCATGTAAACTTTAGAATCACTTTGCCAACATTTACACATTAGCTTGCTGGAATTTTCATTGGGATTTAATTGAATCTATACACTAAGTTAGGAAGAAATGAGATCTTAACAGTATTGAATCTTTTAATCCACAAACATGGAATGTCTATCAGCTTATTTAGAACTTTGATTTCTTTCATCATTGCACAGAGATTCTGTATATATTTTGTTAGATCTAAGTGGTTTTAGGTAGGTTTTTGTTTTGTTTTGTTTTTTTGGTACTATTAAAAATGTTTGTTTTTGTATCCCTGGAATAAATTCCACTTGATTACAGCATATGGTCTTCCTAATATATTGTTGAATTCAGTGTGCTAATATTTTGTTGAGGATTTTTGCATTTGTTCATCAGGGATATTGGCCTGTAATTTTCTTTTTTTGTGGCATCCTTGTTTGGTTTTGGTATCAAGGTAATGCTGGCCTTGTACAATGTGTTTGGAAGAGTTCCTCCCTCTTCTGTTTTTTGGAAGAATTTGAGAAGGACTGGTATTAATTCTTCTTTGAATGTTTTGTAGAATTTACCAGTGAAGCCTTCTGGGCCTGGAAATTTGTTTATTGGTTTTTGAGTATTGAATCAATCTCCTTGCCAGTATTTGATCTATTCAGATTTTCTATTTTTATTTTTCTATTTCATCATGATATATTTCTGGTAGGATGTATGTTTCTAGGAATTTATCCATTTCTTCTAGGTTGTTCAGTTTGTTGGTGTATAATTGTTCATAGTAGTTTCTTATGACCCTTTGTATGTCTGTGTTACCAGTTGTAACATCTCCTCTTTCATTTCTGATTTGAGTCCTCTCACTTTTTTTTAGGGAGTCTAACTACAGGGTTGTGAATTTTGTTTATCTTTTCAAAGAACCAGCTCTTAATTTCATTGATTTTTCTATTGTCTTTTTAGTCTCTGTTTCATTTATTTCTGCTCTAATCTTTGTTATTTTCTTCTACTAACTTTGGGCTTCATTTGTTCTTTTTCTAGTTCCTTGAGGTGTAAAGTTAGGTTGTTTATTTGAGCCTTCTCTTGTTTCTTGAGGTAGATATTTATTGCTATGAACTTCCCTCTCAGAGTTGCTTTTGCTGCATCCCATAAATTTTGGTATGTTATTTTTCTATTTTTGTTTGTCTCAAGGTATTTTTTATATTTCTGTCCTGATTTCTTTGTTGACCCATTGGTTGTTCATTAACATGTTGTTTAATCTCCACATACTTAAAATTTTTCTAGTTTTCTTTTTATAACTAATTTCTAGTTTTATACATTTGTGGTTCAATACCCACAAATCAGTCTATGTGATACACCACATTAACAAAATGAAGGATGAAAATCATCTGATCATCTCGGGGTGCCTGAGTGGCTCAGTTAGTTAACTGTCCAACTCTTGATTTCAGTTCAGGTCATTATCTCAGGGTTGTGGGATTGAGCCCCTCATCAGACTCACATGCTAGGTGTGGAACCTGCTGAAGATTCTCTCTCTCCCTCTGTCTCTACCCCCCTCCCCCATCATACAATCATCTCAATAGATGCAGAAAAAGCATTTGACAAAATTCAACATTCATTTATGATAAAAACTCTCAACAAAGCAGGTATAGAGGGAGTGTACCTCAACATAATAAAGACGATATATGACAAGCCCACAATTAACATCATACTTAACTGTGAAAAGCTCTGGAAGCTTTTCCTCTAAGATCGGAAATAAGACAAAGATATCCATTGTCACCACTTTTATTCAACACAGTATTGGAAGTCCTAACCAGACATTTAGGCAAGAAAAGGAAATAAAAGGCATCCAGATTGGAAAGGGAGAAGTAAAACTGTCACTATTTGTAGATGATATGATATTATATAAAGAAAACCCTGAAGATTCCATCAAAAAACTATTAGAACTAATAAATGAATTCAGTAAAGTTTCAGGATACAATATCAGTATACAGAAATCTGTTGCATTTCTTTACACTAATAATGAACTATCAGAAATAGAAATTAATAAAAGTTCCATTTACAATTGCATCAGAAAGAATAAAACGTCTATGAATATATACAACCAAGGAGGTGAAAGATCTGTATATTGAAAACTACAAGACATTAATGAAAGAAATTGAAGAAGACACAAACAAATGGAAAGATTTTCCATTTTTTTGGATTAAAAGAATTTATATTTTAAAATGTCCATACTATCCAAAGCAATCTACAGCTTCAGTGCAATCCCTATCAAAATTCCAATGGCATTTTTCACTGAAATAAAAGAAATAAGCCTAAAATTTGTATGTAACTACAAAAGACCCTGAATAGCTAAAACAATCTTGAGAAAGAACAAAGCCAGAGGCACCACACTCCCTGACTTCAAACTGTATTACAAAGCTATAGTAATCAAAACCATATCATATTGGCATAAAAATAGACACATAGATCAATGGAACAGAATAGAGATCCCAGAAATAAGCCCACCCTTATGTGGTCAATTAATTTACAACAAAAGAGCTAAGAATATACAATGGAGAAAGGACACTTTCCTCAATAAATGGTATTGGGAAAACTGGACTGCTACATACCAGAGAATGAAACAGGATGGGGCACCTGGGTCGCTCAGTCGTTTGAGTGTCTGATTCTTGATCTCAGCTTAGGTCTTGATTTCAGGGTCATGCGTTCAAGCCCTGTGTTGGGCTCCATGCCCAAAAAAGAATGAAACAGGATCAATCTTACACCATACACAAAAACTAACTAAAAATGGGTTAAAAGCTTGAACATAAGACCTGAAGCCATAAAACTCCATAGACAGCTCCTTGACATTGGTTTTGGCAATGATTTTTGGAACCTGATACCAAAAGCAAAGGCAACAAAAACAAAAATAAATGAATGGGACTATATCAAGCTAAAAAACTTATGCACAGGAGAGAAAACCGTCAAAATGAAAGGACAACCTACTGAATGGTAGAAAATAATTATAAATCATATATCTGATAAGAGGCTAATAACCAATATATAGAGAGAACTCACACTACTTAATAGCAAAAACCAAACAATCCAATTAAAAAGTGGGCAGAAGGTCTGAATAGACTTTATTTAAAAGAAGATACACAATGGCCAACAGGTACATGGAAGATGCTCAACATCATTAATCAATAGGGGAATGCCAGTGGAATTAAGAAGGTGGAGTAGTAGGGGGACCCGGAGCTTGCTTTGTCCCTCAAACAGAGCTAGATCAACATCGAATCATTTTCAACAACTAGGAAATCCATCCGAGGATTAAGAAAACAGTCTGCAAAATTGGAGGGAGAGAATGTGGCAGATGGAAGGTTCAGAGCTGTGAATTGGGGGAGAGAAAAGCCATGGTGCCATGAAGGGGAGGGAGCCCTTTTCATGGAGTGAAGTCAGGGAGAAAGGGAGAGAGCAGGAGAGAGTGGCATGTGTGGTTTGCACAATGTGGATGCCCTGGGTTGCACTGGGAGAGATTGCTCCCCTTCTTGGAGTACATTTGGAAGAGGGTATTTTGCCTCTCCAAGGACAAAGGGCTCCCCAGGAGACATTGAATGGTTCAGCAGCAGGGGACAGAGGCACACAAAAAGGGCAGATAACCTGGTCGCAGCTTTTCACTGTGTGTCACAGTAGATTCCTGCCACCATGTGCACCTTGCAACTGCTTTTCTGGGACAGAATAGTGCCAGGTGTGCCGAGAGGCTCTCTTCTGAGGGAGGGGAACGGGTCTGCACCTTGCTGGGCCCTTTAAGGTCTGGAGTTTTGAATCCCAGCCACCAGCCAGAGATAAAACAGAACTGTGGTACCGGCATGCCACTGGTGGGGCACAGACAGGTTGAGGGCAGCGATCTGATGAAAGCCTGGGACACGGGAAATGAGATTGTTCACTTTTCTGTGAGGGCCTCCTGAACAGTGGTGGCCATGAGTTCCCGTCCCCAGAGACCAGAAGGTGGGCCTTCCCCCATTCCCACCAGCACAGATGGACTCTAGAGAGAAACACCACCGGTGGAAACTGGAGTTGCTTAAACCAACCCTCCCCCCCGCCGCACACCTGGTAGGGGCATCTTTGCAAGAGCAGGTCTGACTGTGAGCCAGTCCGGTGGGCCTCTCCCTCAGAAGACCAACACAGGCACCCGCCCCCATGTACCAGGTCTGCTGATCATAGAGTGCTCCAAAGGGTCAGCTTCAGTTCTGGTGGAAATAGGACCAGGCTTTCTTTTATTCTTTTTTCTTTTATTTTTTTATTGCTTACAAGAGACTCATTTTATTTATTTATTTATTTATTTTATTTTAACTTTTTAAAGTTTTTATTTATTTGTTTATTTGACAGAGAGAGAGACAGCCAGTGAGAAAGGGAACACAAGCAGGAGGAGTGGGAGAGGAAGAAGCAGACTCCCAGTGGAGCAGGGAGCCCGATGCGGGGCTCGATCCCAGGACACTGGGATTACACCCTGAGCCAAAGGCAGACGCTTAACGACTGAGCCACCCAGGCGCCCCATGGAGACTCATTTTAGATCCAAAGACACCGCCAGATTGAAAGTGAGGGGGTGGAGAACCATCTGTCATGCTAATGGACATCAAAAGAAAGCCAGAGTATTTATATCAGACAAACTAGATTTTAAACCAAAAACTATAATAGGAGATGAAGAACACTATATCATAATAAAGGGGTCTGTCCCGCAAGAAGATCTAACAATTGTAAATATTTATGCCTCCAACTTGGGAGCAACCAAATATGTAAATCAGTTAATAACAAACTTAAAGAAACTCATTGATAATAATACAATAATAGTAGGGGACTTTAACATTCCACTCACAGCAATGGACAGATGATATAAGCAACAGGTTAACAAGAAAACAAGGTCTTTGAATGACACACTGGACCAGATGGACTTAACAGACATATTCAGAGCATTTCATCCTAAAGCAGCAGAATACACATTCTTTTCGAGTGCACATGGAACATTCTCCAGAATAGATCACATACTGGGTCACCAATCAGGCCCCAACCAGCACAAAAAGATTGAGATCATACCATGCATATTTTCAGACCACAACACTATGAAACTTGAAGTCAAAAGCAAGAAAAAATTTGGAAAGACCACAAATACATGGAGGTTAAAGAACGACATAGTAGAGAATGAATGGCTTCACCAGGAAATTAAAGAAGAAATTAAAAAAAAAATACATGGAAGCAAATGAAAATGAAAACATCACAGTCCAAAACCTTTGGGATGCAGCAAAGGTGGTCCTAAGAGGGAAGTATGTAGCAATACAGGCCTTCCTCAAGAAGCAAGAAAAGTTTCAAATACACAACACAACCTTACACCTAAAGGAGCTGGGAAAAGAACAGCAAGTAAAGCCTAAAACCAGAGAAGGAGGGAAATAATTAAGATTAGAGCAGAAATAAATGATACAGAAATTAAAAAAACAAAACAAAACAGAACAGATCAATGAAACTAGGAGCTGGTTCTTCAAAAGAATTAACAAAATTGATAAACCCCTAGCCAGACTTACCAAAAAGAAAAGAGACCCAAATAAAATCACAATGAAAGAGGAAAGGTCACAACCAACACAGCAGAAATACAAACAATTATAAGAGAATATTATGAGCAATTATATGCCAACAAATTGGGCAATCTGGAAGAAATGGACAAATTCCTAGAAATATAAACTACCAAAACTGAAATAGGAAGAAATAGAAAATTTGAACAGACCCATAACAGCAAAGAAATTGAATCAGTAATCAAGAATCTCCCAACAAATAGGGGAATGCAAATCAAAACCACGATATATCACCTCACACCTGTTAGGGTGGTTATCATCAAGACAAGAAATAACAAGTGCTGGAAGAGATGTGGAGGAAAGGGAACACTTGTGCACTGTTAGTGGGGATTTAAATTGGTACGGCCACTATAGAAGACAGCATGGATGTTTCTAAAAGAATTAAAAATAGAACTACCATATGATCCAGCAATTGTACTTCTGGGTATTTACCCAAAGAAAACAAAAATAGTGATTCAAAAAGATATATGCATTCTCCCATATTCATTGCAGTATTGTTTAAAATAATCAAGATACGGAAGTAACCGAAGTGTCCATCAGTGGATGAATGGATAAATAAATTGTGTTAATATATATACAGTGTATTATTACTCATCAATAAAAAAGTGAAATCTTGGGGCGCCTCGGTGGCACAGTCGTTAAGCGTCTGCCTTCGGCTCAGGGCGTGATCCCAGCATTCTGGGATCGAGTCCCACATCAGGCTCGTCCACTAGGAGCCTGCTTCTTCCTCTCCCACTCCCCCTGCTTGTGTTCCCTCTCTCGCTGGCTGTCTCTCTCTGTCAAATAAATAAATAAAATCTTAAAAAAAAAAAAAAGTGAAATCTTGCCATTTGTGACAGCATGGATGGACCTTATGTAAGCAAAATGTCAGAGAAGGTCAAATACCGTATGATCTCTCTTATATGTGGAATCTAATAAATAAAAACAAAAACAAGTTCATAGATACAAACGACAGATTAGTTGCTGCAGGAGGCGGGGTGGGGGAGTGAGAGAAATGGACGAACTTTTTTTTTTTTAGTTTAAATAAATTGAATAAAAATTTTTCAAAAGCAAGCAAGAAAGAAACCAACTATCCCTCAGCTCTGCTGAGTACCCAGGACCTACCGTTGTTCCATTTGAACACAGCAAGATACAAACAACCTTAACAAAAGTACAACACTACAGACTCCGTCAGTTGGCTTAAATTCCAAGTTGCTTCATTCAGAAAACTAAGGAATTTGAGTTGGCATTTAAGATTAAAAAAAAAAAATTAATTCCAAATTCCAATTTTTTATTGCTGGTATGTATAGGAAGCAAATGATTTTGTATTTTGCCCTTACATCCTGTGACCTTGTTGTACTTGCTTATTAGTTCCAGGATTTTTTTGTAGATTTTCTGCATAGTCATGTCATCTAGAAATAAAGGTAGTTTTCTTTCTTTCTCTCCAGTCTTTATAACTTTTATATATTTTTTTGTCTTACTGCACTAACTAGACCTCAGTATTCTTTTAACTTTGATGTCTGTGCATCCTCACGAGGCATCTCTTTCTCCCTGTTTCAGAGGATATACCTTTTTTTTTCTTCCATAAAAATTCATCTAGAAGAAAACTAAGACATGGTATTTGCCTACAAGAAGATTGCAGTCTGGTGGGTGAGACATCAAGTGGACCGATGACTGATCACAATGTGCTTGAGAAGTACTGTGATAGAGATATGCATAAAGAACAGAAATTTTTGTTTTATTGCCCCTTGATTTTCTTTCTACCTCCCTTTAAAGGTGTCTTCGCTACTTGCCTTTTCATTTCTGTCAGTCACATTATCTCTTCTAGGGCCTTTTTCTTCAGCCTAAACATTTAGTTATATTTTGACCATTAAAAAAGAGGGGGGAAAATGAACAAATTATTCATGAACAAACGTTATGATAGAATAGTCAGAGCCTTTGTTTCTTCACTTAACCACATTTTCTCTCCACCCCTGGTACTGTGGTGAAAGATTCTGCCAGCAGTACTCTCTCCAAGGCGACTTTCTGGGTAAGATGAGATCGCTTTAGCACTGGTTTAACTGGAGGTGTCCCTGGCTCATCCAAATCATTTTGTGTAGCAGGCAGCTGGAAATGCAGGTTTGAACCCTAAGGGAGAGCACAGGCAAGTAGGAATCAGCAGGCTTGCTGTAGTTGTTAGTAAAACCGGAAGCAAAAACAGGATTGCTCAAAAAGTGTTTAAAAAAATTTTAAGTTGCTGCTTCTTCCTAGACTACTTACTTCACCCTCATTTGCCTGATGAACTCCTTATCCTTCAGGAGTCATCTTGGACATTGATTCCTCTGAAAAGGGGGCACCTTTCATGATGCTCCTCTAAGCTTCAGTTGAGCACGTGCTCCTACACGGGTTCCTATATGGTACCCTCTGTTAACCTCTATGAGAATATTTATCTGATTTTGTCTACTTTCTACCTCTCTCCACTAAACTGTACATTTCTCAAGGACAAAGACTATATTTTAGCACACTGCCTGCACATAGTGTTTATTATATATTTAATGTTTGAATCAACAGCTATATATATAATATATACTTATCTTTATAATAAAACCTTTATAATAGCTTCTACCTGACTTTTACTCCTTATTATGTAGCATACATAGTGCCACATGGTTATCCTCAGCACAGAATGTATTCACATTTAAAATGAATAAGGTACATAATGGTACTGAAGTATTTTCCTTCAGTGATTCTTTAACCAAATGTGATAAATATTTGGTTGGGGTGTAGGGGAGGATTGCTAGTTTTTTTGGCTTCCCTGACTCTCCTCTGCTCCAGAGTTTCATTTGTATCAGTAATGTAAATTACACATTAAAATTAATATTCTTATTTTAGTGTGCTTCAAGTAGTCATCTGAATTATATGCTTCAGAGGGTGATGTCTCAAAATCGTTTCATAATATTATCATTTCTAAGTTTATACAGTGATATTTCTTTTGTTAAATGTGTATTAAGGTTTCTGTTTGCTATTAAACAGTATCATAATGGAACAGAAAAAGAGTAAAGAAAGGATGAGGAAAAGAAAAATGTCTTTTCAAAGACAGATTAGCCCTTCTATTTATTCTGCAAGCAGAAGATATACAGTCATAACTCTTTTAATACAAAACGATTTAGAATGCAGTGATACAGTAATATGAATGTTTAATATTTCCTTTTGTATGTTTCTGTCAGTTTTGTGGAATCAACAACTGTTCATTGACCTCCAGCTGTTATATGGAAGTCATTGGTGAGATTACTGAATGTAGGCAACCTGTCCTTTAAGAAGCATAAGTATTGCTTATTTAAAAATATAACTTACAACATATATATATTTTGAAATATATAGCTTAAAATAAGCAGCCACTAGTCTCTTTCTGAGAAATATTGATAGTATGTTAATAAATATAATAACCTGTTTTATGAACCTATATTATCTGTGTAAATCTCCAATTAATGGGATTTGTTCTAGTGTTTTGTCTTTGGTGCCCTCTTGTGGATTTTTTATAAACTGCTTGTAACAACAATTTTTAAAGATATTCTTTTTTTATTTTAAAATATTTGATTTTATAATCTTTATACTTTGTCAATCTTTTGACATGCTTTTGGCTGTAGGAGAAAAAAGAAAAATCATGGTTAAGGTTGCTTTTACTTTTTAATTTACTCTATTGTATATCAGTATTGTGCACAGGGGATGTAAGATAATCTTTTGTTTGGAAACTTTTAATATAATGCCAAGAACTTGTGCAGTCTTGCTTCATGGAGCCTCTGAAGTCCTGCCCACACGCCTTCTCACCATTTAGGCTTGTACTGATGAACAAGTCTTTTATGACTTTTGGAGATCTTGAATGCTTTGATGTAACTTTAAAACATGCCTGTGAACATGCAAAAAGTTAGGATCCATGAAGGCAAAAGTTTCTGTTTGTTAAAGACAGGTATGTCAAAGGCAGCAGCTGTATAAGCTCTTAACACTGCTCTTGCAGTGAAACAGAAGGACCACCTACTTATAGCAGTGGGAAGAAGGTTCATTCTTTGTACAGATTTTCAGATACTGTAAATCTTAGTAGCTTTTAACTGGCAAATACCAATTTATCCCTTTTTTCAGCCTGTCAGACATTGAAGCGGTGCTTAAAGGCAACTGTTTGAAGGAGAGTATTTTTGATTTTTCTCAGTAGTTCTTAGCTCAGTTGGGTTGAATGTGGTCCTACTGAGACCAGGTTAACCAGCTGATTCTGCAGTGGGCCATTTCACTGGTAACACGGAAACAATAGACACTACAGCGTTTATTGATAAAGAGGCAGTGGGGTAAGCGCTGTCCTGTACTGTATTTGGAAGTGGAATTTGCACTTAATGCTGTGTGTGTCACATCAGTACTTTCACCTTGCTATAGCAGAGAGGTATTTTTAGTTCAGTCGTACGTTGGGCTCTGACTTGATGTGAGACATACAAGCAAATAGAGAATGGTACCTTTGATTTTTGCTTTTACTAATTCAAGTAATAACTCAATTTTGTTTATAGATACAGGTTAGCATGTTAGCGTAACCAACAACCCCGAATTCAGTTATGCCCAGGGAGAGAAGTGAAAGATTCCTGCCATAGTTTTCCCCAATTTTATGTCCATTCCCTTGAAGTTTCACCGTGTACGCCTTGTTGATTTCTTATTTGACTCTTTCACCACAAATTGGTTGTAAGATTTCAATGCCTTCATCATGTGATGAAGTAGCAAATTCTGTTAAGTCGTGTTTTAGTTTCAAAAAGCTGGCATTATCTATTTTCTCTTCTGTCTTCATCTATTCAAATTAGAACCTTTCACACTTTTCTCTTTAGCGTCAGTTTCACCTCTTTTAGGTTCAGAGTGTTGGAGTTATTTGATATTTGACTGTCCAGGAAGTTTCCATAATATAGTGATTCTTTTTTCATGATTTCTTTCAGATTTGACTTGTGGTTTCTGTTTCTGTAGACCTTTTCAGTACATTCTGTGATTACCTCGAGTCTGGATTTCAGTAATAACCTTCTGATTCCAAGCTCTCTTTCTCCAGTCTTCTCCTCCAATTCATCCTTCAGTTTCCAAGGTTCCTGTCACTTCTCTGCCACGCAGCTGATGCAGGTTCTTAATGTATAGAGCATTCTATAAACTGTAGGTCATTTTTTAATGCAGTCAGACTGACTTAATGCTTTCCCTTCTAGCCAGACTATTTCCACGTTTGTGCTTGTTTTTTTTTCCAATCTAGAATGCCATTGTATACTCCTAATTTTATCCTAGAAATTTTTGTCTTAGGAAGATGCAACTTTTTAAGGGGACTAACTTAATTTTAAGGAGGGAGTCTTAATTCTGTTGTTTGTTCTTCCTACCCATTCTCTGTAGCTTGTCTATTCATTGTTTATCTTTTGGATTGTGAGTTCAACTCTAGCTCAGTTTTGTTTCTGAGAATGATGCGTGAGTTCTGGGTTGAAGATTGAGTTTAAGTCCTTACCTAGGGTGGAATTTCATTTGTTTCCATCAGGCACCCCAGGTACTTCTGTAGTGGGACTGCATTAGGCTAATTTCTCAGCATGAGGTTCCTCAGACTTTGTGGGTAGTGTTAGAAAGCTCTGAAATCCTGTCTGCACCTTCTGAAAGGCAGCACCTCCCCCCACCTCCCGTCTTTACCTGAAGCCCAAGTAAGACAGACAAGTTTGCATGTCATCTTCTTTGCCTGTGAGTACATTTTTTCTTGTTCACCCTTTCACTGAGGATGTAGACCTTCAAGATCCCCAGCTTTATGCAGGGGTTTCAGTTCCACTTTGGAGAGAATCCAAAGACTTGTCGCTTGTCCCCCTTTATCCACTAAAATGGTTACCCCATCACTGCCCCACCCCCATCATCTTATACCCCTACGGCAGCCCTTAAGGTCAGATTTAGTTTATTCTTACTGCTTCCCATTCTCTTTGGGGCCCTTGTGGATTCCCTTTAGTATCTTGAAAGCTCAGGTATGCATTAAGAGTATGTTTGTTATGTTGTTTCTTGTTTCAGTGTCATCCCTGATTAACACCTCCAAGAGGTTTGAAAGATATCCAGACCACTATAATACTGCAACTTTTTGTATACTTGGTTCACTTATATATCTTACACGTTCACTTTTTTCCTTAAAAAATAGTTTTGGAAAAAAAATTTAAAGAATAATTTTTTTATGCTGTAGTAGAATGCATACTGAATGGAATTGTCTAGTTGAATCAAAAGCATTAAGATCACTGTTGTCTGCTGTTTATTGCAATAAGCAATAAAGCAAAGCAATAAGCAAAGCAATAAAGCAAAGCAAAAAGCAATAAAGACATTAATATTTCAAGAAGAGAAATAATTAGAATATTTTCAACTAGAAGTTTATCTATTTAAGAAATAATCTATCTCATTGTTACAAATAGAAAATTCTTTTTTTTTTAATTTTCTCTAATTTCATTTAATGTTTGGAAAATCAGTATTATAAACAAATGGAAAAAATAACGCATTCAATAACAAGTGTATGTAGGATTAGTTATAAAACTTATGTACAATAACAGTAGCTTTTATCTGCATCAACAATAATGGCTTCCTAAAGTGTTAGTGTAAATATCTTTAAAATCAAAGAGTAGATGAATATTTAGAAAATCCTTTAAAGTAGTAGATAGTACATGTGTGAAGATACCTAATGCAAAGTCTGATTATTTCTCAGACTGTTATAGCATAAATCTGTCTTAGCAATGGAGTAGGATTTCCTAATAATGTTTTCAAATATTTGTATTCCATGTGGATTTTATGATTCATAACCTGGATTATCATCAGTACTCTGTTTTGCATTCCTGGCACATGATGACCACTGATTGAAATGCTATTGTATTCCTTACTGGAATTGGCTCTTTTCTACAGTGGAGAAGCATCTGTTCCACAGACCTTTTTCTATAAAGTATCAACATGTTTTTCTTCTGCTTTTCTTTTGTGAGGAATAACAGAGTATGTGTAAATGAAGTATAACTTTGGAAAAACATTTTAAATAACTTTTATTGTAAAAATGCTAGAAGTACCAAATGAAACTTTAGTAATAATCTAAAATATCAAGAATAACTTCAGAGTTAATGATTTTTTGAAAGTAAAAAGTGTTGCTGAAAAGTTTTTACCACCATCACCAAGTTCGTGTTTGAGTCTTCAAATTTCATATAAACTAGTTCTCATTCCATTTGTACTTTATTAATTACTGTTTTGGTGCCACCTTTCATTAATGAATTGAGTCCCCTATTTTTTGCGTTGCTATTCTTTTTACTGCCAGTTTGTAAATTAGATTAGCATCCTTTAGCAAAGTGACTATGTAAGTGAAAATAATATGCTGTAAAAGCAATCCCTCCCAAACTTGGTTCAATGTTTTCATAGTTCTATAGATTGTCTGAGCCAATTGTGTGACTCCAGAGGTGCAACTCTCATTATCCCCTTGTAGATTCAACTCTAATATGGCATATAGGAGGACTAAAAGTATTATTTCACACCAACCAAATGGAATGTTTCTTGTTAAGTTTAATTGTCACAGCACTGAATCTTACAAGGATAAGAGACAAATGACTCACACATATAAAAATAGAGTTAGTGTTTTGGGAATTAAACTGGTTGCAACCATGATAAAATAAGATATTAAACTAGCAGTCAATTTTTTAAAACAACTGATAGAAAATCAACTTTTTCTCTTCCTCCTCAGTGGGGTCTACTGGAAAGATTAAATTCCAGTTTTGTTTTGTCTTTTTAAGCTTTTGAACCAAGTACAAATCAGTTTATATATGTAAACATGCTCCAACTAACCTTTAATATAAATTCAGCTAGACTTGCGAAGTGCTGTAAATAATTTTAAAGCCTTATAAAATTGGAAATTAGATCTTGGGCTTTAGAATTAGAATGACCTATTTAGAATCCTTACTCCTCTGCTTATTTGTTGTATGACCTTAGACAAATTATTAAACTCATTTGAACTTCAGGTTCATCATTTGCACAATGGAGTTAATATCTTACAGGATTAATAAGAGGATTAATGGGAGTATCCTACAAAAAGTCCATAGCATAGTGCTTCTGACTCACTGGTAACTGTTTTTATGATTATTAGAAAAATGATCAACTAATAATTCTAGTAAATAGCATTATTTTCCCTCTCAAAGTTTCTTCAATAGCCATTCTATATTTTAAAATAATACATTAGTTTAAATAAAATTCTACTGTAGAACCTTACGTAACACTGTCCTTAGTTCTATGCTTTGGCACTACCTCATAATAAGGACTTTAACATTAGTTTAATAGCTTTGTACTGGAGCAGGCTAGATACCAGGAAGGTAACTGTTAAGATTTGGTTACTGCCCTTGTAGATTTTAGAATCTAATGAGAGATTTGGACAAGTCAAGTGTATAGACAATTACAGTATTGTGTAGTAAGCATACGAATGGCATAAGCATGAGGTGCTATGACAGTACAGAATATTGCACCTAATTCAGTCTCAGGGTATCTGAGCTGAGAAGGGATGGCTGAGTGTAGTAGTCCTGTTAAAAAAAGAAGCTACGATATAAAGCACTCACCCAAATTTATGTATATATGTTACATATATAATATGTATCCTTTAAGACCTAATTTAAGGGCAGCTTCCTCTGTGAGGCCTTTCTTCATTTGTTATCGGCAGAGTTAGAGGCTCTATTCTTGGTACTCCCATTGTACTTTGCCAATACTTTTCTCATAGTACTTGACAAATTGCCTTGGAATTTATTGTTTACATGGCAGTCAGTTTCTGTTAGACACCAAACTCCTTAAAAAACCAAAATGGAGCAAAACTGTTTCTTATTTATCTTTGTATCTCCAATGCCTGGTCCACTCCTTGACATATTATAAATTTACAGTAAACGCTTATTGAATGAAGTAGTAAGTGAAAATATAAATAGATCCATTCATTAAATTAATTTTTAATAAGTACCTATTTATATGCCAGGTGTTCAAAGCATTGGGGATTAATCAGCGAAAAAGAAGCCTCTGCCTTCATCAAACCATTCTAGTGGTAAGAAGGCCAGGTATAGGCTGTGAAGAATACAGAATAGCCTGTATTCGATGGAGACTTAGGTTTTAACTTGGTCAGAAAAAGTCTCACTAAGGTGGTGACATCTAAGCGGAGACTGGAGTTAAGTAAAGGATAAAGCTGTCTTGTGGAAGAGCATTCCAGGTTGAGAGATCAGCCAATTTAAAGGCTTGAGGAGGAACATGCTTAGAATGCTCAAGAAGCAGCCAAGGGGAGGCTATGGCTGGGACTTGGTGAGTGAGAAGGAATGTGATAGGAGATAGGCTTGGCAGATATTACTGAGCCAGATCACATTTGGATGAGAAAGATTTTGGATTTTATTCTAAGTGTGATAGGAAGCCAAATGCAGGGTTTTGAGCGGGAGAATAACATGAAGTGATTGATTTATCTTTTGAAAGAATCAGTCTGCCTATTGTTTGGGAGACTAAAGTGGGCAGGAGTGGAAACCGTGAAAACTGTGCAGAGGCAGTTTTTTAAATAGTTTTTAATAGTTTATATTTTTAACAGTTTATGTATATATACACACTATATATATGTAGTTTACATGTATAGCTTATAATTTTTAACACTTTTAATAGCTGTTTTTAATAGTATAAATAAGAGAAGATGGCGGATTTCACTAGGATGGACCGAAAAATTTGTATAACACACCTTGGGAATAAGAGCTGGAGATATAAGCTGTTAAAATTGTAAAACTGTACCTCTAGCTTAAGCATTCAAGTAGATCAAAATTTATATATAAGTAAGGTACATGCACTTAGTGGAGTAATGGACTAAGAAATATAAGAACTAGTTTCTTACAGCTTTGCTTTTAAATAAGTATGTGTCCTTGGGGAAGTCTCTTCCTTTCTATGATCCTCATTTTTTTCAGATATAAAATGAGGTGTTGAATTATTACGGGTCCATGATTTTATAGTTCTGTGAAAAAGTAAATATATAATGAATGCTTACTGTATACAGAATACCAAATAAAACACTTGAGTAAATTCAGAAGTACTGTAAAGGCATTCTTATCTATAAGATACTTATGTTTATAAAAGATTTTACAAAACAGTTATTCACAGTATGAGATCATAAAATTAAATGCAGGAGCGTGTGATGCAGATTATAAATTCTATAGAAGTTTGGAAAAGGGGACAATTAATAAAAACTGAAGAAGCCGTGAAGGTAATAGATACTTGATCTGGGACTACACCATTTAGTTAAAATGGATAGAGAGGAAAGAGCATTCTGAGTAGAGAAGAAGACATAAACAAAGAGGAAGTCTTAATGACCTAGTGTGACGTGGGTTTATAGCAGCTGGAGATTCAGTTAAGGTCAGCCTGACTAAATTGGAGGATATGTGAACAATGGGAAAATAAGATTAGCCAGATAAAATAAAGTAATATAGAAGACATTAAAATCTAGGCAGAAATGTTTAGCTTTTAATGCAGGCAAGAACTGTGGCCATTAGAGATTTCAGTAGGATATTATGATACAATAATATTCAAGAAAGCTTGGTGTGGAATATGGACTTTGAAGAAAGTGTGAAACTACTTTGGTCCTAGTAATATGTAGGCATTTTGCATGTCTTTTCTCATTTAATCATCATAACTCCAATGAAAGAAACTAAAATCTAGAGAGTTTAAATAGCTTGCCTAAAGGTCTTATATCTATTAAGTGATTTGAGCCAGGATTTGAACTAATATCTGATTCTAGAAGGTCAGGGTGGGAGAGACTGTTCAGTCAGGGAGCTTTTCCTGTTTTCACCCAAGTATGAGGTAATCAGGAATTTACTCAGCAGTAGGAATGGAAAAGAAAAGGTGGAACTGGGAGAGAGATTTCTGAAGATGAACTTGCTGACTGATTGAATATGGGGAATCAAAGAGAGAATAAACCTAGGAAGACCTGTTGACTTTTTACTCTCGTGTAGGTAATGAAGAGTTTTGTGCTTTGTAATAATTATTGTTGGGAATGGCAGCAGACAGGAGAGACAAAAGAGGTAGATGAAATGATATGTGATTTGGGAATGTCAAGTTTTAAACGTCATTAAGCATTTTAAGTAGTAAGTAAAATCAGGAAAATTTCAAGATGTGGGAGTCTTCAACATGTTAGATAGTTGAAGCATAAGAATGAAGAAGTCTTCTAAAAGAGACTCATGAAAGAAGCACAAAAGACTTTGAGAGATACTGCTGAATTTATCATGCAGGTTTAGGAAGAGGAAGGGCTATCAAACAGATGAGAACAACATGGATGCTCTTGTTCTCTGTATTTGTATTTGACCTCTGTCAGAATTAGGTTTTGCTTGTTTGTTTCTACTTAAAGTGGAATAGATATAAATGAATTTCACCGCATGATCAACTTTTTCCAAATAACAGATCGTTTGGTCTCTCAAACAGAATTTGTTATTTTTATGGCCCTATTTCAGTTTATCTTTGATGAACGTTCTAAAGAGCAATTTTTTGTTCATACTTCTGTTACTGATTTGATCCTTCTGTGAATTTACATTTAAAAGCTAATGGCTAGGATATGATAACAAAAGCAATAAAAGGTAACTTAAGATACACAGGCAACAAAAGAAAATAGATAAATTCAACTTGATCAAAATTAAGAACTTTTATTCATCAAAGGAACCATCAAGAGAGTGAAAAGACAGCCTACAAAAAGGGGAGAAATATTTGCAAATCATTATCTGCTAAGGGATTAATATCCAGAATATATAATGATCTCCTGCAACTCAACAACAAAAAACAACCACCTATGTCAAAAATGTGCAAAGGATGTGAGTAGACTAGGGATGTGCAAATCAAACCACAGTGAGATACTGCATATCCACTAGGATGGCTACTATCAAAAAACAGAAAAGAACAAGTGTCAGTGAAGATGTAGAGAAAATGGAACTCTGTGCAATGTTGGTGGAAGCGTAAAATGGTGTAGCAACTGTGGAAAACACCGTGGTGGTTTCTCAAGAAATTAAAAAAAGAATTACCATATGGTACAGAATTACACTTCTAGGCATAGACCCAAAAGAATTGAGAACAGGGACTCAAATAGAGACTTGTACACCAGTGTTCATAGCAGCATTATTCATAATAGCCAAAAGTTGTAAACAACCTAGTGTTCATCAACAAATGAATAGTGTGTGTGTGTGTGTGTGTGTGTGTGTGTGTGTGTATGTGTATGTAATGGAATATTCAGTCTTAAAAAGGAATGAAATCCTGATACATGCTACAACGTGGATGAACCTTGAAGACATTATGCTAAGTGAAATAAGCCAGACACAAAGACCATATATTGCTTGATTCTGCTAATCTGAGGTACCTACAATGGACAAATTCATCATAACAGAAAGCAGAAAAGAGGTTACCAGAGATTGGGGGAAGGGAAGAATGAAGAGTCATTTTTTACTGGGAACAGAGTTTCTGTTTGGGATAATGAAAAAATTCTGGAAATGGATGTTGGTGATGACTGCGTTAATACTGTGAGTGTAATTAATGCCACAGAACTATACAATGAAAAATTATCAAAATGGTAAACTTTATGTTATATGTATTTATCATAATTTTAACAAAAAAAAGCCAGTGGCATTTGTACAAAGTTATGTAAACGTTATGGCTGTTAGAATAGTGCCAACATATTTCGTCTTTAATTGTGCTCTCTTGTATTTGTTTTGTCACCATATTTTCTGTTTTGCATTTGTACATCATTTACCTATCTTAATCCTTATTTTATCTTTTTAATTTAAATTCAGTTAATTAACATATAGTGTATTATTAATTTCAGAGGTAGAGTTCAGTGATTCATCAGTCTTATATAACACCCAGTGCTTATTACATCATGTACCCTCCTTAATGTCCATCACCCAGTTACCACCACCACCCCCCAGCAAGTCTCAGTTTGTTTCCTATGATTAAGAGTCTCTTACAGTTTGTCTCCCTCTCTGGTTTCATCTTGATTTATTTTTCCCTCCCTTCCCCTATGATCCTCTGTTTTCTTAAATTCCACATATGAGTGAGATCATATGGTAATTGTCTTTCTCTGATTGACTTATTTCGCTTAGCATAATACCCTCTAGTTTCATCCACATTGTTGAAAATGGCAAGATTTTTCATTTTTTTATGGCTGAGTAGTATTACATCATATATATATATACCACTTCTTACCCATTCATCTGCCAGTGGACAACTGGGCTCTTTACATAGTTTGGCAATTGTGGACATTAGTGCTATAAACATTGGGGTGCAGGTATCCCTTCAGATCACTACATTTGTATCTTTGGGGTAAATCCCTAGCAGTACAATTGCTGGGTCATAGGGTAGCTCTATTTTCAACTTTTGAGGTGCCACCATACAGTTTTCCAGAGTGGCTGCACCAGCTTGCATTTCCCACCAATAATGTAAGAGGGTTCCCCTTTCTCTATATCCTTACCAACATCTGTCATTTCCTGACTTGTTAATTTTAGCCATTCTGACTGATGTGAGATGGTATCTCATTGTGATTTTGATTTGTTTTTCCCTGATGCCAAGTGATGTTGAGCATTTTTTCCTGTGTCTGTTGGCTATTTATATGTCTTTGGAGAAATGTCTGTTCATGTCTTCTGCCCATTTCTTGACTGTTAATCCTTATTTTAAAAAACAACTAACAGCCTTCTATTTCATCAAGCAATTTCTGTTGCTTGAGCTTTAATTACTTAAAACTTTAGATTATTTTGGATAACTTTGGCTCTAATGATAACGTTTGTATGTATGTCTTTATATTAAAGTTAGTAGTATAATAGTATTTTTCATTATTAAAAGTAAAATGTTTTTATTATATAGATTATAAAATGTTTATATAAATAATGTTAAGAGGGGGATGGGCAAAATGGGTGAAAAGGAGTGGGAGCTACAGGTTTTCAGTTGCAGAATAAATAAGTCATGGAGATGAAAGGTGTAGCATAGAGAATGTAGCCAATGGTATTGTAATAGTGTTGTATGGTGACAGATGGTAGCTATGATTGTGGTAAGCATAGCATAATATAGAGAGATGTTGGATCACTATGTTGTACACTTAAAACTAGTGTAACATTGTGTGTCAACTATACTTCAATTAAAAAAGTATAATATGCTTGTCATGTTGTTAAGAATGAAGAAATGCAGGTGTCTTAGAAAAGTCTTCCTTCATGGCAGTATTTTTGCTTGCAGGACGAAGATGAGCTGGATTCCCACACGATGGTGAAGACTAGCTCAGAGAGTGTGGGGACGATGAAGGCCACGAGCACGATGAGTGAAGGGGCCCAGACCATGATTGAACATAATAGCACGATGTTAGAATCTGACCTGGGGACCATGGTTATAAACAGTGAAGATGAAGAAGAAGAAGATGGAACTATGAAAAGTATGTGGCTTTTTCCTGTTGAATATTAATTTTCTATTTGAAAAGTACACTTCTATCAAAACCAGGATAGTTCTTGTCTTACTTTTTGTAGCCAGTTGTGGAAAATTTTGTTTCTGGGCATTACTTAACAGTAAAAAAAAAAAAAAAAAAAAAAAAAGTATGGCATAAATAAATTTTTTTTTTTAATTTTAGTATAGCAGAAAACAGCACATCTCTAACTTAGGGTTATGGAACTTTTTTCTGTTAAAAGATGCTAACCCATAACTTAATTTAATTTGTAAAGTATTTTAGAGATAAAAAGATAGCATTCCTAACATTTACTTTTCCAATAAAAAAGTGAACATAAAATTCTGTTCCAATAAATACAACATAATATTATTTCATGTTGTCTAAATTATCAGTTAAGCCACAGATAACAGGGGGTGCAAGCTAAGAGAAGAAATAAGGACTTGGTTGGGAAAAGAAGAAACACTAGAAAGAAGGATCAAGAGACAGGGATACTCCTGGAGAAAATTCAATTCAGTGCATATTTACTACCACTTGTCATGTGTGAGGCACAGTGCCAGGTGTGCTGCGGGGGCTAAAATGACGATTAAGACATTCTCTCTGATCTCTGTTGCTTACAGAGTGATGAAGACAGAGATACTTTCACAGACTAGCATTTCTTTTTGTGTGTATTTAGCTTTTTTTAAGATTGCAGTTAACAAGGTTGGACATTGTGATTTCACAGTTATAGGCAAAAGCAGATTAATTACCTTTCGATTCCTACTGACCTTCCTCTTCCCCCTACTACCCTAGTCCCATGTGGTCAGTGTCAAAGTCTAAGCACTAGGCTGTTTTCTACTCATAGCACTGCTTCTAAATGGCACAAAAGCAGTAATACATGATTTCTTGGATTATGGAGCCTAGAAAGTTATAAATATTCAAGGATTTGCTTCTGTTATAAAATGGAAATAGCAAGCAGTTTCCTCTGTGACATTTCTGTTTTCTTTTTGCTGCTCCCCCCATGAGGTTGCTTAGTAAGTCTTACCTCATGACTTCAAGCCACTCACTGCTTGTGCTTTCTTCATGTTTCCTAGCTCATACAGCGTACATTATGGTTGTATACTTTGAAAGGGGAGGTCATGAGGCACAGAATGCCATCAGATTGCCATAGAGTTATTCCTGGGTGGGAACTGGAAAAGGGATATGAATTTATTTATAATCTCCCACAGCTGGTGAGTCTCCTGAGCCTTTGCCCTGGAAAGCAGCCTGAAGCGTGTATTCCTAGCTAGGCTTCTGACTACAGTAGGCATTCTGCATCCAGAACATGCTTACCCAACTATATTGGATGGTCTTGGAGCCTCCAAAGCCAGCTAGTGTTAGGGTACAAGTTATGTGCCCTGTAGATCAAAAAGACCTTATGATAAGACAGTTTACAGCATATTACCCATTAGCACGTAGCATCGCTGTTCCGCAGCTGATAAAATTCTTTTAGTCAAACTCTGTAATTCTTAAAAAAAACAAACAAACAAAAAAAAACTCTGTAATTCTTAGCAGATCAGTTAGATGACCATTGAGTGCTTTGTTGTGTCTTCTAGAGAACTACTGGTCTCCCTACAAAACTACATAAGCACCTGTTTCTATGCAGTCACATAGTTGAACATCAACATATAATCAGTGGTTATTAAAAATGAGTTTTTAATACAATCTAATTCCATGTTGGATTATATTTCACGGAAGAGATATGTGATGATGATTTATCAGACATCATGCATTAAAATTACTGTGCAGATTTCCACATATTTTTTGTAGTGAGTTTTAGTTTTGACAGCCACAGAAATCATTCAATATATGTTATAATTTTATGCCCTAAATATGATATTTTTTGGCCACAGAGATTTTACTGAAAGCTCATTTTTAAGTTGAGCAGATAGTGGCTTATATACTTGCATTTGTTTATGTGCTTTAGCAAATTTTAAATCCCATGAGCCAACTTTCCATGTATTTTAAGTGCCTGCAATTTAGACATCATTCTATAATGTGGGACTTAGTGTTCCCCCAAATCTAATCAAGTGATGTTAGTGTAACCCATAGGGTTATTCACACTGTAGTATAGCAATAGTAAAGAATATAAAGAAGTTATGGGGGCAGACCTTACTTTCCCTGAAACCACATAATTAGTTTTAGGTTTTGTTTTGTTTTGGTTTTCATGATCTAAGTTTTGTTTTTCATGATCTAAGTTTTGCTTTTCATGATCTAAGTTGTCTTTAAAACTTCTTAGATGAGTTGGTATGAGTTCTCAGGTTATGTCACCAAAGCCCCATTTGCTAATGTGTCTTTAGCATTTTTGTCCCCCCCAAAATTATAGCAACATATTATTTTTAATTTTCTAAATTCTCTACAGTGTTATATTGTGTGCTGAAGATTCTGATTTCCATAGCATTTTCCATCAGAGTCTCAAATAAGTTATCATATCCTTGTCAGTGTAAATTATGTTTGCATACGTGTTATACATATTCATTTTCATATATATTCATAAAGCTAGAAATTATGGACCTGTTTTCCTTACTTCTGAAAAGTGTGATGATATAACTCTAGGAAGCAAAGTTATTAAAAGATCTTTTGAAGGGAAGTAGAGAAAAGTGACAAAAAATATTTAAAATTTGATCTGTTTTTTAAAAAAGTCAGCATAAGGGCATGTCCCCAGAAGAACTCTCCGAACCTGTTTTCAGCAGATGGCATTGCTTTCACCCTCCCTCTCCCACTGCTCCCACTCACATCCCCCTGGGGCCTCCTCATTGGCCAGGGGAAGTCCAGGCTTCTGCATTGCAACCCAGGTCTTTCACACTCTGGCTCCAGAGTCAGATGGCTCTCTCCATCCTTGTATGTTGTGCTGTTATCCAGTGGGAATTATGAACGTTTGACAGTAGGTAAAAGCTTAGGGCTTATACGTTGTGCTTAGGGCTTTGCATACATGATCTCACTGACCCCTCACGAGGACCCTATAGAGTAGCATTGTTACTACCATTTTCCCCCAAGGAAACTGAGACTTGGCAAGGTGAAGCGACTCGTCAGCAAGTAAGCGGTGGAACCAGTCTACAGACCCAGGTTTGGCCCCCAAATCATATCATTACTCAGGAGCTGGTGACCTTGACATCCCTCTTGGGCAGGAATCTAACCCATCTATGAATCCTGTAGGAAAGGAGACCTGGATCATTGTAACAACACATAGGTTGCTGGGAACAAATCATATCAGAATAATATTTCCTTTTTTGGACAGCATTGCTAAGCTTCTAGGTCAGAGGAAGTGCTGGGTTTGGATATTGTGTTTTAGGATTTGGGGAAAGTATTTGGCAAAGTCTCTGAAGAGATCCTGTAGACACTGTGTATTATGAAGTAGCCGATAGTTCTGCTATGAGGGTTGAATGGTTATACCTAAATAGGCTTGTATCAGTCAGAGTTGATTGGAGGAAACAAACTGCTTTAGGTGTTTTAAACATAAAGAGATTTAAGTCAGAGATGTGAATATTAACAAAATCAGTGGAAAGGTTGGAGGAGAGGGCTGTGTAGACTAGGCCTTTAGGAATGACTCCTGCATCCCAGAAGTGACCCCATATGGGACCTACTACTACTGCTATTGTCAGGAAGGCAGTGAATCCAGAGGCTGCCATTGGCCTCTGGAGTTCAGTACTACAGGTTGAGCGCAGTGTCTTTCGCTCTTCAGGGCTGTGAACACTACCAGTGCTCCTGCCCCTGTGAGGCTGGTGACTGGATGCAGGCATGCTGCTCTGAGACCTTCACATCATGACCGCGCTTGCCGGAGGCTCATGGCCTCTGCCTCACTTCTTGCTTTCTCACTCATGAGAAAGTGCACTTACTCAGGATAAGGTGCAGGGAGTTCTGGGAAATGCAGTGTTTCGCTCTCCAGAGGCCACGCGGTGGTTGCTAAATTTCAGTCAGCCGTAGTGTTAAATCATAAATTGTCAACGAGAAGATTTCTCATTGATGCTACAGGGCTTAGGCCTCAGCCCTGGCTAGGCTCAACATTTTTTTACAGAAACTTGGATGAAGCTATAGAATGAAAGTCTGTTAGAATTGCAAATGACGTGAAGTGGAGCAAAATAAAAATACATTCTAAGACACGATCAGAATCTGCAGGGATTTCCACAGGCTGGAGCAGTGGGCTTGATTTACAAGATAAACCCTGCTCCTGGGTCCGTGTAGCTAGCCTCACAAGTGTCCATCACAGCAGCAGCCCCTCAGAGATGCTGGTTCTGCAGACTAGAGTAGGACCTGGGCATCTCTAAAAAATAAATTAAAAAATAAAAACAATAAAACTGTACAAGTATTTCTGAGGTGTGGCTAGGACTGATAACCATTTTTTAGAACGAGGAAATAAGCAGCTTTACTCTGCTTTCAGGGCCTAGAATGAACCTGGAGTATTTAGGAAGGGTGAGACACTGCGGAGATAGTCAGCAGAGAGTGAGCCAGATGGTAAAGTAAAACGGAGGCCGTGTAGTATTAAGAATGGGTGGAAGAGGGCTCCTGGGTGTCTCAGTCCTTTAAGTGTCCAACTCTTGATCTCAGCTTAGGTCTTGATCTCAGGGTGGTGAGTTCGAGCCCTGTGTTTGGTTCTACATTGGGTGTGGAGTCTACTTTAAAAAAAAAAAAAGAGCGGGTGGAGGAATAACTGGTCCTGTTTAGGTTTTACACTGTTTATTTGTATTAACCTTTCATACTCTGTTTATCAATGATTAAATATTGGGTTAAGCAATTGTAGTTGAATACATATTTTTAAGAAGTCTTCTTTTCATACACCTATAATACATAGTGACTTTTAAAATATGTCAGTTTATTGTTTCATTTTGGACAATACATTCTTGTAATTTCACTTAATTTCTAAGAGAAAGAAAATTAGGTTCTGCTTTAGATTCTTAGGAGTTTATCCTGGAAATAGGTTCTAGATGGATTTTAAAAGGCTTTAGGAGAGATACCAAGAAGGGGAGACTGACCATTGGGTATTCCCGCTCCCTCATTCATCTAATGTCCCTAGATGAAATTGTGAGGGACCATTTGCTCTGAGCAACAACTTCCGTGTCCCATTCTTTGCTTAGTGACATCTTCTCTCCAAGCTCTGGTTCAGTTCCTTTCCTTTCTTCTTCCTCCCCAAACCTATTTTAGGAAAGTACCGGATATGTAGTTATAAAATGATTAATAGTGTTTTATGTTGATGAGTTTTTTTCCCCCCCAAATTACAGAGCTTTGTGCCAAAGGAATAAATTGCTAAGGATGGAATTTGATTGCCAAGAAACAATTAACCAGTGTAGCAGAGTGTGTAGGGGAAATCCCATTTCCACATCAGAGATCTTACCATTTTTTCATGAAAAACTGCTGTATGCATCTTTAACTGAGTAGATTGATCATGACAATAAAGGTGACAGCAGTAAACTACAGCTCCTACTTGCAGCTGGGTGCAAATACCCATAATAATACTGGGCAGTTAGCAGTCCTTGGTTTTCCTTGACAGAGGTACAAAATGTCCAGCTAATGTGTGGCTACAGTGGTTTGAACTTTCCTGTGGGTACTGAATATGTTTTGCTCTTCTGTGTGCTCTTGGTCTGTGGAATGTTTAATGATGTGTGACCCAGCTTGGACCTGTCAGTGTAGATATTTTGGTCATAAGATACCTCTTTTACTAGGAAAAGCACAGACAAATATGTAAATAGGAGTCTTCCTTATACAGATGAAAATCTGTCTTTCTTGTAAAGGCCTCTGAAGAAAGGGTTTCCATAGACACACAGTGGCCATTACAATGGTCATTACTCACACAGGAAATCATCCCTTTTATTTAACTAAAATCCCTGGGCTTCAATCTGTCTGCTTCCCTTTATTCTGCCCTCATTGAAGATGGAAAACAGCTGGTCACTATTTTCTGTGGACGAACCCTTCATATACACTTGGATACTTATTAAATTATATCCTCAGACTTTTTCTGGCTGAACAATTTCAGTCCCTTTAACCTTTGTGCAGGTATTATTTTCTAAGCTTTTAATCTTTTTTATGAATAGCCTGTGGATCTTCTCAATGTTGTCTGTATCCTCCTTTGTTTTAAAGTATCTGATGAAGTTAAGAAAAAGCTGATGTCAGTAGCTTCTGTATTAACATCCTGGTTTTTATATGTATTCACCATACTCTTGGCAACAAATTAAAGGACAGATTTCCAAGATCATTAATCAGGTGGAACACCCACATCTTAAATATTTTTAGAAGAGCAAATTAGGTAATATTCATAAATCCCTTTGATGTCAAAATATCTTATGCTAAAGTTGTGATTAATTGTTGTTTCATTCCCTATACTTAAGTGTCTTTGTCATAATCAGGTTAAGAAATTAAAAATTAAACAAATTACATTTTGTTAAAGTATTTTAGAAATTCCTTTCTATATTTAAATTTCCATGAAGGCATTTTACCTGTTTAGAAGACATGTGCAAATTAAGAAAGTTAATGACTAATTGTGGGTAGACTGGCATATTTGTTCAAGGTATTATAGTCACACAATTTAGTTTCCTTGCACATGTTCTGGGGAATGTGTGAAGGAGAAGGAAAACAATTTTTTCTTTAAAATTTCACATGCACAAAGGGATTGAGTGGTGATTATTTTATTCTTTATTGCTAAAGAATTTTTAGTTCCACAGCAAGTAGTTGAAAGAATTGGGGCCAAAACTGAGGAACGAGGTCATTTGAAACATTAAATTTATTATTAAAATAAAAAATATTTTTATAAGCTAGGGTCAGAATTCAGCTGCAACTGGAGAAATTGTTGTCAATTTAATGTGGTTATTCTTTCTGTGTTTAAAAAAAGTATTTGCCATAGCAACCATAATCACGCAAGACAGAACTTACAACCTCGAGACTTTGTGCTTCACTTTTCTGTTGAAGGACTACCATTTCTTTTCTCCTTTTTTAAAAAATAAATTGTAAGTCAGAAACATCATCCTGTCTGTCCCACACTTGTGTGAACACACAACTCCATGGAGACAACGTTGTGCGCCACGGGCATGTGTTCAGCAGTGTGTAGTTAAACATTACTAGGCAATTTCAGCTGCCCCCACCCCATAATTTTTTAGAAATTTTAAAAAGTTGGCTTTAAAATCTTCTTTACGTATAATAAAGATATGTTCTAAATATTAATAGTTTTAAATTAAACAGTGGAAAATATTGGAACTATAAGAACATACATTTGAATAAAAAATTATGTATCAGCATATCTTGTTATAAAGTCATCCAAAAAGAAAAATCTAATGGAATAGACCGCCTTCTTTTATTTAAGTTGGCTTTTAGACTTTTGTTAACTCTCTGTGAGAATGTTTATTTCTAACTTAGGAACAGGTTAGGTTCCAGAATTTCGAGTGTGGAGCCCAACAGGCATTTTACCATAGGTTTTTAGGCTAGCCTGTAAAAGACACTTAAAATTATGATGTATCTGAAATGCAGTGAAAATTAAACCACTGTGTAGAATAGTTGATTTCAAGTTTCAAATTGGGGTATTCCTGTTGTAAAACTGAAGATTGCTGCTCCTACCACTTCCTATGTCCTCCACTTGGGAATAGGAAAGTATCAGTTAGGGACTGAATTTGGTTGTATGTATGGGAAAACCCAAGTAATAGTGGTTTTAACAAAATAAGATTAATTTCTTTTCTCATTTAACAAGAAATCCAAAAACAGTTATCCTGCATTGATAAGAGTGATTTTGTGCTCTCATTAAAGATCCTCTCTGTGACACCATCTTGAGGTATTACTCTTCCCTTGTCCTCCTGCTAATAACTGCTAAAACTGCTAATAACAGAATAACTGCTAAATCTTCAGCCATCAAGTCTTCATTCCAGGCAGGAGGAAGGAGCAAGAAGAAATAGGGTGGGATAGAACCCATATCAAGAAAATAGAGCTTTGCCAATTCAGGGGTCTTTTCTGCTTCCATACAAATTTTAGAATTGTTTGTTCCAGCTCTTTGAAAATGTTGAAAAAGAAAAAGCTGGGGGCATCACGTTGCCTGATTTCAAGCTATATTACAAAGCTGTGATCACCAAGACAGCATGGTACTGGGACAAAAACAGACACATAGATCAATGGAACAGAATAGATAGCTCAGATATGGACCATCAACTGTGTGGTCAACTAATCTTCGACAAAGCAGGAAAAAATATCCAATTGAAAAAAGACAATCTCTTCAATAAATGGTGCTGGGAAAATTGGACAGCTATATACAGAAGAATGAAACTTGCCCATTCTCTTACACCATACACAAAGATAAACCCTAAATGGATGAAAGACCTCGATGTGAGACAGGAATCCATCAAAATCCTAGAGGAGAACATAGGCAGTAACCTCTTCGACATCAGCCACAGCAACTTCTTTCAAGACATGTCTTCAAAGGCAAGGGAACAAAAGCAAAAATGAACTTTTGGGACTTCATCAAAATAAAAGGCTTCTGCACAGCAAAGGAAACTGTCAACAAAACAAAGAGGTAACCCACGGAATGGAAGAAGATATTTGCAAATGACATTACAGATAAAGGGCTGGTATCTAAGATCTCTAAAGAACTGCTCAAACTCAACACCCAGAAAAAAAAAATAAGTCAAAAAACGGGCAGAAGACATGAACAGACACTTCTCCAAAGGAGACATACAAATGGTGGCTAATAGACACATGAAAAAATGTTCAACATCATTAGCCATCAGGGAAATTCAAATCAAAACCACATTGAGATACCACCTTACACCGGTTAGAATGGCAAAAACTAACAAGGCAAGAAACAACAAATGCTGGAGAGGATGTGGAGAAAGGGGAACCCTCTTACACTGTTGGTGGGAATGCAAGTTGGTACAGCCACTTTGGAAAACAGTGTGGAGGTCCCTCAAGACATTAAAAATAGAGCTACTCTGTGACCCAGCAATTGCACTACTGGGTATTTACCCCAAAGATACAGATGTAGTGAAGAGAAGGGGCACATGCACCCCAATGTTCATAGCAGCAATGCCCACAATAGCCAAAGTGTAGAAGGAGCCGGATGCCCTTCAACAGACAAATGAATAAAGAAAATGCGGTCCATATATACAGTGGAATATTACTCAGCCATCAGAAAGGATGAATACCCACCATTTGCATTAACATGGGTGGAACTGGAGGGGATTATGCTAAGTGAAATAAGTCAGGCAGAGATACAATTATCATATGGTTTCACTTATATGTAGGACATAAGGAATAGCATGAGGGACATTAGGAGAAGGAAGGGAAAAATGAAGGGGGGGAAATCAGAGGGGGAGATGAACCATGAAAGACTATAGACTCCGGTAAACAAAGTGAGGGTTTCAGAGGGGAGGGTGGTGGGGGCATGGGTTAGCCCGGTGGTAGGTATTAAGGAGGGCACGTATTGCAATGAGCAGTGGGTGTTATACACAAACAATGAATCATGGAACACTATACCAAAAGGTAATGAAGTACTGTATGGTGACTAACATAGCGTAATAAAAAAAAAGAAAAGAAAAGAAAACCCCATGGATAAATTACTCCCAGACATTCACAACAACTCAACAATGAGAAAAAAAGTGGGTTTTGTTTCTGCATCTGATGAAGTTATACTGATCATGATGATAATTCAGGATTAGTTTTAATCACGTTTTAAAGTCTAATGATTAAATCAGCCTCACAACTTACCTTTATAACAAAAAAGTAATAATAAGAATTGATAAAGATGTTTTGAGAATACAAAAAATATAGTCACAATGACAAGGACATAGTATGCAGGAAAGCACCGAATGACCAGTTTTGGAAGAGACTGAATGACTAAATAATGCCGGCTACAATTCTACCTTTTAAGGGTTAGTGAAAAGCTACTGTTTCACACAGTGGAAAAATACCACTTATGAAAGGGGTAGAGCATGAATTTCAACCTGGACAAACACTAGGAGAACACACTGAAATGAAGACTATATTTGCTGTCACTCTACCATTTAGAGATTCAGTTTCTTCTTTATAAAACAGGGGGTGGGACTTGGTTGGCGCTCCTCAGTGGTCATATGAGGCATCAGAATCATCTGGGGAGGGGCACTGGGCTGGCTCAGTCAGTAAAGCATGTGACTCGATGTTGGGGTTGTGGGTTCAAGCCCCATGTTGGGTGCAGAGATTACTTAAAAATAAAATCTTTGGGGGCACCTGGGTGGCTCGGCCCTTAAGCGTCTGCCTTCGGCTCAGGTCATGATCCCAGGGTCCTGCTCAGTGGTCCTGCTTCTCCCTGTCACACTCCCCTTGCTTGTGTTCCCTCTCTCACTGTCTCTCTCTGTCAAATAAATAAAAATCTTTAAAAGTAAAATAAAATAAAATCTTTAGAAACAGTGCTGTCCAATCACAAGGAGTAATTTAGATATGTAGTTTAAAATTTTCTACCATTTACTTTAAAAAATAAAAAAATATGTAATTTCATTAGCCTAATATATCAAAAATATAATTTCAACATGTAACCAATATAAAAATTATTAACGAAACATTTTATATTCTAAGAAAAAAGAAAATAGAGCTTTCCCAGAAACCTCTTCTTTTGTGTCATTGGCCAGAATTGTGTTACCTGGCCATTCCTCTCCTCAAAGAAGGGAGGATTTATAGATACTTGGTAGGTAGATTTTTCACTTTGAGACACTAGGACACTATTGCTGGTTCATATGTCTTGGGATCGAAGCTCCTGATTAAGACACAGTTAGAACCAGCACAGGACTGTTGGGATTTAAGTGTAGATTCCCAGAATGAAATTTCTTAGTGGTTTTTTTCTTTTGGACTGTCTATTCCCTTTTTATCGTCACTACTCATTTCTGACCATGCTTTCACTCTTCTGACTCAGTGCAGACATGAAGACTGTCTGGCTTTATCCTTTTTCTTTACTCTGCCTCTCTAAAGGACGTGCCTACCCAGCCCATCTTACTTTTTGTTGTGAAGGTTTTTATAAGAGACTAAAGTTTTCCCCCACTTTATTCTCTGTATTGGAAAAGCAACTTCAGAGATTTTATTTTTCTCCTCCCCTTTCCTGTGCATGTTGCTGCTCTTAAAATATAGGCCATTTTAGAATAGCTACTCTATAAATATTAGTTTCCAATAAGGAAAGATTAATCTTGTATTTACTCAGATACAGCGGTCTGAATTTAAGATCACCGGTATATCAAAAGATCCCTGACTGTTTTAGTGCAGCACCAGGACACTGGTAAAGATTCTGGGATGAGGAGTTCCGTACCTGTAGTTGAGGAGAAAACAAGGAAGGCCAACTAGAGTCTGTGGTGAAGCCAGTGTTGACTGGAGGGAAAAAGGTGACGAATAGTGTGAGCCTGGTGGGGGCAGCTGAGAGGAGCAGGCATCAGGGAGTGCTGTTTTCCTCAGTGGATTCATGGTGTCATAATATGTTTTTGTTTTGTTTTGTTTTTTTCTCACAGCACCTCCCTATACGAAATTTAGTTTTAAAAAAATGTTATCTAGAAGTTTGCTTCAATCCAACAGTCTCTATGTTTGTCAAATGCAGTTAGTAATTGTGATCTTCCTGGCTTTCTTACTTTCCCAGGAATTAGTTCCCAATGAAACCATTTGTACTCTCTCTGATTCTGATTTTACTATATAAACATTAATAACCCTCTCTTGTACCAGATGTCAAAGTTTTGAGATCTTTGTGCATGTAACCCATCCTAAGACTAGCTGGTTAAAATAAGAATTTACAACATAAATAAATAATCCTGTTACAAAATTACTCTTAAAAGAAAAAAAAAGAATATTGAGCAAAGAAAGGTTTTATTTGAAGGAGTATCTTTCTTCCCTCAATCATTTGATTTACTCAGTTATTTTATAGAAAATTTATTGAGCTACACTTGTAATATTTTATTTTTTATTCTCATAAAAAGGGCACAGGTGGAGAATAATTGAGGTTAAATTCCTGGATTTATTTTGGAATAAAAGGTTGCCATAGGAACCAAATTTCAATTCTGAAGATTGAAAAAGATGTCTTATAATGATGAGGCCCAGACATGAATTGAAGGTTCTTAAAATCTGTTGAAAATGTTAATGGAATGTATGTCCCATCCAGATGTCAGTAATTTAACCTTGTCAGATTAACCAATTTCTTTTTTTAACAGTAGGAGATTTAAAGGAAGAAAGTTGAAGAAAAAATATCATAAACACAAAATCTTTATGTAACGTGTATTGATCATTAAAATATGCCTTTTCTCCTACATTTTGTTCATTTTTAACATACCACTAAAGTCTGCTCTGACAGGGAATCTAAAGGCAGCTTTGGTTGTTATCTCAATACATCGTCCCTAAGGAGTTCTTTTTTCTTGGATTTTGTATTTGAGATATGAGAGTGTTCTAAGTCCTGAAGTTTACTATGAATATTGATGTTTTACTCTATCCTAATTTTGATGGAATGCCTCAGTATCTTTTCAGAGGGTACCATTTGGGTCCCAGATGTTTTGTCACACTTATTTTCAACCCTTCTAAAGCCTGAGCAGCTCTAATTGGAGGATGAGTCTTTAGATAAACAGTCTTTTCTTTTTTTCCACTAATACACGCATATTCTGAATATAAGATTCCTTCTGACTTTACTGGGACAGGTGCTTCTAAAAATTGTTGTAGTCACAGTAATTTCTCAAATTTATTATTACCAATACACAGTTACTAGTAATGAAATACTAGCAGCCTCTATTAATTCAAAAGTAACGATGTTGAAAAGCCACATACCATCTCATTACCTCTTCCTCATGCCATCAATGTGGAACATCTGGGTGGGTAATCAAAAACACCTATTGATGATCGTAGTTATCTTACTTGTGAAATTATTTGGGTGAAGGATTTGGATTCCCACATTAGGGAATAGTTTAATGAAAAGGTAAACTCAAAAACATATATAAAAGACATAATTCATAGGCTGAAAATAAAAAATAAACATTACTTTTACTAATAATTATTCTTGTTTGCTTACATTGTATCATAATGACTCACTTGATCAGGGATTAAGTTCAACCATCGGAACACCTGTGAGAAAATGAAAAAGGTCTCTGCATAGGTATTAAAAAATAAGATCACTTGCAGATAAACATCTGCAGAAGTATAGAGAAAACTTGGTTAACTTAAAAGAATTAGTTACCTTAAAAACATATAATCAGCAGGGTCTCGAGATACTTGTACAACCCATGTTCATTGCAGCATTATTCACAATAGTCAAAAGATGGAAGCAACTCAGGTGTTCATTGGCCATGAATGGATAAACAAAATGTGACATATACATGAAATGGAGTATTATTTAGCTTAAAAAGGAAGGGAATTCTAACATATGTTACAACATGGATGAACCTGAAGGACATTGAGCTTTAGAACTTAGCTTTGGCTTTAGAACTGCTAGGTTTGAGGCAACAATAACTCACCTCAGATGGAGGAATCCAATTGTAAGAGGCAGTAAAGTCAGAGGATAGAACTTAGAAACGAGCTTTAGAAATAAAAATTGGTTTTCTGACTTAAAAAATTATGGCAGAACTCTAGAAATAGAAGCAAGGTCTGGGCTGAAGTGAGAGTTAGGAGTCAGATATAAATATGTTAGGCGAAACTATGGGAGTCCAGGACGAGGTGGAATCAGCTAGAAAGACTAGAAGGAAGACATATAAGACAAACCTAGGTAAGTCTTTATAACTTCCTTAGTTTGTAGTGGTGCACAATGACAATAACAGTGCAGCCTTACATATTTACAACCAAACACTCAGGTTTTAAAATTTTACTTCATTTGACAAATTTCAAATATACTTGAAATGATTTTTAATAAAATTATGATAAAGATTCTTGCCAAAATTCTGAAGTGTTTCTACAATCTAAGAATATTATAGATCTCTGCCTAATCATTAGTTGAATTCTTATGTGGCCTGGCTATTTTTGTTTTTTCATTATTTCATTTTACTTTGTTCTTCATTAAATTGACAATGTTGGCCTTGAGTCTGACCAGTGTAAATGTATTATATTGCTGAATTAAAAAAAAAAAACTTCATACTTCAGTAAGAGCCATACTTTCTTAAATATAAGAATTTATACCCTCCTTATGTTCTTTGTTTACCTAAGGAAACGCAACTTCACCACAAGTACAAAGACCGTCTTTCATGGACTACTTTGATAAACAGGACTTCAAGAATAAGAGTCATGAAAATTGTAATCAGAACATGCATGAACCTTTCCCTATGTCCAAAAATGTTTTTCCTGATAACTGGAAAGTTCCTCAAGATGGAGACTTTGACTTTGTAAGTACATTCAATTCTTCCATTTGTGTTTCATCCTTCTTCATTTTACCATCACCCTGAGAAGCACAGTTTGTGTGTCTTTATTAAATTTAGACTGTGTATTAATATTCAGCATATAGCTATATATGTGGGTATGGGAACTGTGAAACTATAGTTTGCTTGTAGATGGGCGCTTGCAGAGAAATGTAAATAATTGCTTATATCAGAGCCCAAATTTGGAGAAATGTTTAGGACTCTTATTAAAATGACAATTATGTCAGAAATGTTTCTCAGTAATGCAAATATGAAATACTCTGTCAGTAAATTCAGTTTCCAAAATAAATGATGCAAAGGTATTTATGACATAGAGTTTGAGACATTTGCCTCAACTTCGAAAGTTAATTGAATTAGTTTCTACTTGAGTAAGTGTTAATTCCCCTTGGTTTGTCAGAAATAATAGTCCTATTGTGTATCTAGTTAGCATATAAATTTCAATATAAAACTGTGCCTTATTGTTTCTTTGTTATATTTTCTCTTTATTTCTTCTGCCTGGCTCCTTATTATTCATTTCCTTTAAAGAGTGTGTACAATATAGGTAAATAGCTCTGAAGCAACTATTTCCACATCTTGAGAGAGTAAATTCTCAAAATGAGTTCTTTAATGTAGTAGAAGTTTTTTATGAGGTAAATTTTTACTTTAGCATGTTTTAAATAATGTTACTTTTACATATTGTTCTATAAGATTTTTTCCAGATAAAATAACTACAATCCTATATGGCGATACATATTAATAAATACATTTATTTATAAGTAAATAGAATTTTAGATGTATATGTGTCTTAAAAATTTTTAAGTAATAATAAGCCATTTTGCTTCATCAACATGCCTCTAAATGCTTTGGGACTGTTAATATTTTTAATGTTAAGTACTTTTCTCCTAAATATTGTGATTATTTGTGTTTTTAAATAATCAGATAGTAAAGTTTCAAAGTCTGTCCCCAGTATAGCTAGTACGAATTGCTAGCAAACATTAGCAATGGCACAAGTTTGCCTGAAAACATTAATTGTAACATCTATTTATTTTTGTTTTTTCAATTTTGAAGTTAGGTATTAGAAAATAAAATCTGTATTTCTGTACTGGTAAGATTTCATTTTAAGCCATCTACTTCTTAAAAAGTCATAAATTATTTAGAATGCTGACATTCAAGCTTTAAATCATTCATGAACATGATGAATTATGTAAAAGTGTTTAGCATCAAAGAACTCTGTCTTGTCTCAGTTGGAATAAATCTTAATAGCCTCTGGGAAACAGTTTGAAATGAGCTACAAAGTAATGAATAAGTTATCTTGATTAAGAAAGAGCAAATAAAATGATTTAATTCTGTTTCAGTTAGTCTTTGCTACCACCCCCAAAACTTAGTGGCTTAAAATAGCAACTCTTTTATTTGTTCACAATTTTTGTACCCACAAGCGTTGTGACTAAGTTCAGCTGAGTGGTTCTTCTGCTGGTCTCACCCGGGGTCTCTCAGGTGGCTGTAATCATCTGACAGCTTGCCTGGATCTGAGTGATCGCTCTGAAATTACACTCTTGTGTCTGGCAGTGGTGCCCACACTAGGCTAGGCCATATGATGCCATCAAGCAAGCCTGGCACTTTTATGTGGCGGTAGCAGCCTACCAAGAGGGTGGCAGCAGAAGTGGTAAGGCCTCTTAGACCTATGCCTAGAACCTGCACGGTGTCCATTAATAATAGCATCAAAAAGAATGAATACTTGGGAATAATCTTAACCAAGGAGGTGAAAGACTTATACACTGAAAACTACAAAGCGTTGCTTAAAGAAATTAGACACCGATACATAGAATGATATTTCATGTTCATGGATTACAAGATTTAATAATGTTAAGTTGTCAGTATTGTCCAAAGCAATCTACAGATTTAGTGTTATCTCTGTCAAAATCCCAGTGACTTTTTTTTTTTTAGCAGAAATAGAAAAATCTATCCTAAAATTCATATGGAATTTCAAGGGACTCAAATAGTCAAAACAATCTTGAAAAGGATTTCTCCTTGGAGGTCTCATACTTACTTGATTTCAAAACTTACTACAAAGCAACAGTAATCAAAACAAGACAGACATATAAACCAATGGAGTAGAACAGAGAGCCCAGAAATAAACTGTCCCATTTATAGTGAAATGATTTTGACAAGGGTACCAGGACCATTCAGTGGGGAAAGGACAGCCTTGTCAACAAAGGATGCTAAGAAAACTGGATAGCCACATGCAGAAGAATGAGGTGGGGACCCTTACCTTACATCATGCACAAAAATTAACTCAAAATGAATCAAAGATCCAAACATAAGAACTAAAACTATAAAACCCTTAGAAGAAAATATAAGAGAATCTTTATGACATTGGATTTGGCAATGATTTCTTGGGTATGATCCCAAAAGCACAGGGAACAACAACAAAAAATAGATAAACTAGGCTAATTAAGATGTTTGTGCACCTAGGAACACTGTCAATAGAGTGAAAAGGCAAACCATGGAATGGGAGAAAACATTTGCAAATCACATATCTGACAAGGGGTTACATTCAGGATATATAAAGAACTACTACAACTCAACAGCAAAAAAACAACCAAGTTAAAAAATGAATGAAGGACTCAAATATTTTACCAAAGAAGTTACACAAGTGGCCGACAAACAAATAAAAAGACACTCAATATTGCTAATCATTAGGAAAATGCAAATAAAACCACAGTGAGATACCACTTCACACTCAAGGTGGAATGTTAAAGAGAGAGTGAACAAGTCTTGGTGAGAATATGGAGAAAGTGGAGTCCTTCCTTACGTACTGGAGGTGAGAATGTAAAATGTTTCACCTGCTGTGGAAAACAATGTGGCATTCCTCAAAAAAATTCAACATAGAATTACCATGTGATCCAGCAATTTTGCTTCTGAGTATATACTCAAAAGAAGTGAAAGCAGGGACTTGAACAGAGATTTGTGCATTGTTCGTAGCAACATTATTCATGATAGTCAAAAGGTAGAAGCAAACATTCTACTAGAAATTGTCATAATTAAAATTCAACAAATATTAGAATATTGAATTTAGGAAATTGGAGGTCATTTGTGATCTTGGTAAGGACCATTTCAGTACCCCGCTTTTTAAATTTTCACACACAGCTTTTGACATACAGCTTTCCACTGTTCCTTTTAGGCTCATTCTGGTTTTGTGAATTAGAGCATTGAGTTTCCAGTGGCCAGTTCCTATAAGTAAACTTTTGGTAACATTGTCAGCCATCATAGATTTTGGAGTCCTTCTATCTGAAAACTCCAAAATTTGTTAGAAAACATTAAACTAATTCAAAAAATGTTCTACTCTCTGCTTTGGATTGTGCTGGACATTATAGGTAAATAAATTTATAAAGTTAAGATATAAGTTAATTCCAACGCAGAGCAATAATTTAAATATCCTGTGGTTTTGCATAAGCAGGGACTTAGTAAAGGCTGGAGTATTATGTGAAATCATATCGTGGAAGGTGACTATAAGCTTTGAAAGATGGGTAGCAGAAGGAGGGAAGGCAGGCGCTACAAAGAATGATGTGTGTAGTAAAACATTTAGAGGTAGGAAACCACAAGGTGTATTGGATGAAAATGAAATTGGGCCTTTCAAGTTCATATCGAATGATATGATAAATGAAGTGGAAAGGTAGGTCTGGCTCAGATGGTCGAAGCCTTGATTGTAAAGTCTGAATTTTTATTTCCTGAACAGTAGAAAACCACTGAAGGTTTTTAAGTTGGAGAGTGACATGATGAAAGTGTTTTAGAATATTAATCTCGATTGTAGCATGCAGGATTGATTGATAGGAAAAGACTAGAGGTAAGGGAAATCAGATACGTGAAACAGGCTTTGAAATAAGATGGTAATAAAGTAGAAAAGAAACAACAAAAACAGGAGTAAGTGTAGGAGACATTAGAAAAGATTAAAAAACAGAAATAGCTGTCTTACTAGATGAAAGAATGTGCTTTTGGTTAAGGTGAGGAACTGGAGAGTAGAAGGTGAAAGTTAAAAAAAGAGAGAGAAAAAAGAAAAATGCCCTCACAGTAGGAAAGAGGCTTTAAGAGGTGGATCCAGTTTTTGCAGAATTATTTCTTTTCTGATATATTCAGGGCATGTAGCCTTAACAGGGGAGTTGGGGGGTGGGCAGGGACAGTGTCACTAGAGCGGTTCTTACTTCTCCAGCATTTATGCACCTGTCAGCTGGAGCTGCTCGACCCTCTCATCACTTTGAGGAAAGTGGAAAATGCTGTCACAGCTACTGAGGGGAATGTAAATGGGTATAAAGAGGAAATGAATAAAGGAAGGATTACCAGGGGATGAATAAAGAATTGCCAAGAGTCTGGTGAGTGTGGTAGAAGACAAAGAGTGTGTGAGAGGGGCTAAAGGAGTAGGAAAAGAGGAAGCAAAGGCAGAACAAAGCGGAAGGGGTTTGATGGAATCCTTTGCTTACAAAGTTAAGCAGATTCAAAGCAAAGACAGATTTCCACTTAAAACACCAGCTGGTAATGATAAGGGAAATCTGGTCTTATTCATCTCATCATATATTAGATATAGAATGTTAAAAAATGTGACTCATCAAAATACAAAGTGTGCTAAGGTTTATGTGTTTATCTTTTCTCTTTATGATGTGTCTCAAGGCTACCTTCCAAAAGAACTGGAGTTTTATGTGGTTCCTATGTCTATTAAGTAGAAGTTGCTTAAAACAACCTGAAGTTGTTTTGACCATATTTCCAGCACGTAGAAGGCTTATCCTTTTGCACTGAGGAAAATAGGTTTCAAGAAAGAAAAATCAAAGTGAGCACTTCATTGTCTTTCGTAGTATTCAGGGAAGATTCCTAAAGGACAAAACTTATTCAGAAAGGTACTTGCTAGACAGATGCGCAGAGTAGATAAGAAGCATTATTTATCTTAAAGCCTATATGCAATGGGATTTGTATATTTTCTGTAAGCATTTGTCTTTTGTTTTTTCTGTGAACTGTTTGTTTCATGTCAGTGTTCCTGGGTGTAAGGAGATGATGGGAGTATTAATTTATGATTTTACCAGTTTGGAGGTAATAAAAAGAAAGGATAAAATATATTTGGGCTAATTGAACCAGTTATTTTAACTCTCCTAAAAAACATTCTGTTTATAAAGGGTGTGCCTATGAAGATTCCTAAAACAAATGTAAAAGGCAAATCTGTTTATTATAGCACTAGTCTGATGTTTCAGTTTTTGTTAGAATTATTTCCAAACAGCCTTAGCATCCAGATTGTTTAGTGTTAAACAGAGAGCGTGTAGATCATGTTTTGCAGAAATTACAGTATCATACTTAAATAGATATATTTTGGGTAACGTAAAGATTTTGGAATAAGAACAAAAACTTTAAAAGCCATCTGTTAACCTACTCTATTGGTTCCATTTTTTAAAAACGAAAAAAATTGGATTGACAATAATTACTAGTATAAGAGGGATTAGGTAAATCAGCCATTTTTTGGTCTTTGACTCAAACTGAAATGTAAGTTAACCTTTCTTGATTACGATGATTCTTAAATATTTATTCAATTTGCGTTGTTCTTTTGAGCTAATGGACACAAAAATCATCCAGAGCAGCACTGGAGAAAAAGTCTCAATTAATGGTAGCAGAAGGGGGGAAAAAAGCCCTCCCCTCCAAGTATAAATTTGCCTCAGACTTTCATAAGTGTTTTTACACTGATTCCTGGATTGGCAAGTCTGTATGGGTCTAGGGAAACAAATAAGCAAACACACACCTCACTGCTGCACAACACAGAAAGCAGCAAGGCCAGACCCACCACGTGCATTTTAGGAATCGTCCCTTGTTCTGGAGAAATGTTTCTTTCTCAGGATCTTTTCACCCTCCTATTACAGCAGCAGCAGTTAGGCGGGGTAAACAAGGGGAGAGAATGATGGAGTGCAAGCACCCATCTATGCAGACCCGTGTAGTGACGCCGGCCCTTTGGAAAGCCGTCAGGGACACAGGCCCTGCTGAGAGCCCGGAGGTAAAGACTGAAGCCAGCGACATCACCAGTTTTTACCAGAGTAGTAGCCTGGTATCATCTGCTTTATTTTTTTAAAGAGATGGTAGCTGAAAGTTTCCCTCGTAATGGACTCCTTAGTCAAAGAACTTCTTGTTCTCTTCAGTCCCTAGTTGTGTGGACGGAGGAAACCACTTCAGTTGAATGAAGTATTTAAGCATATTGTCATCCATTAGCTTTGCATTAATTAAGTGATTATTGTCAAGTATTTCCAGATGTTTGCAAAAGTATTAACAAAGTATGAAGAGATAACTGTAGATATTACAGATTTATTTCTTCTGGGATAAAGAAGAAATAAACACAGACTCTCAAGTGTTTTAGTGGATAGCCCTGGATAAGAGTTTATGATTACAGGTGTACATGTGGCCTGAGCTTGAGTGTATGTGGCACATTGTGCTTTCACTACGCACTCCTTCCTTGTAGAGCCAACAGGAAATTAAAATTAATGAGAAGCCTGCACTTTAAAATACTTGCAGAATTCTTGACTATTTCAGTCCTTTGCCAGCTCACGAAATCTGTGCTGGCAATCGTGTCCAACAGATGGTGTGGCGTGTGCAGAGTTCTATCATGTGATTGTCTAGGTCCCTGTAGAATTTTTATACGATTTTGACTATCAGTATCCTGAGACATTTAAGACAGTCATAACCTTTGTTATGAAAGGAGAGTGGCCTTCTTGAAAGATAGGTGTTTATATACAGGTAGGAATAAAATGGTAATAGTTACCCAGCAATTAAACTGAATTTAGTTGATTCTGTAGTAGCTAAAGTCAACAAAAACTATTAGTGTCTCTGAACTGCTACATTGGTTCCTCAGTATAATTTAACCCATTTGGCCACCTCAGGTAGAATGAGCGTTTTGCTCTCTCATTCCCAAATATGCTGTTTAAAACTTCCATAATTTCAGAAAATGTTATTTAGTGGTTGTATCTGGGCAAGGTCTACTGGAACATTAAGCTAATTCTGCTTATTTAGATAATTAATACCTTAAGTTAAAACTGATTATATCACCATTTCTTTTACAAAGTGAGCAGGCCTGTACTTATTGGATTAATTAAGATAGAAAGCGCAGGTGCACTGTGTGGTTTCTTGTCATCATGTTGGAATTTATTAAGATGTTTAAAGCACATGGCAAAAAGAGAAATGGCTTACCAAGAAGAGTTCTAACAAGCATAAACTTTCCTAATGGTAATTTGTTCTTTTTTAAATGTCATTTATTTAGAAGATTGTGTTGAAAAATTGGCTACTTTACATTTTAAAACAAAGATATTATACTCCAAGCATATGTTATGGCTAATCTTGATGGCTGAGGAAGTTGTTTTGACTGTGTGGGCTTTCTGTTCATAACCTCATTTTGAATGTTTGGTCAATAAGCAATGGGGACTGTTGGGATCATTACATCAAAAGAGATGTTAAGAACTAATCGTGGCATTTAGGATCAAAGAGTGAACAATATAATTTGTCACCTTTTAATTTAAGACTGATGTCCCATAGTGTTTACTTCTTAAATAAACCATTAGATTTCAAGTAAGTTGTTAGTCGGACTAACTGAGGTTACTAGTAATACATATATCAGGTTGTGTTTGATAATAAAAGAGAGGTTTTTTACTTTAACTGACTTAAATGAAATTTCTTTAAATCTAAAATTATTTTTGTACTTTCATACTTAATTCAGATTTTCAGAATGTGTACATGGTATCTTAGTGTCAGAACCCTTTACATAAGTAGCTTTCATCATACTTCCCGACATAATCTTTCACAGTTAAAAGTACACTGTTCTTTTTGGGCTTATTAGATTTGCTGGCCTAGTTAAACTAATAATGACACCATTCTTTCCCATCCTGATGTTAGGTTGGCAACGTTTCCCTATAGTACTTCTCACTCATTAAAATAGAAAAGTTTCATGAGGTTGGATTCAGTATGTTAGAAGACTTTCCAGTAAATAATAGGTTTTGTTTTCTTTTGTTAATTCAAAACCTAGTTGTCTCTATTTAAAACCAAACTAGTTTTGGTTCATAATTTTATCTGTCAATAGCAGAAAAATCTTCTTGCCATAAATATAGACAGAACTTGAGATAAATGAAAGAGGGTATCAAACTAATATATAGTAGCAGATAAAAGAATTTTGGAAAACAGATATCTTAATTTCATTAATTTATTTTGAAGAGACATTTTTCATGGTTCTTAATAAAGGACCTATTTTTTCTTTATGAATTAAGTAATAGTGCATGTTTAATTTGGTACACAGTATGCAGTATAATTAAAGTTGTTGTTAATTATTCAGGTGTCTTACAAAAGGCCCAGTAACCTGGGTTAGAGTATCAAGTTGTAATTCTACAAGGCCTTCAGTTTAGTTAACTTTCTTTATTAATGTAAGAAAGCATGAAGCTACATAATAAAGTTACAAATGTATAAATATATGAAGAGCTAATAATCAGCCATGCTTTTTCAGTAACTAGTCAAATGAAATGAGTAGTCAGTTGTGAATTATTGTTGCTAATGGAAGAAAGATCTAAAACAGCTAATCATTTTAGTGATTATATTCTTTGATGAAAAGAAATTTACTGTCTCATTAGAACTTCGGTGATGGTACAAAATTCCTGAAATTGGCTTTCTTTTGATTTTAAACATTCAATCATTCTTGCCTTGTCTCTGAACAATGAAAGCTTTCTCTTAGCATATCTATATAAGGCACAATAGAAACAAAATGCAGGTAAGTGCCCCCCTTGAGTTGCAGAAATCAGTTAATTACAGCTAATATCTATAAGCAAGCTCTATTTTTCCATTTTCCTTTATTATAGTATTATAGGTAGAGTCTTGCAGAAAAATATTTTTAAATAACTGAGTTAAGAAACTTAGGTCATTGCTGAACCCTCAGCTGTCTAGGAGTCAGCATTTAATAGCAGCTCTTTAGATATGGTAGAAATTCACCATTTTTGTTGTTGTTTTTTAAGTTTTTATTTAAATTCTAGTTAACATACAGTGTAATATTAGTTTCAGATGCACAAGATAGTGATTCAACGCTTCCATACAACACCCAGGGCTCATCACAACAAGTGCACTCCTTAATCCCCATCACCTGTTTCACCCATCCCCCCACCCCACTCCCCCTGGTAACCATCAGTTTGTTCTCCATAGTTAAGAGTCTGTTTCTTGGTTTGCTTCTCTCTTTTTTCCCCCTTTGCCCATTTGTTTTATTTCTTAAATTCCACATGTGAGTGAAGTCATACCATATTTGTCTTTTCTGACTAGCTTATTTCACTTAGCATTATACTCTCTAGCTCCTTCCATGTTGTTGCAAATGGCAAGATTTCGTTCTTTTTGATGGATGAGTAATATTCCATCATGTATATACACCCCATCTGCATTATCCATGCATCAGTTGATAGACACTGGGGCAGTTTCCATAATTTGACTATTATAGGTAATGCTGCTATAAACATGAGGGTGCATATATCCTTTTGAATTAGTATTTTTGTATCCTTTGGGTAAATACTTAGTAGTACAATTGCTGGATCGTAGGGTAGTTCTATCTTTAACTTTTTGAGGAACCTCCATACTGTCTTCAGAGTGGCTGCACCAGTTTGCATTCCCACCAAAAGTATAAGAGGGTTCTCCTTTCTCCACATCCTCACCAACACCTATTATTTCTTGTGTTGTTGATTTTAGCTATTCTGACAGGTGTGAGGTAATATCTCATTGTAGTTTTGATTTGCATTTCCCTGATGATAAGTGAACATCTTTTCATGTGTCCGTTGGACATCTGTAGGGCTTCTTTGCAAAAATGTCTGTTGATATCTTCTGCCCATTTTTTAATTGGATTATTGGGTTTTTGGGTGTTGAATTTGTATATTTTGGATTCTAATTCTTTATCAGATATGTCATTTGCAGATATCTTCTCCCATTCTTAGGTTGCATTTTAGTTTTGTTGATTGTTCCTTCGCTGTGCAGAAGCTTTTTATTTTGATGAAGTTCCAGTAGTTTATTTTTGCTTTTGTTTCTCTTGTCTCAGGAGACATATCTAGAAAGAAGTTGCTACAGCCAGTGTCAGAGAAGTTACTGCCTGTGTTCTCTTCTAGGATTTTTATGATTTCAGGTCTCATGTTTAGGTCTTTCATCCATTTTGAATTTATTTTTGTGTATGGTATAAGAAAGTGATCCAGTTTCATTCTTTTGCAATTGTCTGTCCAGTTTTCCCAACACCATTTGTTGAAGAGACTGTATTTTCCCATTGGTATTCTTTCCTTTGTTGTCGAAGATTAATTGACCATATAGTTGTGGATTTATTCTGGATTTTCTGTTCTGTTCTATTGATCTGTGTGTCTATTTTTGTGCCAGTACCATACTGTTTCATAATATAACTTTGTAATATAACTTCAATTCCAGAATTGTGATCCCTCTGGCTTTGCTTTTCTTTTTCAAGGTTACTTTGGGTATTCAGGGTCTCTTGTGGTTACATACAAATTTTAGGATTTTGTTCTAGCTCTGTGAAAAACGCTGTTGGTATTTTGATAGGGATTGTATTAAATGTGTAGATTGTTTGGGGTAATACAGACATTTTAACAGTATTCATTCTTCGATCTATGAGCATAGAGTGTCTTTCCATTTTTTTTGGTGCTATCTTGAGTTTCTTTCATCAGAGTTTTATAGTTTTCAGGGTAGGTCTTTTACCTTTTTTGGTTAGGTTTATTCCTAGGTATCTTATCGTTTGGGGTAAAATTGTAAATGGGATCGATTGCTTAATTTCTCTTTCTGCTACTTCATTTGTTGGTGTACCGAAATGCAACAGATTTTTTTAGATTGATTTTGTATCCTGTGACTTTACTGAATTTGTTTATCAGTTCTAACAATTTTTTGGTGGAATCTTTCAGGTTTTTTATATATAGTATCATGTCATCTGCAAGTAGTAAAGTTTTACTTCTTCCTTGCTGATTTAAATGCCTTTATATCTTTTTGCTGTCTGATTGCTGTGGTTAGCCTTTCAAAATAACAGTGGTGAGAGTGGATATCCCTGTCTTTTGTTGTCATTTTTTTAAAGCATTTTCCAGAACTTAGTCAACCTGTGAGCTTCTTTCTGAATTTTATAAGTTGCTCTCATCGGTGAGAATTTCTTCCTTCCTTAGAATCATTTATACTTTTTTCCTCTTGACTCCATATTAAAACTATCAAACTTTCATTCTTTTGGATACTATGCCCCATTTTGCTCTAATTCATGATAGGATCTACATTAACTTTAATAAAACTTCAGCATCTGACATTGTTTTTCTAAATACCAGTTCTTTAAGTTCAAAGTGGTATGCACAGTTGGTTGGCATGTATAATTTCACTGCTCAGAATTTTTCTGTCCTTTCGCTCCTAGCTAATAAACTAGGTATTACTAAAAATAGTAGCCAATATATATTGAGAGTTTACTATGTGCTGAGTATATTTCAAGGTACTTTCTTGACATTGATCCTTTGCAGAAGGTATTATTGTAATCCCCCCACACACACACTTTTTTTTTTACAATTGAGGAAACTAAAGGACAAATTAATTAGTTCAGTGGCCAAAGTCACATAGCTTCTAGGTGGCAGAGCCAAAATTTGAACTCAGGAAATATGACTTTAGAGTTTGCTCAGTACTACTTAACAATTATAGTGTTACTAAGCCTTTGTAAAGACATTAGTTTGTGTCCTAAGATAAAGTCATTAATCAAGGAAAGGAGAGGGTAGTTTAATCATGGCACCGAACCAAACTGGATAGAAGCACAACTGAAGACCGTTAGAATAAAATAGGTGTTCCGGACTTGGGGTGGACAGAGGTATAGGGTCCAGAATGAATTGCCTTTGCCAGCAAAACAGAAGGATTTCTGTACACTTCAGCTGGGCCAGGGAACAGTCCTAATGGAGATAATGCCTACTGAACAGAGTATTATTGGGTATAATGCAGGAATGAGCTAGGTTACAAAGACCTTAACAGCAAGCTGAGGCTGCTTCTAGCATGTATTTAACCGTAATCCTGTGAGCTATGGATAGCCGGTACAGAATTGTTATCAGGAAAGTAACTCTTACCAAACTTTTTTTTTTTTTTTTTTTTTTGTCAAAGTGAAGCAGGGGGAGTGGCAGGCAGAGGGGGAAGCAGGGTTCTGGGATCATGACCTGAGCTGAAGGCAGATGCTCAACTGACTGAGCCACCCAGGCGTCTCTTACCAAATTTGTATGAACCACACAAGACCCTGAATAGCCAAAGTGATCTTGAGAACAGAAGAAGCTGGAGGTATCAACAATTCTAGATTTCAAGATACAGTACAAAGCTGTAGTAATCAAAACAGTATGATACTGGCATAGTACATAGATGCATAGATCAATGGAACAGAATAGGAAGCCCAGAAATAAACCCATGCTTATATGTTCAATTATGACAAAGAAGGCAAGAATATGCACAGGGAAAAGACAGTCTCTTCAATAAATGGTGCTGGAGAGACTGAACATCCACATGCACAACGATGAAACTTCCTTACACCAGACGAAACAATAGGCTCAAAATGGCTGTAGACCTAAATGTGAGGCCTGAAACCTTAAAACTAGAAGAAATTGTAGCAATAATTTCTTTGACATTGGTTACAGAAACATTTTTCTAGATATGTTTCCTCTGGCAATGAAACAAAAGCAAAATTAAACTATTGGGACTACACCAAAATAAGAAGTGTTTTCACAGCAAAGGAAACCATCACCAAAACAACAAGGCAGCCTTACTGAAAGGGAGAAGATATTTGCAAGTGATATATCTGATAAGGGCTTAATTTCCAAAATATATAGAGAACTTAATACAAAAAGACAAAAATACCAAAAACACATTTGGACAGTGGCTGTCTTCAAGCTAGGGAGTACTTGTCCCTCATCTTCCTCTTTGCTATGAGTGTCAGTGGTCAGGGACACTCAGCATTCTTTTATAAAAATAAATATTACTGACTGGATAAATACATTTTAGAGCATTTCATGTTTCTATCTCTACAGAAATGTTTTAGTTTGTTCCTTCATTTGTCATTTATGCAGTGAACATTTTTTGGTCCTTACCACATGCCAAGCGCGATATATTCATAATTTAAATGAGTTGGTGCCTTGCAGAAGCCCCCAGGTCACTGATGGAAATAGACATATAAGCACTTAATTTCACCCAGAGATAAGTTGGCCAGACCCACCGATCTGAAAAATGACCATAGTGGAATCAATAGGCTCAAAAATTTAAAAAGGTAAAATGTGAAATATTAAATGAAACTACTTTTGACTGAACAGTCATGTTTGACTGACATTCAGAATTCATGCTAAGATTACAGAAATTCTCATAGCCTTGGATACATAAGACCATGCAATCACATGGACCAGACTAATAATTCTTATAAATTATAAATATCAGTATAAATATAGATTATAAATACTTAAAGTTTTTTCCAGAGAAATTTAAATAAGATAATTGGTAATGTCTATTTTTACCTACTTTTTGCTAAAGAATTTTTAGCTTCAGGGAACCTGGGTGGCTCAGTCGGTTGGGCCTCTGACTCTTGATCTCAGCTCAGGTTTTATTCTTAGGGTCGTGAGTTCAAGCCGCATGTTGGGCTCCACGCTGGGTGTGGAGCCTACTTAAAAAAAAAAGAAGAAAAGAAATTTTTAGCTTCATGCTAATATTAAGTGGGTACTGTGCACCTGTGACACATATTTGTGTATCTGTTTAGTTCTGGTTTCTGCCATCTGAATCCTATGAGACTTCAAAAATTATATTCATTTCGTATCTCCAAGATAATACTTTATAATTTGTCTGTTTACTCTATAAACATTGAGTCTGAAAGTTTAACTGAAAATAAACAGAATTTGTGCAAAAGAGCTTAAAAAATTCAGGCCAAACATCTCATCTCCATTTATGGTTATTATTTTGAAAGATTAGAAAAAAATCACATCCATTTGAAAAGCTAAAGGCTATTTTTAAATGTGATACATACGGAATTTTTATCCCAGTTTCTGTTTCATAACTAAAACATTAAAAAGCAGTATCATGTTTATCAGTTTTGCTGTTGGTAATAATTTAATGCGTATACTCTAATTTAAATGAATATACCTCTGATGTCACCTTTATTTTATAAATTTAGGAAAAACTTGTTTTATATTAATACTTAATATGAAAAAATAAAACCAGCTTCGAACAGCTGGGAAAGTACTTCTAAAACATTGGAACATTTCTTATTCAGGCTTTGTGTTCTATGTTCGGATACATAATATATTTCCAGGGGAAAGTGGATTATATTTATGTGCCCATATATTTCCCTGGATCATTGTTAGGAAGTTATTATTTAAATTCATGATAAATTCTAAAAAGAAATGCTAACAGTCTAAGAGAAGGCGTTCAAGAAACATACCAGTTTATACTTTTACTCAATTTCATATTAATGTATTTCACAATAGACTTGGCTTCTTATAATTAAGGTAGCATCAATTAGCTTTTCTTTAAGGGAAAATGTTCTAAAATACTTAAGCATGACTATATATTCTCTTTCTGATTCTTAGAACAGAAAGAAATTTCATTTAATTTTTTTGCATCTCTAATGAATAAAAATAATCACAGGCATTATATACAGGTATATCACAGGTAGCAACTTCATATTTTTAAAATCAAGTATCTTACATTCTTATATTTAAAATTTGCTAGATACATAAATATTAAATTACTAAATACTGCATCTGAAGTGATTCAAATTCAGCACATACGAGTAGGCACTTGTCTCACTGGACTTTATTCATTTATTTAATGGGAACCAATTTTTTAATTAGTATTTCCAGACCATGGCAAAATATTAATAAGGTTAACATGAGGTTACAACATGTTATTATTTCTATTTTTTGAGACTTACTTGGGATTACTTGGTTCAAATATAAATTAATATATAAGGTTCTGCTGTTAGTTATTTTTAGGGTAACATACCGACAATTAAACCTCTTATTTAGTTTTTAATCTTTGGTTTATTCAGCAAAAGCACTGTAAGTACCCTCTCTGTGCCTTTTTATTTCCCTTTAAAAACTCAGTCAAGGGAACTACTTGCAAAACATCCCTACACTGTGATCTGCTCTTCCCACTTTACTCAGAATAAAGGGCCTCCTACTTTATCTGTATGTAGCTGTTAGACTTTTTAGATCCTAACCCTTAGTCAAATCAGAGACTTGCAAAGTTGAAGCAAACAACTGCCAGTGACTTTATTAAACTTAACAAAGAGTTAGTTACTGTAAAACTAATGGTACATCTTTAGATTTACCTTTAGTCTATTTGGTGTTTGCTTATTTGTTCAAATGTGAATTCTGGCTGTAAAAAACTAGATTTAAATATCTTATGTAAATCATTAATAGTTCACAAGGATAGTAGTTCATAATATTATTGAGAGCACCTATGAATAAATCTTATAACTAGTTAGGATTTATTTACAGTTTAAAGGAAAAAGTCCTCTGATGTTATAGGGGCTAAAATAAGGACAGTCTGTGGGTGGGGGTAGGGAACATGGGGCCATTTGGCCTGGTAAAAATTTTGTAATTATTTGCAAAACTGATTAAGAAATTGTAAGAACAATAGCATACATAACTGACTTTTGACATAGACAAAAATAGGACTTGCATATTTGTGGGGTGGCTCTGGATTAGGCACTAAATTGAATTTGACTGTTAAATAATACTTAATAGCAGTGTCAGAAAATGACGTCTAGTGTCCCTGGTAATCCTTTCTTCATTATAGAAATTCATTATGTATTAGAATGATAGTTTCAAAATTATGTTCTTTCATTATGCCAGTTTCTGCTCTGATTTTTTTTATATTTGTGTATAACCTGAACACCAGTATTTACAGGATTCATTTTAAAGCCTAGTGCTTTTGTTTTTTAAACCTTTCTTTTGAATTTATTCTATGTTACCATTTATTAAAATACCTTGATATTGAACCCTATAAAATTTCAAAATAAAGAACTTATTTTTATTAAATAAGAAGTGACTCTAATAAATGTTAATGAGGAATAGATACCTTTCAAATAAAAGCTTAGCAAGTGTTAGAAAAGTATTAATTTTTATGGTTGAATTCTATTATTCTATAAGTAATTTCTATGAGTAGAAAAATAGAATTTTTGATAGAATATACAATACTAATTTTAATATGCAGATAAATTATTTAATATTGATAAACTTTAGGTTTACTTACAGTCTTGTTAAAAGACTATTTGTTAGTCAGAGTATGACTATCTTTTCATTTTATATTTGTCTTATTCCCCAGTATGTACTTTGATTTATGGTTAATTGAAAGTTTGAAAGTCTTAATCTATGATAAACTCTAAGCTTAGGTTTATGAGATTGGTTTATTTTATGCCATTGTTGCTAGAAGAGCTGTTTGATTACTAGGTAGGAGTAATCAAATCAAATCAAAATTTAAAGTATGTCAGAGTAATTTTCCTTAATAAAATAATTCCTTTAAGATGTTTTCATTAAATTCACCAACCTATTAATAATCTGCATAATCGTCATCAGACTGAACGCAAGGTTCACAAGGTGGCTTATATAAAACAGCCTAAGTATTTTAATGCTATGAATCTAGATTTTTAAACAAAAATACATTTTGCGCACACACACACACATACACACACCCCTCTATCCGAAGTTGTTATGAGCATGAATTGCATGTGCAGTTTTTAAGAGGTTTAAAAGTAAAAGACAATTTATATTGATGGGCCAGCCATGAGAGTGCATAGGAAAACCTTAGAGACCTGCCTAAGAAATTGCTGTTTAATCCTGTCTAAACATATTTTGTCCAAGTGAAGAGAGGGAAAGGTATTTTGTTCCTATAATTATTTTACTTTCTGCAAGTTCCCTTTCATCATATGCTGAATCTCTATCAAGTTAGATCATTAGACAAACTTCTTAGATTAAAAAAAGTCAAAGGTAGATGATTAGGAAAAGACTTGATTGGGCAAATTTGGGATGAGTTTTGGAAGGCTTTTTTTTTTTTTAGACCAATTTCCCTGAGCTTTTGTTTACTCATTTTATAAGGCATGTAAGAATACATCATTAGTTTTTAACTTGACCTTTCCTAATTCTTTTGCATCTTAAAAGAGATCAAGACCATATGTTTAAAATATTTACTGGAAAACTTTTAGAATATGTGCACCAATAATTTTGCTTACTTTAATTAATGTCTGTCAAATTGTGATAGTAATTCTTAGTCCTCAGTTGCTAAGAACTTTATTTTAAATTTATTTTCCCATAGTATTTGCCTAAATTATGTCTTCTTATGATTAATCTAAAACATCATGAGCCATAACTATTTTTTAAAAATTTATAACAAGTTTATTGAGATATAATTCACATGTCATATAATTCTCATTTAAGGTATACAATTCAGTGGGGTTTTTTAATATATATATATATATATATATATATATATATATACACACACACAGTTGCACAATCAACTTTAGAATATTTTCATCACCCCCCAAAGAAACCTTCTACCTATTAGCAGTCACTCCTCATTTCCCACCGACATCCCCCTCCTCCCAGCCCTAGGCAACCATAATCTCCTTTCTGTCTCTATGGATTTGCCTGTCTTGACATTTCACATAAATAGAATCACACAGTATGAGCCATGACTATTTTTTCTACCTCTCTGCTAGATAGGGGATTATAATAGTAGGATGATGAGAATATCTTTTTGATTTAGGAATTTGCCAACTCTTAGAATAATAATAGATAATACAAAGTATTTCTGAAGGCAGCATAGATGTAACTTGAGGTCTGAAATAAAATATCTTTAAGTTGACTTTCAGGACCTTAAATACTAGGGTAGTGAAATTTTCTGTGTATTGAAAATCAGTTGTAATATGCATATAGTTATGCTCCAAGAGCCTAGCTCATCCAGCGTGGGAGTCTTGATTTTCTCACTGTTTTTCTCCCTGGGTCTGGCTCAGAATAACGTCCCTATATAGTCTCTGTTAAACTTGCCTTGTAACAGAACCACCCTGATCTGCTTGTAGCCTGTTTGCAGTGACCACATAGCTTGGGTTTTCCTGCAGAGTTTCTAATTTCATATATTCTCATTCCAGTGTCAAACCACGTGTTATGATTTTTTGTTTCAAAAATTTGAGAACTGTATACATTGTTGGGAAATTTGGCTCCACCCAGCTTGACCTAGATAAACTTAATTCATAGGTAATAAAAACAGTGATTTTTAAAATAAATATTCCCTCAGAATATTCAGTGAATTTTTTGTGGGTAACCTTTCAGTTAGCTTTATTATTATGTATGTTTCCCAAGCTTTCTGTTCTTCAAAACGATATGTAGTCCCTGGATATTAGGTGATTTTATAGACTTACAACCATCTTCTTGAGCACAGTAGTAGTAAGCAGTAATGTAGGAAAATGTACTTATTCTCAGAAGGTGTGTGCTGAATTATTTAGGTGTAAAATACTGGGATGTTCTGCATATACTTTCCAGTGGTTCAAAATAAAAAGTAAGTGTGTGTGTGTGTGTGTGTGTGTGTGTGTATAAAAAGCAAGCAAACAAATATAGTAAAATGTTAACAATTGTTGAACCAAAGCAGAGGGTATATAGGTGTGTTCATTGTACTATTATTTTAACTTTTCTAGGGATACTTTAAATTTATCACATATGGTTAGGGAAAAATATGTACACTCCTTTTCCCTTTCTGTAAGTTATGTTGTGCTCCTTTTGTCAAGGTATGTAGCATTTAAAAATACTTGACCCAAGACAACATACATAAATTATATTTCTAAAGTTGCTTTTATTTGTATTTGTTTCTATCTTTGCCTTTTTATAATTTTATATTATATTATTATTATATATTATATTGTTAATTTATATTGTGTAATATATATAATATTTATATGTAATTATATATATAATATTTATATTTGTATTTATATTCTTAAATTTTGTGAACCAAATATTGTATTTATACTTTAAAAAATAATTACACACATCCCCAAATACCCACCACCTAGGTTAAGCAATATCAGTTCCAGTTTCATAGAAGCCCCCTGTGTATCCTCCTCTGCTCCCTATAGAAATATCCACTATCCTTGCTTTGTGGTAATTATTTCTGTTTTTTCTTTGTAGTTTTGCCAACCAGGTATGGATTCTCAAATATATATATATGTGTATGCATACACACACACACACACACACACGCACACTTTTTTTTTTAGTGACTTAACACAAATTTATTCTTACATTTCTTGGAATGGAAGTCCAAAGGAATGTCATGGTTGTGGAGTCAAACTATTGACTGTGCCACGGCACCTGGGGGACGTTAAACAGTATGTTTTTGAGGATCATCCGTGTTGATGCGTGAACCTCTAGTTCACACATTTTCAGTGATACATAGTATTCCGTTAAGTGATTATTCCATGGTTTTGTATGTCTATTCTCTATTGTCTAATATTTGAGTCATTTCTCATTTTTTTTTTACCATCACAAACAGCACTGCTATGAAAATTTTTGTACATGTTTCCCATTGCTCAGTACTAATTCTTGCTATTGCCAGATTTTTGAATTTTTACCAATTTGGTAGCTACCAAATGGTCTTCTGTGACAGTTTAGTTCATGTTTCTCTGAATCACCAACAGGATTGAATATAGTTTTATGTGGTTCTCATGGGTTTAGCCATTCTAATTTCCTCTTCTGAGAAGTGCCTGTTCAAGTCTTTTATTTTCCATGAAGGTTGTCCTTTATTATTGATTGTAGAGAACCGTTCATACATTCTGGATTTTTTTTTCCAGTTGTATTGTGCTACAAATATAGTCCCCCATTTTATGGCTTTGTCCTTTCACACTCTGTAGCATTTTTTAATGATGGAAATTCTTAGTTTTAATATAGTTGAATTCATTATCCTTTGTTAAGGTATCCACTATCTGTATCATATTTAAGAGAACATAAGTATATTTTATTTGTTGACCCCTAAAGTTTTATAGTTTTACCTTCCATGTTGTTTTGTTTTAATTAATAGACTTCATTTTTTAGAGAAGTCTGAGGTTTACAGAAAAACTGGGCAGAAAGTAGTTTCCAGATACTCCCTCTAGCTCCCTTCCACCACCCCCATATCTCATATTAACAAGTTTTGCGAGTGTGTTACATTTATTATAACTGAGAAACCAATAATGGTACATCATTAACTAAAGTCTATAGTTTACAATAGGATTTACTCTTTGTATTGTATAGTTCTGTGGATTTTGACATGTACCCACCATTACAGTTTCATACAGAATCATTTCACTGCCCTAAAAAACTCCCCTGCACTCCACCTATTCATCCCTCCATCTCTTCCCTCAAACCTCTGGCAATTATTGATCTTTTTTAATTGTCTCTGTAGTTTTTATTTTCCAAATTATCACATAATTGGAATCATGTACAATATATAGCCTTTACAGACTGGCTGCTTTTACGTAGCAATATACATCTGAGGTTCCGCAATGTCTTTTCATGGCTTGATAGCTCATTTATTTTCATTGCTGAATAGTATTCCATCGTATGGATGTACCACAGTTTGTTTATGCATTTACATATTGAAGGTTACCTTGGTTGTTTCCAGTTTTTGGAAATTATGAATAAAGCTGCTATAAGCATGGTGCACATGTTTGTGTGGACCTAAGTTTCGGTCACTTCGTTTTTGAGCCAAATAGGGGTCCAATTTCATAACTAGTCCCAGTACCATATATTGAAAGGATTGAAAAATCCATCCTTTCTCTGTGAAATTCCATCTCTGTCATAAGTCAAGTGTCTATATATGAAAGATACTATTTGGAGGCTCTCTGTTGTATTTTATTAATCTATTTGTTTAACTAAACAAATACCATACTGTCTTAAATATCATAGCTTTCATAGAAGTCTTGCTTTGTGGTAGAGCAAGTTCCCCCACCTTGATCAACTACTTCGAGAATCCTTAGGTACTCTTGACCCGTTGCGCTTCCATGCAAATTTTATCTTATTTTTTATTTAAATTTGAGTTGGTTAACATATAGCGTATTATTTGTTTCAGGGGTAGAATTTAGTGATTCATCATTTGCATATAACACTCAGTGCTCATTACATCATGTGCTCTCCTTAATACCCATTGACCAATTACCCCATCCTCCACCCCCCTTCCCTCCCGCAACCCTCAGTTTGTTCCCTAGAGTTAAGAATCTTCTGGTTTGCCTCCCTCTCTGTTTATGCAAATTTTAGAATCAGTATATCAAGTTGTACAACAATTCCTGTGGGATTTGGATTGGATTTTGTTAAACCTTTAGGTCAATTTGGAGAGAATTGAGATATTTATGAGTTTTGAATCTTTCATTTCATGTATAGTGTATCACTTCATTCAGAGTTTTTCTTCTTCTTTTTTAAGTAAAAAGTTAAATTATTTTCCAAAGTAGTTCTTTAATTGGGTGAGTTTTTAAATATTAAATTTGTGGGACGCCTGGGTGGCGCAGTCGTTAGGCATCTGCCTTCGGCTCAGGGCGTGATCCTGGCGTTCTGGGATCGAACCCCACATCAGGCTCCTCTACTAGGAGTCTGCTTCTTCCTCTCCCACTCCCCCTGCTTGTGTTCCCTCTCTCGCTGGCTGTCTCTATCTCTGTCAAATAAATAAATAAAATATTTTTAAAAAAAATAAATAAATATTAAATTTGTGTTAAGAAAATATAGATAAACACAGCAGATGAAAATGTGACATTATGTTATTTCTGAAAAAGATGAAAAGGAGGGGGGAACCAGCATAAGACACTAACAAGGGACAATCAAGGAGGTAGGAACCCAGGACAGCACGGTAATCCTGGAAGTCATGTGAGAACAGTGTTCTAAAAGCAGAGTGCTCTCACATAGTTCACAATCTACTCAAGCTGAAGAAAGATGAGGACTGATAATTTACTATTGGGTAGTTAGCAACAAGGAGGTCGTTGGTGATCTTGATGAGCAGTGTGGGTTCATAAATTCTTTAAGTGCAAAAGATCCTCCCTAAGGCTCTTTTGAAGGGCAGAGCCACGTCATGCTTTGTGTGATACCTACCAAGTGGGGATTTTTACCTCTCCTGGTTTGTTGCTCACAGTGGAGAGATCAACGTTGCCCCGGAATGGGGCACAGGAACTAGTTTCTGGGATCTCTTCTCATTAGCTGCTTTCTTAGAGTTCCTTCTCCTCCTGCCCCAGCCACACTGAAAGAACCTGATAATGGACACTTTTTCTACTCTTGAGTCAGTCCACACCTTCACGTGGGGATTTAAAAACAGAAAGATTTGGGAGATTTTTTTTTTCATACATTTTTAAAATTCCATTCAAAGCCACAGCTCTCCCCACCTGCTCTAATTAGAACTTTAGCTGTAATTACTGTTCCTTCCCATCTTTTGCATACTTCCAGGCTTACTCTTTTGTGAATTCTCTTAGCTCCCAGCTCTCCCTTTACTGGAGGCACATCTAATGTTTCATTTCACCAGCTGAAACCCCTTTTGTGGCAGTCTCACGGCCTTCTCTTATTCAACAACTGTTTTTCTTTGGTTGCTGCTGCCATTTTCTGTATGAAATTTCTAATACTCTGTTGTGATTTTTTACCTTCTAATTTTGCCTAATTGCTTTTTAAGAAAAACTTACTTTGGAATTTCAACTATGGCTTCCTTAACTAGGTTATTTATTATCACGGTACTGGCCACAGGGTCTTTTCTGAGGAGGACAGTATTTATGTGTCTATGTTGTAATGTATCTAAAATGTAAATAAATTTCTTATATTTCTAGTAGTTTTTCTGTCAGGAATCAGGAAACAGTTTAGGTGTGAAGACATCGTTTCAGTTGTTTGCAACCTTGTGCTTTCACATCGTTTGCTGCTTTCCCAGAAACATACTTTAGTCATTTAATATTGTTTAAGTACTGTGTTTGTGTATAACAGCTTTATTGAGATATAATTCACAATTCACTTACTTAAAGTGTACAATTCAGTGAAATATCACTATATGAGCATTGTCACAGAGTTGGACATCCATCACCACAATCAACTTTAGAACGTTTTCATTACCCCCAAAATTAAACCAGCACCCCTAGCCAGCATCCCCAACTCCCCCCTCAACCCCTAGGCAATCACTAATTTACTTTCTGTCTCCTCAGTCTCTACATTTGCCCATTCTAGACATTTCATCTAAATGTAATCATGTGATATGAGGCTTTTGTGTCTGGTTTCTTTCACGTAGCATAATGTTTTCAAGGTTCATCCACGTTATAGCATGTATCAGCCCTTCATTCCTGTTTAAGGCTGAATATTCCATTGTAGCAGTGTACCACATTTTGTTTATCCATTTACGAATTGGTGGGCATTTGATTCATTCTACCTTTTAGTTATTACAAGTAATGCTGCTCTGAACAATATTGTACAAGTTTTTGTGTGGACATTTGTATGGACTTTTCATTTCTCTTGGGTATATACCTAGGAATGGAATTGCAAATCATATGATAGTGCTAGGTTTTAATCATTTGAAGAACTGCCAGACTATTTTCTAGGCTGCAGCATTTTCCATTCCCACCAGCAGTTTGTGTGGGTTTCACTTTTTCCACATCCTTGCCAATGCTTGCTATTATCTATATTTTGATTATGGCCATTCTGGTGGATATGAAGTAGTATCTTACTGTGGTTTTGATTTGTATTTCCCTAATGGCTAATGATGTTCATATCTTTTCACATGTTCATTTCCCATTTGCATATATTCATATCCTTTGCCCATTTTTTAATTGGGTTATTAGTATTTTTATTATTGAGTTGTAAGAGTTCTTTATATATTCCACATCAAATTGCTTATGAGATATATGATTTGCAGGCATTTTCTCCTATTGTCTTTTTACTCTCTTGATGGAGTTCTTTGAAACACAAAAGTTGTTTAATTTTGGTGAAGTCCAGTTTGGTTTTGGTCGTGCTTTGGTGTCATATCTAAGAAAGTTTTGCCTAGTCCAGGGTCGTAAAGATTTACACTTAAGTTTTCTTCTAAGAGTCTTGTAGTTTCAGCTCTTATATTTAGGCCTCTAGTCCATTTTGAGATAATTTTTGTATCTGTTGTGAGATAGGAGTCCAGCTTCATTTTGTTGCATGTTGCCATCCCACTGTCCCAGTACCATTTGTTGAAGATTATTCTTCCCCCCATTGAATTGCCTTGGCACCTTTACAGAGAAGCAATTGGTCATAAATGTGAGGAATAGTTTTGGACTCTCATTTTATTCCATTGCTATAAATGCCTTTCCTTCTGCCAGTACCACACTATCTTGATCATTGTAGCTCTGTAGTCAGTTTTGAAATCAGAAAGTGTGTGTCCTCCAACTTTGTTGTTCTTTTCAAAGATTGTTTTGGCTATTTTTTCAAAATATTCTTTTATTTTTGTAAAAAACAACATAAAATTTACCATCTCAACCATTTTTTAAAAGATTTTATTTATTTGAGAGAGAGAGAGAGAGAGAGCGCGCGCACACACACACACACACACACACATGCACTCGTGCGCAAGTGCGGGGAGGGGCAGAGGGAGAAGGAGAAGCAGACTCCCCCGCTGAGCAGGGAGTCCCCCACTGGGCTCAGTCCTAGGACCCTGGATCATGACCTGAGCTGAAGGCAGACACTTCAGACTGAGCCACCCAGGGCCCCTATCTCAACCATCTTTAATTGTACAGTTCAGTATTAAGTACATTCATATTATTGTATGACCCATCTCCAGAACTCTTTTCATCTTGCAAAAGTGAAGCTCTATATCCATTTAACTGTATCTCTATTTCCCCCTCCCCCTAGCCCCTGGGAACCATTATTCTACTTTGGGTTCCTATGAATTTGATTATTTTAGATATCTTATATAAGTGGACTCATACAGCATTTGTCTTTTAGTGACTGGCTTATTTCACTAGCATGATGTCCTCAAGGTTCATCCCTGTTGTAGCTTGGTGGAATTTACTTTCTTTCCAAGACTGAATGGTATTCCATTGTATGCTTTGGCTATTTTGAATTCCTTGAATTTCCATATGAATTTCAGGCTGAGCTTGTCAAAGAAGCCAGCTGAGGTTTGGAAGGTACTGAATTGAATCTCTCAGTTCCGTAGATTGATTAGGGACTATTTCCCTCTGTACTGCTTTAAGCCTTCTAGTCTGTGAACGTGGGGTATCTCTTCATTTATTGGGGTCTTCATTAATTTCTTTCAGCAATGTTTTGTAGTTTTCATAGTATGAGTGTTACACTTTTGTTAAATTTGTTCCTAAATACTTAATGCTTTTTGATGGAATTTTTTTCTTAATTTCATTTTTGGTTTGCCCATTGCTACTGTATAGGTGTACAATTGATTTTTGTATGTTGATCTTGTATCCTGCAACCTTGCAAAATTCATTTATGAGTTCTAGTAGTTTTTTGGTAGATTTCTTAGGATTTTCTATGTACAAGGTCATGTCATCCGCAAACTGAGATAATTTACAGTATTGTGTTAAAATACATTAATGCAACAAACATGTATTGAGTCCTGGCTGTAGTGTCAGGCATCGTCCCCCAGGTTGGAAATATAGAGATAAAAGGCATAAACTCTGCTTTCGTGAAGTTGGCAATCTAGTCAGGGAACAGATCTTTAAACCAGGAATCACAGTTCAGCACTATGAACGCTGCGGTTGATAGAGACATAGGTGCTCTAGTAGCACTGAGGAGAAGAGCTACTACATGGGGGGAGTTCGGGGAAATTCCACACATGAGTTTATATAGAGTTCTGGACCATTTCACAAATAAGTAGCCATGGTTATAATAACTTATCATTTCAAGGCCAAAGTGACCTTGAATATGTAAGAATTACTGTGTAGTACTTGAGCTTTAAGACTTTTTAGGTCTGTCAAAATTTAAGCAGATTTGCATTAATAGTGAGACAACACATCGAGATTTCAAAGTATGTACAGATGTTTGATTATGTAGTAAATCCGTTGCTATAAAAGCGTATGATCACATTTGGAAAATTGCTATTGCATGTCTTGGCAGTTTATTAAGAACTGAAAACTTTTAAAACTAACTGGTGTTTTGATAGATTAAGTTCAAGGCCACCTTTTGTTTAAATGATGTTTTGTTTTCTGTAATTAGACCATGCTAGGTGAATTAAGTACGTAATTAAAAACAGAGGTTTGGCTAATTCAGAGTAAATGAGTACAAAATACAAGGTCATTATCCATCTTTAGTGAGGCTCCAGATGAACAGTGCACATGGAACTATTTATAAAACATTTTGCATGGTCAGAGCTCCTCTAGGTTGCTGTCCATGGCTTTTAAATTAAAGCGTTCACAGACTTTCCAAAAAAAAAAAATGTACCTGTATTATAGAAGTATGATCCCATTTACTGTGCTCATCTGAATGGAAAACCAAAAAAGATTAGAATCTCATGTTCTATCCCAAATAAAAAGGTAAAATACACTCTTCCTGTTTCAAAAGTGAACATTTAATACATTGTTTGGCACAATGAGTGTTCATGGTTAGAGCTCTATTGATAACTTTTGAGAGTTCCGAGTCTCAGTTGTTTTCATTTTCCCAGACCCTGGAGATGTGCAAATACAACATCTCCAGTCTAATCTGTTTCCTCGATGCTTAGTCACAGTGGCTGCCATGGGATGGGAAGTCTGCGAAGAATTTTATTTGGATTATTTTTTCTACTGATGGTTCAGGAATGTGGTGTTTTAGAAAACAGGTGTTTAATTTATTTAGTGGCTTGATTCATGGAGAAATAAGAATCAGTTACTAGAAGCACAGAGCTTTAACTTCTCTTAGAAAACCCTTCACAGTTCGACTGCAGGGGCCTCTCGGCTTTTTCCTTGCTGCTCTCCCGTCTGCAGTGCCTGTGCTGCAGTCTTCCTGGACTTCGCGAGCATCAGCACTCCTTATTTATCTTACTTGTCGCCTGCCTGTCTTTCTAGGCACTGTTTAAAGTTTATTTACTCAAGAGAAAAGATGGGTTAGGTCTCCCAATAAATGTTTCTGTAGTCTCTTGTCAAGCTCTCATTCGTACACTTTAGAAATTACTTTTTAAATATCTGTCTTCTCCTCCACATTTTAAATTCCTGTAAGGTAGAGATCTTGATTGTCATGTTCAGCACTGTACCTAGTACCAAGAATGGCTTCTGGCTAATAACAGTTGTTCAAACAATGTTCGTTCAGTGAAATCCTCCAATGGCAGATGCTACAGATCTTTACTACTCTGTGCTAAATCCTGTACTCAGCAGTGTTAAACAAAAATAAGAAGTGGTCTCTTATTCCTTAATCTCATAGCTTAAAATTAATTAAAAGACCTTTCTGGACATTTGTTGTTACAAAGCTTTTTACGTTAGGGAAATAGTTTGATAACGACTGTTCTGGGACAAGAGATCTATTTTAATATCCTAATGTAAGCCAGTTAAGTGCTTAAGATGCCCTTGCAAACAATTATAATGCAGTAAGGTAATCGTTTAATGGAAGAATTTTCAGAATTACATTGAGAATGTATAAAAGAACACCAAAGTCTACCTGATAGAGAAAAGGGCTACTGTTAAGGAAATTAGCCTTTAAACAGATACCTAAAAAATAGTAAGAATATACCAGACAGACAAGTGGGAAAATGGTGCTGCAGCATGTACGGAAGAATTGGACTCAGTGTTGCTGGAACATAAAGTCAAGCTGGGAAGTGGCAGGAATAAAGAAGGAGAGTGGGCAGGTATATTTATGCCATACGAAATTGAGAATGTACCTTGTCGATGACTGAGAGCCTCTGAAAAATTAGAACACATCTCCTCTACAAACTAGGTTGCAAAGACTGAGATTAGAGATCAAGAAATCACTAAGGAGACTGTTGCAATATGACGTGGTCCAAACAAGAAATGAACAAAGGCAATGGAAGAAATGCAAAGAGAAAGATTTGAGAGAATCTTTAGTCCTTAGTGATTTGACCTGGGAAGTAAGGAAGAGGGAAGAATCTCAGATGATTCCCAGATGTTTTACTTGCACAACTGGGTGAGGGATGGCTCTATTCACTAAGTTAAGAAATAATGAGTGACTTTTTTAAGGAGGGACATGCTAAATCAGTTTGGGACCTGTAAGTATTGTCAAATGTTCAGAATCTGAGCTCCACAGAAATATCTGTCTGGGCTAGAGATTCAGAATTGCGGGTAATTTTTGAATTGGCATCACTGAAGTCGTGAGTCCGTGGGGAGAGTAAAAGATGGAGGACTGAGATGGGAGTCCCTGCGGAGCAGCCACAGAAGAAGGAATGGGGTGTCTTAGATACTGAGGAAGGAGGTCTTTTCTAGAAAGAGGAGGTGAATGTGTGAAAAGCTTCAGCAGGATTCATTCATAGGAAGACTAATAATGAAGATTAGAGTTGACACTTGAAGATCAGTGCCGCTGCTTTTAAGTGGAAAAGCCTCAGTGAGGTGGTGAGGCCTAAAGCTGGATTGCTTCCGGGTGAGGAGTGAATCAGGAAGAAGTAGACTTCTTTCCAGGAGTGGCTGGTGAAAAGAAGAGAGATTAGATGATACTTAAAGAGGTACATAAGAACTTTTTCTTTTCTTTTGGTTTGGGTTTAGATATGAAAAACTTGAGGATTCTTATATGCTGAAAGAAAAGAGCTAATGGCAGGAGTTTGACGATTGACTGAAGATGATCAATGGAGTGAAGTCCCTAAGGGAAGAGGGGAAGGGACTTGGAGCACTGATAGAGAAACCAAGTCTGATGGGAAGAGAGATGTGTTATTCTGGGTCAGAGCAGTTAGGGAAAGATGAAGGGAGTAGCAGTTGGAGATGCCACCTAATCATTAGTCCCCTTTCCAGTGATCAGTGCTCTGCCAAATATCTATCTCATTATTTCAAACTTGAACTACCATTGTAAGTTTCCCTGACCTCCCTACCCACAAAATCCATTTCATTCCTGCCAAAAAAGCAAAACACCATTTTTAGGATCACTTCCTTTAACCACCGTAGTGAATGTTGTTCCCTTTCTCGAAACTATTTCCTTTGAAAATTATTGTTCTCAACATATTGGCACTAAAGTTTTAGGTCTTTCTCCAGTTTCAGAAGCCTATTCTAGATTAATATGTTTCCCCACTGTGTTCTCTCTCCCGTTCCAACTTAACAGAATCAAATATACTTCTAACAGACTCCTGACAGTTAGAAAGATGCCATTCTCTTTAAATCCTGCTCTTACAGGAGGATCCTTGTGGAATGAACCAGAAGTTGCAGTGTAGCTCATTTTTGGGAGGGGAAGATATCTAACTTAGTTTGTTGCTTTTATTTTTACTTTTCTCTCTCTCCTCTGCCACTCCCACACTGTCTTCTCATTTTCAGTATTGAAGAATTTAGGAATATTCATTTGCACTGTTTCACACTCATTAAGGTGTTTCATTGAGCTTATTGGAGAAGAAACGTTATGAAAACTTAGTAATAACAAATGAATAATGTAGTGATTTCATCAAAGTCATGACTTCAGAATATGATTTTTTTGTCTTAGCCAGTAATTTCTATTCTTTCCTCTTACTAGCAGTTCTATTTTAGAAAATTTAATTTCAGGCATACATTTGAGCGTTACCCTTTGTGTTTTGTTAAAGCATATTAAGTGGAGGTCAATTGAGACTTAATTTTGCTTGTGCCTTTAAAATAGCCTTTGTCTACAAGATGAGTAATAACTAAGTGTAAGTAACATCTATAACAGGATTTCTTTTTTGTGGTTTTTAATTACCTTATTATCTGTGTAGAAAAGAAGGCTTTATATACCATCGTTAGCCTTCCTATATTAATACTATCCTCATGGTTTTAAGATGCTGTTTTGATTTATGAACCCATATGCTTTGGTATAGTAACTTTAGTTTTAATTTTTGAATTTTTTTCCTGAGTTTTCTATAGTTTTCTATATTTGCTAATAGATTAAAAGTTTTAAAAAATTAAAAATGAAATTAAAATATTTTTATACTCATTGCTATTAAGTCTGTAGTAGGTTGAGAAAACGTATTTGTTTTCATTTTACTAGTAAATATGCCAAATGATCTTGAGACCATCCATTGTCACATATTTGTAATAACGTTAATTTTAAATATACTATACCAAATCACAAAGTAATGGGTTTACTATTATTTTGTTTTGGTTAAAACCAATAAAAAGAAACTACACACACACAGACATACACACAAACACTTTGTATTTATCTTGTGTAAGCAAGGAAAGAGGTGTGGAAGGGTACCACTAGCGGTTATTTTAAGTGGTTACTTCAAGGGTGTAGAGATGGAAGATTATCTTTTTCTTTCTATATCCTGCTCCTTTTTTCACTTTTGTGTATTAAAAATATAAAATGCGGAAAGCACAAACAAAAAAACCCAACTCTGATCCCTTCTATGAATTACTGTCCAAAGAAGTAATTTCCAATACTGCCTCTATGTGGATCTAGGAAAATTTGTTAAAAATCAGATCCCTGACTCTGAAACAGAACCTGCAGGAGTAATGAAAGTATTAGACTATTGGTTCTCAAACCTGGTAGATCAGAAGAACAACCTAAGAAGCTTTTAAAACATCTAGATTTTTGTCCCCTACGAACAGAAAATTTGTAGTCTGTAAATGGTTTATGGAACTTGCAGTTTTTTAAAAAGCTCCCATGGGGGTACCTCAGCTGCTTAAGCGTCTGCCTCTAGGGAGCCTCACGTTGCCTTGTGGTTCCCTGCTCAGCAGGGAGTCTGCTTCTCCCTGTCCCTCTACCCCTGCCCCGTACCCTCCTCCTGTGTGTATGTGCCTGCATTCTCTCTCTCTCTCTCAAAAAAAAAAAAAAAAAAAATCTTAAAAAAAAAAAAGCTCCCATGTGATTCCAGTGATCCACCAGGTTTGAGAACCACTCTGTGCAAGACACTGAGCTAGGTGCTACAGTTATTTTAAAGATTACTAAAATACAGTTTTTGCCCTCAAGGAATTTACAGTACAGTTGAGGATTGAGAACAGTGTAAAAAGGGGTGGGAAGGACTGATACATAGCAAATATATGTGCTTCTCAAATGGGAAGGACTGATACATAGCAAATATATGTGCTTCTCAAAAGTGCAAAGTGCCTTAAGGTGTAAAGTCAGGGGGAAAAAAGGGTAAGAGTGTCAGCTGTTACCTTGATTAGCTCTGTTATTTAACATTGTTTTGAAAGTTCTAATATAGTTAAACAAGAAAATGAAGTATAAATATTGTAAAGGAAGTGAGAAATACCATCTTGAGGAAATGTAAAATATTATGGACTAGCTAGAAAACCCAAGATAATCAGCTAACATTTATGAACATTATTAAAAGCTATGAACTGGCCAGTAAGATCAGTTACAAAATAAATTTTAAAATTGTTTCCTCTATACCAGCACAAAGAAATATGTTTTTAAAGATCTTATTTATAATAATATAGAGAAAGAAGATCTATAACTATACTTAGAAATTTGTATAATGAAGTAAACTATAGAACTTAAGGAAACTATAGAACTAACTGTACAAACTACAGAATCTAACTAAGGGACATAACAATTTAATAAATGGAGAAACATTTCATATTTGTGAATGGGAAGAGTTAACGTTTTAAAGTTATATATTTTCCTTCCCCCTCCAATATTCTCTCTGTCATTCAGTACAATTTCAATTAAAATTTCAGGGTTTTTTTGTGTGTGTGTGTTTTTGTTTATTTTTTTGCCAAACCTAACAATGTATTTTTAATATTTACCTGGAAGAATAAACCAAACAGACTTCTGCCAAAAAAAAGAAAAAAAGAAAGAAAAGAAAGATGTGAGTTACTTGCATGACAATAATTAAAAGTGTAGTACTAATTCAAAAACTCAGAATATAATAAAAGTGGAATTTTTAATTAGTTGGAAGAGATATACACTAGTATCTGTTATTGAGTGTGTTGAATCTGGTGTTGGTACAGTCAGCTAAATGTGTGGAGAAAGTGAATTCCATATGGATTAAAGATTCAATGAAAGTAAAAAAATTAATAGGAAAATGTAGGTGAATATGTATGTAGTCTTGATGTGGGGAAGGCTTTTTACTTTTTTAATTTTTTTGTTCAGGGGAGAAGGCTTTTTAAATGTATGGTAATAAAGGGGCACCTGGGTGGCTCAGTCAGTTAGGCATCCGACTCTTGATCTCAGGGTCGTGAGTTCAAGCCCTGCATTAGGCTCCATGCAGGGTGTAGAGCCTACTTTAAAAAGAAAATAAAAAAGTGGGGCACCTAGGTGGCTCAGTTGGTTAAGTATCTGTCTTTGGCTCAGGTCATGATCCCAGGGTCCTGGGATCGAGCCCCATGTCCGACTCCCTGGTCAGCGGGGAGTCTGTTTCTCCCTCTCCCTCTGCCTGCTGCCCCCCCCCCCCCCGCTTGTGCACGCATGCACACGCGCTCTCTCTCTCTCAAATAAATAAATAAAATCTAAATTAAATAAATAAATAAAAATTTTAAAAATGTATGATAGTAAAGGCAGGAACCACTTTTTAAAAGGGCTTTGTTTGACTACGTAAAGATTTAAAATTTCTGCACAATAACAAAATAACCAACTAAATGAAAGGCAAGTAAGTTAGAAAGAAGCATTTGTAATATGGTGCCCATACCCTTACTATGAAAAGAGCTCTTAACAATTAATCATAAAAAGATTAACTCAGTATCGGTCCAGGAAGGAAGGAAACACATGTAAACTTAAACTTTCAGAAGAGCAGTTTGGCTACCTGTATCAAAAACTTGAGAATGTTTTTTATCCTTTTACCCACTGCTAGGAATGTAGTCTAATGAAATAGGCACCAAAGATAGTTTCGAGGGTATTTTGTCAGAAATTGTCACCACTCGCCATCTCTAGGGTGCTGCTCTCGTTTTCCTGGTCAAAGGTGGGGGCATCTCCATTCCAGGCAGCAGGATGGAGAAGAGGCTGAAAAAGGGCACACCCCATCTTTGGAGGAAGGTGCCCAGACACAGCCATGTAGTACTGGCTAGTACTTAGTCTTACGGCTACACCAAGCTGCAAGAGAGACTGGAAAATGTTATCTTCACTCTAGAATGGCCATGGGTCCAGCTCAAAATGTTATTCTGCGGAAGCAAGATAGAACAGGTATTGAGGGATAGCTCCCCCTCCTCTGCACTTTCATCTTCCATTTCTTCGTTTAGCCCTTCTTTTGAGGGCACTGACTCATTCTGTCTCTGTTTCCACAAACGATGTGTCTAGTCTGTAGATCAACTAGGTGAGTCCTTGACTACTTTCTCATACCTGGGAGCTACGTATCTGCCTGTAGTAGCTGTCACTGAATTCCGTCAGTGTGTCGTTCTTTGAGACATGATAATTTCTTCCTACCCAAATATGGGAAATTAGTTGCAGTGCCTAGCAGATGAAATTATTGCTACTAAACATTACGAGCTGGTTTGCAACATTTGAAAGTAGGGAAAGAACCAACTCTAAATCTTCTATTCTTCCTTTCCACTCCTTCCCCACCCTACCCAAGTAACCGAGAAACACAGGCAGCTTTGCACTGCATTGTTTAGAAGTTGTGAACATAGAGGGAGCAGTCCTTGTACCATTTTCTGTCCTTTAATACATTGGAGACTCTGTATAAGTTTGTATCTGAATCCTACCCATGAGGATCTTTCTAATTTAAAAAGGAAAGAAGCATATGTGTGCCTTATATGATAGGGAAATATTTTTCAGTATTTTATCTCAATAAAACTACACTTTTGCCATCCACTCTATCTGTATACATCCTGTGATGAAGCCCTGATGGTTCCTGGCTTTTCTTCAGTATTTCAGAGCTGTCACTCAGTAACTGGCCCATGCCAGGGAAGAGAAATGGGAGACGGGAGGAGAGGGAGAGAGAGACAGGAGCAATGCCATATTTTTTCAGTTTTGTAACTTTTCTTCTCAGGTAATTCCATGATAGCTTAATGTATATAGAGAAACTTTAGTTTTCTTAGTTATACCAAATGTTGAACCAATTCTCCATCATAGCTATTAGCTATTACATTCCATGGGAAGCGTGAAGGATGATAGATATCCCATTTTCTAATGAGGACACAGATTACATAAATTAAGTACCTTTGCTCGTGACCACACACCTACTAAATGTTGAAGCTGGAGTCCATATCCAGATCTTCCTAATCTCAGGGCCTGCTCCCCAATCCCAGTGATACACTGAATGTGTGGTAATGGAGACACCAGCACTGTCTTCACGTATGTGAGTGATGGTCATACAGCCACGGGATTGTGAGTGTTCTGTGTAGCTTCTGAGGGGGCCACTGGTTAGAAATGAAGGTACATTTTAACCATGAGTTAGAGGAGGGGTTTTACAACAAATTAGACTTACCACAGAAATGGAGTGAGGATGCGTTTTGGAATAATGATCATCCATCACAAAATATTCAGAGGGGTTTTGAAGGAGACAGAGTAAAGTAGGAGAAAGTACTGGACTTGCAGCCCGGAGACAGCAGTTCTCATCTTACCTCTGCTTATGACGTGCTTGAATTGTCTCATTTGGGTCTCTGAACTTCCGTTACCTAGGGAATTCAGGGAAGGAGCTGGACTCAGTCACCTCAAAGTGACTTGCATGTTATGTGTGCTCATTAAGTATTTGTCAAGTGAATGTCACAGCAGCGGCTCCTGTCCTCCTACTGCCAGAGGCGCATCCTTGATCTTCCCGGCTGAAAGTACGCTCTCCCTCCTTTCTGCTGGTATCTTACTTCCCTGTGCCGCTCATGAAATGTAGCACTTTCTACCTTATAGTGAACTTACTTGTGAGACTCTGAGCGACAAGATCTGTATCCTCTGTGCTCCTGTATCCTCCACTGTGTAAGGAGGAGGCATTCCGTAAATACTCATCCAGTAAGTTAGATAAAATTACCTGAGACGTGAAAGAATTGACACCATCTTTGCAACCATGTCTTTCTCTTCCTTTCCTGAGAAAAAGGTATTTGGGCTCTTATCAGCAGTAGACAAATGCATGCAAACAGTCTAAACAGAAGTCTTTGTATTTGTGGCCTGATGTTAAATTAAAACGTGTTCGGATGGGGCACTGACAGTTGATAGCCACCTCAACTCAGCTTCACCTACTGAAAAAAAATCGGAACTGCCACCTGAAACTCAGATTTTTTCATTTGAGTTTTGCTGCCTTGACATTGTAGCACACTGGGAATCTAAATATTGTTTTCTTTCAAGTATTGTTAACTGAGAAGGTATTTGCCTAAGATTCCATCATATTCGTCTCATCTTTCTCCCTTCCCCGCCCCCCAGCTCCATCTTTATTTCTACTATTTTGTCCTGACTTGCCTTTCACCCTCTAAAATTCAAATGGCACAGTGTCCTGGGGGTTTGCACTATAATATATACGGTGAAGTGGAGAACCAAGTGGTAAAGTGGAGGACCTGGTAATTCAAGGGAAGATTAAAACACCTCAGAGTTGTGAGTAGCCTGCTTCAGCTGTCTCCTCTATGAGAACTTCCTTGAATCCCTTCACCATTTTTACCCAGTCTTTAAGCCCTTTACATAGTCTGTCTCCTCTGTGTTTATATATGTTTCCCCAACCAGATTATGGGCTGCATTTTATTCGTCTTTGCTATTATATGGTGTTGAAAAATAACTGAATGTGATTTATCTAGACAACTTCCTGTGTTTTTCTGATAGTTTTTCACACAGGCAGGTACATTATTCCTATTTTATAGATAAGGAAGCTATGGCTTAAGAGTCAAACTTGCCCGATGCCAGAAAACAAGTAATTAGAGGAGGCCAAATTCAAATGTAGGGCTTCCTGGACCCCAGGCTCTTTACCTTTTTCATTTTGCCTCCAAAAAGTGTCTTTCACTCTTTTCCTTTCTTCCGTTTTCCACTACTGTCCTTAGCCTGCTCTTCATTACCTCTTCCTCAGAGCTTTGCCATGGTCCCCTATTCTGTCTCCCCATCCGTGTCTTCTTTCCCATTCCTCTTCATGCAGTGTTATTTTGGTCATCTCATTTCCGTTGAGATATCTGTGATGGCTCCTCACTTCTATAGGACAAAGGCTGAGCTTGATAATGTAACTACTCTGCTCCATGGATCTGCCCCCATTACCTCTCTAGCCTTATATCCCACTCCTGCTTTCTCTGTGCCCCTGAGCTCTAGCCTCGCCTGCCACCTCGCAGTCTTCCGCCATGCACGTGGGAACATCCAACTTCTTTGTTTTTACCTGTGCCTTTCTGTGTGATTCGGGAGTACCCTTCATCTCTGTTTTGCTAGCTGAAATTTCACCCAGCTTAAACCTGGGCCTTCTGTTAAACATTATCCAGTTCCCCCAGTTGGAATTAATCTCTTTCAGTGTGTGCTGCTTTTGTATTGTATGGATTTGTGATTATGTATACCCCCGTTAATGCATTGGAAGCCCTTTGAGAGTAGGGACTAGAACTTCAGCTGACTATATTCGAGAGCTTCATACGTTAATTTGTCCATAAAACATACTCCATAAAATTTTGGATGGCTAAAGTGAATCTGACTTCCAGGGCAACAATAATGGTTCTATGTAAAAGTCAAATTGACTGGTTGAATATGGGTAGTTTCTTGGCCTACCACTAAAGCATTGGATTTTTAATAAAAATCTTCCAGATAAATCAAATGACTAGGTTTGCTTTTGTCAAGAATGAAAAAAAAAAAAAAACCCAAAGAGATTTATTTTATTCTTCAGTATTTAGTATGCTATAAATCTTAAATTTTTAAAGCTTTTATTTTCCATTATATAAAGTATTTTTAAATGAATCATTATTTGAAAATCTAGTTTCACTTATTTTCTTTATATTTACTTTGAAAAAAGAACAATAAAATACGGTGCAATAGTTCACTCACATGGAAGTACATATATTGGCATAAAAAGCTCATGAACTTGCATTTTTATATTCTAATTTAATGTGGACCGTTCGCTTCTTTACCCAGCTGTTATCTTCTCTTTAAGACTAATCTTAGGTGCACCTCCTCTAAGAAAGCCCCCCAGCCCAGCTCATATTAGTAGCACCTGCGGTTGCTTTTTTCCCTCTGGCAATTATCATGCACGACCTAGCACTGTTCCTAAAACTTAGTAGACATTCAATAAGGTTTGTAGAATGAACAAACGAACAATTAAAAGAACTTTGCAGTTGAGAGAAAGAGAGAGAGAATCTGTCTGCCTCCACTAAAAGCAAAGTGGCAGATTTGTATATATAGATACAGAAGATTGTTCATGATATTACTCTCTAGTGCAATAAAAACAAGCTATAAGACAGAAAAATGATTCTGTTTTTGTAAAAATATTCATGTGTGTGTATGTTAGGGAAAAGACTGGAAGTTATACAACAGATCACAGTTTTCCTTAATGAGTTGAGTGGTTAGGAATGGAGAGTCAGAAGTGGACTTTCACTATTTATTTCATTTTTGTATTGATATTATTCGAATGTTTTCATTAAATGTGTACTACTTTTGTAATTTTTAAGTGGACAGTAAAATAAAATGTTAGTGCCTCTGCTCATAGTATTAAATGATACTTTCATATCAAACTGAACTATTTTTAAAGACAAAATTTGGTACTCACTTTCAGTTTTTGGAGAAGGGAATTCTCTTCTCTCCTCTCCTCCCTTCTCCTCTCCTCCCCTCCCCTTCTCTTTTCTTTTCTTTTCTTTTTTTCTTTTTCATTTCTTTTCTCTTTTGAGAGAGAGACAGCACGCATTTGTGGGGGGTGGGGGCAGAGGGAGGAGGAGAGAGAGAATTTCAGCATGGAGCCTGACATGGGGCTCGATCTCATGACCCTGAGAACATGACCTAAGCTGAAATCAAGAGTCGGACACTTAACCGACTTAGTCACCCAGGCGCCCAGAAGGGAATTATTTTCTTTGTGTAAATATTTCTTGGTCCTTTGAAAACTTGTGGGACTTAGACTAAAGTGGGCTGCATTAAGTTTTTAAGCCATAGTGGCACTTGTGTTGGGAAACTAACTCTTCCCATTCAGTCTTACCCCCTCAAGTCCAGATCAGTCTTACCCCCTCAAGTCCAGATCAGCAGCTTTTAAAAGGTATTAAGAAACTAATATTCACTGAACAGAAATGGCAATCTTAGTTTTTTTGGAACTGTCTTACCCTCTGTTTTCCAAACACACTCCTGGGTTCTTTTGGATAACTCAATTTTCATGCCACCAAGTAGTTTTTCCTAATGGCAATGGTAAATCTTTCTTCTGAGCCCCAGGCCCAAATTGAAAGTACCAGTTAAAGATACCCAAGATAATTCACCACACCCTAAATTAAATTGGTTATCCCACACCTTACTTCCTTATCTTTTTTATGAACCAGGAAAATGGTCTTACTAAAATAAGTTTTGTTGAGACTTCAGAGGCTTGGTTATTTTAAGGTCATTCCTAAGATTTTTTCACATGGTGCAGCTGCCAGACAGATTGTACATCAATTTCCTGCACCATTTGGCAGGCCTATGCATTCACCGCCTTAAAAACAATTTGAATTTATTGATTTTGAAATTTGTGATTGCTTTCTAAAGTTTTTCCCCCATCTAAATTTACTTTGGAAAAAACTATCCACAACAGAACACATTGGCCCATTTTTGTGCCAAGACTTTCAGGGAAATATTTCATATGATTAATATTGTGTGGCTAATCTGGTGTAAAAAATCAATTTTATCCATTTTAACTTATGAGAGCATGACCATCCTGTGTGAACTATTTAAAGAGCCTGTGACTTCTCTAATCCAAATTTAAGTGTTTGTTACTGACTTCATTTATATTTGTTATATTAATCACTGTCGATTAATATTGGGCCACATTTTTTTTAAGAGTTGAAGCATATTTTGTTAGCAGATCCAAGTCTTTTCTTTCCAGAGCAGTACCCTAACCTTGCCTGGGGCAAGCTGAAATTAGTGGACTCTGGTCTTGGCTCAGTGAAATACATAGTTCATGGTACCAGGCTATTTTAATGGGTCTGGATTCAGTTAGAAGCCTTCCATTCCTCCTTATCTGTCTGTTCCTTTACCCATTTGTCCTGAAAGATTGGTGTACTCTCTTTTATTAATAGTCAGGAGAGAAACAACATCATAAAATCTGTTTGATGATTTCATTCCATCAAACGCAAACTTTTTTACAAAACATTGGGCCATTTGTTACTTGGTGAGTGCATTATTCTGAAAGCTTTAATGTAAACACTTTAGGGAATCAAGAATAGCTATTTGTAATGCTTGTACAACAGTCTATTATCCTTAGAGTTACAGCACCTCACAAATAACATAACTTCCACCCAGGGAGTAATTGACTCACCATGGAGGTCTGGCTCCCTTGTCTCGTTAAATCTTCTAGAATTGCTGAGAGGTGGCTAGCAATTATTCTTCTCTGTTTGACATGTGTGGAGAGTTAGGCACTAAGCATTTAGAGGTCATGCACAGAGCTTCTAAGGAGGTGCTGTTTGAGTGTTGGTCATTGTATCACTGCTAAGCAAACGTTGAGACTTAACTCCTGAGGGCCATCTTGTAAGGGGATGTAGCGACCTACCCCTTCTAAGTGTTGCCAATCCCTGCCCTCATTTACAAATTGTTATATTTTATTGTGTATTTCATTTTGATCTTTGTGTCGTTTCCTCACAGTCTTTATAAAAACATCTGAGCTGTCTCTTATTTGTCATTCTTATTTAAAATTTAGATGAAGAACATTTTAAAAGAGCAATGTAAAATTGCTTTGAGAACATTTAGATTTGACCTTAATTGCTATTGGGATTCAAAACTCTGATTTATTTCTATTCAGGGAGAAATGATGTTTTAAAAGTGCATAACTGATCTGAAAGAATGCTATCTTATTTTATCTGCAAGATTTGCATGTCAGAAACCCACCTGCGGGGTGTTTTCTTTTCGAGCTCCTTGGGAAGGTGAATGCTGTAGAAGTGACTTTAGGATATGTTTACATTTATTTTGAAGTGTGGAGATGGGGCAGGCAGGAAAAACCTTGAATTTGAATTCCTTCATGACCTCGTCAGTTAATCTTTGATGCCAGCTCAAGGGAATTATAAGAAAAGTGTGGAACTAGCTTCAGTTGAGTAAATATTACACTTCAATGACTTTTGTATTTTTTAGTATGGAAGGGCTAGCTGACAAATACAAAGGATATCTGATTTTCAAAACTTAATTCCATTATTTTAAAAAATGTCAAGTGTATTCGCACGAATAATTCTTCCAGATGAGGTTCCCTTCCTTTCTCAAACCAACAGAGACGGGGACTTGAGCCTTAGTAATTGATAAGTATACAATATTTACTCTCTACCCTTATTTGTTTTCCTGCCTTTGAAGGAGACGGGTAGTTAAAAGAAGTTCTTTATGTGTTTTCCACTCATGGTGGGTTACATTTGGCAACAGCCAATTGATCTCTTGATTTTTCTCTCTACTTCTATTCCACATTTTGTCCTTCTTTCTGGAGCCAGATTGATTCATTTTTAAATGTACATCAAATTAGATGACGTTCTTTCTTAAAACACACTAGAACCTTTCTGTCATGAAGTAAAATCTGAGGTCTTTACTGGGGCCCGTTGGTTCCATTCGTGTTCTGGCACCCAGCCATCTCTGGCCTCATTTCCTACCGCTCTTTGCGCTTTGACTGAGCTGGTCTTCTTGTTGGTCTTCAAGTAAAGCCAGGTTCACTCCTTCCCTGAGGCCTGTGCTTTGGCTGGTACTGCCAGGAATGCTCTTCTTCTCACAGATACTCCCTCCCTTTATTTTAGGTAACTTTATAGTCATTCTGTTCCCTTACCCTACTTTGTTTTCTTTCTTAATTCATGCTTATCACTGCCCAACAACATCTTGCGTATGTTTGCTTATTGTCTCTTCTTCACTGGAATGGGGACTAGGACTTCTGCTAGTTTGTCCACTACTACAGTTGTCACTTAGTAGCTTTCAGGGAATATTTGTTTAATGAATGCATGGTAGCTATCTGGGTTAAGAACTACATGTCGGGGGGGGGGGGGGGGCGCCTGGGGGGCACAGTCGTTAAGCGTCTGCCTTTGGCTCAGGGCGTGATCCCAGCATTCTGGGATCAAGCCCCACATCAGGCTTCTCCTCTATGAGCCTGCTTCTTCCTCTCCCACTCCCCCTGCTTGTGTTCCCTCCCTTGCTGGCTGTCTCTCTCTGTAAATAAATAAATAAAATCTTAAAAAAAAAAAAAAAAGAACTACATGTAAGACTCCTAGACTTTATAATCTTGAGACAGAAAAATTGTAACATAAATTCTGGCAGTATTTATCCATGTGGATTTTCTAGCAGTGGTTGATATATATCAAAATCATGTGAGGGTTTTTTTTCTACAGAATATATAGCCAGTACCCTGCCATTCTCCTCTCCCCAACAAGAATATATCAAGAGGCACCAGGCTCAGTCAGTTACGTGTCTGACTCTTGGTTTTGGCTCAAGTTATGATCTCAGGGTTGTAAGATGAAGCCCTGTGTCAGACTCTGCAAAGGACGTGGAGCCTGCTTAAGATTCTCTCTCCCCCTTCCCCCCTGCCCTGCCCCATCCCTCTCTTAAAGAAAAAAAAAAAAAAGAATATATAAAAATATGGAGGAAAGACGAGGGAAGGTATTTGGAATAAAGTTCTTCCAACTAATTTTCCTTCAACATTTTTTCGTTGTGGAACCTTTTTTAAAGCTGAAAAAATAGGGGCGCCTGGGTGGCACAGCGGTTAAGCGTCTGCCTTTGGCTCAGGGTGTGATCCCGGCATTATGGGATCGAGCCCCACATCAGGCTCCTCTGCTATGAGCCTGCTTCTTCCTCTCCCACTCCCCCTGCTTGTGTTCCCTCTCTCTCTGGCTGTTTCTATCTCTGTCGAATAAATAAATAAAATCTTTAAAAAAATAAAATAAAGCTGAAAAAATAGTATAGTGAACATACACTAACCACTTAGATTCAACAAATATTAGCATTTTTTTCATATTTGCTTTATTTGTGTGCATGTGTGTATATGTGTTTTCCCCAGCCAGTTGTGATCCAAGAGCATAGCCTGAATCTTTCTCCCAAATAGAGAATTTCTGACTCTGTTGGATTTCACTGAGCAAGTGGAGAGACAGTAGTGGAAAGCATACTAAGGTTGGATTTGTCTGGGTGGCCTCTGCAGTAATTATGATGTCAAGATTGTTAAAGAGAGACATTGTCATCTAGAATATCTGATATGGTTTGAATTCAGTGCCATGATATGAATTCATGGTATGAAAAGGCTTTTTGCTTGATCTTGGTTAATGTTCTTTTTCTGTTTTTCTTTTTTCTTTTTTTCTTTTTTTAAATTATATTGTATCAGCTAGGCAGGTGATACAGTTTTTTTCCCTGATACTAATATAGTCACTGCAGCCTTCTTGCATTTCCTGTTTGCATGCTGTTTCTTTTTATGTCCTTTTACTTTAACCTATCTTTGCCTTTATATTTAAAGTGAAGTGTTTCCCCCCTCCCCAGAACATTTAAAATGTTCCACTTGTCTTCTGGTCTCCATATTTTCTAAGGAGAGGTCTATGATGATTTAAATTGTTATATACAAGGGATTAATATATCACCTGTACATATCATTTTTCTCTGTCTACTTTTAAGATTTTTTTCTTTATTTTTGTTTTTCAATGAACTTAGGCATAAATATTTGTGATCAGTGTTGTTTTAATCCTCTTTACAGTTCATGAGTTTCTTAAATCTGTAAATTTACATCTGTTGCTAAAACTGGGAATGTATTGTTATTATTTCTTTTTTTTTAAAGGTTTATTTATTTATTTATTTGAGAGAGACACAGAGCAGGGGGAGGGGCACAGGGAAAGAATATCAAGCAGACTTCCTGCTGAGGGCAGAGCCCAGTCCAGCACTTAATCTCATGACCCTGAGAGCATGACCTGAGCCAAAATCAAGAGTCGGACGCTTAATTGACTGAGCCACCCAGGCGCTCCTTCAGTTATTATTTCGTTGGATTTTTTTTTTTTTTTTTGCCCCATTTTCTCATTCTCTGTCTTCTGGGACTCCAATAATACCTGTTAAATCTTTTGATATTATCCTGAGTCCCTGAAACTCTTTTCTTTTTAAATCGTTTCTCTCTGTTTGGATTGGATAATTTCTATTGATCTTTTTCCAACAGATCTTTTGTTCTTTCTGCTATTAAGCATATCCAGTAAACTTTTATTTCAGATATTCAGTTTTTTGTTATGCTTCCCGTTTGTCTGCTGAGATATCCCATTTTTTTCATTCATTATGAGCATATTTTCCCTTACTGAGTTTAATTATAACTGCTTCAAAGTCCTGTCAGTTTTTCTGTATGGGTCATATCAAAGTAGATCTGTTGATTATCTTTTCCTTTGAGAGTGGATCACATTTTCCTGATTCTTGATTTTGGATTATATCCCAGAAATTGTAAATGTTTTGTTGTGGAGGGGGAAAGTGTTTTTGTTAACTCTTCAGAGCCCTTAATAGTTGCTTTTTATGTTTCGTCCACAGTTGAAGGTTGTTATCTATGGAAGAGTTAGTCTATTAGGAGCTTACTCTAACATACCAAAAGCTGAATGCCTTATATGCTTTTTGACCCTTTAACTGCCTGCTAAACTACATGCCGACACTATCACACAGGCAGAAGGAAGGTCCTTTATGTCTCCATTAGAGCTGCCAAGGGTAAAACAGTCATAAAGATGAAGTTTGTCATTCTCACAACTGGCAGCCTTGTTTCTGTGTCCTCCTCATCACCACCCCGACAAGCACTCTTTTGTCACCAGAGATGAAAGAATTTTGATGTATTTAGCAACAGGTACCACTGCCACCTCATCGGGAGTTGGGGAGAGCAGAAAATCCCAGAACAAGGTGATGACAGAAGCTAGGAAATAGAGTAAGTAAGAGTGGATGGGGGCAAGCTCTGTTAGTGCAGGCTGGCATCGATGTGGGCTTGTGAACATGAGCTGAGAGGGAAAGAGTTTAAAAAGGAGGAGCTACAGAACGGCAGGGAATCGGCTGTGCCCACCTTTCCCTTTCCCACATGGCCTTTACCATGTGGTTTCATGTAATCTTCAAAACAACCCTGTGAAATGAGCTCTAGGATTTACATTTTATTTGAGAGGCTCAAAAGGTGAAAGAACTCAGATGATTTTCTTCCTAAGGTTGATTTTACTCATTTGAAGTCCCTTTGGAAACCCTGGAGAGTGGAAGGTCTTTCTCCGTTCTGCCAGCTTCCTCGGTGAGAAGCCCAGGCATCCGGCCTGGAAAAGTTGGCTAAAATGCTGCACTGTGATCCTCTTATATGTTTTAGGTCTTTACTCTCTGCTCACATGGCAAACTTGATCTGCTTTAAGCCTAGTTTAGCTTTGGTAAGCCCTTTCCACTTCTCAACTCCCCTTCCCTTTCCCGACCCTACCCCGAGATCTCTGTCTCAGTCTGCTTCTTAATTGGCTTTATAAGCCAGATCCTTGAGAAAAAGAGTTTGAGTAATCTTACGAAGATACAGGGGGATCACCTTGTCAGTGGAGGAGCAGATTATTTGAGGTTGGAATTCTTTATAGATTTCTCTCACTTCTCCGACCTCTAGTGCCCTTGTCCTTAGGCTCACTCTAAGATTTCTATTACATTGAGTGATGTTCAGAGAGAGAGAAGCATATTCCAAGAGGCATTAACTGCTTCCATACATAGTTCTAGGGTCTGAATTCAGGTCCCTTTCTTGAATTTTTTCCCTACACCTCTCTATGTCCAAGACACTCAGAGAAGTCCACTGGTTCTCAACCAGGACCCCAGGACCTCTCCCTCCAGGACCATTTGGTAATGTATGGAGATATTTTTGGTTCTTACAGCTGGGGGAGTGCTAGTGGCATCTAGTTAGTAGAAGCCAGGGTTACTGCTAAACCATCTACAATGCACAGGACAGCCCTCCATAGCAAAGAACTGTCCAACCCATGTCAATATTGCCAAGGTTGAGAAATCCTGAAACAGACTCCAAGAGCCTTTTTTCTGTGTCCTTTCCTTTCCCTGTCCCTTTCCTTCTTTTGTTAGGGCCATGCCTCCTGGTCTAATACTGTGCTAGGCCAGCATTGCAACTTTGTACCCCAGAATTGTGGCTTTCCCGTGTCTGTCCTGCAGTCAGAGCTGCAGGGGTGGTGGGATGGGCAGAACTGAATGAACTGCTGATGGGCCCTTGGGAAGGAACGCATGCATGGGGTTTGCAGAGAAGAGGAGTGTAGGAAGCATCAGTCCTCAGCCGTGGCCGTGAGGGATGTACCTTGGCTGCTATGGTGCTGGAGTGAAGACGTGTCTTTTAACAGATATGTATGTGGTGGTAGAGGAAATCATCAACAGTGATATAATTTATAAATCTTTGGGAAGTTGGAAAATTTGGGGGGTTGACTGTGTAAAAATAGTTTTGGCTATGGTTATTTTTGAAATGAAATCAATTATGAATAATTATCACTTGCTTAGTATCTATTATTTATGTCTTTAAAAATACCACGTTGATTTTTTTGGTAACTTTTTTTTAATTGCAACTCTAAAATCTGTTCCTGTATTTGCCTTTTTCATTTGCCAGTAACATGATTGTCAGTTCTCCTCTTCAAAAAAAGAGAGAGGCAACATTGTTCCCACCTGGAATCAATTTTTCCCCCTTTTCTATTGGAATGAATCTTATAGTTACAAGGGGCCCACACAACCAGAACATTTACCCATAGCCATTTAAGATTGTTGATAAATATAAAGTATAACTCTATTCCTACGATTTCATGTCAGTGCCCTTTACAATTCTGATCAGTCCCAATAATTACCTTGGGCCTTTCATCACCTAACCACTGTAATCCCAAGTCTGCCCGTATTAGAGTTTGTGGGGCAGTAAAGCTCTCTGCACTGGACTGAGGTGCTCCCCAAGTCTTCATGTTTGCAAGAAAATCACTGCATGATTCTCACCTTCCCTCCATACCTTTGGTTTTGACAGATTATCCGGGAAAAAAACAGAGGACATTATTATCTTGCATACACATGGAACATGAAACTTTACTCCCCCAATAGTTTGAATGAAAACTTTGAAGTATATTAAGTACATTGGATTAAATGTCATATGTCAAGTTCTGATGTTTTCTCTGCCTGATATATCTCCTTTGCCTTGAAATGTATCTAAGGTGTAGATAATTCACTTTAAAATAAACTAGAACATCATGCTACTCTGTCTACCATATTTAATCATGACTAATATGTCATGAATAACTGTCATGATTAAATAACAATTCAGTCAGCCACTTAGGGGTGAGCTAAGAAACGTCACTGGCACATTGAACAAGAAATTGTAGGGGAGCAGTTGTTCCAAATTTGGGGGGATTATTATTGTTAAATCTGCTATTCACAAGATTCTTAGTTTTAGCCCACAGGGGCATGGTGGCAATGTTGTGTTTCATTTCTTTAAGCTTGAAGATTAGTTTTATCATAGTATAGCTGTCAGATGATGCTTTAAAAGACCTTAAGAGATTTGTTCATCTTTATTTTTAAATATTTCAAATGCACACTTTTTCTGCTCAGACCTCATTTTTGTAATATTGTATGGAGTATTTTCTTCAATGGATAGTATTTAATCTTATTATGGATTAATTTTTCTCATACTATGATTTTTTTTTTTTTTTTTTTTTTTTACTTTCCAAAACATAGCAGCCTTCAAAACAACCTAGTAAAAAAACCTATTGCAGTCAACTCTATAACTGTTTCCATTGTGTAGAAATGAAGTCTTTGGAAGAAAGTGAAGATAGGCCATCTCTGCTAGGACAGTCTTTTCCCTCCTTATTTCTTGTGCAGATAGGTTCTACATTCTGCCTCCTCTTCTGGCCGCTTTCTTGGTACGTCTGACCAAGCTTACATTCACATCTTAAGCAGAAGGCTTTCAGTCACATGAACCTGAGAGTTCACCAACCTCTGGCATCTATCCAACATTAAAGATGTCAGCAATTTGAATTGAGGTTTCTAATTTGAGAATTGTGATAATACGTTAATTAAGACATTTTAGCTCATTGAGTGTGGATATACAGATGAACTCTGATTTCAGGAAATTTCATCACAGTAACATCTTTAATGATTAATATTGAATTGTTCTGAATATCTTTCAATGTGCCATAGTGATGATAAACACTGATAAATTGATAAACAAAATCTTCCACAGTGGTTTTTGAAACGTAAAATGGCTCTTATTATTAATGTATTATTGATGCTTCACAGACAGTGATGATGAGTCATCCCTTGTTAATATCTACTATTAGCAGATATACTAAAATAGTAATATCTACTCTTTTGTCTGTAATAGCCAGCTCTTTAGAAAAATTATACACTGATTCTTAAGAATTCAAGCTTTTCAGTCTGGCCAAGGCAAAATTCCCCCTCAAAAATTAAACAGAATCGAGATGAACTGCAGACCCTGAAAAGATGTTTACAAGGCTGGCAGAGCTTTTCGACTATGATGGGGAGATGTTTATGCTGAGTTGTGTCCATCAGCTTATTTAAGAAGCCTTTGTTAGGCACCTGCTAAATGCTAGGATCTGAAGGAGAAGGAGGAGGGAGTGGACAACAGTGTATAAAGTGCAGCTTCAACAGCGGGGGGAGGGGGGGCGTCAAACAAAATAAAAACTATAAAAAGAATCATTTGACTTTGGTGATCTAACGAGCAGTTTGAAGAAGAGCATGACGGGGGCAGAAGCAGAGTGGAGTGAGTTGAAGTGTGATTACCAGTTTAGAAAGTAGATACTTCTCTCCACACATTTGAGAAGTTTGACTTTCAAGAGGAAAAAAGAGAAGAATTGTGGCAACTGTAGAGGGGTAGTTTGCTTTGTTGAAGGTAAGGTATGTTTGGAAAGTATTTCAATATTGATGCTTAAAGAGTTTGATGTTGCACAAGAGAAGAAAGAAAACCGTATAGTTAGTTTCTAAGATCAGGGCAATCTGGTCTTGTATCAGAGGGAGGTATAAGCCTCCCTTAAAACAGTGTATGGAAGATGGGTGGGCAGGTATGTTTCTAAACTGCAATGCTTTTATATTCAGAAAGAATTTGGGGCTTTGTCTTGTAATGAGAATCGCAAGTTATTTTCTTTTAATCAAAAGTAATAGCTTGCTTTTTATAGTACTTTTGAAATGTTCTTTATCTGCCATGTACAGGCTACTATGCCTGGGGATAATCTCTCAGGATTATAAAAAAGTAACAAATTTTTGAAGATACTGAGAATTTAGAAGAATTTTAAAATGCTAAGGACTTTGTATTTTGTTCATCTTAGCGTCATAATTTGGGGGCCATTTTGCCCCCAGCTTAGTGTGGATTTTTATGATCTATAGCTGTTTTTTTCCGTATGGCTTTTTACTCTCTGATTATCGTTTCCTTCTTCTGTTCAGCAATAGTAATTACTATTGAATTATTAATTATAGAAATAAAGCAGAAATAATGTGAAACCAAATCTGGAATAAGTTAAGTATCTTTTGGTTTATTGTGAAAATTCTGATTTTTGTTTTGCATGTAACAGAGGATAAAGATTATAGACTTAGCCTAATTCCTTGTACTTTCAATCATTTGAGACATCTGAGATTTTGAGGAAATTGTGTTACTTAAGGAAGTCACTTAGTCATTCTAAACCTCGTTAATCTTATCTATAAATTAAGAATAGTGCCTGTTTCTAGAGTATCTGTCCCATTTCACAGAATTATTATGAGGTCCATCTGATATAATGTCTGTAAACATGTGTTGTAAGTCGTAAAATATTTTAAAATATATTATGGTAGGAAAAATATTAGATCTCAGTCTCTCATGATCAGTTAGAAGCTCCCCTTTGACCCCGAAGCACACGTGAAGACACATTCTAGGAAATGAACACAGCTGGCAGAGGGGTTTCATTTATCATTTAAGCATCATTGACTGGCAAATCTATATGCTACTCTATAGCTAATTTAAAAATCTCTAAGAAACCATCTCTTTTTAGGGAAAAAATTATTGTGGCTGATAAAATATGTATCTCTCTACAGTGTAATGTTTAAAAGTGCCAGCTCAGAAATGAGGCTGTCTTGGCTTCAAATCCTGGCCACACCTTTTAGTAGCCAAATGTCTTGGGTAAGTTTAAACTCTTGGTGCCTCTGAAAATTTTAACTCAGAAAAACGGTGGTATTAACAGTACTATTTTGCAGAGCAGTCACCTGTTAAATGAGAAAACAACATGGTGTCTGGCAGTGCTAAGGACTCCAATGATTAGTCTCCATTAGTTAGCTATTACATGTATGAAATTTACAGTAATATGAATCCATATAGAAAATAATATTTCTTGTAAAATAAGTACCTTCAAGGAATTAAATTTTAAATAACTAAGTACTGATGAGATCTTTTCATTTGAGTAGCTTTACCCATGGGATTTTAAACACCTTCAGAGGAACACTGAATCTCTGACATTATAATAGCTTACTTTTGGGGGTGCCAAATTTATACCGAATAAGTAGTTTCCCATCTACTTATATCCCAGCAGTGATATTAGTGATTCCTTCTTTAACCAAAAAAAATTTCAAAATAGTGTATACCATGCTAAAATAAATAAATAAATAAATAAATAAATAAATAAATAAATAAATGGAAGCGTATCTCTGCTCTAAAAAGGCAGAAAGCCTGTGGTGCCAAATCTTGCCACTAGAGGGTGCTGGATAGCCGGCGAGGCTGCGCTCTTGCCCTTGTGAGAGGGGTTCAGGAGCTGCCACTAATCATATCTGGAATTCTGTGGTGTCATCTTTTCTCATTTCCAATCACCATTGATCTGAGAGTGGCCCATCTTACTTCACAGGGACCAGGGATTGAGCTGGAAGCCTGTTCCCCTCCTTTCTAAAACTGTTAACACTTTGAGCCGGTCAAGCTTTCATGTCCCCCCTGCCTCCTTCAGGAGAGGTTCGCCCATTCAGAAATCTCTTTGGTTACAATTCAGTGCATTTAGGAGGGTTTAATTTTATTCCGTCCTACTGCTTCCACTTTTGCTGCTCTCGGGTATTCTAGAAGTTAATTTCTTTAATGGGATTTAAGAGATTTTACAAACTAGTTACCAATTATTCAATATTTGGTCACTCTGCAAAGTTAAAAACCCACTACTTAAAAATCAATAAACATTGCCTTCTTTTTTATACCCAGAGCAGAGATTTGGCAGGAGATGGGAAAACTCCCACTGCTATTGACCTAGCAAAACTACCTAGTAGGAAATCTGCCTTCTTTATTATTAGTTGGTATAATTCAGGATGATACTTATTACAGGCCAATAAAAAACAAAATTTCTGGTGATTGAAAAACCATAGAAAACTAGGAGATAGCTAACAAAATGTTCAACTACCTCAGTATTTTAGAGAGAGTATCCTCTCTCCCTTCCTTGGACAGCATGGTCATGGTCCAGCACATTCGGCTGTTCCGACTGTCAGGTGGGCTGAGAGAGTGAGGATGGTCTACTTAGAAAGCTCTGGAGTGAGTCAGGGTGAGAGGAGGCTACGGCGCACACCTCTGAGGAGGAACAGTACCCGTTCTGTCCCGCTGGGTGAGCAGGAGAGATGTGTGGAGTGGTCATCACAGGACTGGGTGGGCCTACCTGACACTTACAAGATCATGCACGCTGGTTAAAAGAGTTAGAGCAGGAAGAGGTTCATTCACATGGATGTTCCCAACTAAATATAGGCTGGATGTCATGGGAACCCAGAAACGGACGGTGTTGTGTGGACGAGATTGCAGTACTTGCAATAGTTAAGTCAGTGGGAAGGTGATGCCTTTGCATGCAGTATTTTTCAAAATGACTTCATCCTTTCTGGTGTTGTACCTCTACTCTGAATCTAATAAGGCAAAGGAAATTTTACTCACAATATTGTTGTATAAGAATGCTTTGGGGAAAGAAAAAAATAAGAATGCTTTGGAGAATTCTGGCATCTCTTGGTACCAGGTATTCATCGCTAGGTCAGTTAGGTCATTTATTAAGGATTGGGAGTCACATGATATTGTATGTTAACACAATAATTTCAGGGGCGCCTGGGTGGCTCAGTCAGTTAAGCGTCTGACTTCAGCTCAGGTGGTGATCTCTGGGTCCTGGGATCGAGTTCTGCATTGGGTTCCCTGCTCAGCGGAGAGTCTGCTTCTCCCCCTCTCTCTGTCCTCCCCCTGCTCATGTTCTCTCTCTTTCTCTCATAAATAAACAAAATCTTTAAAAAATAATAATTTCAGAATAATTATCCAGTGGATTAGGTTCTTTTTGAATAATAGCATATGCCAGTCACTTGCTAAAAACATCTTATGGAAAGCTCCTCAAGAGCACGTTGGATTTAACAGCCATATACTTTTCTGTTACTTTTCCACAGGACATAAACCAACAGTATGTCTTTCATTTGATCAGTAATTAAAGTTGCATTTTTCCTTTTATCCTTATTAAAATTGGACTTTTTAAGGCTGAGCTGAAATTTCATCCTGAAAAATAAAATGTTAAGATTTACTAGCAAAACTACCTCATGTAAATGTATATTATTTAAGCCAGAGCTCACATTCTGATCCCCAAGTTTCCACTAGTGACCACAATCTCCTGGCTGCCCAGGAGATGCAAAGCGAGATCAGCCAGTCTTTGTGAAGTCCCTCAATAGCAGTTCTCTGCCTCTGCTTTCATGTGCGCATTAGTGGTGAGCGCACTCAGAAAGCAGGTGTTTGGCTCAAGGAAAGATCTCGCCAAAAGTCTTGTTGCCTCTGAAAGAGGTGATAGCTTGTTCCAACTCAGTGCTGGAAGGTTCTGGAAACATTTGGGAATACACTCATTTTACAAGGTGGTTGTTACAAATGTAAGTTTTATGCCATGTTCTCTATTAAATTAGTTGATACCAAAAGCAATTTTTAAAAATCTAATTTTGTGCCTTTCTCAGACCAAAAAAAAAAAAAGTTTCATGGAAAATTCATTTTACTGTAGTGTAAAAATATTAGTTTGCAATAAATTTTTACTCCTAAGCTATTTTGTTTGCAAATGACACTGGCATATTACTTTGTAATTACTTTTTAATCTTAATTTTCAGTAATTTATGCATATTGGTGTCAGTCTAAGATGATGACATACCCCATAAACACTCTTGTCCTCTCCCTAAACCAGGGAGTTGAAAGTTTGAAACATTTACATTTGAAAGTTGATGCCTCCCTCATAAGACATATTGAAGTTAATAATTTGCCAGTTCTATGTTCACTTCGTCTCATTTTCTATTTTCTTTTAGATTAATAACATTTATGAACATATTTTAAAACAATTATTAAAGGACAAGGGGAGAAGCTGTCAACTTCAGTTTTATTCAGTTAGTGGTTTTGCTTTTAAGTTTGCATAAGACTGTTATTAAAATAGGCAGGATTTTTTTTCTAACATTTCATAGGAACCCTCCTATGCTTTTTCTTTTTTTTTCTTTTATTTTTTAGAGAAAGAGGGAGGGGGAGAGGGGCAGAGGGAGAGAGAATCTGAAGCAGGAGCCACACTCAGCACAGAACCCGGTGCAGGGTTCAGTCTCATGACCCTGAGACCATGACCTGAGCGGAAATCAAGAATCAGATGCTTAACTGACTAAGCCACCCACATGCTAACCCTTTAATTTTTTAAATCCCTGAAAATCTTCATGGGTTTTAATTGAATTTGTAGATTTGTCTGTTAATATCTGGGAAATTTAAAACACTGTTTCAGCCACAAATCATGCCTATCTAAAATTAATAATTATGTTAAAATGTTACCTTTTTGGTGAATTTTACTTCCTAAGGCTCATGTGGCAAGTAAGGATAAATAACTTTGATCAAAATTTATTTTTGCTGGGCACCTGGGTATCTCAGTTGGGTAAGCGTCTGCCTTCGGCTCAGGTCATGATCCCAGAGTCCTGAGACTCCCAAGTCTGTTTCTCCCTTGCCCCTCATCCCCACTCTTGTGTTCTCTCCCTCTCTCCCTCTCTCTCAAATAAATAAATAAATAAAATCTTTAAAAAAATTTTATTTTTGCTAAGTCTTTAGAAAACATTTGGCCATATTTTGAGTTCATACTGTTTTGTAAACAGCTGTCCAACCATGATTCCTGTTCTGTGGTATTTAAAAGAACTACAGGTGGAGACGCCACAAAACTGAAGTATTAGGAATCCTGCTTATTTGTAGGTGTCGCTTCACTATTTAAAAAATCATTGCAATCTGAGTTTCATGATTTCTGGTTTTCAGCTGAGCTCTGTTTCATTTTAGAACTCTTTTTATAGATCTGGCAAAGTAAATTTTGCATTTTTATGATATGAAGATGGTCATAATTTAAATTGTCGGAATAAGCATTGTGATATTGCTGCAGTAGAAAATTGTATAAATGGTTGCACTTGGTGATATTAGTAAGAAATCTGTCCTCCCAGAGCACTTCATTCAATGCACATTTGCCAAAAGAGTATACTGTGGTGTTTACTATCATTTTGAAGAATTTTTTTTGACAGAAGCCATTTTTCTAGAAAACGAGTCAAAATCTATGATCAGACTTGCAGAATAAACATGAAATGGAGCATGAAACTGTCCTGTAGTGAATGAATGAAATATGCTGGATAACAGCTTGATTTTCCCTGATACTCTTTTTTCTTTACTTAAGTTGTAAATGCTCCTACTTGATACCACACACACACACACACACAATTTTTTTTTAAGAGTTAAAAGCTATGTGCCACAATGTTGAAAGGGACGTTTCCTGTTGCCACACATTAGCACTGGAGCCCCTAGCTGAAGACTGCAGTACCATATATTCTGAGGAGAGCCACCAACAATTGAAACCAGACACCTTTCTCCAGAGTTTACTAAGAGTCCCACCATCTTTCATTCACTTAGTGAATATTTATCAGGTACCTGTTGCAAGTAGTATTCTAGGCACTGGGGATGTAGCTCTTGCAGAAGTTCCTGTCCTTATGGAATTCATAATCTGGTGGTCTAGTGGAATGAGAAAGTAGCTCTCTTCTTGCTTAGATTAAAGTTAGGTATGGGGGCATGTCTTCCAGAAAGCCAGTCGCAGAAATTGGTGGTGCCTGCAGGCAAGGGAGGCTGGCATCTGCTATCCCAGCCAGCTGCTTGCTAAGCTGGTTGAACCTGCAGACCCACTGGCGTGCCACTAGAGCAGAGCTTGTGAGCAAGTTCTCGGGAGTCTGGGGGGTATATTAACACAGACAGAAAGAAAAGATGTCTGGAAAAAAAAAAGAGAGAGAGACGATGTCTGTTTCTCTCCCAAAGAGTTGTGTAGGTAGGAACTTCAGCAGGTAGAGCCAAGGCCTGCAGGATAACTGAGGGCTATGGTGGAGTGTGCTAGAAAAGAAGAGACGAGGGGACCTCACCCCCTTGCATCCCAGGGGCCCCTGGAGAGTCCAGAGAACAACCTCTGTGGTCTCCGTGACTCTAAAAACAGAGGTCAGACATCATAATACTGCCAGGGGGCTTCCAGGCCAGAGGAGACAATACCCCATCCAGAGAGCTGCCCCCTTCTAAGAGATGTGAGCACCAGAGTAATACCAGCCACCACATCAGGAAATCCACACACACCCCTTCTGAACAAACCACCAGTAATCCACCAAACCAGAGCAGGACCGAAACCTCCTTCCACTGACAAGTAACCGTGTCCATCACAGGATCCCGGTTTCCTTCCCAGCTCCCAGCACCAGAGGAGCTAGACCTTAAAAAGAGATGGGGAGAAGGTTCTAGATGTAGACAGCATCTCTTCCTACTGCAACCCTCTTGGTTTCTCTGTGCAAGCTCATACTGAGGGAAGGGACAAAGTTCGTAATTCGTCTGGACTTTTAACTAAAAGTGACCAGAAATCAGTGAGATCTGCCCAAGATTCCTTAAGGGATGTGTCAGGGAAATTTGGCATAGCACAGCTGAAAGAGTATGATTGGAGAAAAACGAAACTCTTTTAAGTTTATATAATAGTTACAAAAGATTTGACTGCGCAATAAGCTAGTTACAAAAATAGTTTAAGAACTGTTTTTTAAATGTTTATTATCTTCCGTAACTAGTCATGTAGTTAATTTTTAAGGAAACAAAGTATATAAGCAAAGTCAATCACTTAATTCGTTAATCTCATTTATAGCTTTTATCAATGTTTTAAAATATTCCAGGTATTTATCAGAATCACTGAAAGAAAGCTCATCTTCCCCTTAATAGATCTAGAAAGATTTAATTAGGAGTTTGGTTTTTGAGTTACTCAGATTTTGTTGTGTTGGGCCTAGAATTTTCGAGCTGCTTACAGTATAGCAGAGCTATGCATGAATTAACTTTTTCCTGATATTTTTAGCAGGCAGAACTACTACTAGAAACTGAAAAGCATAAAAGGAAGGGGTGTTCAACTGCTGTTGAGGAATGCAACTAGAATTTCATCATTCCTTTTTCCATATGGGTGGCTCAGACTTCTCCAGGTCAGGATCAGTGTAGTAATACTCATCAGCTCATAGCTCATTGCTAGATCCAAGCTCAACACAACACCAGGGCAACTATGGGACAGTCTGAATGGGCACAAGCCAAGTCTTGTTTCTCTGGCAAGGGGACTTGTCTTGTTGGTTTTGTCACAGCATATCTCTTCTTGATAAAATTATAGCATCTGTCCCAAATCACTATGTAGAAATGTGTTTATTTTGCTAGAGAGCTGATTAAATTAAATGCTTAAACATATAGGCCCTTATTTCATAAGGCCAGTTATAGCTAAAATACATTGATAACTTATAAATAAAATACTCCCCTGGGAGGAAAGGTGGTCTTTTTAAAAGCAGTGTTTCCCTATTTTTAATCTATGAACAATCTGTTAGGAACTGTTTTGTGTGGTATCTGGGTATTGAAGTGCTTGTAGTTCTTGGGAGACCTAAGAAACAGCTCTTGGTAGGCTTCAGTCCCAATTTATATTAGTGGGTTCGATGTGGTCTGTGAGGGCCTGCATGAACACCTCTAGCTGTGTGACCTAGGGTCGATCACTTGGTCTCTCTGGGTGTCCTGACCTATAAAATAGGGTTGGTGGTATCTACCCCATAAGGTAATTGCTAGGAATAAATGACCTAATGCCTAGGACCTAGGACACTGTCTAACACATTGTAAATGATCAGTAGTTGGCACTTTTCCCTTCTCCTCTGCTGATATCCACAAGAAATGGTTTTCTCTCTTTTCTTTGGTTGGGAATGCAAATAAAATCGAAATGTCTTAAATTTACTCTAAATGCTCTGAGGTTAAACAGATGCTTCATGGCAGTTTCTCATTCAAGTCCCAGAATATTTATAGTCATTTAGTCAATCAGTAGAAGTCAGGGGCCACTCAACTCAAACAATGTTGAATGTAATCCTCCATCCAGGTAGGTAAATAGCGTCTATTTTAGGAAGAAGGCTCTGCCAATAGATTAATGTTAATGCAGCTTTTAAGGGCATGTTTTCCAAGGGATTTACAGTGAAGAATTCCATTTTTATTCTATAGTGTGTCAAGTGTCTGAAATTATCGCAATCTTCATTATTTTTGTAAATGTGTATTTGAAATCTGTATGTATGGTTTTTTTTAACAGACTTCATACTAGTTTGGATTGACTTGAGAGCTCTTTTATTTGTATTCTTCTCAGCCCAGCAATTAAATCAGGAAATGCCTTAATTTATTGATATTTTAACTGTTTTTAACTTTAAGTGTCCTACCTGCTATCCCTGTTGTTCAGTCTTATGGCAGAAGGCCGCTTACCTGTTTATATATATCTAAACGAATCAGTGGACTTGACTGGATTTTTTGCTAGTTCTTTCTTTGGTGCATGTCCCACTGTCATTGTTAGCAAAATGAGTGTGGCAGCCTCCATGAACAGTGTTTTGTAAAACCAAACCAGATTCTGTTCAACACAGTAAAAATGTGAGCTAAAATGAAATATTAGGGGGGAAAGGAGTATGTTGCTCCAGGCCACAAACAACTCAAAACAGTCTGAGGCATGCACTGGTAAATCTTACAAAATGCTATAGGCAATTCAGCATCAAAATTGCCATAGAAAATTATTGTTGTTAGCCATTCTGTTGATAGTTCATATTGTTAGAATTGCTAGCAGATGGGAAAATAGATGAGTCAGGATACAGTATTAACAATCCATATTTTTTTAATCACAAGCCACTAATAAGGTCTGTAGCATCTGTGAGATTTATTTAAACCGTTGCTAGGAAGAGTTTGTTTTCCCAGTAAACACAGCAAACCTTGTACAGGATTTTCTTGATTGACTGTTTGACTAAATGTGTTAACATTAACATATAAGACCATTTGCTTCATTGTGATGGTGTCTTGTTTATTTTGACAGACTGATTATACCAGCAACTAGTGGACCCATTAAGTCTTGAATGTTATCACATTTTTGCATTCAAAAAGTTCGTAATCTTTTTTCTGCTACTTTTTGAGAGTAAGACTTTTAAAAAACTCTCATGTAGTTAGGACTATTTTTGACAAAGTAATATAAAAATCTAAGTGTTTTCCTCGGAGAGCTCTTAAGGCGATGTTATTTTGGAAAGTAATTCGCTCTTATCACTTGAATGTGATAGTTTAGGTTTTTATAGTAGATTGGATATATAAACTTCCCGAGAGTTCTAATGTTAGTGACAACTGATCAGTAACTAGCAGCTTTTCAATACTTCTCACAGAGTTCAGAAATAATTCTAAGGACTAAAAATATGACCTGTCAAAATTATCAGTTTATAAGATTTAATCTTATTTTCCATCTTCTCTTATCACTGAGTTGTTTGTGCTGCTGTTTTATGCAAGAGCTAGTAAGTGAGTTATTAATTTGCGTTATCTTTTATTTGGATTTTTCTTTTTTTTTTAAAGAAATACTGAGAAATATAATTTTTTTGAATATTGCCTGTAATCTTCTTACTCCTAGATGAAATGTGATGATCCTGGACAATTATTAACAAAATGGGCTGCACATTCAAACTGTCACTTAGGTACCAAACTATACCAACTTTCAAACAAGTGTTGACTTCTACTGAAAACTCGTTTTGATTTTTTCATTTAACTTATAAACAATTCATCCATCTACTCATTTATCTAATAATTTTTGTTTAAAAGTTGGGGTTTTTATTTAAAGCCTTTCAATTGTTTTAAACAAACTTTCTATAAGAGCTGGGAAATCCTAATCTACCAACTGTCCTGAAACTTAAAGAAGATGGTAATTCCACCTCTGGCTAAATTTCTGCAGTGTATTTCATTCTAAAAAACTGCTCTATAAAAATGTCATCTGCAGGGTTTTCTCTTTACTGTGGCCTTCATAGCTGAACACTTAAAAACCATTTTTCCTTACAGCTCAGGTTGAAGACCCTAGAAACTTCTTAGCAGCACACCCTCCCCATTCACACTCCGGCAGTGCTAGACCAAAAATATCCAACTTGGTATAATGAAAAAAATGCGTCGATCTCAGTCGAGGTCAGGTGGTATCTCTGCCATCAACCAGGAGTATAATTTTGAGCAACCTGGCTCCCATCTTCTCACCCAGAACAAGGAAGCTAGAGTAGATCTTCTCTGAGGGTTGCTTTTGCTGTCAGATTCTGTGAGGTTTAATTCATAACCCAACCTTATAGTTTATGCTCCTGTTAAACAGTGCTTTGCTCAAATGCAGCGATGTTTAATAATCCCAAATTGCAGTGTGTTTCTCTGAGTCCCATATGATTCAATTTACCTGACCTCAGTTTAAACTCTTTTTATGGAAATTGATTTTATTCTGTGCCCTTAAGATGTCTTGCCCCCTGGTATTTATCATTTCAAATGTCCCAAGAAAAGCAAAACTTCTTGTGAATAGAAAAACATTGCCTCGGGTGACAAAACAATGTTGTTCTGAAGCTCATCTCCATTTCTGTGACTGTGTATTTGAAGAAGTTCTGTCTTTGCTTTCAAACCCTTCCCTTACTGCACATCAGCTCATTTAGTCACTTAATCAAGTTATATATCCTTGACGTTTGTAATGATTATCAAACTCTACAGTATTCTTTCAGAATGTTAAGACCTGAAAGTTTAAGAATCATTGTTAGTTGCGCAAGTTCTGTGTTATCATGAAATCCAGTACCAAATTTTATTAAATCGAATTAGCCTAGAACATCTAAAAGCCATTTCTGGATGTATTATTCATTTTTGCACATTTGTTCACATACAGTAAAAACCACAATGTAGGCGTGTCCTGAAATTCTCTTTACTGACTTCACCTACAGAGCTCTACACAGACAAATGTAGCCCAAGACTCGGTACTGCAACTCCGGTTTACTCTGCATTTAGTTTGGACTTAGTCGTCCGGCAGATGGCTGTGGTACTCCAGCTACTTGGTGTTCCTTGTATTGCAGAAGGATGGTTCATAAGTAACATTTCTTCCCAATATTTAAAAAAACATATAAATTTAAGCTACCACAAGCTGTGTTGATTCGTAAACATAACAATTCTGAAATGATTTCCCTTCACCTTTGTGAAAATGTCAAAAAACCTAATTTTAGTGAATAACACTTTTGTCACAATAATATTGATAATAATTGAGGAAGCTCAACTTTTCTTTCTAATACTATCCTCATTAGCCCCCCAAATTGTTTTAATTTGGATTAGTATTTTATAAGGGTGATAGTGGCATTGTTTAATATTATAGGGCCATTTTTATCATTATGAGTGTCCATAAAATGTTATCTCATTTGCGACCCTATTTACTACTAAGCCATTGAGCACTGCTGCTCTCTAAGAGATTGGAAAAGCTGCTTTTGCCGTTTTTTCCTCCCCAGATCATTTTCATGCCTGTGGGAGGCTCGATAGCTACAGAAATACAGAGTGCTAAGTATATGTTATTAGGGCTTAATCGTAAGTCAAAACCCAGCCAGAAGTTCATGTCTATAAATCATACCCACTATAAAAAGTGAAAAGTTCTACCAGTTAATCTCACATTTTTTTTGTCTAGATGACACCATGATCTAGTTATTTAGAAATCTACTGGTATTTCTCTTTTGTTAACAAAACGAGAAGCGCCTCTGATCACAAATGCTAACATTTGGGGATTATTCTCTGTTGGATACCATAGTCAGATCATAAGATGAAGGAGAAAACCTTCTTGTCCTGGATAATCTTTGACCCTCATCAAGGGCTTCTGTTACAGCCTAAATGCTGATGATTCCTCAAATCTGTAGCTTTATTCTCTTTCCTGTGCTTCAAAACCAAATTATAATCCATATCTGTTATCTGCACCTTGATGCTTTGTTCATCTCTCGATCTCAACAAGACTAAAACTCAATTTGATTTACTCCCCTGCCTAATTAAAGATAACAGTGTCTACCTCATCACCACAGCTTGAAGCCAGAATCACTGTAGCCCGCCCTTCTTCCTGATCTTTCCTAATCAGTCAACCAACAAAGAAAGCCCTATCAGTTCTACTTCCAAGTCTCTCAGATCCCTTCTCTCTTCTCAATCTCCACTTCCTTTTTCCTGGTCCAAGCCTCATCCTCTGTCTAGACTCTTGCAGTAACCTGCTCATAGGCCTTCCTGTCTCCATTTTCCCCCGTGCTAATCTACTTTTTGTACCTGCTATTGGATATGTTTTTCTATCTCATATATGATCATGTCACCTATTATGTTCAAAATTATCCAGCATTTCTTTCTTGGCTACAGAAAGTTTGTAGTAACGTGTTTAAGGCCCTTAGCAATCTGACCTCCGCTCACCTTGCTGTCTCATTTCCTGACCCCCGTCCCCTCCAGGGTCCACTGCATATCCCAGCGGCCAGCTGCGGTCTCCAAGGATGCCAAGCATTTATGCACCTTACACCTTTCCACTCGTGCTGCTTCCATTCTCCCCTGTCCTATTACCCATCTTCTCAGAGTCCCCATCCTTCGGTGAATTAGTTGTGTATGGACTTCTCACCAGCTAGATTGCAAATTCCTCGAGGGCGGTAGAGTGTTTTATTCATCTCTTTACCCACGGTGCTTGGTCCGTAGAAATTATCAATATTTTAATAAACGAGTACTCTGGAGTTCTCTGACAGCCCACCTGAAAACATAACTGTATATATTCTTATATAGGTGTCCGATTTCCTGTAACCTTGAACTTATAGAGCCACAAATCTGAAATCAGATTTTTTAAAAAAAAGCAAAACACTAGAAACTTATAACAGTAGTTATAAGCTTCAGCACTAAGACCATATTCTGTCTTCCTGAAACAGTCTCAGGCTTTCATTAATACATTTATTCTTATTTAGTGTAATGCCTTATAGGATTAATTGCTTTTCTGGTTCCCAACAGGCAAACAAGCTTGAAGTAAAGGGAGAATGATAGATGTCTAATGAGGGTCCTGAAAAGGATCTGACAGCTTTCCCTCAAATGAAGATAAAAAGCCAAAAAGGAGAGAGCAAATTAACACATGGCACAAATTAGTCATAGAAATTAATAATGGTGATTCGTCATCAAAGGAAGGTTGCTTTAGGTCCTGGGTCCTCTGCTTTAGAAGGCAGCATATTCTGGAAAGTACTTTATAAAAATTTTCTCTTCAAAATGGTTGAAACGAAGTTTTTAGCACTTAAAAAACTAAGGCTTTGATACTTCACGAATTTACTTATGTGGAACAGCTAATTCCCTAACAATGCCGGATAATGGTTCTCCAACATCACAAACTTGATTGTCACAAATTTTACAGATTGAGAATATGAAAGTCTATTCGAGGAGGGAAACCTGTCTTCTAAGTAGCTTCTTTCTCTGAACTCAGTCCATTACTGTAGTGTAATATTTATAAACTGTTGGTAACTTGCCCCAGAAAGGTAGCATAAGATACTTACAGGAATATCTTAATGCAAAAAGTGTTTGCTTTGTCGGATGTTATTTCTCCTAATCTTACAGTAAGTAACCCATTCCTTTGAGTCATCTTTTTCTGCATTTCTGTTTACCCACCTTCATGCCATGATATTTAGCAGTATATACTGTTTAATAGTTTCTAAGTGTGTGTACAGTCTCTAAAGTTTAAATAATTTTTAGAATGTCTGGCAAGGAGACATGAAACTCATGCATAAAAATCAGTCATGAAATAATAAATGACTCTAGAATCAATCAAATACTAAATTGTGTTGTTTAAATTATAAATGTTATCTAGAAATTCAGAGATGGGAAGGTTAGCGTGGGCCGAAAAAGAGACAAAGGGCAATCGAATCTTATGTAGACAGCACCCAGATGTCTTTCTTGGGGAAGCATAGCTGTGTGTGGTCTGTCTTGGCCCTTCATCTCACCATCACCTGTTCATACAGTTCAGAAAGTTCTGAGGCCCCTGTTGGCTTATTCTTTATCCCCCCAGTGACTTGAATGTATTTGACCATATAACAGATGCATGATTAATACTTGGATTAAAAATTAATGAAGAAAGAATATAATATAATACAATACATTGTATATGTATAAAATGCATCTAATGGTGTGCTATACTAAGCTAGCTTCTGTTTATGATAGGGCATATTACATCTACACCAGAACTTTCCGTACACCCAGGCAAGTGGTGTTCACCTTCAGAGTCCTCATCCTGGGAGCCCACATACTCTTTCCCGTAACACTGTCATGCCTGTATTTTTGGAAATCCTCTTTTGAATTTCCTTCAGAGTCTGTGACTCATTCTTTTCAGTATCCTCAGTGGTGACAAATCTTTTTCAGTTGAGAATGAATTTGATTTTTAGAACCAAGAGTAACTTAGGGCCAGGTAAGGTGAGTAAAATGGAGAATCAAGCTGAAAAATACTATTTTTGGTTAAAATTGACATGTTGACTATAAAGTAATGGGAGCATTTTCTGATTTGGATCATAAAATAACCGAAGACAGTTCTCTTATTAAAACAAAAAATAAGCTGCAAGTTTTATCATCTTAAAACCAAGTCTGAATTACTGTCATAGAATTTTCTGGCTCTGGAGCAGATCGTGACTCCCTGAAGTCCAAACCCTGCTTCACCTGGCTCGGGACCCCACCTGCGCCTGGTTCTGCAGTGACCTTAGTTCTTCCTCAGAATGGTGGGGCTTCCTCCTCAGCCCTCCTCAGAGAGGCTCTGAGACACCCCTCTCTGCACAGACCAACATGGTCCCTGCTCCCTAAAGGGCATCTGCTCTCCATTGAATTTATAGTGAGGCCTTTCTTTTTTGTTGTTGGGAATCTGTTTTTTAAAAAACACCAAAAAAAAAAAAAAATGGATGCTCTCCCCAGGAAAGTGCACACGTGAACACGCAGAAGTTTGCACATGAGAAGGTTATTTGTGGACTTGAGAACTTCTCACTGTAATCCGTACTGCAGGCAGTAGGGGCTTGTGTCAGTCCCTCAATGTTTCTAGTTCCTGATCTTTCCCTTCTTGCTGCTTTGTGAGCTTCTTAGGGCAAGGAAATAGGTTAGCGCTTCTTTGCTCTTCTTACAGTACCTACCAAGATGCTGAGAATGTAATAGCATTCTGTAAATCCCTGTGGTTTAACAGATTTTTCTAAAGCACCCACCTGCCACCATTGCTTTAATAGTTTCTGAAGAAGACCGAGTTTTAGATTTTTTTTTAAATGTTAATAAGATAAAAGCCCAAGTATTAGGTCCTGTATTTCAGGGCATCCAACATTATGTTTCTCAGGAGATCATCCATATCTTGCTGTTGTGAATGTAAATAATGACAGTAAAGCTCAGGAGGCCCCCGATCCCATGATGTGGAATGGATCTCATCCCCCAGGTATATGGGGCTTCTCTCACACAAAACCGGTAAAGGCTCTGCTAGTGTTGTCTCCAGGAGGCAGCATAATCAAACTTAATCATTATGGTCAACCTATATTGTTCAGTCAGATCTTATCATTATTGCCAAACTATAATGTATATGGTAAAAATCTGATAGGCAGTTTGTCTTCAGATTGGCCAAGCCCATATCCAAATTTACAGAGCACTGTTTACATCAGGCTTGGGATATTTTGAATCATAAATCTAAAACCTTAATGTATCAAAATGTTTGGGACAAAAGTGTTCTAGATAATTTAATGTTCTGATTAACTCAAATACTTAAAATGTAAGCATTTGGTAAAATGCAGGATAGAATGGTTAATTCAACCTGTGTTCAGTCTTGTCACATTCTTGGGTGACCTCTGCAGTGTTCACAGTTATGGTCGTGCTCCAGAGCTGGCAAGAATGAGAGAGATTAGAGTGAATGTATCCGGAACATATCCTGAAGTCTGTGTGTTGGCAACGGTGGATTTGTCTTTCTGTCTTTCTTTAAAAAAACAAATACTTTTCATCAGCTTATTTTTCTCATTTGCTCTTTCCTAAAAGCAGAGTTTTTTATTGCTTTTGTTGCAAGATGACTTAAGGTTCTTATAAGGTGTGGCTTCTTGGTTCTTCAGGGGAGGAATTCCTGTTTTAATTGTTGAACCATATTTCAAAGACGATGTAAAGAGTTTGCTGAAATAGTCATACTAAAGCCGATTAGATTTTAACCTATTGTAGATAATTTTAATATTTAATATCTTCATTTTTTTCCTGTTTCTAGTTAAAAAATCTAAGTTTAGAAGAACTACAGATGCGGTTAAAAGCGCTGGACCCCATGATGGAACGAGAAATAGAAGAGCTTCGTCAAAGATACACTGCGAAGAGACAACCCATTCTGGATGCAATGGATGCGAAGAAAAGAAGGCAGCAAAACTTTTGAGTCTCATTTCTTCTCTGTTTGTTTCTTTAACTATTCTGGAGACCAAGAAACCACTAAGAATTGAAGGAATATTATTAGATTTTTTTTTAATCCCTAAGATTTGTGCTCTACAAGTAGGCAACAGTCCAGAGCTGATGATGGTACATACCTAGTCAATTCCCAAAAAGCGGAATTTACAACTGTGGCCACTGTGTTTTCATTTTTAAAGAATGAAAACGACAGAAATGTAGTCTTCTCTAGATCTGTCAGCTGGGTACCAGCGCTCAGTGTGTTACACAACAAACGCTGTGTTTAGAGACCTTGAAAATCTGAAGCTGTTGTTTAATTGTACAGCACTGAAGGGCTTTATGTTACAATATTCTTTATTCTTATTTCTGGTAGCTTATTTATTGTATCCCCAGGTAAGCTTATTTATTTATGCTTTTTCACTTTGTTTTGTTTTTAAGGACAAGATCAGGATAGCTTTGGTGAAGGGAGGGGCATATTAATAGATGATAATGTACAACCAAATTATACTTTCAGCAGGGAGCTACGGGGTACACTCCTTGATTTCCAGGATAGTTTTCCAACAGAAGCAAAGCCACAATAGCAATAGCACCTGAATGGGCCAGACGGTTTTTTTATACTGAAGCAATAATTCCATTTTTACCTTCTGAAATTTTAATATTTTTATTCTTGATGTTTGGTACAAATAGAACTATATATATTTAGGTCACATGGAGCTATAATGTTTAAAACCAAAGAAATCAATGGAAGCTTTGCACAAAAAAAAAAGTGCGGTAAATATTTTAAAAGAAATAAATCCTTAAGACAAGTGTAATTTGTTGATATTGTTTCATGTTTCGTGTATAGGTCTGATAGCTGAACTGTATCAAACTGTAATAAGCTCATCAAATTTATTTCTGTGAAACTGTGCTCAATCATCACAGGACTTTTTTGTTGATTTCATTTATTTCCTGGGACTTGGTAAACATCATGTGCCTGACGATAACAAAATAGCAAAAACATTTGTACTGAACTGTGTAAGCCTTGGGGACTGAAAAAAAAAAAAAGATTAAGACTATTAAAAAGCAGCTCATTTCTAAGCTGAATGAATGTTTGCGTGATTGAACTGGGACCAGTCAGTTCCTAAGCTGCTTATGGCCATCTTGACAGTGTTTGTTCTTTTGTGTGTTTAATTACTATGTGTAAATCATAAAGACAATAAATTTTACTGTGCCACCCAGCACATCTCATCTCTATGTGTTTTTTAAAAAAAAACTCACTGCCTGGATTCTGTCTTTTCCTGGCACAGCAGGTATATTAGCGAGGACAGGCCGGGTTGTGTAGCGACACCAACCCCGAAGCTCGGTGGCTCAGCATAACTCGGGTGAGTTCTCACTGGTGCTCCGCGCCCATTGCACGGCGGCAAGACACCCTGCTTCCGCCACTCACACCCAGGACCTCCGCCCCCTGCAACACGGTTGGTGGCCACAGTGAGGGAAGGAGCGCCGACAGTCTCACACAGGCTCCCACCCACCCCACCGTGATGCAGGTCAGGGGGGCCACAACCAGTATTCAGAACCAGTCACATGGCCACTGCGAATTTTAAGGGAGCGAAGAAATGCAACCTTGAGGCGCCCAGAGAAGGGAACCACTGCGGGTTCACTAAGGACAGTCACAGAAGGTAGAGTGTCTCTGAAAAGCTTCAGTTCCATTTTCAAATGGCAGCTGCACCCCAGGCCGAGCCTTGGCGTCCTATTTATCTCTGCTCGGCTGAGTCCTTCCGAAGAGGAAGTTGTGTAGTTGGATGGGAATTACAAGTGTTAAAGCAGCGGAGAGTCTTGTAAAGCTTCTAAAGGTTATTAACAGTGAAGACTGAATTAACAATATATGCTTCCGCTACATCTTTATGGGGTCTGCTTGGGGCAGCAGACTGAGTCAGTCGACTCAAGCACCCTACCCTTTTTTTCCCCTTTTCTTAAGTGGTGTTCTTTTCGGTAACCTGTCTAATACCTTGCCTGATTTGATGGAATCAAATGACTGACTTGCTATCATCCAAGTAAAACCACCTACATGAAATGTCAAGAAACCTATGAGGATGATTTCTCTCCAGTTTGCTAAATTAGAAAATTTATGCAGATTAATTCAATGAGGCCTGTTAACCACTCTTACTAATTCAGTCTCAGCAAGAATCCTCCTCTTAATAGTAAACATTGAATGTTCCAATCACATTGTAATTTGTATGTAAATAGATTTTATACCCTCTTGTTATTTTTATTCTTTATACACACACACACACACACACACACACACACGTATATTTAAAAGAATTAAGAACGGTGAACACATTTTTATTTTAGAGCCTCAGGAAGCTCCAGAATATTTTAGGATAATCTGTTTCAAAATTCTTCCAATCTTTTCAGTCCCTGCCCCGCCACCCATCAAGAGAAGGAACTTATGGTGAGTTTTGAAGAGCCAAAAGTCATGAAAGAAGGCTTCGAGTCTAGGTAAGCCTTGATTAGTCATGATGCTGAGGAAAGAGTTTTCTAGTTATTTTAATGAGTTTAAGAAGAAGCCTCTTATTATCCTAACCTTGGCTTCTGAGAACATTCCAAAAATAGGTAAGTGTACTTTCTGCACACCCCCGTCCTTTCATAAATGCAGAATTGTAAATGTAATTGTAGCTAATGAGTGAGGATTTTGTCTTGCTGAAAAGCCAGCATCATTGTATATGTTGTTCTGTAGATGAGAAAGTTTTTTCTTTGATTTAGATGACTCATTTCTACAGACTTACAGTACCTTACCTTATTTTAGCAGGATTAGTTTTATGTTCAGAATGTGAGCTAATTTGGCCAATATAAATTGGAGAAGAAAATGTTTTTATTTAAATGGATTTCAAAATAATAACGTCCTATTATTTGGGACACTAACTGTTTGTCGGACACCATGCTAAACAACCTAACATATATTATGGGACGCCTGGGTGGCTCAGTCATTAAGCGTCTGCTTTCAGCTTGGGTCATGATCCCAGGGTCCTGGGATGGAGCCCCGCATCGGGCTCCTTGCTTGGCGGGGAGTCTGCTGTCCCTCTGTCTCTGGCTTCCCCTGTTTATGCTCTCTCTCTCTCTGACAAATAAATAAAATCTTTAAAAAATAAAAATAAATAAACCCAACCATTACTTTACATACATTTACATACATACATTACTTATGTGCTTTTGTATTTCTTTCCTCTGCTTATTTACTGAATCACATCCCCAAGGTTTAAAATCACTCTCAACTCACTGAAGGATATGTAACTTCTCTAACGGAAATTATATAATACATTAATAAGATGTTTTTAACTTAGTTACAGGAAATCTCTTCAAATTACTGACACATAAGCATTCAATAGGAATGCTATTTTGGTTTCCTATCCTGTAAAGATTAATGATTAAAATAAATCCTGAAAATACTAATGATAGAACACTTTAAATAGAGCATCATTTTTAAAAAAATAATTGGAGTTACATTGCATTACTAAATTAGTATCAGGCATAGGCCTTTAATTAGGTATTTCATCAAAGTGCTATTTTGGAGTATGAGCTCCTTTTATGGTCCCAAAGCCCAAGAATTGGGGGGCTAAAGAGAACCACTCTTCTTTGCTTTTTGAGCAATCTGATGAGATCTCGACTCAAGGGCGTTGGGTAGTCTGGTGCCACTGAACAGTGGCCTATCCTCCAGGGAGTCAGCCAGCTTCTCCCTGTTCCATGTGCACACAGAATACTGGAACCTCAGCCAACCACTTCCTGAGTCATGAAAAGACCCCAAGACTGAAAGTAAATGACCAGCTCAATTCTTCCACCAATCCTGGAAAACCAACTTCAAGGCCATGCTCTTCTCACACTGGATCTTATCAGAAGCCAGACTCCCTGCTGCCATTTTTTTTCACTTGATTAAGCTCTTTAAATTAAAATTCTGATTTTTTGGGGTCGCTCTTCTGCCCGCAGAACGTTGCTACCAAGTTAGGAATGAACTCTGCCTCCTGGCATTCAAGACCTGCATCATGCCTCAACTGACATGACCTCATCTTACGTTATTGTCTTATTTGAGCCCTTTCTTTCACCAAACCAAACTGCTTTCAAACTCTATTATAGTTATGTAATTTATTATTGGATTGTAAGGTTCCCGGGAGCAGAGACTTGGTGTTTATCCATCTTGTTTCCCCACAGTGCTTTCCGGGATGTTCGATGAAATTGGTAGTAAATAAAGTTTCATTGAATACTATTAGCTCAAACAAAAAAAAATTGTCATCAGTAACCATAAAGGCTAATCTCTCTCCTTACATCCAGGTAATCATGGTAACAACAATAATACTAGTATCAACCAGTTCTGGGGCATCTACTAAGCCATGCACTTTTGATACATTATCTCAAACCTTCATAACAAGATGCAGTCTTTTTCTCAGAAAGGAAAGGACAGGAGAGATTAAATGAGGTCACAAAGCTAGTCAATGCCAGCGTCTGTCTCCAAAATCTTCGCTTTTTCCACTAGACCACATTGCCTAATAAACACAGGAGGTCTGGCTTTAGAATGTTGGACGGAGTTGCTGAGCCTGCTTGCTGATCTTAGAAGCTTTTCACTTAAAACGTAGAAGAGGACCATTGTTAGCTGATGTGATCCTTTTCTCTATTTCATGGGACCTACATTTTTCTGAAATAGCATCCTTTTCACCTGTAGGGGGAAAAAAGCAGAATGCATTAAGTTTCCAAGATGAAATGTACAAAGATTTTTTTTCCTTCATTATTAGGGTATATTTGGAGTTCTTGTGCCTTGAAAATCTGTTTTTTTGTTGTTGTTGTTTTTGTTTTGTAAATTGAAATGTGTTCTGTTCTTTCCCTTTCAAAAGTCTGTCTTGGTTAATGAGTACTTTAGAGAAACACTAATCAGCATGGTAGAGGGTACATGGTCTCAGAAACTAAATTACCTGGGTTCAAACCCCAGCTCTTCCTTGATACTTTTGTTGCCTTGGGCAAGAGTAACCATGCAGCTGATCTGTGTTTCAGTTTCTTCATCTGTAATAATGCAGCAGTTGTGAAGATCAAATGTTCTAGTACACGTTAAATATTTAACAAAGTTCTTGGCATATGGCACATAGACATGAGCTTAAAAAATAAACTTGTAATCCTTTCCAGTTTAGTACATTGTTTTTACAAGAATGAAGAAAAGAGCTCTGTTTTCATTGATGAGCAAATTTATGGTAACTTCTAAAGTGCATTAGAGTCTCCTAGAACCCAGATGTGTGTTCCTGTAAGGGCCTGGCCTACTGTAGTGATTTGCACTGAGGAAAATCATACTCGATTTTTAAAAGTATTTCCTTTCTACCTAAAACAAAATAAGTCATAAGCTAAACATTCTCCACCCCCCCTCCAACACCCTCTGTTTAAGACTTTCCTTTCTATTTTAAGGATATTGTTAAGGCCATCATCTATGGCCACATTTATGAAGATCCGTCTGGAAATTTCAAATTTATGCCCTTAAAGTTTTGTTTCACTAAAGTTTTAGCATTCTTGGTCCTTAAAAATATGAAGGTTTCCCAACATGCTTTGGTCCCAGGAAGCTCAAAATCACACTGACAGTTAATAGCCTTATGGGATTCTATGATTTGCATACTTCCATTTCCATGATCCTATATTTATAAAAACTGAAAAGATTTTTAAGAAGAAAAAATATCTGTGGAGGTTTTGGTCCTTGCACCATACTTAGAAGTATTTTTTATTTTTTATTTAATTTTTTTTCGGATAGGCCTGTCCTATTTATTTTTTTTTAATGTTTTTTTATTACATTATGTTAGTCACCATACAGTACATCCCTGGTTTTTGATGTAAAATTCGATGATTCATTAGTTGCATCTAACACCCAGTGCACCATGCAATACGTGCCTTCCCTTACTACCCATCACCAGAAGTATTTTTTATATCTTCTCCTAGTGTTCTCATGGGTGTCAGATATGGTACTGGGCATCAAGGGGGTTTGTTGTTGAAGTCCTATACCTAGAACTCTGCTGGAATCTTCCACATCTAGCAGATGAGACTCCTGGAGACTGTGATAACCCCTGTCCTTCCTCTTTGGGAAGGAGACAAGCTAGAGGACACCATAATGCCCGTGGCCCCTATATCTCCTGCCCCCAGCAACCTGTTCAAGTCACATATACACAAAAACTGATTCAGGATGACCAGACAAGCACCATACCTTCCAGCCCTGGGTCCGCCAACAGATCAGATTTGCCAAAGAAACTTAACTACCTCTCCATATTTTTCCATTTTTATTCTTCTATTCATAATCCACTTCATATTCACAAAGAAAAGAGAAGGATATGAACAAAAAAGAAAAATAGAAGAGAGCAAAGGGAAATAGATTTCACACAATAAAAAATGACAATTGTAACTGAAAATTACAAAGTGTCATACCCTACATTTCCTCAATAGAAAAGCAAGTCTATTCCATGTTATGAGAATGCACTCAAAGCTAACACGTTCTAAAATTTTTCTATAAGAATATTCAGTGCCTGTCCCTGTGTAAACCAAGCAACTAGTTGTCTTTTACATTTTTATAGACTTTTCAAGGTGAACTGTAATTAGCTGAATGGCAGTTAAAGAACACCTGATCCTAAAGCTCTCAGCTTCCAGTATTTTCTTTCTAACGTTCAGTGTGTATAGAGAGCGCGGGACAGAGGCAGGCCCGCAGCTGTGCATTCGGCCTCTACATTTACTCCACGACAGCTCTCTTTCCTATTCTTAGCAAAAATATTAAAATGAGAAGACATAATAGCACTTGGAACTAAAGTCTTTGATGTTAAAAAACAAGATGCACTGAGAAATCTGAAAATGTAGAACCATTCCATTATTAATGAATCAGTGGGCAAATTCATGAATTCATTTTCTGTTGACCTTTCTAGAAATATATAGAAGTCTGGTTTTGTTTTGTTTTTTTAAAGCACACCAGCTGATGACCATAAATCAGTTTACATGCTTAGAATGTGGACTTTGGAAATTATACCTGATATTAACAGACAAATGAATCTGGGCCTTAACAAGTTGCAGCAAGGATTTTCAATTTTGAGAGTAAATTAATTGCTTTCGTAAGCAAGTAGCAATTTGGGGCATGATTCAGAATCTTAAGGATGGCAGACAATGACAGAAGTCCAAACACAATGTTTTTAAAGTTCTTAATGCAGAATTATTTCAATTTCACACAACTCTAATGGAATGCTAGTTTTTTTAGTTCAAGGATTCCCGTGGTCTTGCCCAGTCCCCTGACATGTATCCAAAGCTATGACAGCAAATATATATCATGTATACAAATATATACAATATTTATCTATAGTAACCACTTCTAACTTGGCTGAAAGGAAGCAATAGCTCCTTCTGGTAGAAAAGTCCTGTCCGTACTCTGTCCAGTTTGAAGTAAATTCAGTGCTTTAGTTCTTGAGGCCATTATAAAAAGACAAAAAGCTTATCTCTTTTACAGATTGGTACTCCTCAAAGGTAGGTATCTTTGAAACTCTGCCATTGACTTGTTACATGACCTTGGGTGAGTTATTTGACCTTCCCTAAGTCCCACCTTCTTTTTTTTTTTTTAAGATTTTATTTATTTATTTGGCAGAGAGAGAGAGCGTGCACAGAGGGAGCTGCAGTCAGAAGCAGAGGGAGAAGCAGGCTCCCCATGGAGCAGGGAGCCTGATGCGGGCTCGATCCCAGGACCCTGGGATCATGACCTGAGACAAAGGCAGATGCTTAACGGACTGAGCCACGCCGGCGCCCCCAAGTCCCAACTTCTTCATCCGAGAACAACTTCAGGAGTGTGAAAAGTGGATGAGATGGACACGTAAAGCGCAATGCCCGGCACACACAGGACTCTAGTGACTCTCACTTTCTTTACTCAGCAACAAACATCCATCGAGCACCACACCAACACGAGCTGAATGTGGAAACACAGAAATGAAGGCGACGTGGTTCCCAGGCCAGAGCTGGTGCATATTGCCTGGAGCAGAGCATAGACACCGAGTGTGGTGAGTATAATAAGAAAGATGCCAGCAAAGCCTTGTGGCGGCAGGAATTGCAAAAGTCTTGGCTGCAGGGATATTTGAACCGGGCCTTGAAGTGTGGGAAGGCAAGTGAGGGGGAAGGGCACCGTGGGGAGGGCAGAACATGTAGGAAGACAGATGGGAAAGAATACATGGGCTACCTTTCAGTGCCTAAGAAACGTCATTACACAACGAAAGCATGGAGTGGAGATGCATCAAGGATCATCTGTCTTGCTTGCTCTCTCTATCCTGCAATTTAGGAGGTCTGGAATCATGTGGCCTGTTTTATTGTTGTTTTATTAAGTCACTGAATGTTTTCCAGAGAAATTAATTGCAAGTATTATCTGGCTTGTTTCTTGGTGCCTGCATCGACCGGTCACACTCAGCTACACTTATTTCCATTATTTGGTAGTATCTAAAAAAAATTTTATCTGCAGCGCCTTGCTGAGGTTGACAGTTGGAGCAAAGGGGCCAGAGAAAGGTGGGTAGAGGGGTTAGCAGCCTCATCTGAAGGAGTAGGCTTGCGCTCAGTTCCTCAGATCAGCTGACTAGCTGTTTGCCTTGACTGAAATATTTATCTTCTTTTTGTCAGCGGTTCTCTTCTCAAGACCTTCCGCATTTTCCACCTCCAATTAAAGCAATTTACAAAGGAGGGGGCATAAAGTGTAACCAAGTAGCATAAAGTAGAAACAAATTTAGAAAGATAAAAGAAAGGGAAAACAAAAGTAGAGCAGCAGTCTGGAGCCATGAATCCTATTAACAGGAAAAATGTTTACCATGAATTTGGTTCAAAGCTTCCTAGAAGCCAGAATGAAGAAGGAAACCAGACAGTTTACACTGTCTACCTACGCTATTCAATATGGTAGCCACTAGTGCTTGAAATGAAGCTAGTCCAAACTGAGATGAGTCCTGAGTATAAAATACACATTGCGTTTCAAAGACTTAGTATAAAATAAAATGTAGAATATCTCATTCATAATTTTAATGTTTATCACATATTAAAATTCTACTACTTTAGATATATTGGGTTAACATATCTTGTTAAAATTAATTTTACCTGTTCTTCTGTACTTTTTTGAAAATGCAGCTGCTAGAAAATTTAAAATTACATTGGCTATGGCTCACATTTGTGGTTCTCATTATAGATCTATTGGACAGTGCTGGTCTTTAAGATAAAAGCATTCATTGACTGATGAATGGATAAAGTGTGGTATATCCATGCCAGGGCAGGTGGTTCAACAGGAAAAAAGGAATGAAATAATAAATATAGAGCTTCTTTTGGGGGTGATAGCAATGTTCTAAAATTGATTATGGTAATGGTTGCTTAACTCTGTGAATATATTACATACCACTGATCTGTAAACTTTAAAAAATGAATACATTATATTTAGCTATGTTATAATAATAAAATAAAAGTTTTTGAACTTCCCTGGGGTGGGGGTGGGGGATAAAAGCATAGTCAGTTGCTCAGAAGAAATCCAATTATTCTTAGTACCTAGGTGAGAAGTATCCCTCTAACAGCACCCATTGGAAATCATACCATCCAGATTCAATTAAACATCAATATTCATTATCAATGTTCTCAGAGTAAACACAGGGATGACTTTTGCAGGCCTGTCTTATATGGTGTTTTCAATATTTCTCAGTGGCATCACACTCCGTTCAGTAAACACCTGCGTGCTAATGGCTCCCAAATTCCTCCCTTCAGCCTAAGTCTTCCCCTTCAAACTCCATAGCCAGGCGTCCTTAGTGTCACACACGTACCTCAAGTTCAGCATGACCAAACACTAGTCTCCTGTACTTCCTACCCAGTTGGTGCTGCCATCACTTGTCCAGTCACCGATGCTAGAAACCTGGGATTCCTTGAATGTTCATTGTTTTCCAATCCACACCATCCCTCTGCCAATTCAGCCTTCCAAACAGTTCTCGAATCTGTATCCTCATCTCCGTCCTCTCTCCACTGCCCCTCAGCCTTCATTATCTCCTGCGTGGATGATTGCAGCATCGCCTTAACCGGTCTCTGCTCCAGGTTTACTCCCCTCAGATCACCCCCCCCTTCCCCGCCACCCCATTTGCTGGCACCATCAATCCAGAATGCAGTGGATTCCTTTCACCTACAGGATAAAGTTCATTAAAGCAAATACGGCCCTCGAAGCCCAGGGCCCTGCCCTCCTCTCTTCTTGGCTCTGAATACTCCTTCAAATGACCCACGTCAGCTGCTGCCGACCTCTCCTGAAACTGAATCGGCCAACTCCTACTCATCCTGTCAGCTCAGCTCAGGGATGCCTCCTCTGTACGCCCAGACATAGCTCCCCATCGCTGCACCTTCCATATTGTATTATTACAGTATCTCCTTACCCCTCCAGCCCACCAGAGAGCCAGCACTGTGCCTGTGTTTTCCTAATCTCTGTAGCACCAGCCCAAGCCCCGACATAGCAATGCTTAATAAATGCTTGTGGAATAATGAATGAACCACAGGTAAAAGAAGTGCAATTAAATTTTGGATCTAGGCAAATGGCTAAGAAATCTTAGAGACCCAACTTTTAGGTACTGAATACCTTTATTTGTCTCCACGAGCACATGGATCGTGCCCATTTTGCTCATCCCTGTGTCTCCAGTGTCATTCGGTATTTGCTGGATGGGTGGATAGGAAGATAAACGAATGACTGGACAAAGATAAAGGCAGAGAAATGAACTGAAAACAAACAGCTTTCATGAGAAAGGCCTGATATTCACAAAGCTGTATCTGTGTCATCTCCCAAGCCAAGATTACTCAGTATCTAATACTTTGGAGCCCAGGGAAGCATTTCTTTTGCCCCTGAGCAAATAATTATTCTATTGAATGTGAAAATTCATGTGACAAATACTGCCATATTCCCTATACCCAACTATATTATAAGGCCTGAATGAATTTTCCCCAGTGTCTAAAGGGGGAGACATGAACTGCTTTATTGTCATTGTGTAGTGAAAATGGTCACATCACAGGAGTTCTAGACCCTTTGATTCCTCCAAAACAGACTGATATATCACCTATGTGTCACAAAAATATGAAGAAAAGGAACAGAATCTTTTTTTTATTTAACTCTGAGACAGTGTAATTTTTGTTACTATAATTCCATTGTCAATGATATAGAAATCTGTATGAAGAATAATGGATATCTATGTTTCTCAAAATAGTCTCAGGGCTTCCTGCATCATGAGGAACCAACCACAGTACTAAAAAGTGTTTCATAAAATGAAACATTCAGTTGATGTGGTAAGAAAATAAAAATGTACTTGTGTGCAGTGAAGTTAGAGCAGTACTATATATTTTGCTACCAGTTCTATTTCTTATTTTATAAATTTGCCATATGTGTGATTAATATGCAAAATCTAAGAATTGATGACAGACCTGTAGTCACCTGGTAGAAATTCTCAGTCAGCTTAATGACACATTCAGGCAGAGGAGCTAGAAATTCTGCTTTGTCCTTATTCTTACCACTTCTCCCAAACCATGACGTAAATGTGGAAAGCCTTGAGTGAAGCACGTTGGTGGTTCGATCTAGCATTGCTGGTCATGTCATTAGTGCTAACGATTCATTAGCAAACATCAAGGAAACTAAATGAGTTCTAGACACTTACGTACCAGAGATATTCAGATGATCAGAACATGGTCCATGCCTCAACTAGAAATATACCTGTATTCTCAGAGCTGAGTTGAGAGCTAACAGAAGAACCCAGTCGTGTGCTTTTGGGAGCTTGGAGAAATGGGGAGCGGGAAGTTTTTGTGCTAGTCCTGGGGGAAAGGGTGAGGGCTTGAATTATGACAGGACTGGTGACAGGGAAGAGAGGGCAAATCCAAGAACTACTTGGGAGATTGAACCAGTGGGGTTGGTTGGTTAAATGGATTTGGGGTAAGGAAGAGTGAGGGGTCAAAGATAGCACTGAGGACCCCAGCTTGGGCCACCCCAAAATAGTGATATGGTTAATTAGAACAGGAGTGGATTTGAGGAGTAGGAGAATGAGATCAAATTTGGACATGTTGAATTTTACATGCTTATGAGATACCCCCCGCAGGCATCCTAGAGGCAACTGGAAGCTTAAACCTAGAGCTAGATGAATCTAGAGCGGGAAATGAAGACTTCTGTTGTCAGGTAGTGGAGTAGACAAAAGGCATCATTAGAGATGGTGCCAAGTGAGGGAAAAGGGGGGATGACCAAGGGTAAAACCCTGGGGGATAAGCAGAACAAGAACAAGAGGAAGGGCCAACAGATTTTATAATAGGCAAGGAGATCTACGGGGAGCTGAAAGTCAAGAGACGAAAAACTTCAAGGAGGAGATTCACCACTACTTTTTATGAAACAGAGTAGATGTTCCATAAATGTGTATTGGACAAATAAATATGGTCAGTAACTACTGAGTTTGCATTTGGCTTTAAAGCAAACCGTTACGTTTGTGTCATTTAGTGCTTATGACTGTCGGCTTTGGAGCCAAATGGGAAATGGGCTAGAGCCCAGTTCTGCCACTTTCCAGTTGGGTGGCCTTGGACAGGGTACGCAGCCCCCAAATGAAGATAGTATTACTTAGCTCATTAATTGATCATCAGAGGGAAATGTCTAAAAACCTGGTATAACTGCATAGTGAAATGCTAGGAGAAGCTAAAAAGAATGAAGTTGATTTTTAGGAACTGACATGGAAAAAATTCTGTGATATTGAGGCATTTTCAGAATGAGCAATTTACAAAACCACCTTCAATACTCCAGGTATACAGATCTGTCTATAAATGAATAGGAAGTTCTGGGAGGATATATACCAATGCCATAATAGCAGTGACGCTAGGGAGGGGACCGAGGTTGGAGGGTCATGTGGGTTTGAGTGCTTCCTGTAAGGTTTATTTTGTTTTATTTAAGTAGGCTCTGCATCCAGCATGGAGCCCAACACGGGGCTCAAACTCAGGACCCTGAGACCAAGACCTGAGCTGAGATTGAGTCGGATGCTTAACCAACTGAGCCACCCAGGCGCCCCTGTAAGATTTAATCTTTTTTTATGACAAATGTATTCGACAATTACTTGTATAATTACAAATTAATTACCTTATTTTTTTTTTAAAAAAACTTCGTTTCTTTGAGAGAGAGAGAGTATAAGAGAGAGCACAAGCAATGGGAGAGGGGGAGAGGGAGAAGCAGACTCCCCAAGGAGCAGGGAGCCCGATGTGGGACTCAATCCCAGGACCCCGGGACCATGACCTGAGCCAAAGGCAGATGCTTAACAGACTGAGCCCCACCCAGGCACCCAAATTAATTCACTTTAAAACTACATTTAAAAGTTATCTACCTACCAGTGTTGTAGTGAAGACTTAAATGAGACAATGACTATAAAACTCATTTCCTGGCACAAAGAAGCTCTCGTTACACAGACTACAGACACCGTACCTGGTGAGGACTCCTGGGAAAGGCAAGAGGAGAGGATATTTCTGAGCACTGACTCTGAGCCTTGCACTTTCTGTCCCTGACATAGTCTATAAGGTAGATGCTTTGTGTGGTCTTGGGCTGCTTAGTGATTTAACGCCTCTCTGCTTTAGTAACCTCATCTACGAAATGAGAATAAAATAGAAGCTGTTTTATAGGATGTTGGGACAATTACTGCATGAATACAGCTCTCCCAGTAGCGCTTTGTGAGTGTCTGTTAACAGCAGCAGCAGCCTTATATTCTAGCTGAGAAGACAGGTGTTCAGAAGATGCCGTTACTTACCCAAGTCCCCACAGCTAGGAAATGTCTGGCCTAGAACGTTAACACAGATCCGTGGAAGTGTTCTCCCGCTGTACCGTGTGGGAAGTCCCTCCCCCACTCTACATGCGCGTATAAAAAACTAAACCCAGAACTCCATAGGGACCAGGGGCCTGGGGAGAGGAGAGGAACGGGGAGTTGTTGCTTAAGGGGTACGGAGTTTTCGTTTTGCAAGGTGAAAATAGCTCTGGAGAAGGATGGTGGGGAAGGTTGCGGCACGATGTGAATGTACTTGATGCCACTGGACTACACACTTAAAATGGTAAATTTTTGTTACTTGCATTTTGGCTGCAATTTAAAAAGCCAATAGACAGCAAACAAAAAATAAAGCTAAATATGGAATAAATTTGCCTTTAAACTGCCAGCCTAGCAGCTGGGGCCGCAGCCAAAGGCCCTCCATCGGCCTGGAGCTCTCAGAGCCTCTGGTCACGGCCCTCCCCACACCTGATCCGAATTCCTCCCCATTCCTCACCAAGCATTCATCTCTGCGTAGACCCCAGAGCAGCTTCCTATCTCTCTGCTCAGCCCTCTTGGTTCGGCCCGGTCCGGTGGAGCAGGTCGTATGCTAGCCAAGACTGTATGTCCCAGGTCCTGCCTCCAGGACCCTGGACACTGCTCTTCTCTCTGACGCCCCTCCCCACGGTCAGGCCCAGCTCAGATGCCAGCGTCTTCTGAAGGCCACAGAGGTGCCGCATCTTGCCCAGTACCTCAGCCAGTGCACGGCGACGCGTTCACAGTAGCATATGCCCCACCAGCTTCATTCGTGGTCCAGCCAGTGAACCGCAGAGCCCACTCAGTATGCAGACTGCGTTTTGCTTAGCTAGCCACGAAGAAGACATATCTAAGTAAAGGGCTCGGACAGAGGTTTTGGGGTTTGGTTTTTGCTGGAGGATCCGCAATGAAACATTAATGTCAAGACTGCCCCTCTGAGCAGCACAAAGGGATACCCGCCATCCCAACAGCAGATACGTCAGTGTCCTCTGCTCCAAAGCCTGACCACGTGGACGATCTCTGGTGGGCCCCGCCCCGGAGGAACGGGGTGCTTATGCGTTGATCCGCTTCGACATTGTTCACCTGCACACGGGCTCATGCATTAGTCATTACCCAGCGGGAATATCTTGGCAGCCCTTCCTCAGGCCTGGAGCTCTTTCAGAAATGTGCATCGTCAGGAGTCTGTCCCTTCTCATCTTACTGGTGGCACTGCTTCACCAATATGGCACAGGTCTCCTGCCTGCGAGGCTTTGCCAAAGATGTTCATTCAGTGAAAACCCTTTGATGAGGCCTCCCAGCCCTGCTTCAGGTATGCGGCAGGTCAGATCTCTGTCCCAGCAACCTGCCGTTTTTCTAGCATCACTCTCAGTAAGAGGACCTGGACTCCGTACCCGATGCCTGCCCCTCCGCCCTTGGCTTCTGTATTATTTGTCAGCCTTTACTCTGTGCCAGGCACGGTGTTGAGCGCTGGAGAGAAATATCCCTGCACTGCTGGGGCTTCCAAGTAGTCGGGTGACAGGCATCCCCCAATAAACAAAAATGACAAATTGCAATAAGAGCGAAGACGAAAAAGTACTGGATGCTGTAAGACGCACCGCAGAGGCAGCGGCTGCAGGAAAATGTAATTGACATGGGGCGGAATGCAGGGAAAGGCCCTCTGTGAAAACAGTGTCTATGGGAGTCCGGGAGAGCAGCCGCTGCCACCTGCCTTCACCCCACGATCACAGACACGCAGAGGCACAAACACACCCACGTACATACCCACAGGCACATGGACACCCAGAGTCACACAGAGACCCACAGACACACATACACGCACACAAGATACAGACGCAGACGCACGCGCACATCCCTCAGTGACATTTCAGTGCTGCTCCTGAAAGGCCATCTGAGGTGACTTTCCACCCAGTGGCGCACGTATGAAAGTATTAGGGACTGAGGGCATGAGACAAAGATGTTCCCATGGCCCTCAGCACAGCGCTGGGCAAAGGGCTTTGCACCCAGCTACATGACGGCTCTTGGTTGATTTAACTCGGCCTCTCAGTTCCTCTCTTGGCATCGTTTGCTGAGGCCAGCACTCCAGTCTCTGAGTATGTGACATCTGCACATTCCAGTTTCCAGGCATCAGCTCATCCCTGAAATACCAGCTCAAATGAGCCCTTTAGCATCAGGACTCGGAGCATCTGCTAGTTCTGAAGCTTTGACACTCATTTGCATATTCCCATGGTGAGGGGAGGGGAGTTCAGGGGAATGTGAAGGTCAGTAGACATTCTGATTTGACTGCAATTTTTATTTATCTATTTGTTTTAACACGAGAGGGCTTTTTTAAAAAAGGAGACTACTGAATAATCAGTGATCTCATGTTTTAAAATTGGCAGATTATATAGTAATATATTTAAACGCCTCCAATCATTGGCTCCCTGGTTCCACGGCAGAGGGAAGGGCAGAGTGGCAGCGGGTGACTTCACCTGCCATGCAAGAGAACCCAGAATTACTTCTGGGGGCCCCCTCAGTTCCCACCAGCACCTCATCCAAAGGCAATACTCAAATCTCAAATCTGGGAAAGGCATAAAGAAAGTTGTCTGGCTTCTCTTTTAGCAAGCAGTGGGAAAGCCCAGGGACATCCTTGGTTTTGTGCATTGCGGTTTCCCTCCGCTCCTCCCACATATTCCACAAAAAGAAATGCAGGCTACAACCCTGTGATGGTAGCCTTTGTAAGAACTGACCCTGAACACGGTGGGTTACGATGCAGTAGCTCCTGGTAGAGTCAGCCCGGGCAGACCCACAAAGTTTGCCAGGAAAATCAATACAGAGCTGACAGATCAAAAGTGAGTCATGCCAGCTTGCCTCTTAGGAAATGGTTAGATTGGTGTCTGACTGATAACACCTCAGTGCTTTTCATAGTAGGTCTGAAAATAGCTCAGAATTCTTTAAATGTCTGGAGATGTAGGCACTGAAGAGTTTTGAGTGGAAAAAACCTCCTGGAGAACCCCAGTTCTGTTTCTACCATGTTCCCCCAGTCTGCCTGCCTCACACCAAGTTCCCGGGTGTGCCAGGACGCCTCGGTGCGGCACAGACCCACAGGCTCTTTGGGAGGCCGTGAGTCTAGGACTCAGGACTGGCCATCCTGGACAGGTAGTGAGCTTGGTCATCCAACATTCAAGTCCTCTGTGCTGCCAACTCTTGTGTCCCTTGTTACAAATCTCTATGTCCCCATCACCTGCCCCTCATTGCCCCCATGGAAAGCACTCCTTCCTAAAGGAGTACTTTTCTCTGTCCTCGAGCCTAACTGGGCCCATGCAGATTTTTCACTTTCTCAGCTGTGATTCTTCATGTCAGTGGTGCTTATGTCTTCCATATAAGCAAGAGCCGTAGTAGGGGAAGTCACCAGTAAGTCTAAGATACAGGAAGGAAAAGAGGAGCCTGGTGGAGGCTTGCAGGGAAGAATGGATTGGGGGTGGGGTCGGGGGGTGGAGAGTCTGGACATGAGTCTGTTGGAAATGAGCAAAGCATGAGTTAAGGAGCAATGACGTGGGGTAGGAGGGTTTAGAGTGAATACAAAGGGACCAAAGTACAAGATGCAGTGAAGAAAGGAGTGACAAACCTGGTGCCCACTAGGCAGGGGCATGAGGGGGAGGGAGGGTATTGTCAGGGGGTATCCCTGAGCCACTGTTTCTCAGGGAGGGGTCCGAACACCACTTGCATCAAAATCACCCGGGAGCATTGTAAGATTACGAATTCCTGGGGACCCACCCCCAAGAGTCTGATTTTGCAGATGGAGTGATGCCCAGAAATCTACTTTGTTGAAAGCTCCCCAGATGATTTCAATGCACAATAAAGTGGCTTTAAGTCTCTGCTGCGTAAGGGCTCTGAGCAATACCCTTTACATTTCCTTCCCTTCCATCTAACGTAGTGCTGGGCAGTTAGAGGTGTCGAGAAATGATTGCTATGATGAGAAAATGTGTAAGTAAGTGGCGAGGACTCAAGGATGACTAAAATTCTGACCTGGGTGGCGGAGAGTACCCCGTCTCCATGGCCAGAAGCGAGGGAGCAGGCGGGAGCAACAGCAAGCTTGCATGACAGTGAGAAGTCCAGGTTTAGACAGGCTGATACCTGAGTGCAGAGGCAATGTGCCCGGGCCTCAGAAGTGATGTGGGGTCGGGCACAGAGGCGTGCAAGGCGTGTGCATGCGAGCTGAGGCCGCTGCTTGGCACAAGGGCGCTGCAGGCTGCTCAGGACAGGACTTTGGGGGAAACACAGGCTGAAGAGGACCAGAAGGAGGACAAAGCCCGGTGGGAATGGGAGAGGGGAAGCAGAGCCCTCAGGAGAACCTGCTACGTGCTGTGTCTAAAAGGTAACAGAGCAGGGAGTGCAAAGAACTTAGAGGTTGGCCCGTGGGGGCAGAATCTGGACGGAGGAGCCTGAGAACTGAGGAAAGGCCACTAAATTTAACTATCGGGAAAGCACTGGTGATCTTCAAAAGAGCAGTTTGGAGGGAGTGGGAGGAACAGACGCCGATCGCAGAGATAAAACAAGGAAATGGATGGAGAGGACAGCTGAGGCTGGTAGCAGAGATCACCCACCGGGAGTGTCTCGGTGGGGAAAGAGAGAACTGGGAGGGCAGCGAGAAGAGGCCGGTGGAGGAAAGCAAGGCCGGGGGCCTCACTCGTCCCTGTGGCCGGTCTGGTGCCGGGACCTTCCTTTCTTCTGTTCTTCGCCCTGCCCTTCCTGGGCTGTCTCACTCATGGCCTCAACCTCCACCTCTCAGTTAAGGAGTCCTGTCCCAGACTCCCCTCGACAACCCCCCTTCCCGCCCCCCGCCAAACACCTGCATCCCGTCTGTGCGGCCGCAGGTACTCAGGCAACACCACTAGACCTCAGGGACAGGGTCAAGGATTCCTGTCTCTCCTGGTGGCACCACCGTCGACCCCGTCACCAACCAAGCCAGACACCCAGCCGTCCCGCCCTCCCTCTCCCTCGCCCTCGTCTTTACATGCAGTCCTTGACCGTGTCCTCCCTGGCGACCTGCTCTGCCCCTTCCCATCCAGCCCGCTCCCTCCACATCTGACGTCAAAGAGGTCTCCCGGCCCCCTCCGGGCCTCCCAGCCGGTGATAGAGTCGTGTTCCGATAACACTGATTCAGTGAGATGTCCCACCCCAGTGACAAAAGGTCCTTCAGTGGCTTTGCTCAGGGCTGGTTTGCACTAGGTTTCTATTCAGCCCCTCTGGCCTCCAAGTTCACCACTGTGCTGGTGGGGGGTGGGCCTCCTTGTCTGTGCTTGTGTAAGTCCGTGTTCCTGGAGCTTTCTTCCTTCCCTTCCCTCACCTCTCTGTCTCAGACTCCATTGGCCACCTCTGTGTGGCCAACGCCTGGCACTCTTTCCGTCCGCGCCACAGAAGTCCCATCTTCAGAAGGAAACATTTACTTCTCCTTCCTTTGTGTCCTCACTCCCCTTTTCATCCAAAAGCCTTTTCGTAGCTTCCACGTCTCTGTTCTACTGGACTGTGCACCCCTTTGGTAGAGGGTGGTGGTGGAGGGGCCGAGGAGCCAGGTGGATGGGGCTGGGGCTGGACTCCAGCCCGGGTCTCTCCCAGGAGTCCGCTGGTGGGCTAAGAACAGGCTACGTTGAGCTGAAATAAAATGAATTCAAGGGAAGGCCTACAATGACTTCATCAAACTTAGCCTCTCCTATCCTCCCTAATTTTCTGTCTGCTCTTTCCCTTCAGTCTTCTCTGCCTTTTCTTTCCTTTACTCTCTCCCTCTTATGTTTTTCCTCTTTTCTTCTGGCTTCTTTCTATCCCTTCTTCCTTCTGTAGAAGCTTGCCCCAGCTCCTAGGCATGCCTGCCCCCTTTTCCTCTGTTGTGTCTCTTTCTCCTGGGCCACATCTGAGACGCCGCATATCTACATTCTCCTAAAAGCGTCGGCTTGTCACCTGCAGACACAATCATTTGCTTTGGAGAATTTAGCCAGGAGGAGGATAAGATTGACAAATGAGGTCACAGAAGGAAGAAAACCTTGCAGATTTTCAGACCCACAGTATCAACTGGATGTAACAACACCCAGACAAAGGCCTTGGGTAGAAATGCTGGTTAAGAGTCCTCCTAAAAATAAGAGGACATAATAACCATGTGAGCACAGTATTTTCAGTTCTTCCCTCAAGAGGTGTTTGTTTTTCCTTTTAAGATGCAAGGCATCCTGGCCCCAGAACATCCCTGAACACCCATTTCTATCCCTGCCGGAGGGGACCGTGCACTCCCGCCCCACGTGGTGGGGATGCAGGGACTCTGGGGACCTCGAGCACCTTCTCTGTGCTGCATGAGGGTCCCTCGGCACCTTCCTCAGCCCCCAGGAGACCAGAGGCAGGTCTACACCGCCTGCTGCACTGTTTTGCCACTGTTCCTCCGTGAGAATTAAATGTGGGTTGGGGGTGATCCATCTGCCCTTGCTCCCCTTAGGGGCCCTGGGACCTCTCGGGAACAGGCTGGAGGGTCTACTCTGCTTCATGGAAGGAGCACGCTAAGTGGCAGAGAGTCCTGAAGCCAAGTGGGATCGATGTGATTTTCCTCTGTGTCCAGTGATTTTTTAATAGCAGGAATTTGGATTAGGTGTATAAATAGTTTCAAGCCCAAAGAAGACACTTGTCAGTGATGTTAAAACTCTAGTCGCCTGGCACAGACACCGGTCCATGAACCTGAAAGTGTCGTCTATCGTGGTCGGCTACCGAAGAGAGGAAGGAAAGCAGATCGGTTTGTGAGCAGTCCCTCCCCTCTGTTTAAGGATCAGGACCTGCTCACTGCTATCCTGTGGACGTCGCGGGGCCTGCAGAAATTCTGTTTTTGTATTGAGATGGAGAACTGGCCAGGGCTTTAAGGATGATCTAATCCAGCCCTCGGGCTTTACAGCAGTAGGCCGTGAGGCTCAGAAAGGCCAAATGACGTGCGAAAGATCACAGAACTGAGAGTAGAGCTCATTGCCCTTCCTACAGATATACCGTGACCTTTTGGAATAGCTCATGGTCTAAGGTCCTACCAGGTTGAGTAGGTGCTGAGGGCTGGTTCCATGTATCCCCCAGCAATATTCACACCAAAATAGCCAGGGCACTCATTGGACCCCGGACCCAAGTTACTGTCCGGGAGGTACCCGAGCAGTGGGAACAATGGCACCTGGTGGGGGTGGGGGTGGCAGCGGAGCCAAACAGTGTGGAAGGGGAAAATCCTACAAGGGCTGTCTGCTTCGTGAGGGTTCCAAGAATAAATGACCATCCTTTCTACAAAGCAGGCTGGAGGCTCTAGATCCTGGTGAAAAGGGGGCCACCTCTATATGCCTGCAAAGAATAAATAACAGCTTTTCCTTCCCAGCAAATGCTCAAAAAGCCCAGCCTTTCCCAAGAACACCGGTCCCCAGGGCCGAACACCCTTGCTGTGTTTGCCACTCCGTACGTAACTGAGGTGCCTTAAGGAAGCGTAAATCATCTTTTTCTATTTAAGCTTCGAGGCTGGAGTCCTGAGTGTGTCAGCGTTCCTCCTCCTTCCTGAGTCGAGCCACGGAGACTCAAGGGCAGCCAGCAGACATAATGGTGCAACAGGTCCCGTGTCAACGGTCGCACGGTAGTGTGTTAATGAGTGTTAAAGCCGACATCGCAAATACAGCGTTCTCAATTTTGAAAATTACAACTCTGTAACACGTCATGCTGTTAAAATATACAAGAAATACCAGTTAAGCCTTCAAGTAGATAACACATAGCCTATAGAGATCACTGCTCTCCCGAAGTGCAGAACAAATCATTTTCTTTGAAATGAGGCAAGAATTAGCAGGTAGCTCAATTATTTGAGTACTAAGAGAAGTAGAAATAACAAACCCAAATGTTAAATACCAGTTACTACGTTAGGGACTACAAATCAGCCCGGCATTACAACACACCCCTCCTCAGGAGCAAACCCGGGAAATGAGAGCGTTTGGCAGAAAACACATCTGTAACCAATATCCATGCGATAAGGACACAGTGTCACTTCCAACCGGCACTTCTGAAATGCTCATCACACATGGTGTCAGAAGGGCCTGGTCCGTACATGTGTCCCAGTGGCACTGAAAATAACAACCTTCAAACGCTGGGAGTGATGTTACTCTTAAGCCACAGCTGGAAAGAAGCGATCTGAAGCTCCTATTGTGTCCCCCTAAAGGAGGTTTATGGGTCAGTCTGACAGCCTGGTGGCCAAAGATGTCACCTCAGAATTGTATCCTTAACTCCAGAAACAGAGCATAAAATTAACCTGATCCTCCCCGATTACAGTTTCAGAGACCAGAAGACACTGCCACGTAAGATGTCACCTACGTGGAGCCCAACGGAGAACACTTGGGAACGCCATACCTTGGTGGTACTTGGAAGGAAAGGAAAGTTATTTCTCCCTAGGCCACATTCAGGTGCCATCCTCTGTGGGAATTAACTCCAGGGTTCAAGCCAGCTGAGTTATTCTCTCTCCCTCTGATCTGAAACCACCACTTGGAGACATCGATTCTACTGGGACATTCTCACTCTCAGAAGTGACTAAAATTCCAGGACAGACACAGCGATATTTTACACAAGTGTATAAATATGTACAAGAGATGTTAAAAAGACAGTCTCTAAAGCACTTTGGGATTCCCCCGATGAAAGGCACCAAATAAATGCAAGTCATTACTAAAATGGAAAGTCAAGTTTTCCAGCTTTCGCATCAGCACAGAGTAACCACTAGGGGTTATCTCTTTTTTGGTAGTAAAACCTGCCTGTTGAGAAAAATACTCAAGAGGGTGACCAAGTTATTCTGCCTCCTTCGTTTCAACTTTTCACAAGCTTTATGGCCAGTGGCCATGGATACTGCGCTCGGTGAGAGAACCCTGACCCTCGCAAAACTCAACAGTCCCCACAGGTTTATACCTTTACCTGCTTGCAGTGCAGCTGGGGATGATTTCATAAACTCTCGCCATCCGGCGCTGGAAACGAGCCAAACCTAGTGCTCCATGCACGCCATGTGCAAATTCTAAAAAACAACCCTGCTCTTCTGACTTGGTGGCCAGTTGCTGCCAAGTCATCTCACCTTTCCTGATGCTTCTACAAAGAGACGTGGATGGTAGACCACCAGGCACTGGGAGGTGGCCCCTTCCTTGCCCCCCATGAAGCTCCAGTCTTATGGAAGAATTTGAACTGGAGACTCAAGGGTATAAGGGACTAGTGCATTCATCCAACCAATTGCCCACTCTGTAGAAGCCATGGCAACTCTAAGTCACAAAGCCTTCTGACAAGATCCTGAATGTGTATTTTCTTCAACCAGCTCAGACACAAAATGGACCTCTTTAGAGAACGCCCAAACCTTGGGCAAAAAGCCTGCCTAACTCCTCACTTAGACCCCTGGATTCAGCAGCCTTTCCAAAGACCAAACAATAATGGAAGCCAACTGACAAACCACCTGATTACCTGGAGAACTACATTACAAAGGGGCCCAGGTTCCCTTCACCATGTTGTGTGCTAGTTTGACTGAAGAAGACGAGAGAGGGCATTGTGGAGAAGGAAAGTGTTCTTAACTTTCAACCCAAGTTTAGAAATGTAAAAATTTAAGGGTCTTTTAAGGAGCAGTAAGCTTTTCAAGAAGCTTGCGATTTATGACATTTTATGAAGTAACAATGTTTTGTTTTACAGCTCTTTCCTTGCTCCTGGCCTCTACCCACCCTTTCCCAACAAAAGGTCGTTGAAATGGAAGTAAGCGCTACAGTATTTCCGTCCTGGGTAAGCCATACAGACTCCACTCACGCATGCCTGTATTTTGAGTACACACTTCCACACCGCTGGGTTTCCAAGTCATACCAGGAACTCCAGGGCAATTAGAGCAGCATATATTACATACTGTATCCTAGAAGCAAAAAGATCCAGGTAAATTCTGCCCGGAAAGAAAGAGGCTCTCATTTTATGAGCTTCCAGAGCAGGCAACAAAGTTTCTAAGCTACTGCCCTTGCTAGCAACCCAATAATGTTTGCCTCAGGGAGATAATACAACAGTAAACCTCTTTTTAATTGAGAAAGACAACAGGACCTTATTTCTAAACATCTTAAAAAATAAATACTGCAAAAACATGCTTCTATCTAAGACACAGCAAAGTTTCATCAAACGGTCTAGACCAGGAACCTCAGCCAGAAATAAATGTCTCTACGGCCACCCTAGGAAAAATGAAGGCCTGACTCTGACGGGCCTTCAGGTGTCCCACAATTCGGCCTACGTGTAGCTGAAGCCCTGTCCCTAATGCTTCTCTTCTTGGGGGAAAAAAAAATTCAATCATCACTACATGTTTAACTGAGTGACAGTCTCCAAAGGTGACATTTACGAGATGAACATTAGTGTACGCCATTCTAAAGGTGACTGGGGTACCCATGCAAGCCACATAGCTACAGAGTATTTGTAAAAACAACTCACAGACTTGCATCGGTCATGTGTGCTCCACTTCAGATCATTTTGGCCACAAAACTAAATGATAAAGAACTGAGATTTTGTTTTCACATGACTGAGCAAAATCTCATCACAGCCTTGCCTACCCCACAGATGTGTTTCCACTGGACAGACTCGTGGGGGCTTTTTGTACAGAACTCACACAACAACCTCAGAGACCAGAGCACGGACAACTCACAGACAGTACTGGGCCACAAGCACTAGAATAGAGCACACAATAAACAGAAGAATTAGCATTCTGGGTGGTACTCATCTGGCAGAAAGGTGAACATTTTATGCCCACGAAGCAAAGACCAGTGAGTGTCATTTCACTGAAGGGTGCAAAGGCATGGTGTCTGACGCCACACCCTCTAAAAATGATTCTAAATACTGTGAAAGCAACCTGGGGTGCATATCCCATGCATCTCTCCCCTGTGGGGTGGGCCTCCTCCTTAGGCCATAACCCGAAGGCGCCTGAACTGAGCCAGAGACACAGGAGGCCACTCAACAACGTGGGTGTGAGCCTGACAAGCCCTCTCAGCTAATGTAGGGAATCATTTAAGCTTAGTTCACTTGGTGAGCTCCTGCTCATGTTTGTCAGGCTTGCCATGAGGGATTTAACTTTATGGGCATAGTAGTCCCTTAAATTGACTGAAGGGACCTCCTTCATTCCATCTCCAAAGTCACAGCTGCGCATGGCACTCTCCAGTTGCTTCTGGCGCCGATAAAAGTGGGAGAACTTATTGAAGATCAAGGTGATGGGCAGTACCACCACCAGGATACCGGCCAGGATGCAGGCAGAGGCGGTCAGCTTCCCTGCCGTCGTTCCTGGGACCACATCCCCATAGCCCACCGTGGTCATACTGACGGTGGCCCACCACCAGCAGGCAGGGATGGTGGTCAGGCCCTCGTTCTCTTCCTTTTCAATGGTGTAGGCCACTACGGAGAAGATGGAAATCCCCACAGAGAGATAGAGCAAAAGCAGCCCTACTTCTTTGTAGCTGTATTTCAGGGTGGCCCCCAGGGAGCGCAGGCCAGTGGAGTGTCTAGCCAGCTTTAAGATGCGGAAAATCCGCATCAGCCTCAGGACCTGGGCCACCCTGCCCAAGTTGGCCAAGGTAGGTGTGCTCTCCACCACCAGATTCACCACCAGAGTGATGTAAAAGGGGACGATGGACATGAGGTCAATAAGGTTTAGGGCATTCTTGAAAAACTTGAGGAAGTCAGGGGCCACAGCAAACCTGGCCACCAGCTCAAATGTGAACCAGGCGATACCAAAGTGCTCCACAATTTCAAACCTGGGGTCCTCCCCGGGGTTGCCCTGGCTGTCAGGTATCTGGAAGTCCGGCAGGCTATTCAGGCACATGGTGATGATGGACCCCAACACCACCAGGATGGACAAGATGCTGAAGACCCTGCTCAAGACGGAGTAGCCAGGGTTGTCCAGCGCCAGCCACAGCTGCCGGCGGAAGTTGCCCAGAGGCTGCCCATCGAACTTGGAGGCGTCGTTGTAGAACGCCAGGATCTCATCGAAGGAGGACGTGGTGCTCTCCTGGTCGCTCTGCTCGTCCCACTTCTCCTGCTCGGGCTCCACTTTGCGGCCATGGTAGCTGTAGCTACAGCAGGAGTCGATGAAGAACTCGTTTATGCCCCAGTACTCGATCTCCTGACTGAAGGAGAAGACACACAGCTCCGCCATGACGTGAAGCTTGCCAGTGTGGTAGAAATGCAGCACGTAGGGGAAGAGCTCAGGGTTGCGGTCAAAGTAGAACTCACGCTGGACATCGTCGTAGTCATCGCAGAGCTCCAGAATGGCCTCGCGCGAGTGGCAGAGGAGCAGGCGGCCCAGGCGCGTCTCAGGGAAGCGCAGCAGCGTGTGCGAGCGCAGCCGCCTCTTGAAGCCTCCTACGTTGATGCGGATCTCTCCATCTTCGACGTTGGCCTCAGACACGTCCCACAGGCTCTGGCGGGTCATGCTGGAGACGCCCGGCTGCCCGTGCCGCGCGGGGGCGCTACACCTGCAGGCAGAGGAAACCACGTCTTGTGAGCGCGGGGCGCTCGGAGTCCGGGCACCCCACTCTTTTCTCCCCACCCGTCTCTGGCGAGCCCAGTCCTCCCCAGGCGGGTCTCTGGGGGCTGAGGGCACTGGGATGGGGGGAAGGTTCCTTGGGGTTTGGCCCCTTCCCAAGGAAAGGTTTGGGAGCAGAAGGTATATTTTCAGTAGCATGGCCGCGCCTCCACCCCCACCCCGGGGGTCCTGTCGATCGCTTTACGCTGTGGGGGTCGCGCCCCCGCGCCTCTGAGAGCCCAGGGGCGCTGAAAGCTGACCTTGTCCGTAGACGGGCGGAGGAGACGTCCCCGCCCGCTAGCCGCAGACAGGCGGGACTGTACCTGGGATGCGCACGGGCAGGGCTGGGCCGAGGTGGGGGGCGCGCAGCTTAGGGAGGGGGGCGGGGAAATTCACTGCTCGTGTCTGTAAACCCGGGCTCGGAGTAGGGGGCCAGCCTGGCGTCCCCTGCGTCCAGCCCTCAAGACTGGAGTCCCCTCGCCCCCCGCCCCGGGCCTCCCCGCCCGCCTGGCGCGGTGCCCCGGAGCGGCGTGCGCCGCGCCTTAGCCCAGCCGAGCTGCCAGGGCTCGCCCTGCGCGTTCTGGAATCGCTTACCTGCGAGCACGGGGGCCCGCGGCCGAGGCCGGCGGGAAACTTCCCCGACCTGCTTGTTAGCATCGCTGCGGTCGCCGCTGCCGGCTGGCTGTGCGTGTGCGCGCGGGTGCGAGTGTGTGTGCGCCTGTGTGTGCGCCCGGCGGGCGGGCGGGCGGGGTCCGCCAAGCGTCTCCTCCTGTCTCCGGCCGGAGATGCCTCCGCCGCCGGCAGTTGCGGGAGGCTCACAGGTGGCTGCGTGGCCCCGCCGCTCGCAGAGCCCCCCTCTCTCTTCGCTTGCCCTCAGCCCCCGAGAGAGACAACAGCCCGCGCCGCAGGCGCCCGCGGGAGCCGGAGCGGGAGCGGAGCCGGGGCGCCTCGGCTTGGCCCTGCGCTGGGGTGCAGCGCGGTGGTGCTGAACGGACAGCTCCGCGCGCCCCAGCTCCGGGCGCGGCCGCCGCCCCAGACTCCGGAGATGCAGCTGCCGCCGCCTCAGCTTCTCGACTCTCCCCGGCGCGTCACCGCGACCCCTGTGCACTCCCGGCTCGATACAGGGCCGGCACCTTTCCCATCCCTTGGTGACAGCTGTTACTGCCACGCTCCCTCCTCCCAGGGTGCTGGCAGGGGACTGCCTACGGTGACCTTTCCCCACTGGGTGCGGGGCGAGAGCCCAGCTGGGGAAGGAGGGGCGGCTTGCGTGAGTCTGGGGGAAGGGCAGAGCTCGAGGAACCCCGGGTTTCCCCTTTTAGGGACCTGATGAAAAGTTTCCTGAAGCTGGGGGTGGGCGTTGGGGAAAGACCGCGGGAGGGAAGAAAAGGGGCAGGGAAGCCTGAGGTCAGCTCATCTTAGCTTGCCAGGGGCGGGATCTCAGGCCCCACCTCCTGGGAGGGAGTCAAGGAGCTCTTTTGGGGAATTCTGTATGGGGGCGCCCTGTGTGTAGTGTACAGGCCGGTGTGGTGTGCAGGCTTTAGAGGATGGTAGCAAGCTGTGTGTGTGTGTGTGTGTGTGTGTGTGTGTAGTGAGAACAGTAGGACATGTGCAGTGTTGATAAAAATGGAACCTCAGAAGGGTGCGGAGATGTGTACAGTAGGGTCAGAACCGGAGAACCTAGGGCATGGCAGTGTTGTGTGTCACAACGGGTGACTGTGTGCAGTGGGCCGTATACAGCGTAGTATTCAGTGGGACTGTCACAGGGTCTGTGTGTGATAAAACGAGTACTGTGTGCCTGTGGACACAGTGGGGGCTGTGCAGTCATGGGTCCAGTGTAGATGTGCGTCCAGTGTGGATGTGCTCAGTATCTGTGTTCCCATTCCCCAGGAGACTTGTGGCCCAAATCTGAGCTCTTGGTCTTCAAAGATTGTTCCGTAAGTCACTGCCTGTTGGGCCTGAGTTGAGAAATGGACCCACAGTCTCTGGGGAGCCCCCTCCCCTTGGTCTTTCAGCCCCTTTCATAGGCCCCGTTTGCAAAGGCTGAAGCACCTTGTGAGCTTAGCAGGGAGCCAGTGGGCTACAGGTCTTGGTCAGAAGTACTGCGGAAAGCCCATGTGGTGTGGCTCTGGACCCACAGAACAGCCAGCCCAGCCACAGTGGAAAGCACATCCCTTCTGTATGTGGGCCTGACAGTGCTGTCCCATCTAGACAGGTGCTCTGTGAAGCGCCAGTGCTTTGGGGCTCCCTGCATGGCCTGGGGAAACCCCTTGATCTGGCTTTATGTGGGGTTCCTGAATCCAAGCCCAGCATCACTTACAGGAGACTCCCTGTGCCGCCTCGCTGGCCTCCGGCTGCACGTGTGGGGGGTGTGTACAGGTGTGTTGCCCGCTGAGAGGGCACCACAGCCATGTCCCTGCAGGATCTGCAAGTGCAGGGGATTCCAGGGAGACAGGCACGTGGGGGAGAGGAGAAAAGGGTGGTGAAGGCTCCATGAGCTTCCTTTCTCTTGTGTCTGTTGCTTTTAGAGAGAGGGGTGTGTGTGTGTGTGTGTGTGTGTGTGTGTGTGTGACAGAGAAGGGGAGAGAGAGAGAGTCTGGTATTTGCCATCTTTGTCTCCACCTCTGTTTCTGTCCAGGTCTGCATTTGGAGTATGCACGCCTCATCCCCTATCTAGGTCTGTTGGCTCCATCTTTTGAAGTCTGTGACTCCCTCCACACTTGACTGGGTTACAGCCTGGAGGCCTCTGGGTCTCCTTTACCTCCATGGGAGTGCTGCTGAGAGTGTGCCAGCCCTTGCTGAGGGTGTGTGTGTGTGTGTTGTAAGTACATGTGCGATCACTGTGTTGCTGCCTCTTTCATTCTTCCCCCACCCCCCACCTTGAGGGCAGCGGTGGCTATGAGATCTCCCTGCTGCAGGTGTCCTTCACAGCGGCACCTGTGGCTTTGTGTGCCCTGGGGCTCCCTCTAGCCCTTCACGCCCATCCTCACTGGGTGCTGCCTGGCTTCTGGCCACCCCAAAGATCACAGCCCCCCCCCCGTCTGCTTTGCCACCACACGTCTGTGTGGCTTCCACTCCATGGCCACCATTCCCAGCCATTCCCATTCCCTTGGCCTCACTACTGACTCTCCCTGGTTTAGCTTAGGGTATAAATCACCTTCTCTTGCCCAATTAGGAGGTCCTCCACTCCCTGCGGAAATGCTTGGGTTTGGTAACTCTGGGGTTCTCCTCCCTCCCCTGCTTTATTTATCTGCCTGCCTCCTTCTGTTCCTGTCTGTTTTTGTTCTTGCTCATTCCTTCTTTCTTTGTGGTCATGAAAGATTTCACTCCATGGGCCCATGAAGAGAGAGACCCTTCTGCCTTCTGTTTCTCTTTGTTTCTCCCACAGGCATGACCACCCTAACTGTGCTCTGCCCAAGCCCATTGGGCTTTCATTCATCTTGATTCTGCACCCTGCTCTCCCCCTGCCCCCCTCCCCCTTCCTCCTTTCCATTCCCCTTCCCTTCCTCCCTCTCCGCCACTCTCTTGTCTGCTTCCACAGCCCACAGAGCTGTGCCAACATGCCCCCAGCTACTCGGCAGCCTTGTGTTCATACCTGCCCTTTGTTAGCTTTGCCTGCAGTCAAGGGCAAGCCCCCACGCCCACCTTTCCTTGAAGGGAAAATGAACTTAGAGGCTGCAAAGAGAAGCCCAAGTTTGGGGCATCTCAGTTATTTCTTGGAAAGGCTGAGGCAGGAACTCTGACTGTCTGACAGATGCCTTTGCCGAGGGTTAAGTGTATGTGACAGGCAGATCCACTTGTTTATTTCCCAGCCACCGCGCTGAAGAGAAATGGAGCCGTCTCCCTCCTTCTGTACCAGGGAAGCTGGCTGTGTTTATGGTTTATTTAGAGGTCTGAGCCCTGATCTTAAAATACAGCCGCCTGCTCCAGGCACACATCAAGGCCTGCCTCTGGGCTGGCCTGCCGGGGAGATCCTGAAGGGGCAGAGGGGTGGTGGGAGAGGCACCCTGGGAAGGGGGACAAAGGGACCCCCAGGCAGTGGCCCAGATCCCTGCACCTGGGTGACTATTATCTCTGCCTCCCCTGCCAGCACGGATCTCTCTGTTGAGCCCACACATCTCCGAGTCGGCTTTTTTCTCTGACAGGCGAGGGGGCTGCTCGGGCGGCTTGGCTGAGGAAGCTGGGCTGCCTGACCTACATTCCCCACTGCAGAGGAGCTGAGCGCTCATCCTCTCCCGGGGGTGCCTGCCATCCCACTGGAACAGACTATGTCCATCCTGCTCCCTACCAGCCACCCTTCCCGTCACAGCCGGTGTCTCTTAAAGACACAAACCAGGTCATGTCTTTCCTTCCTGAAAACCTTTCAGGGGCTCCCTATCAAACTGAGAACAAAAGCCACTTCCTTACCACAGTCACAAGACCCCCCATGGTGCACCCCTGCCCAGCTCACAGACTTCATCCCCTTGGTCTTTCCTCTATGCTGTAGCCACATGTCCCTTTGGTCCATCCACAGGGCCTTTGCACCTACTATTCTCTCTGCTTGTCACAGGCAGCTTGACACAGGAGGTTTTCTGTCGCTCAGGTCTTGCATTAAATGTCACCTCCTCAAAGAGGCCCAACTGCCCAATTGAAACAGGATCCTGCAGTCAGTTTCTATCGTTTCTTACACAGAACTTATATTAAATTGTTATGGAATATGTGATTGAATGATGAATGAACGAGGCTCCAACTCCTATGTTAATGTTGTTCTGAGCTAGCCTGAGTCTTGGCCCCACCTCCTCTTCTTTTGATGGATCAAGAAGGCAGCTGGGAAAGGAGGAGCTGCTATGCCTGGGACTATGGCTTGGGGAGCCCAGACTCTGGGGTGCTCTCCCAAGTAATTGGTGAGACAAATGGGTCTCATCCCTAGCTGCACATCAGAATCACTCGGGAGTTTTAAAACAGCCAATGGCTCCCAGATGCCTTGGGGCTCACCCCAGACCAGTTAAATCAGAATCCCTGGTGTAGGGCCAGGGAATCAGTGTTTTCTTAAAGCCCCTGAAATGACGGCCATGTGGAACCCGGGTTGAGAGCTGGAGCAGCGTATCTTCGGGGGCTTGCACACAGAACCGCGTGCCTCAGTGCAGCTCCCCGGTCAGCACCAAGGGCTGGGGGCTGTGTCTTACTCAGCTTTGGAAACACCCACACCCACCCCAACTCTAAAGTCAGTGCCTGCCTAGAGGGGGTCCCTGTAAATGCTGGTATACGTGTGCCTCTCAGAATCACTTAAAGATCATTTGTGATTAGGAATAGTCAGGATTTCCTCTTCACCTTGTGGGGGATCCGTTCCTGAGCCCTTATGATGCTCACAGGGGTAATGGGGACTGAGAGCACAGGAGCCGGCAGGCCTGTCTGGGTGGATTTACAGTGGAAAAGGCGCAGAGAAGCTGCTAGGGGAGGAGGCAGGCGGAGGAGCAGGGGGAGGCAGGAGAGGGGGGCGTGTCCTGAGCTGGGCCTTGGGCCTGAGGCTTGGGAAGGAGGGCATGGAGGAGAGGAAGATGGAGACTGGTGTGGGAGATAGAGAGAAAAATTGAGGAACAAAGGGTTTTAAGTTTTGCTGCATTCCGAATGCAATTCCTCATTAAGTGTTTTCTCAAGAGGCGATGGTAAATATTTATATCGCTTTTGCATCGTTTCTCGTGGCGGGACTGAATAGATTATATGAGAGTCTTTGCCTAGGCCCTTTGGGAGTCACCCTCCTCTCCTCCTGTAGCCTCTTGTCTCTAAGCACCCCTGGAGGTCAACAGGGAGGGAAAGTTGTTTCGGAAGGGCTCTTCTCCGAGTCCCTTAGTAAAAAGAGATGCCCAGATGTCCCACGGCTGGCAGGCCCAGGAGGTGGGGCCTGGAGGTCCTGCCTTCTGCACTTCTGCTCCAGGTGCCTTCTTCTTGGGCGGCTTCCCTATGAGTCCTGCCGGGAACAGCATCATGGGGCCCTTCCCTGATTTCCCAGAATGTCCTGCGAAGAGGGTGGAATAACTAAGATAAATTGTATTAAATTTAGACTTAAGGTCACCACAAGGGAGATTACTCAGAGGACAACATGACACCCAGCTAGGGGTCCTCCCAGTTTCACCTTCACCTGCCTTTCGGGCTCTGGCTGTCTCTCCTCCAGGCCTTCCCGAGAGCCCATGGGTTCAGTCTGAGCCCCAGAGACCCCGGAGATCCTCTCCCTCTGCCTCAGATATGTCATTTCTGTTGTCCCTCCTCTCCTGACCCTTCTCTGGGTGCCTGTCAGCTGAACTAAAGCCCCGAGTTCTCACCCTGGCCCTAATCTCTGGGCTTATGGACATGCTGGATCAGGACAGCTCACCCTGAGGCCCTCGCTTGTGTTCAGGGAGTGGCTGCATCTCAGCCCAGCAGGTGCCTGATGAAGAAGAAGGTGGTGGAGAAAATGAGGCTGAGCCTGACAGTGCGGGTGGCAGGGGAAGCCCATTGAGTGCATGGCTGTGAACGTCCCTAACTCACAAGGTTATTGTGAGAATAAAAGACGTATTAAAGAATGGTAGCAAGGTCTGGCACATAGCAAGAGCTTCAAATGTTAACCATGACTAGTACCAATGACTGAGGGCTTGTGATGAGATCTGCCCTGTGCTAGGCTCTCTGCTTGCCTCCTGCCCTCACTCGGGTACCATTATTAACCTCATTTTACTAGTGCCCAGCAAGTGGGGTGTGTAGACTCAAACATGGCTCTCTGGCCCCGAAATCTGTCCTCTTAACCATCTCAAGTAGGTGCAGAATGAATTAAGGTAGGCTAATTGCTATTACAAATAACCCCTAGATCCCTAACTTGATAAAAGGATCATTTCTCTCTCCTCTCGTAGTCCAGCTGGGTGTCTGGGAGCAGCTTTCCACATCGTGATTGCAGGACCCAGCCTCCTTCCACTCAGAGCTCTGCCAGCTTCCAGGGCTTTGGAACCCTTCCTTGGGATCCTCTGCATCAAGATGGCCAATGAGGCAAGAGAACGTGGAGGATGGCACGAGATGTTGTCAGGGCCAGATCTCGAAGTGGCAGACTTCACTTCTGCCCACATTCCTGTGGTAGAACTTAATCACATGGCCCCGTGAAACTGGAAAGGAAGAGGAGGTTGCAGGAAGAAGAGAAATTGGGGAGACCAGCATTCACTGTTGCCAATGAGTGTTTAGAAGCCAGCAGACATCCTGTGTCCGTTTCTCCCAAGACAGGAAGAGAGAGCAAGGGAAAAGGCCCCCTTGCTGCGTACCGTGAGGTGGCTGAGGGGGTCCCAGCGGGAAGGGCTTTGCTTCAGGACGCAGGCCCGGGGCGCCCTGTCTCTCGACGAGTCCTGAGCTGGCCCTGAGGAATGGTTTTGCCTCAGATAAGACTTTGTTTCCCTTTTTTTCAGAACTTTTCCATACCACACATTTGAAGAAAGGTGTCGGTCCTGGTTCTTGGTTAGAAGCAGCAGACAACTAGGCAGAAGAAGTAATAAAAGGTATTAGGTAGGTCATGAACTTGCCAGGTGAGAAACCAGACTTGGAAGCTGCAGAGGCTAAAAGCCCACTCCTTTCCTCCTCCTTTGATCTCCACTCCTTCCCTAGGTGGGGAACTTGGGAGAAATTTCTCAGGGAAAGATTCCCTTTCTGCCCTGGTCTGCTTACCCTTAATCATGTCCAACTCTCTACCCTGGGACACATTCCCCGCTCCCCAAACTTCCTTCAGCTCAGAGATGCTCACAGTTGCCGCTACCAGGCCCTCCCTCTTCTGGGAAAGTGACACTCACCCAACTACCCATCTATCGCCCATCGATTGATCCGTCCGTCCACCCACTTCTCCATCCCACACCTGGACGCCTCTGTCACTCCTGTTTCTATGGTTACCCAGGGCCTGAGTTTGCTTTGGGTTTGCCGAAAGAGTCTCCATCCTCGGCTGTTCCCAAAACAGCCTTACTGCTGGACTCAAATCCTGAATGGCTTGTAGGGTCCCACCCTTCTTACAGGTCTCCCTGCCTGCAGATCTCCTGTTGCTTGCACATCGGTCCATCAAGGTGATCAGCTTCCTGGATTTAAAATAAAAGCTTTCTAGTATTTGAACAGAGAGGTGGTCTGGAAGTACAATGTCTGGGAGGCTGCCACAGGAAACCAAGTGGAATAATAATAATAATAATAATAATAATAATAATAATAATAGCTAACATTTACTGGGCACTCACTATAATCCAGGCACTGTTCTAAGGATTTCATGTCCATGAACTAAGTTAATCCTTAAAACAACCCTGTGGGATACATTTCACGATTATCTGAGAGGAAACAGACACAGAAATATTGAGTAACAGGTTCAAGGTTATAGAGCTAACCAACAACAGAGCTGGGATTCACAGCAAGACAGTCTGACTGTAGAGATTTGTTCTTACACACTGTATGCATGACCTCTCTACAGCCACTCCTTCCCACTCTGGGATTCTGGAAGCTTCCCTGATTCATTTTTGCAAGATAGGAAATAGGTTTCTGAACACCTCCCCAGCACTCAGCTCTGCACTGGGGATGACAAATGCCCATATGTGAGAACGCCCCTTTCCACTCTTGACCCACTTGACTTGCTTTCAGTTGCTCAGAAGCCTGGGTGGGCCACAGCTGTTCTCAGAAGGAGCTCTGTGACCCTTCCCGCCCTGAGCTGGTTTGTCTGTGGGCTCTAGAGGTTTCCTCAGGTCAGAGCCAAGCTGCAGCTTGTCCTCAGAGGCCTTCAGGAGGGTGGGAAGAAGCAATCCCATCCGAGAAATGCAGCTGAGGGAAGACACAAGATGTTCCCCACGAGTGACAAAAAACCAATTCACACTCTTTCCTGCAGCCAAAAAATTAAGCTAATTTTTCACTTCTCTGCTTACGTGCAACTCAACTAAACATAGACATCTAAGAATGCAAACAATGACTAGATTTTCTTAATTTAGGGCAGTTTTAATTAAATCTTGCTAAGATGACAGAGGGTCTGGATATTTTTATCATGGTAGGAAGCAGTGTGATTGGGAATAGGTGGGGAACACGATGCTAGGAATGCCTCCTTCCTTGGCCATTTCCCACCCCAGACTGACCTCCGCAGCCTGCCCCATTAAGCACATCTCCTGGGAAAAGTTGCAGTCCTGTTGGGATTCTTGTTTCCTTTGCTCTTGTTTTTATTCATGGAAACTAGCTTCTTTACACTGCACTCTTTCTAACTAACTGGAGTTGAAAAATCCAAGTGACTTAGCAAAAAAAAAAAAAAAGTTTAAATTACAGAATTATTTTTGAGAAAAAATTTGGACTTTTCACAAGTTCCGAGCATAAATATTAAGAAAACAAATCAAAAGTTTCAAAGGTAGAGTCTTCTAGTTCATACTGCTCACCCACATCCAGTTCTCCTCTCCCTTGGGCATATGGAAGGATGACATTTCCCCATCCTCTCCAAGTTTGAGGGAGCCATGTGATTTGTTTTAGCCAATGAGTTGTGTCTGGAGGTAATATATCATATGTGGGGCAGAGCATTTGATGGCCAGTGTGAGAGTCTGCAGTGATTTCTTCCCCTGCTGTGAGAGTACATATTGCAGTGATGGTGCCACAAGATCAAAGCAGCCTGGATCCTTGAGCTACCCCATGGAGCACAGCTGCCCTGGATCTGAAGCCAACTTTGTGTGTTTGTGAGATACATTTAGTTGGCTCTGTCACTGAGCTTGGAGGAGAGTTGGTTGTTTCCCACAAGAGTCTCCTCTATCTTGATTAATACAACAAATAATGCTTTTCTAATAATCGTTGTATAACAGCACCACATTATTTTAATTATTTTATATTAGATTATTTTGGAACTTCAAAAATCATCGGGCTTGTTTAGTCTAGAGCAGGATGAAGTTTACTTTTGTCGTATCAGAGTAAGATGCCTGGAGAACATATTTAACTTATTTAAACAAAACTTATGTGTCAACAGGGGGCTTTTAAATTTCCCGAAATTTCAGGGTAAGGCTAAAAGCAGCCCTTCAAAATAAACGTAGTCAGAATGAGAGGTAAACTCATTTCTCAGGGAATAATGGGTGTGGGCAAGTTCACGAGTGAAAACATTGATTTATAGAAGGGGACAGGAAGTGAGTAGTTGGGAAATACTGAGGTGAGAAGATGTCTGAAGAAGAATTTTAAGATTTTCTGTGTGATGTGCTGCCCCAACAAGAAAATCCCTGTTAAGATATATTAGGTAAGGTAATCCCAACCAGTATAATAAATACATGTATTATGTTTCAAACATGATAGACATTTACTTCTTATTCACATAACGTCTAAAATATTCGTTCTAACTGGTGGGCAGTTCTCCTCCAAGTGGTGATTCAGGGAATTGGCCTCCTTCCCATAGTCAGCACAACCTTCCAACGTTGCAGGGCTCATCCACATTCAGCCAGGAGAAGGCAAAGGAGGATGAAGACGGATCTGGGATGTTTCTAAAGCCTAGACCAAGAGGTGCACTGGTATTTCATTGGTCAGAACCCAGTCACATGACCACTTCTAATTGCAAGGGAGGCTGGGAAATGTTTTCTGGCTGTACCGTGAGGAGGCTGGGGAATCAGGCTTGTGAAGACCTGACCAGTTTATGTCACGAAAGGGCTTCATTCTTTCAAAGCTGGATTTGAGTATGCTTTTAGAATGTAACCCCATGTAGAAAGACCCACAAGTGGACCAAACTTCGTGCAAGTTACATTTGGGGGTCCTGAGCAGGTCCTAAATCACAATTTTCTGCTCTTTAGATTAAAATAATAATCACAGACCTGAGCCAGATATATACCTTTTGGGATTACCAAATTTTTGGAATTACAATGCACAAGTGTAGGTGAATCAAGTACAAGCACTAATAGCATGGGAAAGCCTGAAACAGTGGAACCTACTTGAACATTAAAATCACAATTTTAAAGAAGCGTTTGTACCACACAGAGAATTAAATAAATGCAGGGCCGCGTGAATTGGCCAAATGGAAGATGCCTCCAAGAACTCTCTCTTGAGATTGCAAACTGGACAGTAGCATTGAATCCAATCCTCATAGACACCCAACTGTTGTAAGACATAAGAGACTCTTATGCAAGGAGTGAGGAAGTTAATGCTAAACAGAGACTAGTTCAAAGTTGTTGCCCTGCTCTAGCTGGAGCCAGCTCCCCTGTAGCATGACCGCTACTGTGAGGCTTGCAATCAGGTTGGCTTTGAACTGTTTAGGCAAACTGACTGCTACTAGAAACATAAGAAGCACACAAAAAGTTCTATGCAAGGAACCCGAGAAGAGGACTTTGAGTTGTGTTAGCCGTTCTTGGAAGGTTTCAAGGATGGCGAGCCCTGGAGGCAGAGAAAAGACCTTGTTAGATGAAGTACCAAACAGCAGAGGTCGTTTGCAGCTCTCAAGCCCCCAGGGAATCTGATTTAGTGGCCAGCCACTTCACTGCCCGCATGCAGGTAAAGGGTAGAGTGGAGGGAAGCTAGGATTGATGTATTGAGTTCATAATTAGGACTCTACCACTAGCACAAGTGTTTTCCTATGCTGCAGTAGGAGGAACTGCTATAGCAAGTCATCCCCAAGGGAGCCATAGAAGCTGGCTTGGATAATGAGAAGCACTTGGATCAATCCTTGTGGGAGAAAGATCAGCAACTTTTAGCAAAAGTGGCTGAGCAATTTGAGATCTGATCTTAAACTTGGAGAGACTTCCTGAATTCCCTCTGTTGATATGCCTCATTGAGCCCGAGTAACAAAGAAAGGCAATATGGCACTTTCTGGGAGCAAGATGGCATAATGGAATTCAAACTAGGGCAGTCAGGATAATTTGGGGGACGAGTGTGCCTCAACCTGAGAAGCAAGGATGGATGGGAGAGCAGCTTCCCTCATCCCATCCAAGAGACACCCAGATCCAGCTCAGGACTTAGGTTGAAGAGAGTACCCCTGAATTTGCTCCCAGAGGGGTATGTTGGTCACATAGAAGCCATTTCTCAGACTCTAGCATGAGTGAGACAGTGTCACCCTTAGGCTACCCTGAACATTGGAATAAGGGACATATGTGTGTTTTATTTGTGGCAAGAAACAACATCTAAGATTGTATCTCTGAGGAAATATGGTCTGTGGGGACTGCCAAGGAGTGGTGAGTCTGGTGGAAGAGGCTGGGTGGGTGGGCTCAGATGTTAGTGATGCAATAAGTAGTGAGGGGGGCATACTGCAGGGGGGGAAGGCCAACCACCTTAAATCCCTGTGTCTCCAAACTGCCGGGAAAGAGAAGAACAGGGAATGTAGGTTGAATGAGGAGATAAGTTGAATGTGGAGAGAGGACATATTGGTCACAAGTTCATATGACATTTTGACTGTGACTGTGTACTTCTGAAAGGAAGTTATGCGGTTGATTTGTTGGCTCTGGAAAAGCTGAAGGATTTTATTGCATTGCCTTCAGAGGGAGTGGAGCATTAGTTGGTGGCTTCTCATAAGTATTGCAGCTAGAATAGTGCAAAATCCTTGTGCTGCCTCGTTTAGAAAATCCGTCCCCAGGTCTCCATTATTCCTCAAAGATTTAAAAGTTGAATGTTTATTTCTTTTGACTGTGAAAGACCAGAAAGAGCCATGAGGGTACTCAAATTTATGTGGGTTACATGTAAACCTGGATGAGGATGAATGAAAATAAGCCTCATCTAAGTAGTAAAACCAATTGGCCAAACTTTTTGGGAAGGTGATGGTGGATACTTCGTTAGTATGTAATTCATTGTAATAATGATATGCCATCATAAAGACTATACTGCTGGAAAGTTTGCTACCCATCGTAGGACCTTCAGATGTACCAAACTCTTATTGATCTGAGGGTAAACGACAGCATGAGAAGAGCCATTTAGAATCTGTTCTCCACCTTTTTTCTTCCTCCTGTGCCCATTCCATTTATGTGTGGCTTTGCCCTGGTAAACATGTAAATATAGGTGTATACATAGAGAAGGAACTTATTGGAGGTAAGATAAGATCTAAGAGGAATGGTAGAAAAGAACATATCATGTGTCATATCATAGACACATTTAATATTATTAATTCAATTATACATTGTCAGCAGAGAGAGAGGTTAATATAAATGGTGCAGGTGCTTCTATCAACCATATCATTGAATGAGCAACAATTCGATTGTTTATTTATTTATATATCCACTCATTCATACCTGTATACCTAATTCTCAAAAAAAAAAAAAAAGAAAGAAAGAAAGAAAGAAAAGAAAAGAAGAGCATTTGAAATAGCCAAAATGTGTCCTATCTCAGATCTCTTTCCTTCATTTATTTGACAAACACTTGCTAAGTAAGGCTCCGGAGCAATATAGACCAGTAAAGTAGCAAAGGGCAATAAGACCACATTGTAAATGAGGTCCACATGTTAGGGACACCTGGGGGATCCCTGATCTAAAAAGCAATCTCTATCTCTCCATCCCATTATTTGTAGAGCAACGTGGAGATGAGAGGACAAGGCTCACGTGTCTCCACATGTGTTTTCACGAGAGAGGGAGGCAGATCCTCAGCGTTTCAGCCACTCCTTGGCCTGTGCACCCTCCCAGCTCTGACTTGTACAGAGTTTGAGTCAGAGAGAGCCTTCTAAGATCTTCCAATGCCATTTTAGCCAGCTGGTTTTTTAATGCAATAACCACCAAGATATTCCATTATTCTCTAGATCAGTGGTTTTTAATTTATCCCCTTTTCTAACAGCCCAGATTAGAAATAATGTGGAAAAACTTAGGAAACACAATTGCAGAGAAAATGAGATGGCCTTCTATCCCAACAAAATCTGATTGCTGGGCCTCTGACTTGGGTCAGTTCTTTCCTTCTGGATGTGTAGCTCTCTCTGGCCAAGAAAGGGACCAATGAGGGAGTTTGAGAGACACAGGCTTGCCCTCCATCACCCAGCCTGGCCTAGAAGGCATTTGGCAGAGAAGGTGTGGGGCATTGTCCCGAGCTTGAAGACAGCTGCGGATGAGTCAGAAGGGACTTCAGGCCAGTACAAGGCCCCAGAGCCATGCTAACCATATTTTTTAAGCCTTAAAATTGAAACACATGGTTTGACACGTGAGTTACAACAGGACAGAAAATCTGGAATTAGAAAATTCACATTGTAGGGTGACACAGCAGAGTCCGAAGCAAGATTAGGAGGTTTGCTGTTGGTTGACCTGATGGTCCATATGTCAAACTCTGAGCACGTATTTACATGAAGTGACATGCACAGGGCCTCTGTGGGCTGGAGAGCATGGCACGAAGGGGGGCAGTTGCCTTGGGAAGGAAGAGAGAGAGACTGAAGGATGCAGGGAATGGCAGTCATGGGCCCCTGGTTGTCATGCCCCCCCAGGCAGAGAGGGGGCTTAAAAAGAAAACCAACGGGGCTGTTTTCATGAGGAAGTTGAGGACAGTCTGGGTGCAAGCCAAACTGATTTGGGGCTCACCCACAAAACATGAGAGATGCTGTTTTTCTCACTAGTGTGGAGCCCAGCACTGCTCTTGCATCTCGTGGGAGGGTAACTCTAGATGCCCCAAGAGATGGTCCCTCCCTCTTACCCAAAATAGCATTCTCCCCTGGGCGCCATTAGCAGTGGATTCCCGGAAAGCTTCAGCTGCACGAATGAGCACATGGGGCTTAGTAGACAATTTAGGAATGAGAGGTCCTGAGTGAGAAAATAAGGCAGGTAGAGGAATTCTAGGTCGTCGATGTTTGTGAGGCTTGCAGAAGGCTAGCCACATTATAGAAAAAAGTAGACCATGGAACAGGGGACATTTTCTTCCAAACTCAAAATTGGGTCAGATAGTAGGAGACATATTTGGATAATAGGATAAAGGATCAAAATTTGGGACTGGTCTGGAAAAATTGCCAAAGCAGTATCAGATTAACGTGATTGAAAGTTTCATTTGATTACCTCCCTACACTCTGGTTACATGCCCTTATGTATCCAGAGTATTGTCTCAGCAGAAAGGAGACCCACAGTCAACTCTATAAAATCAGAAGGAGCATTGCCTACCAGCCCCTGGCTTGGGATTTGTGTGTGTGTGTGTGCGCGTGTGAAAGAGGCTGTGTCAGTGAGACCTATTTAGAATACAAATGATTGCTTAAACTCTCTTAAAGGCTTTAAGAATATATTTTAATCATTGAATCTTCCCCTAAGCCCAGCAGAGTTATTCATGAATAAATTGTTGTGCCTTTGAGTCAACAGGAATTGGGCAGACTTACTGAATTAATGGACCTTTCTCCTCTTCTGGTCCTTTCCATGGCTATGGCAATGTGCATTTCCACCAGCTTTGTGAAATGCAGATAGAGTATAATTTTCCCTAAATTGATCTGTTCTACATCATTGAATTTAAGCTATTTGCATTTTTATGCCAGAATCAAATTTAGCTTATTATTAGTGTTGTGGAAAATAATTATAATCCTTTAATTGTCATGGCACTTGACAATTTAAAAAAATATTCACAAATACTATTTAATTCCATCCTCACTATAACACGGAGGACTAAGCAGAGTAGGAATTCTCAAATGTACCTCCAACTCCAAACTGCTCCTCTTTTCCAGATGGTAAATTGAAGTCCTTAAAGGTTAGGTGACTTGCCCACAGCCACAAGGCTATAAACTGTGGAAGCAGGACTAGCACCCAGAGGGAGTGGCTCGGTCAGTCCTGAGTTCTGGTCTCATCAGGCCCTGTCCTCGAAGTCCATCAGGGGGCTTTGATCACCCTTGCCTTGCAGGCTCCCTGTGGGTGTTGTACGCACAGGTGCCAGCACAGCGCCTGACATAAGGTGAGTGCTTCATTGTATCCTTTCTCCTTCAATCTCCAAGGGATTGCAGGTGCCATTTGGAGGCCCTGCATGCACCAGAGCTGAGATGGGAGGGCATAAAATTGTCCTCGCAACCAGCCTGGAGGCTAAGGGGCCAGCAGTCACACCACACACACATGCGCACACACACATACACATGCGCAGGTATGGCCTCCTCTTCCAAGCTGGACTCCAGGGCTGGAACCAACCTTTGCCATCATGGGTCCAACCCCCTTCTTTTTCAGACAGGGAGTTCCACACTGAATTCTGGATTAAGCTAACCAAGAGAGGTGTTTTCATTCATTGCGGCAGGACAACTATATACACCATGTCTTATTGACCTCCTCAGGAGTCAGAGGTCCCCCACCTCTGTTGTAGGGAGGAATTGCCTTCAGGTGCAATAACAGAAGACCCAGCTGGAGCTTTTTTCACAAATAACCTTCAGGCAGCTGTCTGGAGGCCCTCGTTCACTGCTCACTGGGGCTGGCTTTTTTTTTTTTTAATAATAATTTTTAATTATGTTAGTCACCATATAGTACAGCCTTAATTTTTGATGTAGTGTTCCATGATTCATTATTCTGAGCCATTGTCTCGGTCTTTTCCTCAGGCTGTTACCTGAGGGTCTCAAGAGGAATGCTGCCCTTCCCAGCCTGTGTCTGCATATCCACTGGGAGGAAGAAGGAAAGAGAATGGGACGCGGCTAACAAGCTAACAAACTTCGCCTTCATCTCACTGGCCTATGCCGTGGGTCCAATGGAGGGCTGCTTAGCTGGCAGGAGCCCACTCGCCTGTGCTCGCAGCAGGCCAGAGGGATGCCTGACCAGCCCTGACCCTCTCCCCAGGGGCAGCTGTCAACCAATTAATAACTGAAAGGAACTGGTAAATCAATACCCCGGCTCCTTCGCCCCTGTGAGTGCGTGGTGGGGGGTAATTCCAAGACATCTGTTCTGTACCATGTCCAGCGCGCTCAGTGGGATTAAGCTTCCATCTGGCCCACTTGCTTAATATCGCATCTCTCTTTGGCCCCTTTCCTTCCCTACTCTGGCCTGCTGATGCCTTCTGGTGCTGCCTCCCAATTAAACTACTTGCACTAGTCATTCTCTTCTGGTCTGTTTTGGTGGGGGAAAGCAAACCAAGGTGATGGGGAACTCCACAATCAGGTTAAGCAAATTGTGCAGTGTTGCCAGTTAATATGTAGGCGCCCAGGTTCAAATCTAGAGCTGAGGAATTTAAAGCCCGACTTCTTAACTCCTCCCTTGAACCGTGAGTGTCTGACAGCCCCTGGCATCAAAGGGGGAACTGCAGCAAGACAGGGCTCACCTTCAAGTAGGGGACTGTGTATGGGGGGGGGGGGAAGCTTTTGGCTGCCGTCTGCTTCCCTCAAGGGTCAGCAGCTGTGGGAACAGCTGGGGGACAGGCTGATAGCTCAGTTTTGAGTTCTCCTTCACCATTAGCTCAAGGCCATGAAAGCTGTCAAAGAAAGGTCACAACCTCCCTGGAGGCTCTCCTCCTCTTCTGGGGCTTCAGTGCACACAGCCGCGTGAGGTCTCCTCCTGCAGCCTCCCACCCAGGGTCCCTCTGGATGGGAGAGAGCAGATGCTGGGCTCCTGGGGCTCTGCTTGGGAAATGTGCTCATCAGGGAAGGTTTATGGAGAACATGCTGCGTGTTCCTTCCCTGGGAAGAGCAAATCCCACCTGGCAGCGTCTCTTCTAGGGCTGAAGGAGGAGGCACAAACTCCCCGCGGGGCATGTCCTCTTCACCCAGCGGGCCGTACACAGATGCAGCCTTCACGACTCAGGACGCACAGCGCTGGAGTTGGGGGGGGCGTGTGGAGAGGACACATGCTGAGCTCAGTGGAGGCCGCCCCCAGACTCAGGAGAGCGGGGCCCTCTTAATCCAGCAGAGAGGCAGAGGGGGCTCCCATCTGGCTCTGCCCTGCCCCTCCCACCCGGCACGGACCTTTTCCTCTTCTCAGAGACCCAGCCCCATTAGGCAGATGCGCCAGACCCCAGGGAGTTCTGAACACTTCGGCGGCTTTCTGAAAGAGGGGACGGGAGTTGGTCAGGGCGTTAGGTCTGGCTTGAGTTATGCAGGGCTGGCATAGGCCCTCCCCAGGGGTAGGCAGGTTTGGAAATAGGATTCAGGAGCCTCTGATTCAGTGGAAAGAGCACAGGCTTCAGGGTTAGGTGGGCCTGGGCTCCCACCCCAGCTCTGCCTCTCACCAAGGTAATGAGCCTGCACGTCGGGGTTGTGGTAAAGATCGGACAACGCCACATTCGTGCAGCTGCGAAGTACATACCAGGTGCTGAATATATGGTAAAGCTATTGTTAATGCTAATGATGTCTGGGGAAGGCAGAACAAGAAGGAAAGTGTGATTCCATTTGTGTTGTGTTGTACTGATAGGTTTATTGAAAGATTAATAATAATTGTTTCTGGGTAATGGGATTGAGGGGCAATTTTTACTTTCCTTTATTTATCTCTGTGTTCCTTGAATATTTTTACAATGCATGTTCACATAAAAAATTGCCCATCTATAACCTCAGTGGGTTCCAGTAAAGGTTGGATTCTTGATGTACTTGAATATGAAATTTTTGGATTAGGGGTGTGGGGCAAGCTGAAATCCTCTTCATAGCAGGAGCAAGATTTGGGGTCCCTGAGCAACCTGAGGATCAGGCGAGAGGGGAGGAGGCTGGGGGGGCAGGGGCAAGAGGCAGCTCGTTCACAGAAGTCCATGTGGTCCACAGCATGTATCTAAATTTTCTATGAAGTCTCCGTGCTCAGTGGGGAGTCTGCTTGAAGATTCTCTCCCTCTGCCCTTCCCCCAAATTGCATGCTTTCTCTCTCTCTCAAATGAAGAGGTAAATCTTTTAATGTGGGGTAGGACAGAGGCAGCATCTGGGGACACATGACTCACAGTGAGCAACCCATTCAGTTCCTCCAGAATCAGGAGAAATTTTGGGAAGCCTCTCGAGCTCCCTGGGGCACAGAGTTGCTCAGGCTCCAGCCAGTCGTCCTGGTTCGCTATTGCTGCGTAACAAAGCATCACGCACTTGGTAGTATAAAGCCACAACAATCATTTATTATCTGCTCTCATAGTTCACGGGGTTGAGTGGGCTCAGCAGGGTGGTTCTTGTTTGGAGTCCCTCCTGGGGTTACGTTCAGATGGCGTTGCCGAGGGAGTCATGCCAAAGCCTTCCCCACTCGTGCGAATGGCGCCTGGGCTAGAGACGCTCACGCAGCTGGGGCTCCTCAAGGATTTCTCTCATCTCCACGTAGTCTCTCCACATGGCATCTCCAGCTGGGCATCTTCAGGGGGCTGGGACTTCTGATACGGCCCTTCATGGCTCCGAAGGCATGTATGCTGAGAGAGAGAGAAGAAGGTGGAGGCTGTTCTGCCTTTCTGACCCAGCTTTGGGAGTCTCTACTATATTCTACTAGAACATTCAAAAGGCCCACCCAGACTCCAGGGGTGATGACTTGGGCTCCATTTCTTGATGGAGGAATCACAAAGTTTTGGGATGGGCATGTGGGATTGAAAATATTGTCATGGCCATTTTGGGAAAATACGATCTGCCACAAAACATTTGATAGATTTTGAGGAGCGTGGCGGTCCCCAGCTGATATCTGAGTTACAATCAGGAAAAAACAAAACTACTTTCTTTTTTTCTTTTGTTTAAAGGCAAAATATTAACAGAGTAGACTTCAACTCGAATCGAAGATTATTTAGAACATGGATGATGAATAGGGACTTTTAGTGTAGCAGGTTTACTGGAATTGGCTGTGAAAATCATAATGAAAATGAACGAGCCAGAAAGAAAAATGTTACTCTCTTGTTCAAAACTCTTTCTGGATGGAGCTAGCAGTGCTGGAAATGGAACAGGAAAATCCTGAAAGAGGGCCCGAGGGTCGGAAGGGTCAGACCTTGGCTGTTGGCAAGGATTTCATGGCTGAGCGTGAGAGATTGCTGAGTTGAAATGTTCGGGAAGGATCCCGGGATGGGTATGTGGAGGAGGGAGTTGAGGGACACCAAAATGAGCACAGTAGGCACATGGGTCCCCTTTGTGGGGTTGCCTGGGTAGGGCAAGACCACGGGCGCCCAGAATCTCCTGCAGGGGAGTCAAGGGTATATAGGGCTTGGCCTCTGTTCATTGTTGGAGTCCCCAGGTTCCCACCTCAGTGAGCATCTCCTGCAAGTGGGGGCCCTTCACGGCAGGGAAATCACTGCCAGTCTCCTGCTCTGCTTCTCATTGACTCTGCATTCTGAGTCCCCATCATCAGACCTGGAATATCTGATCCTGGCCCTGGAGGAGCCCCAGGGTCATTTGTCTTGGAAAGCAGCTCTCTCTCACCTTCAGATCTGATGGATGACCATTGGCTTTGGTGTTGAGAAGGACTCTGATGTTGCCTTTGCCCTCAAAGGGAAAGAGGGTGTACCTCAATTGGCAGTGAAAGGTGTTCTGAAAACAGCTCCTGACTGTTTTAGCTTTGGGCAGCAACATAGCTCTCAAAGCAGTTGGCCGTCTAACCTCTCCTCCCAGCATTTCAGGGCTAGCAGTCCATAACCTCCTGTACCCATCCCTGCCTTCCTAGGCCATACCCACACTTCCTGTACCCTATTTTCTGCTGACCTCAGTTGATGACATTTTGGTTCTGGTTCCTCTTTAAACAAGTTGTCCCTTTGATCTTCTGCATAGACCTTGGTAAGCCTTGGAGATCATCTAATTCTCTGCCCTTCTTTTATAAGTGAGGAGACTGAGGTCTAGAGAGGGGAAAGAAGGGAAAAGAAGATTTTCCTGCCTGTCTACCCACTAGCATCTCAAGCAGAGGTTGCAAAGGGGCCCCCTTGGGGCATGGTGCAAGCGTCCTTCCCCACTGCCAATATCCCCCTCCAGGCCCTTCCTTGCAGTGGCCAGGCAACGCTGAAGACCATGCCAAGGAGTGTCAACCAGGAACGTGTCTTCTTTCTTGAAATACATCATGGATCAGCAGGCAGGCCCCTCAAGACCCCAGCAATGCAACTTGCTGGGCCCAGCACACAGTAACCCAGAAACATATGTGGTGAGCAATAACAGTCATAAATTTTATGAGATTATGTGTTCCTAATGTGAGATTTTAGGCTGATCTGTTTGTTGAGCTATGCCAAACTTCAGCATGATTCAATCAAGTTGTGCTTAATCTTCCCTTATTTACTCTGGGTGAGGGTGAGTCACGGAGTATGTCTCTAGTCCAGTCTGCTGAACTAATTTACCCCAAGGATTTTGATGGACTGGTGATTTGTTTTCTCTGAATGTCCAGAGTTTATTTACTTATATCATTAGATGGGGTCTGGATTATATACAGTGAATATCTGTAGCCATGCTGAGGACCAAGACCTCTCTGGAGAATCCACTAGGGACGGAGAACGCCTTGGAAGTAGTCATGGCTTCTTGTCAGTCCTGGCCACATCATGCCAAATGTTTTGTCACCTGTGCATTAACTCACAGGATTTTTAACTCTGTGGTCTCTATCATAGAGAAAGGCATTTTGGCAGCTCCCTCCCCATGCCTCTGACCCCGAGCCATGTGGATCTGGAGTGAAGGGGGAATATTGACATCTCTTCCAAAGATGTAAAAGCCTGGAAAATTTGCCCAAGGCCGGGAGTGACTCCAGCCACCAAGCATCTCCATCTCCCAGTGTCCAATTTTTTTAAGCCTCTGGGGAGATGGGAATATGTGGATGGAATTTGGGGCCCGTGTCCTTAATGCCTTTTTCTCCATGCTCCAAGGGGATGCCATGTCCCCCTGTATGGAGAGCAGTGAAGACCGGTCTATAGCCTGATTGTGACAATTTGGGGAGCTCCTGGCTTCCATGGATCAGGAGGGATGTGGGGTTTGGGCCTTCTAGGCTTGAGGCTACAATGATGAGAGTTTCCTTGATTTCTGTTTTGATCAGGGTCCCAACAGTTGGGTTTGATGGGGACTGAGGGGGTTTCCAGGATGTGGGATTTTCAGTACTGAAGCCAGGAAAGTTCTGGACAAACCAGGTCAAGTTGATCACCCTAACTTTGATGTCTTTTGTCTTTAGAAGTCAGGCCTTAAGATCAAGACAGACCTTTGATTGGGATGGGAGGGTAACTTCCCTTCTGAAGCAGCTGCTGCAGGGCTTCGGGCTCTGGAAAGACAGATTTCCCATTGCCCCCACTGCTGTAAGAATGAGAGCGTAAAGCTGAGTCCTGCCTAGTTTCCAGGTATTCAATGCCCTTTTCCCTTTGCTGAGAGATGGCGGCAGGTTTTCCTGCTGGTTGTGGGGCACCAACAGTTTCTAAGTCTACCCTAAAAGGTAGAAAACTCTACAGTCTGTGTGGGGACGCAGATGAGCAGAAGCACTGTCGTTGGGGAGATGGGGTGACCCTGCTGCGGTCGCAGGTTCTGAGGTTGGAAGTCCCCATGCCTAAAACCCAGCTGGTCTCAAGCAGCTTCAACCTGGCGGCAGGTTTTGGATTTATCTCTTGGGGGAAGAATATGTGTTTTTGTTTTTGTTTTTCTTTTTAGGGCTAAAAACTCTGAACATTATGGTGAATGCATTGGTTGTGAGGGTAACACCCAAATTCTACAGCACCCTGATTAACAGTGTGGACTCGAGCCACACTGCTGAGGTTAAGGTCCTGGCTGCCATTTAATTTGACCTTGGGTAAGTAGTATAACCTCTCTGGACCTCAGTTTTCTAATCTATAAAATGGGCACACTGATGCAGTGGCTGTGAGGAATTAATTAATACATACGAAGAATTTAGAATAGGGCCTAACACAGTAATTACTCAAAAAAATATTATCTATGGACCTAGAATGAGGCAGCTGAGTCGAACGTATTCAATCACCGTGTACGGTAGTATGTAAAGCTGTCTCGGTGGTCGTCAGAATCGCACACCTGTGGAAGCTCTGCACTAGGAACCATGGCAGCGTTCCACCTCTGCCAGCTCTTCTCACCGCGTCCCCCACTCTCTCTTGCAGCCTGGTCACCACCGCCTCCCGGGCTGGTGTGGACACGCTGCACTTCCTGCTTGGAATGTGGACCTAAATTGAGGCTGTGGAGTTTGACAAAATCTTACTGAAGGTCCGTGCAGAGAAGATCATTGACCACTAGCCAGCAGACATGAAAATTCTGAGGTGTCGATGGCAAAGGCCCTTCCAGAGTGATCCCTGCTGGTTGATCTCCTGCCTCCCACGTTGCCAGGCAGGCTTGGCTCCTCTCAGTGGATGGTTGTGACCTGCCTTCTCCTGCAGAGTCCGGGCCTGAACACCTTGCTCCAGGCTCCAGCAGGAGGAAACCCTCATACTTTCAGCCCAGCTCCCAGTCCATGCCACGCACATCTGCAGACACACATCCCTCTCTGGATGCTTCTTAGGGAAAGTGTCGAATTTCAGCTCCTGTATTATTTTTGATATAGCACTAATTTTACCTAAAATATCTTGCCAAATTAGCCCTGAGCAAATAAATGTAATAGTGAGTGTTTTTGAAAGCCTACCTTTGGCTTGAATTGCACAATCTTTGTCTTTTTTATTACACTATTTTCTAAAAAAGAATTGCTCAGAGTATCTAACTGAGTTTTTAGTGCCATAATGGCATAAACTTAACCTTCCCATCCTGCATTTGACAATGTTTCAAATTTATGTTTGGTAAATGTGTTTTTAATACACAAATCTATACAACTGCTTTTCGGCTTCAGTGAAACCGTGTGTATCGAGTGTAGATAGTGAATGGCATAAACAAGATTCAGCGGTGTCAGAGAGATTTTTGCTGCACCACTCACTGCCAAGATTAAAATATCCATAGTCAAGGAACAGAAAATGCCATAGAAGCATTTCTTGAATCATCTGTTTCAATCTGTCGTGTTTTCCATGAATATTTGCAGCATCGTGATAGCCATGGCCCCTCAAATTATTTTATTCTTGATTGTTTTTGTAGTTACTCTACTAACACTGCTTATAATCCTTTTCCAGTTGTGTCATCTACTGGAAAAAATTCCCAAACATGTTTACATATAGAAATATTTGCATTTTGGGAATCCACGGTCTAATCAAATTTGTTATCTGTACTACATTCATCAGGGGTTGTGTCTCAAATACAACAACATCAAAGTTTGTAGCCAAAATAATGAGTAATATTTAGCACCTCTAACCTTATTCAGACTGATTTTACTCATTGCATCTGCTACAATCTTAATTATTTAGTTTAATATTTCATCCCCTAAATAGGTGCAATATTATTTGGTGTAAATATTTATATTATGCATAAATGCTCTGCCATAATATTATCAAATTTTGCTCTGACTTCTGCCAAATGGATAAAATTCCCATTATCATGTTCACGCTCATAACGTTTCTTGGATGCTCGTCTGCACACTAGACCTTGCTTGCCAAAAGTTAAACCATGTATAATCTGCATTTGACAACAGCGCAAAAATTTATCCTCATTTTTGTAATTTATTTGTAGCATTGATAATTTTTTCTTTTAATCAGATTTTTAATATTTCAGCTTTTTAGTACTCTTAGTCAGACTAGCTCAGGGAAGGCTTTGGGAACAAGCAATGCCAAGACTTCATAGCTTGACAGACCAAGGTTGATTTCACATTCATGCAATACCCACGGCAGGACCGGGCGGCCTTCTAGTGCAGGTGTCTTCCTACAGGGTGACTCAGTGATCCAGGCAGAGAGAGATGCCACCATCCTGCAGCTTTACCCCTGGGACACGTGGCCTCCGTAGTCAGTGTGTCAGGCAAGGTTGGGGAAGGATCTGAGACCAACAAATAAATGCTTCAGTTCAGAAATGAACAGGATCAAGGCTGTTCACTATGCATTGGCCAGACCTGGTCATGAGGCCTCTCCTGACTGCCAGGGGAGCAGAGATGTGAAATCCTCACACTTGCCTGGAAGGGGAAGAGAACCAAATAGGAGTGAGCATCAGACTTCTGTGCCACAATATCCTAATATTTGTTCTTGTACCCTTTATTGTATTCATTTTTACAAAGAATATGTGATACATGCTGCCAGGCTTTGTACCCATTTCTCATTTTTTGTTTGTAATTATCCCCAAAGAATTGACAATATAGAGAAAAATACAGAATCATTTGAGGAAGAATAAAATAACCATGAACAGTAACTTTCAGAATTCATGCATAATAAGCTTATGAAAACTTCCTATTTCTAATGGCTTTTGGGAAGTTAAAATTCTTATTTGAGGTTAAGAAAAAGTTCAACAAGTGAATCCTCATATGTAATATTCAAATTATGTAGTCTCCTTGGCTCTAACTCCATCCACTCTGTAAGTCCTCCAGCCCCTTCATATTTCTCCTAATTATTTCTGGGAGTCCCTGGATATAGTTTTAAGAGTGCTTCTCCTGCTGATACTGTGGACTCCTGTTTATTCTGTTTTCTTCCTGCTCTGTCTACTCTGATCACTGCTGACACCACAGCAACGTCCCCAAAGACACAATCTGTGCTGCTATCACCCACTATACCCATCCTTTCCTGTCTCGATCTATTGGCTGACTGGTATCATTAAAACATTGTGCTCCCAATATCATAAAAATGGTAAAGGAATAGCTTCTTTTAGGGCTCAGCCTCTGTGTTGGTTAGCTAGTGCTATGCAGTAGACTGCCCCCAAACACACTGACCTATAAAAGCACAGTCATTTCTTTGGCTTATGATTCTATAGATTGACACTTTAGGCTGGAATTAAATGGGCAACTCTTCCGGTCTTAGATGGGTTTCCTCTTTGCTGATCTTGACTGGACATGTCTGGGGCCTCAGTTGGGATCACTGGGCTAACTCTGGTTCACATGGCCTCTGATCCTCTAGTGGGCTAGCTCACATGGATGGGGAGGAGTCCCAAGAGAAAGGGAAGAAGTGTGTAAGACCTCTTAAAGCCTAGGCTCGGAACTGGAAAATGTCTCTTATATTAGATTCTATTGGCCAAAGAGAGTTATAGGATCAGCCCAGAATTGAGGAAATGGGAACTAGATTCCACCTCTTGATGCAAGAGCCACAAAGTTACACTGCAGAGGGTATGGATACAGGGAAGAGTAAAGGGCTATTGCCATATTGGTAACACTTAACAGCCTCCCCTTAAAATTGAGGTGAAAGTCCATGGGGATTGGATTAGAGGATATCTGAATGACAGGTCCAAACTCATTCTGAATCACCCTTGCTCCCACTATTGGTCTTTTGACTTTGACCATGTTCACACATGCCAGTACCATGGCAGTAGGCACAGCCTAAGTTCAAGCTCAACCCAAGTGATGTGAGGGTGACCTGGCTATGGCTGCTAAAGCTCACCAAGAACTGGGGGAAGGGACTGTTCAAGAAGTTCCTTGAGTAGCTCTCTCTTTTTTAGCCTCCTGCTGGTTGGTGTCGCTTCCCTAGGACCCCCAAAGGCAGTAAGTCACTCTTGGGCAGACACCTTCTCAGAGAAGGTGGCTGCAATATGTGCCCTCTGAGTGTGATGAAGGGAGGGAGAGAAGGAAGACAAGAGGCTAATCCAGGTGCTGGGTTCAGACTGGCCTTTCCATGATCAAGGCCACATTCTGCCCCTCCTTTTCAACTAAAAAGGGAAGCCCTGGGATGTAGATGAATAATAAGAATGAGTTGTGACAATCATCCTTCACATATGCCAGGAGGTCAATTTCTTTGTCTCACCTCTCAGTACCAACCCAGGAGGGGTTCATGAACAGGAATAGAAGTGGAGAACCCATTTGGAGTAGTGGAGTAGACAGGTCTACCTTGTTCAAGTTTGAGTCCCTATTCTAAGTCAGATTGGAAGAGGCAGAAACTTTAATTATGCTCCCTCAAGTGACATCAAACCTTCAGCATCTCTAGGGGTCCCTGATTCCCAAGGGAATAATGAAACCAATCATGAAGCAGTCTGAGAAAAGAGGGCTTGGTGGGGAAAGTGTTAGGCTTGGAGTTCCTGGAGTGTGGGGTCCCAGAGGATACCCAGAACTCTCTAGAGTGGTTTCCAAACTGCTTTTAGCCTTGGTGCAACATTCAACAGAACACAAAAATGTAAAACAGTTCATCACTGTTGAGTAGGAGGGGTACCCAAAGAATCTTCAAGTCAGTCTGTTCTGGCTGGGCACCAGCTTCCTCTTCTGTAAAGAGGCTCATGCTACCTTTTCTCCTTCACTGTCTGGAATATTTTTTAGGATGAAATACGGAACAGGTGTGAAAGCAGCTTTGACACTATGAAGCATTCCATAAATACAATATTTTTTTTTCATTTACTTGTTCATTTATGGCTTGACTACTTTCAAACAGAATTGAGGCAGCTCACAAGATTAATGTGGTGAAAATAAGTCCCCAAACTACTATCACAGAACCACAAGAAAAGCCAAGTAATAAAAGGAATGGGAATGAGGAGAATTATATCCAAAAACCAGACCAAGAAAGGTTTCTTCAAATGAGCATAAAATTTAGCTCTTGAGGGCTAACAGGATAGACAGATAAATATAGAGATCACTGATGTTTGCTAAGCCCTTCCTGTGTGCCAGACATTGCAGTTCAATTACATGAGCCAAATTATTTTTTTCTGAGCTTTTCAGTAACCAGGGTAAAAGAAAGGAATTAGGAATGGAGGAAAAAAATCTACATAAATTTATCATTAGCTTTTTTCTGAGCTTGAGTTCTGAGATGAGTCTTTATATAAAGCACTTCAAGGAACATATTGAAGAATATCTTCTAAATTAGTGTATTGTGTTCAGGTTCCATGTAAGGTGGAGTAAACACACTCCACCTTCTCTCTCCCAGGGAAGTGTAGTTATAAAACCTGGAAAGAATTCATGGGACACTATTTGAGGACTCAGAAGCAAATAGTAGTAGGCAAATTGAGAAAGAAAACCAGAATCTGATGTACCATTGAACTGGCAATGACTTTACCACTTTTCCTTTCTGATTCCCTTGCAGCTTCAACTTAAAGGTGAGTGCAGATGTGGGGGGTACACAACAGTATGGGGTAAGCAAAGCCCCAGATTTCTGACTAGGGAACTGAAAAGGAGAAGCCCAGGGAGTTGGAAAGTACCAGAGAAAGTGACCACATAAAGGTGTTTGTGAGCGGGAGGGCTCATGCTAAGCTGCATATGTGTGGATCTGATCCCAAACAACAGACCAAACAATTAACAGATAGACTACTGCCTACGTCCTAGACTAGCTAGTGGAGGATACATATGTATGGACAGATCTAAATAGCACGACAAAGAATTTGAAAGTTGAACTGACATTAGAATCTCAGTCCACATAAAACAAGTTGGAACTTGAGGCTTGAACTTAATCAGGTTCATTGCCTCCTGTGACAAAAATCACATTCCTCACAGGATTTAAACAAGACCCAAAGTCTCATAACATAATTATCAAAATGTCCAGGATATGATTCAAAGTTACTTAGCACATAAAGAACCAGACAAACATCTGGTATGGAGAAAGATAAATGCTAGATGCCAGTGCTTAGACGACACAGATATTGGAATTATCTAACAAAGACTTTAGAGCACCTATTATATAAATGATCCAAAAGTAAGGACAAATTCTCTCTTCCTCTCTCTGTCTCTCTGTCTCTGTCTCTCTCTCCTGCTCCCTCTCCTTCTTTGTCTCCCTTTCTCTTCTGGTCTTACTACAATATTAATATTTTAGTTATTTTATATTTAGTCATAATTTTATTTCTTTATTATTTTAGTCATAATTTTAATATAAAACTACTAGCATTAGCCTTAAAAAATGAAGGTGCATGTTTAATGAATAATCAAGTACTGACTTTCCATTTCTCAAGAAAGTTGATGGCGAAAATATAATTTACGCAAAACCATTGTTGACATGGGGGCTGTGGTGGTTCACTGACTGCAGGAAAGCAGAAGACGCATCTGCTAAAGAAGCATCAGCTTTTGTTGATTGTCAATTTCTTGCCTCTCTGCTCCAGATTCACTCTTTTTTCCTGCTCTGTGGTAATGGATATGGGCTATAAATATTTTTTTCTTTTGTCAGCTGGCATTATGTTAAGCTTTTAGAGTAGAGGGGCAAATTCTCTTGACAGGAATGGAAAACTAGAAAGTCTCAGCAAGGAAATAGAAGGTATGAAGGAGAACCAAATGGAAATTTTAAAACTGAAAATTATAATATTAACTGAAATAAAAACTCGCTTGTTGGGCTCAACAGTAGAATGAAGGTGTCAAAGGAAAGAGTGAGTGAACTTAAAGATAGATTAATAGAAATTACTTAATCTGAAAGACAGAAATTAAAAAATGTTGGGAAAGTGAACAGACATTAGGGACCTGTCAGACAATACCAAAAAGTATAACATTTATGTCATCAGAGTCCCAGAACGTGAGGAGAAATTGTGCAGTGCTGAAAACAATACTAAAAATATATATATATATATATATATATATATGTTTGAAAACTTCCAAGATTTGGTGAGAGATATAAACTTACAGATTCAAGAAGCTGAGTGACTCCTAATTAAGATAAATCCAAAGAAATCTATGCTCAGTCACTTCGTAATCAAACTACTAAAAACTAAAAATAAAAGAAAGTCTTAAATTAAGAGGAAAACAACACAATGCTTACGGTGGAACTACAGTTCAAACGACTGGGGACTTCTTATCAGAAATATTGTAGGCCAGAAGGTGGCATGACATTTTCAAAGTGCTGAAAGACAAGAAGTGTCATCCCATAATTCTAGTGAAAATATGTTTCAGGAATGAAAGTGAAATAAAGACATTCTCAGAGTAAGCAAAACTAAAAGAATTTGTTGCCAGTGGACTTGCTCAAAAAGAATTGCTAAGGAAGTTCTCCAGACAAATGAAAAATGATACCAGATGGAAACTCAGAACATCAAGAGTGAAGAGAGAGCAACAGAAATGGTAAATAGCTGGAAACAGTTTTATTGAAAATGCAGAGCTTTTGGCTATTTCTGATATCAGTGCTGAGGGTACTCCAAGGGCATGTGTTAAACTGCAGTTCTAAAAAATCAATGTTGTGGAGGAAAGTGGGGGCCATGAAGAATATAAGATCATGTCAAATCATGTCACTCCTCAGTTCAGTGGTGTCCCATCTCACTCAGAATAAGTGCCAGTCCTGACTCTAACACACAAGGCCCTATGTGACCTGGCCCCTTATTACCTCTTTGATGTCTTCTCCTACTATTCGCCTCTCTCATGCTTCTCTGCAGACAAACTGTCTCTTTTCCCACCTCAGGGCCTTTGCACTTGTTGCCTCTTGTGTCTGGATCTTTTTCCTCAGATGTCTGGATGGGGCTGACTTTCCCATCTCCTTCAGGTCTTTGCTCTAATGTCACCTTCTCATTGAGAATTTCCCTGATTATTCTATTCAAAACTAAAAACTCCTCTATCTACCCTGCCACTCTCTTTCCTTATTTCCTATTTTGTCTTTCTCCATAGCGCTTATCAATATTATCATACTATCTAATTTCTTATTTGTTTATTTATTGTCTCTCATGTCCCAGCTCATGAAGACAGGGGATTTTGTCTTTTTGTTTACTACACAGTGCCTGGCACATGGTAGGCAGAGTGAATGTCAGCTCTCTTTGACTTAGTAAAAGTTTACAATCCATAGGAGTAGGTAGTTAAATATCTCTTAGCAAAATGGCATAACCATTATCTCAAGTGGCTCACAGAGTGAACATATTATTATTAACTCTTATAGTGTACACTTCGTGGTTTATATGTTCAGCTCCTCTCCTTCCTTCTGGTGGCAATTGGCCCATTTTGGGGGCAACTGTTCCTCTTCCCATCTCCAACGAATGGTCCAATAGGAATTCCTTCTCACTCCCTGGCTGTGGGGGTGGGTATAGACCAAGCCAGACCCATCAGAGTACTTTCGCAGGATTCTTGAATCAGAATTAGGCAGGGCGATGTGCGGTAGGAAGCTGTGTCTCTGTCACATGGAAAAGACTGTGTGTGGTATTAGAGAATGAGATAGAGTAAGGTCTGCACATCCAGCCGGTGGTAACAGTCATCCTTCAGGCTCATACCTCCCATGACCTCCCTGTAATTTGACTATACAAGCCAGTTAATTTGTTTTTGCTCAAGCTATATTGAATTGGGTTTCTGTCACTGCAAAAAGATTTCTGAGTAATACAAGTTTATTTGAAGCTGCAACTATCATCATCACAAATACATTTTATGTAAATATTGTGCTAGGATCTGTGGTAGAGGGAAGAATGGATAAATGAGACAGAGTCCATATTGCCAAGAATCCTTCAGTCTAGATGGGAAGACAGTTATACCCCAAAATGCCATTTCAAAGTGCCAAGTGAGCATTACAGATAATATATATGGGCCATGAGAAGGGGAAAACCACTATGAACTGAAGTGGTTAGAAAAGGTTTTATGGGAACTTGGTGGAACTTGGGCTGGGGGTAGAAGGAAAGGTGAAACACCCATAAGCACACAAGATAGAGGAAAATACTTTGGGTAGGAGGAAATTACATGAACAAAGGCAACGGCTCAGGTATGCTTGAAGGAGTCACGTGGGTTAGTTATGGAAGATGGTTTATATGGTTTATAAGGTGCTCTCACATTCATTATCTCATATTTTCACAAGAATCTAGTAAGGTGGTTCTGAGCCATCCAATGACATCCTTAAGGATATATAGCCTAGTAAGTGGCCCATCTAGAACTTAAACCGAATCTTTTAATTCAAGTGTAAGGCACTAAATACCAGGTCAGAGTGATTTTTTTCATAATGGCAAAAGACATCAGCTAATATTTAACAATTTCCTATATTGTTAAATTATAAATTTTCTCAATTGTCATTTCAAAATCTTTTGATGTGTTTGAATTAAGATCCAAACAAGGTTCACAAATTGAATTTAGTGAATAGGTCTTGTAGGTCTCTTTTAAAACTTAAAAGTTCCCTCCCCACTTTTTTCCTTGCAACTTATTTGCAACATCCTAGATTTGGCAAACTTCATCCTACTGATCTCAATTCATATGTTCCTTTGTCCCTTTTATATCTGGAAACTGTGGGCTGTGGTTAGATCTTGAGGTTTGATTAGAATCCAGTTTGTTTTGGGGGGAATATTCCATCAGTGGTAGTGTGTGCTTCTAAATGCATCACATCAGGTGGCATGCAATGTTTGGTCATTTCTCTTTTTGTCATCTTAAGATTGATCATTGGGTTCAAGTATTATCAGCCTGAGTCATTCATTATGAGGTCCCCACAGTTTTTCACCTAATGGTTTTAGCAACCATTGATAGAGCTGGTATACTGTATAGCAGCCATTGATACTACCTAGTCCCATTGTAACATTGGTAACTGCAAAATGGTGATATTCTGATGCTATAATTTCTTCTTCAGTTATAGGCTAGAATTCTTCTATAAAGACCTTTTCTACATCAACTATTTGACTACCTGAAAAGGTTGAATAAATGTTTCTTTTATAAGTTTACAGGATAATGAGTTAGTTCCCTAGCATACTCCAAAGGTGACTGCTTAGGTTATTATTATTATTATGAACTCAGGGATTTTAATATTTTTGATGTGTTAAATCCATTGTAATTACTATTCATTTTGATGCTCAGAAATTCGCATCTTTTGTCAATGGAAGCCCCTTCAATTTGGCTCCTGGGTCCTTTTTGTATGATCTCAACAATCTTTAATATCTTCCTTGCTTTCCAGGCTCATCTTGCACATTTCCTGGTCCAGACCTGAAATCAGCCATTTCATAAAAAGCTCTAATCCCTTTTTGTGGGAAATGGTATTTAGAGACAACAATCTGTGCCCTAGGGTGTTCATTATTCCTAGGTAGGTCATTGTATCTAGGACTTTTCAGCAGACGAGAACGGAAAGAAGTAGGTTTTTCTTGTTTTTTGTTTTTGGTTTTTTTTTTTTAAGATTATTTATTTATTTATTTGACAGAGAGAGAGACAGCCAGCGAGAGAGGGAACACAAGCAGGGGGAGTGGGAGAGGAAGAAGCAGGCTCCCAGCAGAAGAGCCTGACGTGGGGCTCGATCCCAGAACGCCGGGATCACGCCCTGAGCCGAAGGCAGACACTTAATGACTGAGCCACCCAGGCGCCCCTCTTGTTTTTTGTTTTTAAAGAGAAAATTTACCCTGGACTCATGGTGAGATTTATGATTCAAATTTAAAACCACATGTTTTTTTACTTAATTTTAATTTTATATTTATATCTATTTTCTCTTATTTTGAAAATCTTGAACCTTAAAGTGAAATTGTTTATTTGCTTTATCCTATTTTGTGTATATTTCAGAATAACAGAATATCATTAACAATATAATTACTGAAAAAGAGTTTAATCTTTCTACTTAAAGTTTGGTGTTTTTTAATCCGTAGGATATATCTCCCTAGAGTTATTAATCTAATTACTGTGTTTTAAAGTCATTTGAGAGGCATCTGGGTGGCTCAGTTGGTTGAACGTCCAACTTTTGATTCTGGCTCATGTCGTGATCTCGGGATCCTGAGACTGAGCCCTGCATTGGGATCCATGCTGAGGATGGAGTCTGCTTAAGATTCTCTCTCCCTTCCCTCTGCCCCTCCCCACCCTGCTCACATGCACTCGCTCTCTCTCTCTCTCTCAAAAATAAATAAATAAATAAATAAATAAATAAATAAATAAAATTAAAGTCATTTGAAATAATTCTTCCCTATGTGGTTAAGCCACCAAACTGATAGACAGGCTTCACTGTTTTATTTACTTTCAATTCTTAAGGATTGCATTTTTCTATTTGATTAATTTTGCTTTATGATTAAGTAAAGCATTTCCATTGTTCCAAGGTAAAAAATTATAAAATAAGGTACATTCAGAGAAATCTTGCTTTAGTCCTGTCTTCTCCATTTTATTTCCTCTCTCATCTATAAGAAATCATTATTAATTTTTGTTATCTTGTATTTTAAAAATATGTAACGAATAAGTATATATAATCAAATAATCTCCACTTTCTCAAATAAAATAGAATATTTAATAATATGCTTTGGAGATCATGCCACAATAGAATGTCAAAATATCTCTCATTCTTTTTTATAGCTGCTTGGTCATCTATTGTGTATTTTAATAATGATAAACTCCATAATTCACTTAAGAAGTCTCCTATTGATAGGCATTTGGGTTGCTTCCAGTTCTTTGTTAATATAAATAGTGTTGCAATTAATAGTCTTGTGCAGACATCCTTTCCTACTTTTGCCAATGTTTCTTTGGTATAGATTCTTACAAGTGGGCTAGGTTGTTCAAAGGGCAAATGCATATGCAATTTTGCTTAGATACTGCCAAATTCCCTTCCATAGGGTTGTACCATTTTGCATTTCTAATGGCAATGTTTGAGTGATTGCTTCTCCACGGCCCCCCTAACAGTATATTGTCAAACTTTTGGATTTTTGATGAAAAATGGCATCTTGGCTTAATTGTATTTTACATTTTCCTTATTACACTCCATTTAAGGTTTTTAATTCCCTAACACAGCTCCTGGCTCATTGCAGCTGTTCAATAATTATTCTTTGAATCCATAAAAGTATAAAGTGGCATTTTAGGAAAATTAATCTAGCTGCAGAATACAGAGTAGTTAAGAATATGGAGAGAACAGAGACAAGGGGCACTCATGAATTTCAGGACACAAGATCAAGTCATAAGAAATACAACTTTATTTTTCTACAATTCCCATATTTTATTTCCTCTTCTTAAGGGTGGGAGCATTGATTTAATAATTTCTGTCAATTCAGATTTTTCTATTCCTCAACCACTGAGATTATGTCTGAATTCCAGGGCCGTGGGTCAGCGTTACAGTAGGGAATGGGGCGGGGGGTGGAGGGGTGTTGGGGGGAAAGGGAGTCAGATTCTTGGTCATCATTTACCCAACTGACCGCCTGCTGAGATGCCCCCCCCACCCCCACTCCAGGCAGCTCCCCAGTCACGGAGCCAAAGAGGTTGCAGCTTGTATCTGACCTTCACTTTCATCCAGAGGGCTTTCGATTGTCACTTAGCTCTTTCATTCCTCTTTTGGGAACCTAAGGAAATCTGACTGTTCTCCCACATATCTTAGGGTTCACAGGAGACTGGGAGGACAACTGAGGTCTTCCAGAGACCCCATGTAGCCATTTCTAGTCCTCAGCACCTCTAGTCCTCAGCCACACAGAGAGTCACTGTAGGAACTGGGTTTGAACTTGAGCCTCCTGACCCAGTTTTGTCTCCTCAGAAATCTATCCAGGGCTCAGGTTGGGTGTGGAATAAAGGCACAGAGTTTCTTCTCAGAAACCCTGCAGTTTCTCCCCTTCCACACCTTCCCCAAGGCCCAGCAGAGGAGTATTTATCTCCTGGGGAAGAGGGCACGATAGGGAACTGCCTCTGACTGAGCCCCTGGTCCTCAAGACTGATCCCTGGCTTTTGAAATTCAAAAGCCAAGAACCTGACTGTTGAGTTTTAAGCTCTAACAATGCTTTCTTGAAGCAATGGGTGGATGCCTCACAGTCAAGTTTGAATGGGAGAGGGACACAGGGGAAAAAAAGGAATGGGGGGGGTGCAGGGGGGAGTTAATATCTCCAAATATTATCCCAGTGATATCAGTTAAGAGCATATAGCAATGGCCAGGTATGACGTGGTGAGAGGTGGAATGAGATATTGGCTGAAGTTTTGGGGCTGATTGATGAAGGAGGGAAGGAGAAAGATTCAAGAACGAGGCTGGGATTTGGAGCTGCCCCTGCAGAAGAGTGATAGTGCAGGGACTGAAATGAGGCCACCTGGAGGGTGGGCACGCTGATTCTGGGAGAAAGATAGTGAACTTGGCTCCAGGCCTGGGTGAGATGTAGCAGTGATAGTCAAATCCAGGAGAGGGGTTGAGATCCCTGCTTTCTAGAGGAAGAGACAGAGGGAGAGAGAGAGAGAGAGAGAGCACGTTGCTGAGGTCCCAGAGCTGAGTCTTGGGCTGCTTCCACAGGTAATGGTGGGGGGGTGGGGGGGACACACAAAGAGGGCAGCACAGAGAGGCCAAGTCTTTGCAGGACCAAGCATCGTGTAAACATGCCTTTCCTCCCAGGACATGGTCTCATCCTGGACACCTGCAAGGAGGATTCATTTCAGAATATCTCATAAACATACCAGTCTGGTCTGACTGTCCCTCCGCTGCCCCAGCAGGCAACACCGGAGCCATGTCATTTACAGTTATGCCTCCTAAGGAATATATGAAATTGTGCCTTTTTTCCCCTGCAGATACAATTGTCCCCAGAAGGAGGGCTGGTTTACTTTCTATTTAATGTAACAAACATTTGCTGTGCAGCTCACATGCACAGAGCACGATATAGTGCAATTGCATGGAACAGAAGTTGCAAACTGCTAGCTCACAAGTTCTATGTGACCCAAAGACTTCTATCGTTGAGCCTGCATAATGCTGTTGTTTATTTTGCTTTTATTTTTTAACTAGTTGCCAAAATATAAAAATCAAGATATTTCACCTAAAAATGCGAATTTCAAGCTTTTCTTGAAAGATCTACTTGACTGCTGTGGGCCTGCTTTTCCACACGGCACAAGCATCCAGAGGGGTGGAGTGCCTGCTCTCTCAGACAGGCAGGCCCCTCCCATCTCACAGTAGGGCCACCTGTTCTTCATCTCTCATTGAGACTTCTGGTCTAACTCCCGTGATCCTTGTTGTCTGAAACTCCCGGCTTGTTGCTTCAACCCACTGGCTTCGGTAACAAACAGACATAGGTTCTACTCTCGACTCAGCCACCTACCAGTGATCTTGGACAAGTTACTTTATTCCCTGAGGTCTGTCTCCCCTTCCGCAGAGTGGTAATGATAATAATGCCGACCTCCCAGGGTTTGAGCAGGTAAGATAGTGCACGTGCAGAAATTGCTTAGCAAGTGGCAGCTACCTCTATTAAAAATGGCTGAGACAAATTCCCTACTGACCGGATTCTGCCCCCGCCCCCCATCAAAGGTAGAATGTGACCTTAAGGAGGGGAGGGGTCAGTGCAGGGAAGGTCGGGAGCAGGCAGAGCCCCTCAGGCTGTGGGAGGGGGAAGGCTTCCTGGGTGAGGAGGAGGCTTTGGGGCCTGGCTTTCCTTGTCTTCCGTGGGAGGCAGGCCGCCCAGCTGGGGCCTGCCTGGACTTTGAAACCCCGCCACGAAGGACAGAGCCCAAGCCCTGGGAAGGCTGGCCCCCACCCCAGCAGGCCGCCTCTCTGCTGTGATTCCAGGAACTGGGCCCTATCAGTTGGGCCCAGTTTCAGGAGTTGTTTCTTGCCATTTCCCCTCAGTCATGTGGCGGCTGGAGTGGACAAAGTGGGAGGGAATGTGATTAGCTCTCAGGCTGCCTTCCAGGCAGGGGGAGAGGGAATGTGTCTCAGATTGGAGTATGGTTAGAATGTGGATGGGGAATGTGGGAACTCTGGGGGAACTGGGCAGACCCCACCTCAGTGAGCCACATGGGCACGCCTCTCAGGTCAGAGAGCTGAAAAGTGGCCTCCCCTCAGGTGTCCGACCCAGACTTCCCTCTCACTCATCTCAGAAACACAGACCTTCCTGGGAAGGCTTATTTCTAGGCAGGAAGAGGCAGCCTGAACCCTGAGGCTTTTTCTCACACCATCCACGCTTGGGAAGTTTTTGCCTGACCTCCCCTGCCTTCTGGGGGCCTGGGCTGGGAAGGAAGTGTGCCTTTTAAACCCCAATAACATGTAGACTGTGATAATTTAGAATGCTGCTCGTCACCAAATGTCAAAATCATGTGCATTTATACGGAACATCTTTCTTACGTACAATGGGCGTACTGAGCACCTTGTTCATTTCCAGCTCCATTTCTGAGGCAGGGAGAAGCAGATCTGCTACTGACAGGGTAGGAGGCACAGAGAGGCCAACACGCTGCTCAGAGCCACACAGAGAGTCCCTGTGGGAACTGGGTTCGAACCCAGGCCTCCTGACGCCATTCTGCCCTCAGTTCACCAACCCCCCCCCCATTTCTTTGAAAAGGGTGGAGGTTCTTCCCCTTGAGGGTGAGGTCAGTGAAGTACTCACTTGGGCACAAAACTGAAGGGGGAGGAGCAAAAAATGTAACACTGAAGATTAATGATATTTTAATGCAATATATTTTTTAATAAAAATTAATGCAAAAAAAATCAAATCTCTAAGTACAGGCAAGATCTGACTCTGCACTTGCATGACCCACCTCGTTCGCTTCTCCCGGTCCCAGCCCTGCTGAAGTACATCGTCCCCAGAACCCACTGGAAGCGTGGGCTATGGCTGCCAACAGACAAGGATTCCATTCTGCTGTTTACCAGCTGGGCGACTTCAGGGTAAGTGACTGACACTCCATATCCTCATCTTTAAAATGGGGGTCAGTGTTCTCCAGAGAAAACAGAAATCACGGGATGTGTGTGTGTTGGGGGTGGTGTGTATTATACATGTTATATAATTATATATACGTTTTATATATAAAAATTTCACTTATGTAAATATACATCTATACATGTATACGTAATATAATTTATGTAAGTTTATGTATATGTAATTTATGTATATAATTATGTATATAAATTTATGTAAATATAATTTATGTGTATATTTCATATATATACATTTTATATATATATAAATTTTCACAATATAAATATACATATATGTGCATATAAGTAAAGAGATTTATTATAAGGAATTGGCTCATGTGATTATGGAGGCTGAGAAGTCCAGACCCAGGAGAGCCAATGGTATAGAGGTCCCATCAAAATTTACAGGTCTGAGGGGGCGCCTGGGCGGCTCAGTCAGTTGAGTAGCCGACTCTTGATTTCGGCTCAGGTCATGATCTCAGGGTCCTGGGATCAGCCCCATGTTGGGTTCCCAGTTAAGTGGGGAGTCTGCTTCAGGATTCTCTCTCTCCCTCTGCTCCTTCTCCCCCTCGCTCGCTCATGTGTGCACACACACTCTCTCTCTAATAAATAAATAAATCTTAAAAAAAAAAAAAGAAAAAGAAATCTAAAGGCCTGAGAACTAGGAACGACAATGGTGTTAAGTGTCAGTCTGAGCCCAAGTCTCAAGGCCGGAGAAGACTAAGGTCCCATCTCAAAGACAGTTCAGCAGAGGGACAATTCTTTCCTGCTCAGCCTTTTATTTTATTCAGGCCTTCAACGCATGCTGTAAGGCCCATCCACACTGGGGAAGGTGATCTGCTTCACTCCGTCTACTGATTTAAGTGTTATTCTTCCCCAGAAGCAGCCTCACAAACACACCCAGAAATACTATTTAACCAAATACATGGGCATCTCATGGCCAAGTCAAGTTGACATATAAAATTCACTCTCGCAAATACCTACTCAAAAGTTGTCGTAAGGGTTAAATCAGGGACAGCACACAAACTACCCTGCACAGACCTGGCACACAGGAGGTGATCAACACATGCTGGTTCTCATCCCCAGAGTTTCCCACCAGTACTTTCCCGTCTATCGAACTTATACGACAGACAGAAGATTGACTTCCTTATTATTGTGTGCTTTTAGAAACTTACAAGAAAAAGATGAAGGATATCCAACGGGAAAATGAACAACACATATAGACAGGTAAGTCACGATGAAGAAATGCAAAGGACTAAGAATGCCATGAAAGCACGTTCAAATTTACCAATAATCAAAGAAATGCAAACTTTTCATGTATCTAACTGCAACTTTTTAAAGAAATCGTAATTCCTGGTACTAGTAAGGGTTCAGGGAAAAAGCAATCTCACATATTGCTGAAAGGAGAGTATACAGGTATGATTTTTCTGGAGGTCAACTTGAATAAAAAGCCTTAAAACTGAACAAACTCTCTGACTCGGTAATGACATTCCTTGAAATAACATCTGTCCTGAGGTAATAAGAGAAGATGTGAGCGAAAATGATAGTAGGAATTCTTTAGCAGGACATAGAGCAAGGAATCGCTTAGCAGGACCCTGAAAATAACCTAAGTGTCCAACAGTAGGGGATTATGACTTTTTAAGTCTGTATAAAGATAGGTAGATGATATCAAAATATTAACGGTGGTCGTCACTGGGAGATAAGATTGTGAGTTGTGTTTTCTGCCTTTTGCTTTTTCTGGATATTTAAATTTTTCTATAGTAAACGTGTGTTACCTTTTATAATAATTTTGTCTGTAGAATGAAAGAAATGGAGGGTCTGATTATTCTGGGGAGGAGGGGAGTGTGGTGTGGGTGACCCTGCACCTGTGACTTTTGGAGCTCTTGTATGCAGTTCTCTAGTCGTGGGGCACTTGAAGGAGGAATGAGGGTGGAGGCAGATTCCTAGCTGAACCACAGGTCACTGCTGACCAAGGAGGCCAGAGCAGTGTGGGAGGGATTCCTGAGGCCTGGTGCGGGTTTCGGCAGCATTTGCTCTACCGGAAGTGATACTAGTAAAGAACAAAGTTTTCGAGGAGAATAATGGCATTGTCTCATACTCCAGGGCCTGAGAGGAAACCTGTTAATAACTATTCTGAGCTAATTATTCCCTAACGGTCAAATCATGCCTACGGATCTTTGTGGCTGCATTTAGGGAAGTTATGTAAACAGATCAGCCCGTTGTTGGGGGACTATCAAATCCACTTTTGAGTTAAACGTATTTTTATGAAGTCAATTTTTCCTTGTAGGAATTTTTTGGCAGCTGGGAATCCAGACTCCAATTATTCTAGAGGCCCCTCAGACATTAACCCCTGAGCTATTCGGCTTACCCAAACCATGCTTTCCCCCATACCTAAACCTGAGCAAGGCAAGGAGCAGAGCAGCTGAGACCAACACCCCGTGAACCCACACACCTGGGCTCAGTGAGACCTTCAGCAGCCAGGCTTTGGAGCCTCGGCAGACTGATTATTCTCCAGCTTCCTTTTCCTGTCCACCCCACCCCCCAAATACCACGGGGCTCTCGGGGGTGTTTTTATGCCAATCTCTGAGCTTTGATAGGATTGCAAAAGGCCAGTGTTGTCAAGGAGGCCAAAGCCCACTGGTGCAGAGATGTCCCCTCCTCCCCGTATGGTGGGGAGCAGGCCTTTATAGGTAGGACAGGTGTTGGCAGGTAATGCTCAGTTAGTGGTTTTTCCAGCCTGGGCTCTCCCAATACTAAGTAGGCCAGGGAAGGAAGTAGGGTCTGCATAATCATAATCATGATGATTGAGGAGGACCAGGGGGAGGATGTTGATAAAGGTAACTACAATTCGCTGAGCACACACTCCCACTATGCGTCAGGCAGGAGGGTAAGGGCTTTATACATAGGACCTCAAATTATTCTCACAATCTGAGATGAGGGAACCGAAGCTTAAGAAATGTAAATAACTTGCTTGAGGCACAGTGAGGAAGTGGCAAAGTTAAAATATGAACCCAGATCTGTCTGACTCTGGATCCAAGCTCTTAACCACCTAATGATATTGCTCTTGAAACGAGCAAGAGAAAAATAGGAAGGAAGAGGGGATGAGCAGAGTGTTTGCTCTCTCACTGTCTCTCTCTCTCTCTCTTTCACACACACACACACACACACACACACACACACACGACCGAGTACCTCTTCAGGAAGCCAGGTGCTGGAGATCTTTATTTAGGTCCTGACTGCAGAGAAAGGTGGGCCCTTTTGTAAGCCAACAGACTGTTCAGGATGGATGTCTTGGCTGGAAGTGATTAGGGGTTGGGAGATGGCTTCTCAGTCCTACCATACCCTCCTACCCTCTAAATACATCCCTTTCCTGCCCTGGACTGCTTTCAGTCAGTGAAGCACAGCTCATTCTCGAATCTATGGCTTCTCTGGAGCAGATCTACTTTTCTCCTCACCTTCCCTCTGGATCTGAAGGACCTGTGTGGCTGTATTCAGTCGTGCTGTGGAAGATTCCTCTTAGGAAGTAAGCCGGGCACATGGCAGGTGTGCTCACTGGCTGACCCTTATGTCCCTGAATGAACAACTTCCCCACAAGAGGCTAGGAGAGAATCCATGCAACTTGAACCTTATCAAAGGCTAAGGAAACCCATTTCCCTCCCTGAGGCCTGCATTGTCTACATTCTGCGAAGAGTCCACTGCGGGGTTGTGGCAGAGGCTAGGCGTCTCCTGAGGGCCAGGCCTAATCAGTGTCCCTACTGATGACTCATGGTCAAGAGACTGGGACTGCTTTCAGCCTGTGAAGGGACGAGGAAGCTAGGGGACAGCAGGGTTGGGGGTGGGCCTTTCGAACTCTTGGTCCACGTGAAGGAGGTGCCACAAATCACCTTCTTCCAGTGTTCACGGGGCCTGTTGTTGTAACAGTTTCTGTGTAGAGAATATTTTCTTTTTAAAATGATTTAAGTATTTCTTAGATTTAAACTTTGAATAGATAATCCATTCATAGGGTCTATAAATATTAATATGTTGGGCTCCAGCTCCATGTGAGATGGAGTAAGTGTGCTTCACTCTTTCTTTCACCCTGACTCTAAATCCTGAGTAGAACACGTGGAAGATGTTTTGAAGATGGAGAAAAGTAAGTCGTAGCGGGCAGACGGAGGAAGAACATCAGCATTCCGACTGCCATGGAATCTCCCGGTGCTGAGTTCACATTTCTTCCCATCGGTCCCTTATGACATGAATTCAAAGCATCCAGAAATCCAGAAGTAAGCACTGTTGAGCAGAGAATGCACCACGAGCAGCCCTCTAAGTCCTGTTCAAGGACTGGGCAAAGGAACTTCTAACGCTCCCAAGAGGATAGAAATATCTCATTGTATTTTCTTATTTCTCTTCTCTTATTGCCCCAGCGCCCCCCAGCAATCTGTTGGTTGCAATGGCAGTAACAGCCCACCCAAACCCACAAGACTCAAAACTCTAAGGAAAGGGAGTCTTCTTCTTGAAGAGAGCTACAGTTCTGAGAGGATGGGGCAAAAAACAAAACAGAAAATAACAAGCGTTGGTGAAGATGTGGGGAAATGGGAACCCTTGTGCACTGTTGGTGGGGATGTAAAATCATACAGCTTCTGCGGAGAACACTACAGCAGTTCCTCAAACAATTAAAAACAGAAACAGCCTGTGATCCAGAAATTCCACATCTGAGGAGATACCACAAAGAAATGGAAACAGGGTCTTGAAGAGGTATCTGTACACCCACATTCAGGACAGCTCCAGTTGCTGAGGAGGGTATATGGCAACTCCCTTACATGCTGGCAGGAGTGCAAAATGGTCCAGCCCCGGCGAAAGGTGTTTCAGTTTCTCATCAAGTGAAATACATTCCTACCACCCAAGAATCACACACCGGCATATCTACCCTAAAGAAATGAAAATGTATGTCTACACAAAAACCTGGACACACATATTTACAGCAGGTCTATTTATAATTGCCCTGTGCTGGAAACAAGCCAAATGTCCTTAAATGGGTGAAGGTGGGGGTGAATCTGGGTTGCCTCCATACATACAAATTTGGATGAGTCCCAAAGATAATTATGTTGAGTGGGGGGAAAAAAAGCAGCCTCAAAAGGTTATATACAACATGATTCCATTGACATGAAATTCTTGACAAGACAAGATTATTAGGATGGAGAATAAATGAGTGACTGCCAGGGGTTAAAGGTAGTGGGATGCACACTCCCCCTGCTTGTGTTCCCTCTCTCTCTGGCTGTCTCTATCTCTGTCGAATAAATAAATAAAAAATCTTAAAAAAAAAAAAAAAGGTAGTGGGATGCAGTGGCATTAAAGGGATAGCATAGTATTTTGTGGCTATGGAATTGCCTAGTATCCCAATTATGGTGGTGTTATATGAATCCATACATGTGTTAAAACTGATAGAACTCTATTTTTTAAAAGTCTCAAAAAATGGTCAATTTTACTATATAGTAATTGTAAAAATAAGAAGTAAAAAAGTATGAAATGAAGTCTTCCTCCCACCCTGCCTCCATTCTCCCTGTTCCTTCCCACACCCTCTTCCAGAGATATCCACTCTTACTAGTTACTTATGCATCCTTCCAGAGTTTCTTTATGTATATATAAACAAACATGAATATTACTTTTATTTTCCTTTACTTTCTCACAAAAGTGACACAGTTTACACAGTATTTATTTTACTTAATAATATATCCTGCAGCTCTCCCCACATCAGCAATAGAGAACGATTCTTTGGCTCCTCAATTCTGGGAGAAGGTTTCGTTGCAGCCTCGGATTTGGTTTAGCGTGCAAAATCCTTGAGGAAGAAGGATTTGTTCTCTAGGACTTACTGCACCCCAGGGGCAGGGAGGGTCTATTTACTGAAGTGTTCAGCCAGGTACAGGGTACACACAGGCCTGCTGCAATGTGCCACGGCTAAGTTACTGCCAGCAATAAATGCTCAGATTCAACCTGCTATCGTCTCAGACTGCCTGGCTTATCTGGTAAACACTTGTTGAATAAATGGCTTCATTTTAGTGTGGTTGGAAGGGAACGCAGGCACTCTCATCACAATCCTGGGCCCTGGCTGTCCGCTCTGCAAAGCCACCAGATACCAGAGGCTGGTCTGGGCCCCTGACTTACACAAATGGACAATTCCCATGGCCAGGCTACCTCAGCCCCCTAACACCTGCCCCACAGTTGGTCACACCAGACGATCCATATCTCCCCAACACACTTCACCCAGATGCTTTTCAAGTCCAGTGTTTGACCCTCACTGATCCTCAACCTTCTTCTCTTGCTAAGACTTGTAATATGTTTCCTTCATCACACTCCCCAGAATTACTGGATGTTTGAAAAATAACACAAATTTTTGGTTAACACGAACTCTTGATCAAACCTAGACACAATCGCTGCTGTTCTCAGCACACTCCTCCAATGTGGGAGGAGGGTCGAAATTCTTTTTTTTTTTTTAAGATTTTATTTATTTATTTGACAGAGACAGCCAGTGAGAGAGGGAACACAAGCAGGGGGAGTGGGAGAGGAAGAAGCAGGCTCCCAGCAGAGGAACCTGATGTGGGGCTCTATCCCAGAACACTGGGATCACGCCCTGAGCCGAAGGCAGACGCTTAACGACTGCGCCACCCAGGCACCCCAGGATCGAAATTCTTGAGTCTCAATTCTGGGCTGATGATTCCATTTTAGATCTAGAGAAATGGAGGCCCCCATAATTTAGTAATATGCAGAGAGAGGACACAGTATGGTAGAGTGAGAAGAAAGAAAGATTATAGGTTTCAGAGTCAGATATTCAAGATCTGAGGTCAAATTCTAGCTCTGGTACTCTGTGACTTTGACACACAGCTTAGGGTTTCTGAGATTCAGTTTTCACATCTATAAAACCCATGGGGGTGGTTATAGGGCTGGAGGGACAAGATATACAAAACACAAGGTGTGGTACCTGGCACATTGCTGATGTTCAAAAAAAGTGCAGATATTACCATTTTGTGTCTTTAGACAGGAGTTTCTACCAACCTTTTCAGGCTATGGGATGGCACGGTGGGGTGTAATGGTCAAGCATGCCAGACTGCCTGGGTTCACTGTGAGTCCATAATGGTGTAACTATGGGCGAGATACTTGATCTCTCTTGGCCTCAGTTTTCTTATCTGTGAAAATTGGCATGAAAATAGTATCCACCTTACAGAGTTGTGACAATTCAGTAAGATAATGAGAGTAGTGCCCAACACATACAAAATGTTCAATAGATATCAAGAATGCAAGAGAAGAAGTGAGACCAGGAGCCTCTGTTGATGTCATATCGGCCGAGGACCCACTGGCCAAAACAGTCATGTAGAAAGCGTACTCTACTCACAGTGGGAGGAAATGCATCTTGCACAGTAAAGGGTATAGATATATAATCCTATTTCAAGGGAGTCAAGGTTGGGAGCAATTTACCACAGGTGACTGGGACTTTGACCTTGGCTGTTAATGGCACAGATCTGGTTCAGACACATGACCTCATAAAGAGCAATAATATAAAGGTAATAATAACACCTGCCATTTATGGAGCTCCAACTACGGCGGGAGGAGCCGTTCTCGGGAAATAGGAATATGAGCTGGGCAGACAATTTGTTTCTGACTCTGTCTCTCCCCTCATATAATGCTGTAATTCATGGTGTGGGCTCTTCCATTTCAGGGACATAAAGATGAAATAATAACAACAGTGATGATAAAAGTAATTGTAATAATATATTTGGTTACTTTTTATGTCAGGCACTTCATGCATATTATCTCATTTAATCCTCATAATAGCCCACGGTGTGGGTGTTATCATTCTCATATTGTAGATGAGGGCACCAAGGCTTTGAGAACAGGTGGCTTTCCCAAAGTTATATAGCTGGTGGGGAGCAGAGCTGGAATTCGGACTCCTTGAATCTGAAATCTTTCTTCTCATTTTCCTACTCCTCCTCTTCCCTGCGCACTACACAAATTCTCAAGCACCTCTGTTTTCCAGACCTAGAGCAGAGGGAATGTCCTAGACCCTTCACCTACACTGGGGGAGTGCATAAATATAGCAAGGCTATTAGTGCTTCCATGAGCAGGAAATTGTATTGCTCAGATTTGTGAAGGATGTTCTGAGCAAAGAGTTGAATAAAAAGCCCACCTGGGAGATGGCTGTCCACACGCTGAGGTCTGTCTTGTCTCATAGGCTGGGGGAGGAGCTGGGAGGGCTGTGGAGCCTTGACTGATGAGTCTGGGAGCCTACCCAGCTGATGGCTGAGGTGCCAGCCTCCGGAACTCAGAGGCTGCCCAGAAGAGCTTCTGTATGCGTTTCCTAGGGCTGTAACAAAGTAGCACAGACTGCATTTAAAACAGCAAACATTTACTCGCTCATGATTCTTCTAGGCAGAAGTCTGAACTCAAGGAGTCAGCAGGGCCATCTCTCCCTGAGACGAGGTAGAATCCTCCCTTGCTGCGTCCGAGCCCCTGGTGCTAGCTGGCAGTCCTCGGTGTTCTTGACTGGCAGCTGCACCATCCGGTCTCTGCTCTGCCTTCACACGGTGTTCTCCCCTTTGTTGGTGTCTGTGTCCATATTGCCCTCCTCTTATAAGGACACGGGTCACATTGGATTAAGGGCCTACCCTCATCTTAACTTGATTTCGTTGGCAAAGACCCTCTTTCCAAATAAGGTCACCTTCACAGGTATTGGGTGTTAGAACTTCAACGTGTCTTTTGGGAGGACACGATTCAGCCCATAACCCCCGCCGTGACCTAGGACTTGGGTGGGGTAAACATATCGCCTCAGAGTGAGTATTGCCTCTGAGACTTCACTGCACCTGGGACAAGGGTTCTTCCTGGTAGCCCTTGGACGACTTAAAAAGCATAATCCAGAGAGGTCAGGCTATATAGCTCCGTTCTCCTGCAGGTGTGGGGTCATCCCTCACTTTGCGACTGAAGACTTGCCAGGTCCTAGAAACATCTGGGAAGTGTTTTGTTGAGGAGAGTTAAACATCTGAAGAAAATAATAGAATGACCTTCCTGCCTGGTGACTCCCCTCTGATGCACTGCTCTTGCCCTGCCTCCTACTGCACCACAGTCGCCTGGCCTAGAAAAAACGTGGGCTTTCGAGGGAAAGCGCGACCCCCTTCACTCACTAGTTGTTTAGCTGTAGAAGTATTATTTCACCTCCTGAAGCCTCTCTTTCCCTCATCTGTCAAAATGGGACCTTCAGGGGGCTCCTGGGTGGCTGAGCTGGTTGAGTGTCTGACTCTTAATTTCGGCTCAGGTCATGATCTCAAGTCATGAGACTGAGACCCACCTCAGGTTCCGTGCTCAGTGTGGTCTGCGGGAGATTCTCTCTTTCCCTCTCCTTCTGCTGCTCCCTCCACTTGAGCTTGCACTCTTTCTCTCTCTAAAATAAATAAATTAATTAATTAATTTTTTAAAATCTAAAAAAAAGGATCTTCAATACTAAACTTGGAGTTTAGTGACAATGAAATGGTATAATGCACAGAGAAGTGTGCACACCAAGTGTTCAGTGGAGTGTTCATTTCCTTCCCATCCCTGTCCTTAGTAGTTAGGATCAGAAGACTGGACATACCAGTTATCGCTTCACTAGTTCAATTCAACAAATGTTTATTGAGCACCTACTGTGTATCTGGCTTTGTGCTGGGTCTGGGACTACAACAAATAATAAGATCGATTCTTTTTTTTCTTTTTCTTTTCTTTTCTTTTTTCTCTTTCTTTCTTTCTTTCTTTCTTTCTTTCTTTCTCTTTTTTTTTTTTTTGAGCGAGAAGGGGAGTGCCTGAATGCATGCAGGGTGGGGAGAGGAGCAGAGGGGAGAATCTTAAGCAGACTCCCAGACTCTGCACTGAGCGATGGAGCTGATCTCATGACCCTGAGATCATGACCTGAGCCGAAATCAAGAGTCAGGCACTTAACTGACTGAGCCACCCAGGTGCCCCAAGATCAATTCTTAAGATCACACAACCAAGTAAAAATACAGTAAGCTCCATCCTGTTCTCTTTAGCATATTTCAATTTCTCAGGTACAAAACCAGCCAGTTTTGATGAAAGGACCCAGTCATTTCATTATATAAGATTCTGAAGCTTGGGGTGAGTGTTAAAGCCAGTGTTCTTTAAAGTCAGTCACACACACACACACACACACACACACACACACACACACTGTAGGCCAGGAAGTCTGTGGTCACAAAATATTTTAACAGGCTTCCCTAGTTCTTAGAAGAACAAAAGTTCCTGGCCCCATAACCTGAGAACGCTGAAGTGAGTCTGGTCCCTGCCCAACACTGAAGACCTGGGAGACCCAGGGCTCCCAAGAGCTAGTGGTATTAGGGAAGGCCTTCATAGACCATGCAAACAAAGAGGAGCTATTGCTTCTTCCTGGTCTGCAAAAAAATCAGAATCCCATTTTTTATTTTTGACTGCTGACAGCTTTCAAGCCCCATCCCTCTTTCCCCTTCTGTTGCACATAAGAAGGACCAGGTGTAAAGGTGCATGTTCCTTTAGCACCAACGGGAAGTTCGAGCTCCACAGGCCTTGCCGGCAGGAGCCCTCCTTCCAGCCCCACCCCTAACCACCATAAAATCCAAGCCTTTTTCAGATCTTCTTGGGAGCCTGCCCTGCTCTCCCTAGAAACCTTCTTTATGTGAGTAATAACCTTTTTAATACCCCCTGGGTGCATGTGTGGTGTCATCAGTCTTAACATCTGAACCAAGTTTTGGGTGGGGGTACATCCCGTCTCTATGGAGTGACTCAACACAGCCTCTTTTGTTTTATCTCTAAGGCCTTTGCTGCCCCAACAGGTCTGGAATTACTTCTGATTCCTTCGCTGGGCCCCTCCTCCTCCCCGCAGGGCGTTCCCAGGGCAGAACAGGCCCTCACCAAAATGGTGTGGTACTTGAAGTTTACTTTCTAGGGTCCCAAGCCTGCCCTTTGGTTTTTTCCCTTCAGGACATTCCTCTCACACCCCTCCGCTGATAAGTCCCTTAGCTTCCTGCCCCACCTCCATTCCTTTATTTAAAAAGGCACTGAAAAAAGATCCGAATAACTCCTTCCCACCCAGGCCTGAATGACTTCTGAATTTGAATACATTTCCTTTGTGGGAGGTAAACCTCAATAGTTTCAGCAGAAGGATTCACTTGCTAATGGTGGAACTGTAGGCAATAGGATAAGCCTCTGCATAGTTAAGCTTCTGACTCTCAAACACCTCCTTCAACTCTCCAGCTTAAATTTCACAATTAGGGCTTCACTTCTTTGGTTCAAAACTTCATTCTTCCTCCCAAGGGCAACCCCCCCTCCTCCTTTAGTGATTGATATCCAGTGTATACACAGTTATCACGTCCTTTTCTGAGGGCAGAATTTTAGGGGAAGGGATGGAGGCCAGGGGCATGTTTTGTTCATCTAAGGAGGCAGGAATTAGGCAGAAACTTCATTGGGGGAAAGGTTACAAGGCCCAGCAAGAATGGTCAGAGGCCTGGAAATTCTGGTATGTTCTGATTTCCAGGGACTTTAAGCATGCCTAGGGACACAAAGCACAAAAGTTTGACCTAGAGAATGTTAGTGCTGCCCATGTCCTTAGAGGCCACCAATCCAACCTCATACTTTCACAGATGAGGAAACCAACATTCAGAGAAGTACTCTATCCGAGGTCACTGAGGGTCTAATACCAGAAGTGGGAATCAGATCTCCTGCCTCTAAGATGGCACCATCAGGACTGAAATGTATCACAATTACTCTGCTACAAACAGTCATGAATGGTCTTTGTGAGTGAATTCTTTTTTGAATACCTTACTGGCACCCACTTGTTATCTGTTGTGCTTTCATGAACGCAGAAGAAATGGCTATTCCACTTCCTGGAATTGGCCTGGCCCTGGTTACATCCATGCAAGTGTGGTGAGCACATAAACACTGCCGTGTGTTTGGGAGTGTGTGTGGGCGTGTGTGACAACAGATACAGCGTGGAAACCTGAGTGCTACCATGTCAACATATCAGGGAATGGGGGGGCCCTCTGTCCCCCTGTAATGGACAGTTTCTCCCTCAAACCTTGCAATTTTAAACACAGACTGAGCGTTCCCCTTTCCTGTCAGCCATGCAAAAAGGTTATGGGGGCTCAGGGTCCTTACTTGATTTAGGGGAACAATAGGGATAGCTTAAGGAAAAAGTCCTGTTCTTTCCAAGTCAGTCACGTTCAGAGGAAGCCATGGCAATAAGTTGTTGCCTCAATACCCAAGCCAGACCACCAGCAAAGGAAAATAGGCTGTCACCCTTTTGGTTTCTCTCTCAATAACCTGAGGTAATTTTCACCTCTTTTAGGGCCCAACATATTGAGTCTCATAAGACTCAGGCAGGATTTCCAAGTTAAACAAGGGAGAGAGGGCACCGTCCTCCCCACTGTTGTTTTCCTGTTATTCTGACCCCTGCCGAGTGTCCTGGGGCCATAGCTGGAGCTGTCCTTGACACAGCGCAGATGTGAGGGGTGGAGTCAGAGAAGCCTATGACCAAAGGGTGCAACCGACTGCTTCTGAAACAGAATCAGCCTGGAAATACATACATACATGTGTCTGTATGTGTTTGCTTTTCCTATGAAAACTTCAATTAGCAAGAAAATTGCAAGTGACCATAATCCTCCAGCATGAAAGGGCTGGATTTTTCAAGTCAATCAGCTTCCTTCGCCAATGTGGTTCCCATTAGTCTGAGAGCTGCCCGGAAAGGCTGTCTCGTTTCACCTGCTTCCTCTGACGGAGGCCTACCGTTGCCTTGTTGTCATGGGAATCACTGAGGGATGGCTGGCCCTAGTCAGAACCCAGGCAGCCCCGAGAGGGGGAAGATGCCCCGGCCCAGCTCTAAGTACCTGGAGATATGACACCTGGGTCACGGCCGCCATTCAATAGCCAAGTTCACTGTGTAAGTCCAGACCTAGGAGCATCTGTTGACCCTCAGCCCTGAGGTTCAGCAGGAATAAATAAGATTTCTAAAGGTTTACTGTCCTCATCAGCTTCCCCTTGTCAGTGTTCCTGTTGCTCCTGGGAGCTCCTAGCCAGAGGAAGCAGAGTGGAACGGGGAGCCACCCACAGTCTTCTACCCCTACGTGCTCACTCCCACTGACTCCTGCCCAACACACTCCCCCAGGATCATTCTACAGCAGGGTTAAGGGGATGGAGTAAACTTTCTTTTTTGTTTTTCTTTAAACTTTTGCAACTGCTGCCTACTTTTTATTCAAATTTAGCTGATGTTTATTGAGTACCTATTATGTGCTAGGCACTGTGCTAAGTGCTTTCACAATGAAAATCTCACATAATCCTTATGACAACCCTGCAAGGGAGGATTATTATCCCCATTTTACAGATGGAAGGATTCTGAGATCAGATGGGGACCCGATTATGGAGGTCTTAAAGGCTAGAAAACAGAAACGGAAGGCCATCAACACTTTTGAGGACAAATAAACATGGGTTCCAGCCACAGCTTTGTCTTTTACTGGCTGTGTGACATGGGCAAGTTTCTCCACTTCTGAGCCTCAGTGTCCTGATTGGCAAACACGGATTGCCTTATAGGGCCTTGAGGATTAACTGGATAATACACGTGTAGTTAGCACACTGCCTAGCACCCAGTAGGCGCTAAATAAATTAGGTGATGATGAGTCTTGGAAAGAGGTCTAACAGATGAGTGCAGGATGAAATTGAGGAGGGAGATGTGGGAGATGACCATTGGTAAAAGGATTTAGGTTTTGTCTAACATTTTCAATAGAAGTGAATGAGAGGGGGTGGAACAGGGGTAGACCAATCTATCAATAAAACAGAACAGAAAACCCAGAAATAGATCCCACATAAACTGGACTTTAGTTTATGATAGAGGAAGCATTATAAATTAGTGGAGAAATTATGAGCCATTCAATAAATATGTTAGGACAACTGGCTTCCTATGTGGAAAAAAAATTGCATTAGATTCCTACCTCACACCACACCCAAAAATAAACTCCAGATGGCTTCAAGACCTAAACGCCTGAGGGAATGTTTTTATGATGGGGAGGTAGGGAAGGGTTTATTTGACGAGACATGAGAATCAGAAATCAAAAAGGGAAATATGAAATTTTAAAACTTCAGAAAAAAAAGTCAAGTCATAAAAAGGTTGATATTTGAAATATATAAAGAAATTCTTTAAGTCAATTTAAAAAATCCTTTAAGTCAATTTTAAGCCCAACAACACCAAAATGAGTAAAGACTCTAGCCAACAATTTACAGAAAAACTCCGACTATCTAACGTACATGGGAAAAGATGTCTGGTCCTTACCAGTAAATGGGGATATTCAATCTAAACAACAAAATTCAATCTCATGTTTTTAGCTTGGTAAAAAATGAAAAATTATGACAATACCAAGTATTGATAAAAATTCAGGGAAACGGAATTTACCAGGTAGGTAAAATCATGTTGGAGAACAATTTTCTCAAAGTCTAATAACATTGCATACCCAGCTGAACTGGATGAACACCCACTTCTGGAATATATCCTAGAGAAACTTTTGTACTTGTTTTATAAACACTGCCTATAAAAACCAAAAAGCCCCCCAAAACCCTGAAACCACAAAATGCCCACCAGTGAGAATTTGGATAAAATGAGTGCATGATGGCTCATCCGTCTGATGGAACATTACAGCAACCAGAATGCACGGATCCCATCTCTATGGAGCAGTAAGGCCCGCTCTAGACCACACCATGTTGAGAGATAAAAGCAAGTTGCAGAATATATTTGGAATATGATACCAGTTTTCATACAAGTTTAAAAGCATGGAACAAGGTTATATACTGTTTGTCAATACTGAATGTGTAGTGAAAATGTAAAGGGAAGGACAGGGGACACACAAAATTCATCACAGTGATGAATTTGGGAAGACAAGGAGGGGAGCAGGTCTGGTGTGAGCACATAGGGTATTTTAACTCTGTAATGTTTCAGTTCTTTTTAAAAAGATCTGAAGTGGGGCACCTGGGGGGCTCAGCCCATTAAGCCATGGACTCTTGATTTTGGCTCAGGTCATGATCTCAGGGCTGTGGAATCCAGCCCCCAGTCAGACTCAATGGAGAATTCTGCTCAAGATTCTCTCTCTCTCCCTCTCTATCCCTCCCCCCACTCTAAAAATAAAGAAACAAATCTTTTAAAAAGATCTGAAGTAAATTTTTAAGAAGTAAGCATTTGTTCGTTTTGGGTGGCAGACACATAATTCTTTCAGGGTTTTGTTTTGTTTTGTTTCCTTAAAAATAAGCAGATCTCCCTCACTTCTTTTTGTCAAGGAGTAAGGGTCAGGAGTCCCACCAGTCACGGGAGAAACTTCCTGGTGGACCTCTTTATCTTATCTCTGAGAGTGTCCTTTCTTCCCAGGGCTCCTGGCTTTATCAAGGAATTTAACCTGTCTAGAGTTCTTCTAGAACTTCTAGTAGGCGTAATGTTAAAAGCAAAGCATCCATTCTGGTGATCTTGGTGGAAAAATTATATAATTTTAAAAGTGCAGTGAGTCAAGCTCTGAAATTAAAACTGAAGGACTATTGCGTCAGTATGGTCACAAGAGGAAACAGAATTCACCCCCAGAAGGCTCTGAGACTATTACAGAAGCATGGGCAGGGTTATGAGAACACACAGGGACAGTAAGGCACCCAGAGATCAGCAGTGTGGGTAGTCATTACCACCCCTGGGCTGGGGGGCGGGGGAGAAGGAACAGTGTGACTATGTCCCCGTGAACACCGAAACTACCCAGCAGGGACTGCCTGGTGGAAGCCTGAGTCATGGAAGGCCTCAACAAAAGCTGGAGACAGGACTAATGCGGAGAGAGCATATGGAACAGGTGAGAAATACCCTGACCCATCTTTTCTCCCAGCCTCTAACCTCTTCTGGGTGCCTCCCATTGGCTAAACCCCATCGGAACCAGTGACAAGGGATTCTGGGAGATGTCATCCACAAGGGGTCAGTCCCCTGAGGCTCAGAATAGGGAAGAGCTGGCTTGGGGGTGTGAGCAAATGGTAACTAACCAGCCAAAGAGCTAGAAAAATCCCAGTCACGGAGCTAGTGAGTGATAGTCACACACTTTGGCTTGGAGGAATAGAAAAAGAGACCTGAGCCCTCTGCCCTTGGAGAGAGGTCAGTTAAGGAAGTAGAAACCAGAGAGGAAAAAGGAATAGGGCTCTTGTTGCACCTTGGGGAAAAGAGGCTGGCAGACCTCACTAGGTCCAGGGTGAGGGACAGAAGTAGGGGTGCAGGGGTGCCTGGGTGGCGCAGTCGTCATGCATCTGCCTTCAGCTCAGGGCGTGATCCCGGTGTTCTGGTATTGAGCCCCGCATCGGGCTCCTCCGCGGGAAGCCTGCTTCTTCCTCTCCCACTTCTGCTGCTTGTGTTCCCTCTCTCGCTGGCTGTCTCTCTGTCTCAAATAAATAAATAAAATCTTTAAAAAAAAAAAAAAAGAAGAAGTAGGGGTGTAGAGGCTTCAAGGTGGGACCAGAAGGAGTTGGCAGCCAGTGGCTATCAAGCCCCATCTGTTTCCTCCAAGTGGGAATTAGTAGATAGCCATGGTTGCTGAGTACACAGATGTGGACGAAGCAGGTGAGTAGGAGGGAGAAGGGCCTGGTGTGAGACCCAGCCCCTGCAGGTGGGAACTGCCAGGACCACCCTTCAGCCTGAGGCTGCCTGGGGCCCCACAGAAAACAGTGCTTATTCTCCCAACCAGGCTCTAGATGGGCTAGAGATACCTTCAGGAACCCAGGCTGGCTGCCTCCCCCAGTAGCCCTTCAGCAGACAAAGTGACACCCACCAACTCATTAAGGAGATTTCTCCCCACTTCCAGCTCCTCTGCTAAGGTCTGCTTGGCTTGACTGAGACACAGAGAGAAGAGCAATGGGGGACAGCTCAGGCCAGGGCCATGTCCAAGCCTTTCTGTACTCCTCTCCTGTCCCCATCAGCGCTTTCCTAGTGTCTGGTGGGGTGTGTGAATTTGAAGGCTCCATAGTTTAGCAATGGCCAGCGGTGAAAGGAGAGGAGCCCACAGGCTCCTCTCTTGGCCGTGACATTTCTGTGGTGTTAAGACTTCCACTCACTCCACCTGGAGGCTGCTCTAGTCAGGGAGGCACAGAATGTCAGTCTCTTGAATGTGGAGGGGTGGCTCTCAGCCTTCTTGTGGGCCCCAAGTCCTAACCATGAAGTGCCATTGTTATCTACCCACAAGACTCTATGCTCTTTGAGGACTGGAGCTGAATTTGGGTTTTAAAAAATCTTTTTCATTCCCATAGCACATATCAGTCTCAGACACTGTTGAATTTAATCTGGTCCAGCCCCTTTCTTTCAGAGATAAGGTGACAAAGTCCCAGTGAAGATAGGCATATTTCCTAGGGGAACACAGTGAGGACAGAGCCTATACTAGAATCTGAGCCCCCATTCCTTGTCTACTGCTCTTTCTACTCGGGCAGCATGAGTCTGTCCTCATTGTTCTAAGTGACTTCCTGGGGGAGCCTTTCCACCAGGTGAGGGGCATAGCATCTGGTCTCCCAGGTTTTCTGACTGATGGCTTCCCTGCTAAACACAGATGGGCTCTTCCTGGCATAGAGCTGGGTGCCATGGAAAGCTCTGAACTCAATTTTTTATAGGAAAATGTATGCTGCCAACTCAGGCTCCCCGGGGGACATTTTAGCTGCATGACTCATGGGATATTCAGAGATCTTGCTCCATTTAAGGGTGATCTATTTACAAGCATGTGTAGGTTTTTAGAATTTTACAGTAATTTGTGGGGAGGGTGGAGTATATATTCAGAATGTATGGGTCTTTCCTGGACTGTAAATAAAATGTGTGTTTGTGTGCGTGTGTGTCAGAGAGTGGGGGGTGGGATTATATAGGAGCTTTCTAGAAACAGATAGCTAACTCTTTTCAGATCCAGAAGGATTTTCTGCAAATTAGACCTTCAGAGTATCCTTCTTGGTTTGCTGAGGTGCTGGCTGGGGGAGCAGACACAGGGAAGCAACGGGGCTGAGCGAAGGGAGCAGCGTCTCCTGCACGGCCTGGGCTTAGCCATGATTCTGTGATAGTAATTCAGGCAGAAACATCAGACTCTTTTTCCTCTTTACCCTAATTTCTAAAAATGCCCTGCAGGACGGTCTGTGGGAGGCAAAAGGAGCTGATACTCCCCTCCTGTAAGTGACCTTTGCCCTACATTTGGGAAGGGATGACATCATCCCAACAACCCAAGTGGTGAATCGGCTAGATGCCCAGAGATTTTGCTGGATGGAAGCAGACTTCATCCAGGAAAGGTACTTGCAAGTGCCCCCTCATTAGCCTGGTTCCTCTAAAGGACAGTGGGACTGTCCTGACCCCCAGGGAGGAGAGTTTGATGAGCAAGATGGTGGAGGAAGGACCAGCAGGGCTGTCACAACCACCTTAGCTTAGCCTGGAAAGGAGGTGTGCAGACATTCAGTCACTCCAAGAAAAAGCCTTAGAGCCATTGTCTCTCTCCACCACCCCATCCAATCCATGACAAGTCCCATTAGTGCTAGCTCCACTGACAATCCCAAACCTGCGTGTCTCCTCCCATCTTCCCACGGAGCTACTTTCATCCAAGCTCATTTTGGTGTTCTCCAGAAAGGGGCCTGTTGACTGTAAAAGAGGTTCTGAATTCCTTCTAAACCACTCTCCTTTGTTCTCTTCTAAGTACATCTCTTCCTGGGCCAACCAGCCTTCAAACAGCCTGTGGGAAGGAACACTTTTGCACGAGCCTCCCCAGAAGGACTTGTGCCACCCAGAATCCAGTCTAACTGGCTCCGCTAAGGAGCCTGCATGGCATCTGCAAAGCCAGGTCCAGTTTATGGAGGACTCAAGCTGGCAGCAAGGCCCAAGCTGAGATCAGCAAGCCCTTGGGACTGGCTGGAGTTCAGAATGCTCTATTGCTTGATCTGAGAAGCAACAGAACTCGCCTGTGGCTTCCTTGTCCTGAACCACAGGGCCTCTGAAATCCTCTTCCCACAGCTCACTCCAGCCTCATCAGACCAGCAAAACCACTTTGTTTCTAGATCTCTTCTACACCCAGCACACCAGGGGTGAAACAGCCAATGTCCTGATGAAATATACAACATTTACACAAGATATGTTGTCAACACAGCAGGGGAGGTAGAGGTGGGCTTCTTGAACTCTTATGACTTTCAGGCACCCCAAAGAGATAAAGTCTGTTGACCCTTCTTGTTATGATCCTAATTATAGCTCACATTTATTGTGATGCTTACCTTGTGTCGGGCACTGCTGTATGCACCTCATTAGCTAATTTATTCCTCTCAACAACCCTGAGAGATAGACAGATATTGTTACTGTCCTCATCCTAGAGATGAGGACACTGGGGCACAGAGAGGTTAAGTGACTCTCCCAAGGTCCACCGAGTCAGTAAGTGGCAGGCAGCTGAGCACAACTCTGTGTTCTTGTTTATCTATCTATCTATCATCTATCTATCTATCTATCTATCTATCTATCTATCTATCTATCATCTATCTATTTTCATCTATCTATCTAATCTATCTATATCTATATCTATATCTATATCTATATCTATATCTATATCTATATAATGCCTAGTTTAAAAAAGAAACACTGCATCCTTCTCTCTGAAGCCAGGGCCCCTAGCACTGGGGACAGGAGTCAGGTCCTAGGCTGCAGTACGTGTGGGCCTTAAACTCCTAGTAAGCAGCTCTTCAGCCTCCAAGGGCATCGTTCAGTGCTGAGCATTCATTAGAGTTGAACATAAAATCTCTCTGGTGTCCACTCTAGTTGGAGATGGGACATTTAGTGCAACCTAATACTGCACTTGGATGCATCCTGCAGGCTTCTCGGTCTCCAGGAGTCAGACAATGACAGATGATCAGAGTGATGAGATCACACTTTGACCTGGTGATTCGCTAGCCTGCAGAGCTCAGTCCTATGGATGTGTAGGGTATAAGAAAGTCAACGGAATGTTTATTTTTGTGACCTCTGATATTCCTGGAAAGTATTTTAACAGTCTCTGATCTCTAGTTGTTGACAGGTACTTTTGTATAAAAGTAAAGTTGAGAACACGTAACCATGTAACCTTAGCCCCGATGGCCTGTTAACAAAGCTTTCTAATTGCTGGAATGCCAAGTGAACCACTAGCCTTGATGACTCGATTCTGACATTCGGTGAATCAGAGATGATGCCCCTATAACCCTGAAAAATGGCTGCATAATAAAATATGAAGATAAGTGTCTGCAAGAGAGAGCTCTTGAGGAAGGAGGGATATTCCTTACAGCACGAACAGAGCAGTCAGATCCATCTGTCGATGGATGTACCATTCACAGGCCAAACTGTGGCATCATTAATGGTAGATCTTATTTGATCAGAGAAATTTGGCCCCAAAAGTCAAGGTAGTCTTTTGATAGTCTGAAGGAAAGGAATGTTTTCACCAAGAAAATATTATTGGAGCTCCTACAGGATGACAGACTAGGCATGGGAACATAGTAGGGGGAAAGTTGCATTTCTGTGGAGCTCACAGTCCAGAGGGGACAATGGACAGGTCATCAGGTAATTATAGTATGCAAAAGGTACAGCAGAGATAAGCACAAGGTGACATGGGAGGGAGATATCACGGGTGTCCCTCTGAGTCTTGGGGAGTCAGGAAAGGCTTCCCTAATGAAAGAATGTTGAATTCAACATTTGAAGGGTAAAACAGAAGTGGGAGGTGTGAAAAGAGAGCCTTGGGTGTGTGCAAAGATCCGGAGGGAAGTGGAAACTGTAGGGGGCAGAGCAAAGGAGGGCAGAAGAGAGCACATGCCCAGCCTGTGGGGGGCTTCAGAGATGTTAGTCTGGCTAACTTCTAGCCTGTGTCAGAAGAAAGGACCAGGGTACATTGCAATGCCCCCAGCACCATTTACCTTTCCTATGCCACTGAAAACATGCCCATTCAGGGAGCTACAAGATCTCCTGAAAGGGCAAGAGATGAGATTCAGAAGTAACCTCCAAAGAGTGTGGAGGGCCTCATCGCTTAAATCTGAGGTGGGCCTTTATCCTGAGGGCAGTAGGGAGCAACTGAAGGATTCTTTTTTTTTTTTTTTTTTTAATGATTTTTTATTATATTATGTTAGTCACCATACAGTACATCCCCGAACTGAAGGATTCTAAGCAGGATCCGATTTAGAAAGATCCTCCTGGCAGCACTATGGAGGATAAAGTGGAGAGGTAATCAAGACCAGAGGTGGGAAAGCCATTGCCCTCATTCTGGAGGGAGATCACAGTGGCCTAATTCTGATATAAAGTATTCAAGACAACACTCATTTCTCATTTTCATCACTTCCCCTCGGGTGCCTATGCCTTTTGGAGCTCTCTGAAGTCAAGACATTTGCTTTTATTATCAACATTCAGCAGGAGTAAAGGGACGGTGCCCAGTTCTTGCCCTTCGGAGCTCACTCATGTCTCTCTCCAAGAATATCGTGACTTTGTTCCCCAGCACAGGAAGGAAATACCATTTCCCAGCTCTCCTTTTTTTTTTTTTTTCCCGCAAAAGTCATTCTTCATTTGCTTCTGTGAGATGTTTGTCTCTGGACAGTGTTTGGATTCCATGAGCGTGTGCGTGCGTGCGTTGCAGTCCAGCTTATGGGTGGCTCTGCTATTCTTGGTTTCCTGGATGCAGGCAAACTTCAAACAGTGCAGTTTCCTCCTGATGCTTATCTCCGCAACCCATTTCTCAGAGTGTCTTGCCCATTAACTTTCAAACAGCACCATTTTCAGTGCCAAGCTGCTTGCTTCAAGGTTTGGAGCGCCACTGAAGCATGAAACAATAGCATTTCTGCCTCCACCTCCCTCCAATTCCCCTAAACCTTGCCTATCTTTCCCCTAACTCCCAACAAAACAAAACAAAGCTTTACGCTTCCTGAGAAACACCCCTAAACTTGAACCTACCCTTGGTCCCTGAAAAAGATTCATAGGTCATCACCATAATACATTTGAAGAGGAGTTGAAAATGCAGGGAACACCATTCTTGCAAATGTGTTCCCCAAAGATATTCCTCAGAGATATTGAGCAAAAGAGACAGGATAACTCAGTACAATTCCACAGATCTCTGAGAATCCTTCAGTGGCTCCCCATTGCCCTCAGGATAAATCACAGACCCACTGGGTATCTGTGTTCTTTTGGACAGTGACTCCCTGCTGTTTAAGCCCTAATGAGTTTTTAATTGGGTAAAGGGTGGGTGATTTGGAGACCTGTTGAAGGTTGCCTGAATCGGGGGAAGAGCTCCCCCTGCTGGCGGGCATTAGCTCCAATTGCCCACGTACCAGACTCTGCATTGGGTGTGTTCTTGGAGGTTTGTGCGTTAAATCCAATCAGACGATAAGTGCTCTTGGGGTGTGCACCTTTAAAAGGAAATCCATGGCAAATCCTTTTGTGAGGCGAGAAATCCTTTTGTGATGGGTAATAATCATTGTTCTTCCCCAGCCCGTCCTTTGTTGATGCTGTGAGTTTGGGGAATTATTGAAGGAGTTCTCTTGATGCTGGTGATCCTTTTGAAGACCCTGAGCATGGTTCCTGGGAAGAGGCCATGGTAGCTGAAGCTGAGCCTAAAATGCTGGCACATTTGACATTTCCATGATTTGCTGAGGCTCCTTGTAACCCAAAGCTTATCTCGGTGGAGTGGTTGGTGCTTCTCAAAGGCTAACTGGGGGATGTCGTCAGTAGCCCCAAGAGTCCTCCACTGGCTGATTTAGCCAGACCAACGCGCACATTTGGAAATGGGTCAACGCCTCCTGTGGGCCTTGGCTATAGAATGATCAGGAGGGAGCAGGAGGGAGAGGGCAAAGAGAAACACCCCTTCCATCGGAAGGGTATCAATCCTTACCCAAAGGGATTGCACCCGTCACAATTAGGGCTGTTTTTCCTCACTCCAGATGTTGTGTGTTACAGAATCCTTTGTTGGTAAGCACACACATGGCAGCCTTAACGGCAGCCAGTGCCAACCCGAAGGCTTCAACAATGGGGGCTGCAATTGAGCATGAAGTATGATGTGCCGTGCACTGAGGTATGAATGCTATGCTTCTGAGAACACCAAGCTGTGCTGTTCCCAAAAGCACAAACCCAGTTTTGCTTTGTGAATTCTTCGTCACCAGGTATAATGAGGTCCCTGTTTGAGCCTGGAGACGGGGCCCAAGGGAATGAGTAATGGGATGAAGCTTTAAGGCTTGATTGCTTCTGTGATTTGAATTCTTGCCATGAGAACCCGTCTTCAAGGTCAGCCTCATGGTTTCACCTGCAGGCCCAGGAAGATGGGCCCTGAGTCATTTCCCAGACTCCGCAGAAGTCAAAGGTCTAGAGAGGCCAGGCTGCTTCTCCATAGTTGATTGGTGTACTGGAAATCACCAAGGAGACTGTCTTGTGGGATCCCTGCTAACCCAGCCATCAAAGGGGGCCAGAAACCACTGGACTTGAAAATTATGTTCACAGCACCTTGAGCTCTGAGCATGAAGGGAAACCCAGAATAAAAAGCATAAAGACTCTTTCCTTCTTCAATCAAAAGGGCAGACAGGCTACATGCATTTGAAAGTGGTTATAAACACCAGACCCACCAACTACAATTTAGGAGGTCTTCTATGTAATCTGCCCGGTCCCAGATATTTTAATTCTATGTTGCAGGGAAGTAAGTGCCAGCTGGCCGCTGAGCGACCATGCTCAGGGTTCAGTTCTAAACAGCACTGTTTGGGAAAAGCTCAATCGAAAACAGACAGCTCTGGATGTGTTTAGGTTTTGCTTTCTTTCCACTTTTAAATATTAAAAATTGACTCCAGCTGTGGGGTAGAAAGTAACGCCTAACCTATAAAAACATTGACAAATAAATCACAATGCAATTTGCTGCGCATTTTTGTGAGGTCTAAACACCAGTTCTTGAAAGGAATTTTCCATTATTGCATTTTGGGAAGATAACTTCTTCATGAAAAATTCATTTGACTTTTATATTTCATAAAATCATCACATCACATTCCCACATTTGGGATTTGCATGTGGGCTGGAGCACCCATGGCTTTTAGCTTGGCTTTCTAGAGTCCTAAACCTCTCTTCTATGACTTTTGCAGGAAGGGGGACAGCATCAGGAGCCTTATCTGGTTATCCTGTATTCCCTGCTTGGGGCTCTGTCCTTCAAAAAAACCAGGCTAAGTCTCAACCAAGGATAGCTCTTTTTGAGTTGGATTGAACGCCAAACCCCCCTAACCAAACTGTCCATGTATGCACACCACGAGGCACCACCCCCATCCAAGCGAGAAAGAAGCCCTCAAATGCCTCATTCCTTGGTGGTATCACTACGAAGAAATAGCACTTTTACTTCTGAGGTAAGGATAAAAAAAATTCATGGGAGATTCAGAAGAGAGGAGGGGAGAGGAGTCTTAGTACTATGACTTAGAGACTTTAAGAGACTTTTTTCCAGAAATGATACTGATCCAAGCTCGGTTCACATGGTATCCGTCAGCAAGGTAGGCATGCCTAGCAAACGGCCCCAAATCTCGACTTATTTCTGCTTGTATTACATAGCCACCACAGGACCATTGCACTGTAATATCCATGCCAGGATCCAAAAGATGAACAGCCACTGTCCGAAACATTGCCAGTGTTCGTGGCAAGTCCTCTCATAAGTCATTAAATGCTCACAGCCTATTGAGCCAGAACTGGTCCCATGGGGCCATCCAACCTCAGGGTATGCCAGGAAATAAATCCTACCTGCCCAGAAGACAGAGAGCTGGAAAGACTTGGAGTGTGGCACTTGATGGATATTACATCCGACATGTCTACCTAAATGTGGGGGTCCTTCTGCAGTGTCTGTGTTAGTCAGCAACCCTTCTGGGCCTTGATAAGATCATGGCCCTGGGAGTAGAGCTATGGGAATCCAGAATGGGTCAACTACAGTCAGGCTCGTGGTGGATACCTTCTTGGGAGGTCTGCCCTGTCCCTGCGCTTCTCTGACTGCTATATTCTGCCTACCTACTCATAGGGGTGGCTCCAGCAGTTGCTGTCATCTTGGTACTATACAGACCTCTCCTAGAACCAATTGATGGGATCAGAGGAATGCACCTAACCAAAGCTGAGCCACTAGGATCCTCTGTCCCAAAAATTTAGAATTGTAGCTCAGAAACAGCTAGTCCGTATGGCACATGTAAATTTGGAAGCTCTGGTAAAGGCATTTTCTGCCATATGCATGGAAAAAACTAACGAAACTAAGCTGCAGGGCAAAGAGAATGAGTCAGACATGCAGGGAGAAGTGAACAAGCAAGCCCATGGGGAGAGAGAGAGTGTGCGTGAGAGCAAGAGGGGAGGGTGAGGGAGGGAGATTCCCAGCCTATGTGCCTTGCACATAGCCACTTGATGCCAGCCTAAAATCGGCACTTGACTGACAAGGAAGAATGAATGTTGTACGGGCCAATACGAATGCCCACCATGGAAGGCAATTACTTAGATCAAGGGCATTGAGTGTCTAGAACATTCCTGCTAAGATGCTGACAGTCATGGGAAAAATAACACCTGACACTATTACCAGTCATAGCCACTTCTTGGTGGATACATTTAGTGAGTTAGGCAGCCATTTGGTGGTGTCCTTAGGGAAAAGAGCCCAGGATTAGTTAAATGTATATAAAGTAGTCAAATACATATAAAATAGTCTATATATATATATATAAAACACCATCAAATATAGAGAGCAAGGGGGAGGAGAGTAAAGAGAGAGAGAGAGAACATTGAATTACAGAGCTTTTATTAACCTCTTAAATCTGTATTTTTTTTCTTTCATGCCAGGAATTCTGGTTCTCAAGGACACAGGGAATGATAGAATGAGAATATCCCACGATTACTTATTTATTTTATCCCATATTTCATACACAGCAGCCTCAGAATCACAATACCAATCCTACCATCATTATGATGACCAAAAACATTTTGAAATGTTTTATATATGATTTCTCCATTCCCCCCACCATAAAAAAAATAGTTGTACTATATCTACATTGTCAGAGCATAGAGCTATTAAATACTTTCCTCTCCCTCCTGGCCTTCATTTAGTCTTAGCGTGACAAAGAATTACAGTCATTCCCTTTTAGCTGCAGTTTCCCTTTCCACAGTTCTGGTTACCCTTGGTCAACCTGGGTCTGGAAGCAGACGATCCTCCTTCTGATGTATGGTCAGAAAGTCCGTAGTAACCCAACACTGTGGTCACATTGCCCACGTCATTCTCTTCCCTGCATCTCATCACGTAGGTACTTTATCATCTCACATCATCACAAGAAGGGTGAGTACAGTACAAGAAGATATTTTGAGACAGAGACCACATTCACATTACTTGTATTGCAGTGTATTGTTATGATTGGTCTGCTTGATTATTGCTGGTCTTCTACTGTGCCTAATTTATAAATTAAACTTTATGATAGGTGTGTTTGTATAGGAAAAAACATAGCATATACAGGGTTTGGTACGATCCTCTGTTTCAGGCATCACTGGGGTCTTGGAACATGTCCCCCTGGATACGGAAGACTACTGTATATACTTCATGCTCCCCGCAAACATCTCTCTTGTTATTTTTTTTTTAAGATTTTATTTATTTACTTGACATAGAGAGAGAGAGCCAGCGAGAGAGGGAACACAAGCAGGGGGAGTGTGAGAGGAAGAAGCAGGCTCCCAGCGGAGGAGCCCGATGTGGGGCTCGATCCCGGAACACCAGGATCACGCCCTGAGCCGAAGGCAGCCGCCTAACGACTGCGCCACCCAGGCGTCCCATCTCTTGTTATTTTGATTGTTCAAAGTTTGTTCTCTAATAGACCCTTCGGGGAGGTCTATGGGACCAGTTTCCCCAAATTGTCACATGTTGATAGCAATATGTCTGTACCCTTTGCAATTGAGAGTGAGTTTTGCTGAATGCAAAATCTTGGCTTACATTTTCTTTTCTTGATTATCTTACACATGTTACTCTATTTTCTTCTGGCATAAAATGGCACTATCAAAGTCTGATGATAATTTAATTTTTTTCTGTTTTATGCCACATGTTCTTGTTTTCTATTCCCTGAAATATTTTTTTCTTGTTCTTTAAAGCCTTGTGATTGTATTGAAATATATCATGGAATTGGTCAGTTGGGTCAATATTCCCAGGTACACGGAACACTCTTTCCTCCTGATGAATTGACTACTTAGATGTTATAAGATAGCTTTGTTTCTCTCTGGTAATATTATTTCCTCTGCAATCTATGTTGTGTGATATTAATATACCAACTCTAGCTTCCTTTTTATTATTTTTAATTGTGATAAAATTACATAATATGAAATTTGCCACATTAACTATTTTTTAAGTATACAGTTCAGTAGTATTAAGTACATGAACATTGTTGTACAACTAATCTCCAAAACCCTTTTCATCTTGCAAAACTGAATCTTTATTTCCATTAAACAAAATCCCATTCTCCCCTCCCCCTAGCACCTGGCAATTACCATTCTACTTTCTGTCTATTAATTTGACAGCTCTAGGTACCTAATGTAAGAGAAATCATACAATATTTGTCTTTTTGTGACTGGCTTCACTTTTCATAATATCTTCAGGATTCATCCATGTTGTAGCATGTGTCATAACGTCCTGACTTTTCAAGGTTGGCTAATATTCCATAGTATGCATATAGATTTGTTTGTCCAGTCATCTTTATATATATATAGATTTTGTTTATTCAGTCATCTGTCAATGGGCACTTAGGTTGCTTCCATCTTTTGGCTATTGTAAATAATGCTGCTGTCAACATGGCTGTCTGAATATCTGTTTGAGACCTTTTGAATATATACCTAGAAAAGGAACTGCTGGATCGTATGGTAACTCTGTGTTCAATTTTTTGAGAAACCACTCTTCTGTTTTCCATAGTGGTTTTCCCATTTTACATTTGGACCAGCAGTGCACAAGAAAGGATTTCAATTTTTGTACAACACTTGTTATTTTCCCGGGTTTTTTGTTTGTTTGATAGTAGCCATCCTAATGGGTATAAGGTAGTATGTCATTGTGATTTTGATTTGCATTTCCCTAATGATTAGTGATGTTGAAAGTCTTCCCATGTATTTATTGGCCATTCATATATGTTCTTTGGTGAAATGTCTATTCAAGTTCTTTGCTCATTTTTAATCAGGTTGGTTTTTTGTTACTGAGTTGTGGGAGGTCTTTATATATTCTGTACTTTAACCACTTATCAGATATATGATTTGCAAATATTTTCTCCTATTATGTAGGTTGCCTTTTCACTTTGTTGGTCTTGTCTTTTGATGCACAGAAGTCAAGCTTTCTTATGATAACTATAGTATATCTTTTTTCATTCTTTTACTTTTAATCTATTTGCCTTTTTAATCCATTCTGATAACCTCTACCTTTTAATTGAGGCTGTTAAGACCATTTACATTTAATGTGATTATAGATATGAGTAGGTTTAAATCTATCATTTTATTTGTTTACTAAATGTCTCATCTGTATTTTATTCCATTTTTCTCTATTTCTGCCTTCTTTTTGGATTAATTGAGAATTTTGTATGATTTTATTTATCTTCCTTGTTGACTTATCAACTATGACTCTTTATTATTTAGTTGTTGCTTTAGGGTTTATAATTTATATCTTTAACTTATCATAACCTACCTTCAAATGACATTATAGCGTTTAATGCATATTATAAGAGCTTTGCTTCTATTTCTCCCTTTCTGGACTTTATGCTGTCATTGACATACATTTACTTTAACATATGTTATAAATCCTAAAATACATTGCCATTATTTTTGTTTAAACAATTATTTTTTAAAGAAATTCAAGTAATAAAAAAATTTACATTATACACATGTACTTACCATGTTCAGTGTTCTTTCCTTTGTGTAGAACTGTATTTCCATCCGGTACTATTTCCATCTGTATTTCCATCCGGTACTATTTTTCTTCTGCCTTAGATGTCCTATAACATTTCTAACAATGCAGGTCTGCTGGTGATGAAGTCTTTCAACTTTTTATGTCTGAAAAAGTCTTTATTTCACATTTTTTTTGAAAGATGTTCTTAGTGGATGTAGAAGTCTAGATTGATGTGACCTTATTACTTGCATTGCTCCCAAAAAGAAATCTGTCATCCTTATCTTGTTTCTTTGTATGTTAAGTGTCGTTTATCTCTGGTGATTTTATGATTTTCTCTTTTTCAGTGGTATTGAGCAATTTGATTTTGATGTGACTTCATGTAGTTTTCTTCATGTTTCTCATACGTGGGATCCATTGAGCTTCTTGGATTTGTGAGTTTATAGTTTTCATCAAGTTTTGAAAAATTTTGGACATTATTTCTTCAAATATTTTGCAGCATTTCTCTCCTTCCTTTCCTTCAGAGACTCCAATTACATGTCTATGAGCCTATTGAAATTGTTCTAGAGCTCATCAGTGCTCTGCTAACTTTTTAAACTTGTTTTTTTCTCTGTTTCATTTAGATAGTTATGTTTTCAAGTTCAACTAATCTTTTTTTTTCCTGCAATGCCAGTTATCTCATCCAGTGTATTCTAAATGTTATACATTGTAGTTTTTATCTCTAGAAGTTCAGTTCAGATCTCTAATATTTCCCATGTTTCTATTAAAGTTGTGAACATATAGAACATAGTTATAAAAGTTGTTTAGTGTCCTTGTCTGTTAATTAATAGATGTTAATTCTAACATCTATGTCTGTTCTGGGTTGGTTTCTACTGATTGATTATTCTTCTTGTCTGAGTCCTACCTTTTTGCAGGCATTATTCTCAGGCCTGTGTGAGCATCAGGTACTGTTTCCTCCAATCCTGTCATGTGGTTCTTTCCCAGCCTTCAATATCACTGATCAGCACTTTGCTGAATGCGCTACATGACCCTAGTCAGATTTCTGGGTTCTTTCTCAGTATTTCTTTCTGGTAACTCTAGCTCCCTTTGGTCTTCCTGGACTCATAACTTTGTCTTCTCAACTTGAAGAATCTTCCAGATTCCTCCTGCCAGATTTCCTTTCCTGTACCACAACCTGGAAACTCTCACAAGGTAGTAAGTTGGGACAATCATAGGGCTGACCTCAACTGTTTTCTATATCTCAGGAATCACTGTCCTACATTATTGATGTCCAGTGCCTTGAAACCATTGTTTCATATATTTTATTCAGTTTTTTTAGTTCCATATTGGAGAGTAAATCCAGTCCCTGTTACTCCATCTTTGCCTGAGGCAGAAGAGCGAGGTGCTTTTCCAATATATGATTTCATTCTTTTTTCAGGAATGTTTTCTTGAATTATACATGTTAGTAATTTTTTCTATTCTCTTTAATTTTCACCTTTGGGAATTTCTATTATCTGTATATTGGGCTTTCTTTGCCTATCTTCAACGATCTTTTTTCTCAATTTTTTTATCTCGTTCTTTATTTTTTTTACTTTAAAATTTTACTTCTTTTCACTTTGATTTTTAAGGCATTAACTATTGTGCACTTTGCTCTCATTGTTCCTTATAGTTCTGTCTTCGTTTCCGAAATATTTTTTTCTTATATTTTTACATCTTTCCTGAGTTCTGACAGCTCATTTATGAGTTTTTCCAATTTTTTTAAAGAATTTATTTTTTAAGCAATAAGAACTTACAACCCCGAGATCAAGAGTTGCATGCTCCACCGACTGAGCCAGGCAGGCACCCCTGAGTCTTTCCTATTTCTGACTTCTGTTGTTCTTTCAAGTCTTCAATTACTTTCTTATTGTCTTTTGCTTCATTTTAAGGTAATAAGTTACAGTTTTGATCTGCCTTATGGACTCGTCTTTCCAATGTTTTTATTATTTGTAGGGATATTATTTTCATTGTCTTCTGCTTTTAAATAGTAACTTTGTATGGGCTTTAAGTGTTGCTTATTTTTATGTGACGTTGGTTTTCCTGAGCATTTAGAACAAGGCAGGAAGTGAGGTTCAAGAAAGCTTTTCTGCTCCCTTTTCTGTTGTTGTGCAGTATTAATACATACATGAGCTTGTTTTCTGACACTTTGGAACTCTGTTCTTTCCCTCCACATTGGACTGGACTTCTTTTTTCATCCTTTTATTGTCTATGTCCTGATAATTTTTATTCCATTCCCATAAGTTTCTCCTAGCTGTGGGACCCTGTTGTGGAAGGGAGCTCTGGGTTGCTTTTGAGAATTCAAAGGGTGAGACAGATCCAGCCTCTTCCGTCATCCTTATTATGGGCCCTTTCCTTCACCTGGTGTTGCAAAAATCAACACCCTTCCAGTTTCAGCTGCCTTTCTCAAATTGGCCCACTATGCTTCCCAGGGTGTATGCCTGTCGTCTCTTCTCTGGTTTATCAAACCCTGCCCAGTTGCTTCTCTCTCCCTCCCGTACAGATCCCGCTACCATGCAGCTTTTGTGGCTATTAATGGTTTGTCTTCATCTGCTTGTATTTGGGGGTTGGTGAGGATAATTTATTACCTAGTTTTGTTTAAATGTTTTCCATGGGTTTCTCAGTTCTGCTATCTAGTTGCACTGTCTGTTTTTATGAGGGGAGTCAAATAGATTGAAACCTCTGCTGTCACCACCACCATTTTCTGAAAATTCTGTATCAATGTCCAATATTTTGAAAGAGTTTCTTGCTCACTGACAGAGCCCTAGACAGACCAAAACCAGAAAAGGGAAGTGAGAGATAAGATTCCTACTAAGACAAAATGGAGAAAAGCACGAAATGTTTATCCAAAGCCTTCGGTTTAGGTGCTGAGTGTAAAGGGATGGTGTTGGTATTTAGAGAGCTGCTTTGTTTACTTCTACTCAGTAAGTATGAGCTCATCTTTTCATTATGAGACTCAAGAGGCCCTGTGATATTTTGTGCACATATTGCTTGATCTAGGATACATAGATCTCAAACCACCTCAGGCTCAGTAACTTGTAGTGCTTTGTCTTGTTTTTAATGAAAAAGGTCTATTTCCACATTCTCATAGATACCTATGATGTTCAGCTCTAACATTCTGTGCTTCTAAGGATCTCAAAATATTTGACAGATGTTTCATTTTATGGCTTCTTTTCTGACCTTGGAGATGCAATTCAGGATTTCAGATGCCCCATATCTCACTAATACTGGTGATGGAATTAGCATCATAGGGTAAGAAGTTGGTAAGAGTCCCTGACTTCCAACTCATGCTTTCCTGCTTTAACCATGTTGCATTCCCAACTGAGTTTGCCTATCCCACTCTTGAAAATAAACCCAAGTCATTTGTCAAGGGAACAAGAAGGCACTGGGCAATGAGTATGCCTAAATTATACTAAATGTATTGCCTCATTTTTCTCTTTTTGGCTGTTGGGCTTTCCTGACAACCAGACTTTGTGGAGATGCTCAGAGTATTTGCTATAGATAACTGTCCACGTTTCACTTAAACCAGAGATATAGGGAGCCAAGGAAGAAAATGGGATGGATTCCCGGATGTGAAGAACTATGACATTGGAAAACATGGTGGAATTAGGGTAAACTTTATTTCCAGATGGAAACAGTGCCTTTCTACGATGTCAAGTGATTTGCAAAACTATTATGTTTTCTTCCATGGTTTGGAACAATGTCCAAATAGGTTTTTTATGGTTCTAGGGTCCCACATAGCCCAGTATCTTTTCAAAATCACTTTCAAAAGAAAATGTACTTCAGAAACTAAAAGCAATTTTTAAAAGCACACTAGTCTTTACTGTGCCTCTCTAAGATGGGGATCCAATTTCTAATCCTAAGCAGCACAAGGCCCATTCAATTTGTCACTTATCTCCAATTCTTTCACTTCACAGCTACTCTGTAGCATCTAACTCTCAATTTTCTCCAAAACTTGCCCTGACATCCATCCTACAAGTCTTCATACATGATTCTTTTCACTATCATTTTTCCCTGCCCTGATGCCTCACCAGAAGTTGCCACTGGGGTTACCATACCTATCAGGCTGCTCCAGGAAAGGTGGGAGACCCTCTAGCTCCATATTCTTTTGTTGTCTTTTGCTGCCCACAGAGGGAAGCTGGCAGGACCCCTGGGTATTATGTTCTTTGCTTGTTCTGAATGCTTTTCTTGCAAAGAAGTCTAGGAGAGAATTAATGAATAAAGGCCCCCCTCTTTATATTCTTAATCAATAATGGAAAATACACTGGAGAAAGCTTCCAAATGAGCCCCTGGAGTCAGTGATAGTGGTGGCAGGGGGCCTAAAAGGCTGGACAAAATTATTACTAGCCAACCCAGTGGGTGGACAGAGTTTCCAAAAGACAGACCTCTAAGGGAAGACTGGGGTATGACCCTGGTTATTGCAGAAGTGGAGTATGTGGTCCAGGCTCCCTGGCATCCCTCTGGGAAAATTCTGGTTTGCTTATAGTCCTCTTGCAAATGCTTCAGTATTACCTGGGGGTAGTTTAAACCTAGGCGATAGATGGCAAAAGTTGAGCAAGTATTATGCAGTGACCAAGGATAGTCAAGACTTATAAGTGGGCCTAGAATATAGGAGTGTATGGAAGTCAGAGAGAGGCAGTGTGGCTCAATTAAGCTGGTGGTCAGCAACAGGATGGTCCATCAGGAGCAACAAGAAAGTAGCAGTTATCCATAAATCTGGAAGGTACTAGGGAACCCACCCAGTAGCTCAGACTCTTAGGCAGTGCTAGAAAAATCAAGGCAAATATTTTGTCCTGGGAAAGTAGAGATCCTGGGTATGATGGGCACTCAATTCAGGGAATTTGATAAGGATACAGTGACCAGAGATAGGCCTAAAACAAGGAGACTGGTGACTGGAAACAAAGCAGAACCTCGTTTTTAGAATGAAGGGACAAGGTCAGAGCCGGACCCTAGGAAAACTGAGTGAGGCTGAGCTGCCAAGTACGAAGTGTAAGTGCCAGGTGCCTTGTAGGATATGCTGCCTGATGTTCGTTAAGAGCATGGGCTGGGTTAGAATCCTGGCTCTGTGACCTCCCATCTTTATGACCTTAGGAGAGTTAGAGAATTCCAGCCCAGCTTCCTACCTCTAAAGGGGGGTTAGTAATTCCTACCTCACAGAATAGTCATAGACATTATATGGCACAGTCATTGTCAAGCACTGGTACTATAGAGTAAGGTTGGTAAACATGTTAGCTCCTCTTCTCCTCCTACCACCACCACCATCACCATCATCACTGTATCTTACCTACCCTTTCAGAACAGGACTGGGTCCAGAGCCAGTGTTGGGAAGACGTAGACACAAAATGCCACACATGTACAAACAAGATGGCCCCAACTTACTCACGCTTGTTTGTAAGTCAGTTGTTTGCCACTTAGAATCCCTATCTCTAAAAGCTATACTATAAACAATGGTTGGATTTCCAGGCTAACCTACCCATGCCTTTTTGTTCATGAGAAAGAGGCTAAGCATTGAGTCAGCATGAGGTAGGGCCGCCATCTTCACTCAAGCTTTTAGGGCTGACCTTCAAAGGAGAGGACTTGAGAGCAGAGAAGTAGTGGGAATCCACTTGAGATGAGATGAGCTCATAAAGGCCACATGAGGGCTGTCCCAGAGATTCATGTTCCTCTTGGAGCCATGCTATGATCCAGCTCCTGGTGAGTTGCACCAAGCCCCCCAGAGTGGTGGCCCAGGTGTTCCTGGGCTGAGAGCTGAGAAGAAGGGGGATGATTGGACCTTCTTTGCTATTATCCATTACCCTCATTCATCTCTCCTGCTCCTGCTGAAGTAGCTCCAGTGAGTGGGCATGTCTGTTCTTGCCACTTGCCAGCTGTTTTAAGAGAATTTCAAGTCCCATCTGAAGCTATGATGAACAATTTAGTGATGTGACTGTGAATTAGGGCATAACGGCAGAACTGTCACTTCATTTTTGGACTTAGATTAGTTGAGCTGACTTTATGCTGCCTGACCGGCAAATGGGTCCTACGATGCAGCTCTGTGCAAGGACAGGCAGGAGAAGATGAGGAGGAACAACAAAACTTGATCAGGCTGTTCTGATCCAGAGGAGAGCCAACAGAAAGTCTCAGATTAAATGGGAACTACAGTAATACCCAATTTATCCCAAATTTCTGAAGAAGAAGGAGCTCTAAGTTAATGCATTTTTTAGACAACTGAAAGCAAATACTTTTTCCCAAAAATGGAAACTTCTAAAAGCCCTTTCATCATTGCTCCATGCTGTAATGGACTTCTCTCCCAAGGAGTTTTTGAGGCATGTAGAGCTATTTTCCCTGGCACTAAATGACTCCCAACTGATGTGTTTTTCTATTTGGAGACTCTTGCCTCTTTTTTGCTGCCAGCTACCACTTCTTGGTGTGTAATCTCCCAACATCTCCCACTCTACTTGCTTGTCTTTAAACTCTGTAGAAACTAAAGGTTACCAGGGAAAATGAGAAGATCAAACTGTTAGAGTGGTATCCATCGATTTCATTTGATTCTAACGCAATAGAGTTGTATTAAGGGTGGTTCTTCTTAACACTCACTGCCACCCATCTGCCTAAAACATACAGAGAAACATGCGCGCTCACACACACACCTTGTTGAATACAAAGGCCCTGACTCAGCCTTTTCCTCCATCCCAGTCTTTGCCATTTCTGCCCTTAGGCACAACCCATCAGGATTTCTATCCTGGGTCCCATCTTTTAGATGACGCTGCTCTGGCCCTCCTATAAACATGTTCCTTCCCAAGGGGCAAGGAGTCCCTGGGGACAACAGTAGAGCCCCATAGGGAACACATGCCTCTTCTTTCAGAACCATGTTCTGGGTACCTAGGACCCTGGGAGTCTGTACCCACGTGGCCCTGAGCCCCCTTCCAGGGCCTCTTTCATGCATCTGTCCTCTAGAGGGTGGACAGTGCTACTGGCATGTGCACTCTTTGGGTAACCAGGTTGCCTGTGGTTGAAGAGGTGATGGCGGAGCTTGGATGTGCAGGCTGAGGTCTCACAAGCAGAAAAGCAAGCACCCCAACTCGAAATGGAACAGGGATGGGATTAGGAAGAGGGGCACCTCTATTTGTACTCTTGCCAAAGCTGCACAAATCTTAGGGGTGAACTGAATCCCTGCTTGATTCTAGGATTTTCCAATAGCTTTGTGGATGGCCCATCTAACACACTTCTAGTTTTTGGGTTCTTGGCTCCCTCAATTCCAATTACCTTCACCTGCACTCCAGGTCTTAACATTGCCCTGAACTTTGCAAGTACTCCCAAAGTTGCTAAAGCACAGCAAATATAATTTGCTGACTCAAGACATTCTCCTCCCAGCCTCTGCTAGAAAACTCGGGCTTCCATTCCTTTCAAAATCTGGATTCCTTTTCCTTCCCATTCCTGTAGTGCTACCCTTTGGAGAAAGCAGCTGCTCCCTCTTTGATATCCAATTTTATTTCTTTGATGAGCCCAGAGAATTTTAAAAACACAAAATCCTCTATAAGGAATATCTACAAGGCAGATTATCTTCTCTACCTAAAAAAAAAAAAAATCCACAAAACTCTGAGAGTGAGCAGCATAGAGGTGACAGAGAAATACTTTTCACATCTCAACAGATCAGACACATCTCTCAAAGGGGCACCCAGACACCCATGGACTCTCCCTGGTTCAGAGGGTCACTACCTATAGTTCAGTCTCTTTGGGGGACATTCTGTTCCATTTCTTGATTCTGTACCTTCCCTCCTTCCATCACCTAGAGCACCTTTTCCCATGAGTGTCATGTTAGTCTCTCATCTGGCCTCTGTTCCTTTTTAAAAAAATATTTCTCTTTTATTTGTTTTTCTAACTGCAGTATAACTGACGTACAATATCCTATTAGTTCAGGTGTGCATCCTAGTGATTTGATATGTTTATCCATTATGAAATGGCCTCTGTTCTTTATATCCATGCTTGATGTTGCAGCAAAACAAAATTAGACGGCCTCACCCTGTGCTTGAGACATTGCCCTCCCCACGCAGAGGAGGGCTCCCACTCCTTGGTCCAGGTGCCAGGTCCTCTATGAACTGGGCTCTCCATCTCCCCAGACTCATGTGCAATCCATCCCAACCCCATCAACATCAGATCATAAGTAATTCTCCTCCCACATCTTGCCAGGACTTGCTTCTGGAGCTCTGTTTACGCTATTCTTCTACCTGGGCGACCATTGCCATCATCCTACCCCTTCAATGACCACCTCCCTTACATGACCAACTTCTGGTTGTCCCTTCATACTTAGCCCATATATCACATTTTCCAACCTTGCTCCTCTCTCCTACCAGCAAAGGCCAAGTTGGTGGCCCTTGACTGGACTTCCACAGTCCTGGTAAAGCCCCTTTATCTAAGAATGTACCACATTGCATTGAAATTATCCACTGCTATGCCTTTAAGTGACTTGAAATGTCTCAAAAGTAGGGACTGCATTTTTTTGACCTTGGTGTCCCAGCCCCGCTGCACCAAGCGCTCAATAAATGCGTACTGAACAGATCCAAACAGAAGAGTATGTGCATTTTTGTGATACTCATTTCTTCACTAGTGACTCACTCCAATAAAGATACCTACCTCACTTGCTTCTGGGCTAACTATGACTAAGGCTGCCCAAAGTCTAACTATTAGATGACAATTTTAATTAAACAGTTAATCATTATACATTTATTGAGCATCTACTGTGTGCCAAGCTTTGTGGACAGTTATACAGTTATACTCAGAGGAACAAAATAGTGCTTGCCTTCAAGGAGATTATAACCTTGATGGTTTTTCTGGAAATTAAAAATAACATCATTACAACAGAGTATTTTTAATAGAAAAGACATTTAAAAATTCTCTTTTGCTTTCTGTGTCTGAAAATGTTTGATTATCAGTTCACCTAACGTTCCCAAGCCACAGGGCTTTCATTTCACAGGCATGGTGTGCCTGCGAGGACTGAGAAAATCAAATAAACTATTATAGGGGAATGTATATTTTCGGGCAGTAAAAAGACTCTGGAAGTTAGAAAAGCAACTACAGACTAAAAGGAGGAAAGGTGAAAACCTGTTTCTTTTTTTTCTTTTGGGAAAAAAATCAGAACAACCCACTTAGAGAGATTTTTCTGGGGAATAATTTTGTTCTATAGCAGTGATTGTGTGACCCTAGGTCAGTGGTTCTCAAACAGGGACAGTTTTGCCCCCCAGGAGATATTTGTCAATGTCTTCAGACATTTTTGGGTTGTCACATCTTGGGAGAGGCGTAGTCATCTATTAGAATCTGTGTATTGGATGAAAGCCAGGGATGCTGATAAAAATCCTATAATGCAAGGACAAAGCCCACGGCAAAGAATGATCCAGCTCAAAATGTCAATAGTGCTGAGAATGAGAAACCCTGCCCTATGTGATGGGGTGGGATGGACACTAACTGCATTCCAAAATTCCACAGAAACAACCAAATGCAATAATGCCTCTTGGTAGTCCCAAGCTTGACCCCTGGGTGCCTCTGACTCATGCATAAGGGTAAAGCTGGGACTTTAACAGGCCGGAACAGAGATCTGGGATGATTTTTATGCTGTAATTAGTTTTTAAATAGTCTCGCTCTCCCTTCCCTTCCCCACCCCCAGCTGCCTTCTTTTAAAAAAGGAAATTAAATAAACAAGAACAACCCTCCAAATGCCCGTTGTTTATGTCACTGGCTTTTTCTCTTTTTTTCTTTGCTGATGAAATAAAACACAATATCATGGATAAAGAAGATTATCAGAGGCTGCTGCTAAGGCTTAGTGGTAGCTCGCAGAGCACAGCACAGCCTCGCTGACGCGAACTGCTCAGAGGCGAACACCGCCAACAGAGATGGAATGCATAGGTAGAATATGATCATCACGATTTGTTAGCTATGCTCTCCCCACAGCCGAAATTTCTGAGTTATTTATTTATTTAAACACGGTGGTGTATGTTTGAAGTAAGAATATCCCAATCCATATTGTTCTATTTTCCCCTGCGAGGGTCATATTTCTTCTGCCAATAACACAAGCTTGGATCTCCTTGAGCCCCAAATTACACTTCCTCATAAGAGATGAAAATGTCACATTTTCCTTGAGATCTTTATTCCACATGACTTTGCTAATGACTAGGGTAAAATTGAGAAGTTCAGGAAAAGGAAATCTCTCCTTCCATCAAAGTGAGTAAACAAACCAAAGGAAAACAGGACGCCAGAAGCTAAAATGTGTAGAGAGTTTAAAATACGTTCCATAGAGCTGGAGGATAGCCTAGGTCTATGGTTGGACCTCCTTGCCTGTCCACCCAATTATCCCCACAATAAAGAACCATGTCATGTGGCCAACACTAACAAAATTTTTTCCACCATTTTGTTGTGGGTTTTTGTCTCTTGGCATTGAAAAGATGTGATGCAAATGCTTATCCAATTCCTCCAATCTCACCTTGCCCCTTGTTGCCTCAACACCACCCCCTGGCTCATCTGTACCCAGGTATCCCACGTCAGCATGCTAATTCACGTCTCCAAGCCCTCATGCATATCTTCTTGATCTGAAACACTTCCCCTACTTGTCCACTTGGAGAACTTTTCACCTTCAAACCTTGTTAAGACAGCATCTCTATGGAGATTTTCCTGACCTACATTATTCTCTCCCTACACACATATTTCTGTGTCCGTGTAGCAGACGTGGTTGGTGCCTCACTCGTATCTCCCTGGGACTCCCCCAGAAGCCACCTGGAGATTCAGTAATTCCTGTGCATGTTTATGGCCTCATTTCTCAAGCATCTGTTTCTTTTGACTTGAGGGCTTTCTCTGACCACAAGAGCACATCATCCCCACATGGAGGAGGCAAAAGTGCCGGGAAGTTAATGTCCCAGAAGCAACCCTTAACCATTGAGAGGCAGGAATTCACTGATAAACACCCCAGCTTCCTTACTTTATAACAGGACAATTCTGAAGAGTGCTCTCCACCATGTCTCAGAGGGTTCCAAGGAGGTCTGCGCCCCTATTGCCCCCAGTCTTTACCTACTTTTTAATACACTCTCAATTGGCTTTTTTTCTCCTTCTCTGTTTCACTCTCTCACTCCCTCTTTGTGCTTCCTTGGATCACCTCTCAAATAAATGAATGGCACTTAAATCTTAATTTCTTGGAGAAGAAAACTAAGACAATCCCATACAAATTTCTGTTATCATGTAACTACTCCGTGTTGTATTTCTTTCTTTCTGTATGTCTTGGATAATTCCTTCAAGGGCAAGTACTCTTTGTTATTTATCTTTATCCCCAGTGCCTACCAAATGCCTACCCCAGTAAATGCATGTTGAGGTGAACTGAGGGGGAAACAGTCTAAGAGGCATGAGGGACCACTTGCAGAAGACCTGGAAGGCTGGATCGGTGAGAGTACAGGAAAGAAAAGGAAGAGGAAGCTACTGAAAGAAACTGCGTTGTGAGGAAAACACATTAATTAATGAGGATTTAAGAGCTCCCAGAAGAGGCAACAACAAAAAATGCATCATTTGAGGGTAACTGTCCAAGCAGACAGAGTGGTATGATAAATAAGTGGCAGGTGAACCCTAGGGTAGGGTAGAATCCACACTGGCTTTTGGGTGGCCAAGGAAGGGAGAGTCCCAGCTGTATGGAAGGTATAGACTGGACTGGACACAGAGTCAAGGTGAAGGGGTGATCTGACTCCTTTTAAAGAGACACCTTCTTGGATGGTTGAGCCCCAGACTGCTGGGTCACATGACATCGAGGTTTAGCCCTCTGAGCACTTGCCACCTGCTTGCATACAGTTTCTGCTTAGCAATGAATGCTAACAAGGTGAAAAAACATAATTTGATTTCTAGATGTGCTGGGCAGCAGGTTTATTGCGGAGGAGTTGGTAAAGAGAAGGTACAGAAGAAAGATGGTGCTCTTGAAACAAGGTGTCCCAGGTGCCCAGGTGGAGGAAGCAGAAAGCTCCAGGAACAGAGCACTGGGTTTTATTTGGGGTGTGTCCGGGGTGGAGGGGTAGTGCACTGTTTCATCACAAGGCTACATCTTTCCTTAATATTTTTTTCTTTTTAAATCTTCTTTTTTCCCCATTTGTAATGATGGGACCCTAATGAAAATTCTCAACTGATGTGAATGAACTAAGTATCAGGCCCTATGCCAGGGGCTAAGCTTGAAGTGGGCAAAAATATCATCCCTGCCCCCAATGAGCTTCCAATTTAGCAAAGCCATATCTGAAGACTTGCTAAATATATTATCTATATTATAGCACATTTCCAGGAGAGCCCAGAGTAGTGTATGCTAATTCCACAGAGGGGACAGAGCAAGCTCAGCGCTAGAGGAGAACTGAAGTTGGAGCCAATTTTTGAAGCAAAGCAAGGATTTCATCAAGAAGTGAAGACAGGGAAGGCATTCCAGATATTCATTCATTTGTTTATGTGTTCACTTTCTTTGCTGGATATTTATTGAATTCCTATTATGTGACAGGCATTGGGGAACAATAGTGAATAAGATGACAGTCCTGCCAGTTAGGGAATGCACAGTCCAGTGCTACAAGCTGACAAGAACCAGGCTGTGACCTGACAGTGGGACAAGGGCAAAGGGAGTAATTAGCACATTATGCTAGGGTACATTGAATGGCACAATATGCTTCCAAGCCTGGAAGACATTGGTAAGGGCAAGAGTCGAGGATGGTGTCTCAGAGGAGATGACATCCCAGCTGAGGCCTGAAGGTTGAGAAGGCATTGGCCAAGTAAGGACTGAAGCAGAATATTCTGGGCAAAGCCCTAAGGGTGAAAGGGCCCATTTAGGAGGTTAGTGAGAGATGAAGACTGGAGAGGTAAGCTAGGACAGGTCACGAAGTGCCCTTTGAAGGAGTTTAGGCTTGATTGCTTTGGCAGTGGGAGACTATTGAGAGGCCTTCAGCATGGGCATGCCATGCTCAGCTCTGAATTTTAGAAAGATTATTCTGGCTACCAAGAAGAAAACGAGTTGGAGTGGAGAAAGAAGTAGAGGCAGGAAGACCAGTTGGAAGGTGGCTGCAGCAATTCAAATGAGAACTAGAGGCCTAGCGTGAGAATGGCAGGTAGGGATGGGGAGAAGTGACCCAAGTAGCCAAGAGGCACCAAAGGATGCAGTGGAGCTGAGAGGTGCCCATAAGGTGTTTACAGCCTTGAGTGAGTGGTAGAAAGTGATGAGAATCGAGACCATGCAAATGTTGGTGGACCTCTGATGCCAGGCTAAGTTTGAATTCACTATACAGGCAGCAGTAAACCACTGATGGATTGAAGGGAAAAAAGATTGTAAGTTGAATATCTCTGAAGGATGGATTGGCATGAAAGAAAACTGTTACCGCCTTGGAAGTTAATACAATAGTCCAGATGCAAAATTTAGGAGTTTGAAGCGTTTGAAACCTGCATGTAGCAAAAAGAATCTAGGCTAAAAAGAAATGACTGACTTCTGTAAATTCAATTTTCTTCTACCTTTTTGTTCTATTCAGGCCCTCAATGAATTGAATGATGCCAATTGTTAATCTCTCCCAGAAACTCTCACAGACACACCCAGGAGTAATATTTAACCAGCTATCTGGGCCTCCAATGGCCCAGTCAGGTTGACACATGAAATTAACCAACATTCATGGTAAACACTTGGTATTAACCTATTTGCTTACTTACTGTTGTAAGGATTAAATTAAATTAAATAACGCATATAAAATTCTCAGCAAAGCGATGGTCCATACAAATTGATAAAGAAATAATGGCTATTACTATTAGTTGTATTATTTTATTATTAATGTTGAAAGTATGAACTAGTGCTGTGACAGTGGAGGGCAAGAGGAGGGAATCATGTCAGCAATGTCGTGCTGAATATAGACTTTGATAAAAACACTTTCCAAAAATAAAAGAGAGAAAGAGAGGTTCTTTCTTCATTGTATCTGAGCAGTCGGAGGTAAGAAAGCCAGCCAATTTACTTTGAAATATTATGATATTAATAAGAAAAACAGGCATATGGTGAGAATGATTTGATAGGTTTCAAACTCCTCAAATTCCTGTATTGAGTATCCTGTTTTTGTTTTTTTTTTAATACATAGGCTACACTGTCAACGCAGATCTTTGCAAAAGTCAGTCATTTCTTTCTAGCCTAGATTGTTTTGGTTACATGGAGATTTCAGAGCTTGCCCTTTTGGGGTCAGTGGCAGGTCAATTGGTTATTTTTTCCTTTACCTGCACGCAGAAGTGAGTTACCCTAAAAAGAAGACAAAGCAGAAGATGTGCAGTATTTGACATCTCTGGCTTTGCCCAGAGTGCCCTCTGACAGCAGCTCTGCAGGCAACCTTGGGAACAGCCCACTTGCCATGGAAGTCTAGGCCCTCCCGAGTGGTGCCAGGACTGTGACCCGGGCCTTGGGTCATTCATAACTAAAGGACCTGCAGAGGGATGAGCTGGAATAAAACCTCATCTCCTACACAGAATATGCAAATACGCAAGAATAAGAGCTTCTCTTCCATTGTATCAGGACAGCTGGAATTTCATGAGATGACTTTCCAGGTTATGGCTGGATGAAGCGTTAAATACCCCTCACAGGACCAATTGGTGAGTGAACACCACCCAAGATGGTACTCTAAACTCTATGAACCTCCCCAGCAGAAAGCAATAAGTAATACATGTGCAATCCTGTGAAATTACTTTCTTCCCCACTCCCCCTGCTTACACATGTTCTCCGAGCACCCAAGAACAAAATGGTGGCCATTAGTCCATGAGTGTTTTACTCAGCAAGTGCTGGTGTCCTTAGGAACCTCTCCAGCCCAAGATCTGTTTGATCTTTTGAGGGCTGGTTCCAAGTTGGACCCACAAAGGATCATACTACTTTTCCAAAGCAGTGGGAATCATCATTTAGACACCAGAGTAAAATTATTTGGTTAAAAACAAACAGAGCTATCTGGTTAGGAAAGAGGTTTATTTCCCATTGCTCCCTCTGTCTGGAGGTCTGTTTAAGAATTGGATACCACTTGGGACGCCTGGGTAGCGCAGTCGTTAAGCGTGATCCCGGCGGTCTGGGATCCAGTCCCACGTCAGGCTCCTCCGCTGGGAGCCTGCTTCTTCCTCTCCCACTCCCCTGCTGTGTTCCCTCTCTCACTGGCTGTCTCTCTGTCACATAAATAAATAAAATCTTTAAAAAAAAAAAAAAAAGAATTGAATACCACCTAAGTCTGTTTAAGACCCATGTTGAATAAACAAGATGGAATTTTAAAATATGGGGGCACGTGGGTGGCTCGGTCGTTAAGCGTCTGCCTTCAGCTCAGGGCGTGATCCCAGCGTTCTGGGATCGAGCCCCGCATCAGGCTCCTCCACTGGGGGTCTGCTTCTTCCTCTCCCACTCCCTCTCCTTATGTTCCCTCTCTCGCTGGCTGTCTCTCTCTCTGTCAAATAAATAAATAAGATCTTTTAAAAAAAAGAATTTTAAAATATGTCAATTTTTTTACCCTAAAGTTATCAATGCAATATCAACTTCACTATCTTGATAATAAAATCATCAGGGTATAGGCACTCTTGTTCTTTTCTTTCTCTTCTGTTTTTGAAATGCAGTTTTAAATAAGAGAAGAAAAATGGGGGTAAGATGAGCTACAGAGTGAGAACAGGACATCTGGAAAACTGAGACAACATGAGGGTTCTGAGTCCACCTTCCTTCCTCATGTGCCATTCGAACTAACTCAGGAGCACACAGAAGCCTGCTGCCCATACCCATGGTTCGTAACTGTGCTTAAAACCACTTTCAGTGGTAGTCCTTGCTAAGAGTTCTTAATATTTCATTTCCTTGATAATTTATGGACTGACCTTCTCAGGGGATTTACAGGTTTCAAGAGAAAGCAAACCTGTGATTTAGTTAAGATATCTAGTATGTGGAACAACTAGGACTAGCAATAAAAGAGAGAGAAAAATGTAGGACATTCTTGGTTAGTGCTAGGAGTTGTACTGTTGGACTTCATTGTGAGGACTCTGTTCAAACATAGCCCAGTGCATTGGCACTGAGATTTGTGATCAATTCTATTAGCTCTCATCATGTAATTTTGGGTAAGTAACTTAAGAAACATCTTGGATTGGACAGGGCATGGTTTCTGGAATCAGATCTGGCTCTAAATCTTGGCTTTGCTGCTTAGCTAAATAGTGACCTTGGGCACATTAATTAAGAGCTCTGAGCCAGCTTCCTCATCAATCAGATGGAGACGATGATCCTTACCTCACACTGTTTTATGAAGAATAAATAAGATTTGTGTGTAAAATGCCTTCCACCTCCTCTTGTGTTTTTGTTTGTTTGTTTGTTTATCCAGCTTTAAAGGATGAACTATACCTGTGCCTGCTTGTCTAATGATTTTTTGGGAGAATTAGTTTAGATTAGTTAATCCCTAGAAACCAGTTCTAGTGAGTAAAAGAAATTAGTTTACGACAAAACCATTATTATTAAGAATTAAGTAGTGCACGTGCCCAGGGGCCTGAGGAGTGGGTGGAATTCACAAGCCAATTCTCACCTGTGAGACTCTAGGTAAGTTACTCCTCTGGGTGTCAGCATCCCCCAGAGTGAAGTAGGGGTGGGTGGAGCAGCAGATTATAGGATAGCTGTAAGAACGCGAAAGTCCTCCCGGGCTGTCATGATGTTTGATTCAATCAATGAATAACTTGGCAGTTTGTAAAATGTATTCCTATAGGAAAACATTCAAGGACAAGTAAGATTTGTCTAAGAGTGACTTTTGTAGCATCTTCCTTCTGTGTGATTAGATACAATTTTCTGATTTCTATGGCTTACGTGAATGCAGTCACCATGTTAAAATTCCCTATTTGACATTATCCAATAGAGAGCCCTTAGCTATTTGTTTCAGTAATTTCTATGCACCAGAGAAATAATACACGTGCCTATGCATTTGGGAGGAGAGGGAGCTCTGTTTGTAGTGAATTTCACAAACATTTTAACAACAGAGGAGATAAGCTTTGAAAAAATTCAGTTATCTTCTCATGAACAAAACTGCAGGTGTATCAATGCTTATACAAGCAGAGTCCAGGAGTGCCTGGGTGGCTCAGTCGGTTAAGCATCTACCTTCAGCTTAGGTCATGATCCCGGGGTCCTGGGATCGAGTCCTGCATCGGGCTCCTTGCTCAGTGGGGAGCCTGCTTCTCCCTCTGACTGTAGTTCCCTTTGCTTGTGTTCTCTCTCTCTGTCAAATAAATAAATAAAATCTTAAGGAAAAAAAAAAGAAGTAGAGTCCAAAGAGTTTTGTCAGACTTTTCTTCCTCCTGTCTTAAATGAGAAGACTGTAACATTTTTTCTCACACTAAACATCATATTTCAAAGGATTTCTTTCCAAGGGTAAAGCCTACAGCAATATCAACTTCTAGGATAAAGGAGGACACTTTTATGCCTAAGATAAAATGTTCACTGTTCATTATTCAGCCAGAAGCCTGGAGCTGCCTTGCAATGCTGTCCCCAGGGACCATGCCCGGGATGATGCCACAGTGAGACTTTATAATGTGAAGTTTCAACATGGACGTCGTTCATGCAAAATTCATTCTTTTCTGAAAACATAGCAAAGTGCCAAGGACTTCAAACATTTCTAGGGCTTACAGTTATCAAAATGCACATGTATTTCACAATTAAATATCTACTGTTGGGGCGCCTGGTGGCTCAGTCGGTAAGCGTCTGCCTTCGGCTCAGGGCATGATCCCAGGGTCTTGGGACTGAGCCCCACACTGGGCTCCATGCTCCACTGGGAGCCTGCTTCTTCCTCTCCCACTCCCCCTGCTTGTGTTCCCTCTCTCGCTGGTTGTGTCTCCCTCTGTCAAATAAATAAATAAAATCTTAAAAAAAAAATATCTGTTAAATAGCATTTAAAATTTTATCCTTACTGCTTATGGAAAACCCTCCCAGGTCTATCCTGCTAAAGATTGCAGGAGTTGTTGTTTAATCACAACCTACACGTTAAAATTTGGCCAGTTTACTACACCTTTATATTTTTGACCACAGGCATCATTTCGTTAACTGAAATAACATCTCCGAAAAGCATGAGAACTCAGTTTAGTTACTTCGTAATGTCAAAAAGGATGCATGTTAAGCTTTAAACTTTCTTTCTCAACTTCTTATTATTTCAATAAGATAATACAGGTAAAAGTCCTAGCACTTATCTACAGTAAAATTAGTTATCTTCTCCATTAATAAAAAGCTCCTTTATCTCGCTGGTAACTCCTTTAAACACCAAACACCAATAAGACATTTCCTTAATAGAGAAGTCAGGTCAATAGGCGAAGGAAAACACAGGAGAGGTCCAGGGCTGTGCTGGCTGAGGCTACGCTGAGTTCCTGTTCTTCAACATGCTGCTTGAGCTCTCTGACCACACATCACTTTCAGAGTAGGGCATTCCTACTTTTTAGATCCACAGTGCTGAGATTTATTGGGAACTTGGGAATTTGCATCTAAACTGAGGGGCCTCTACCATAACATAGCTGATGTTGAGGAATAGGATTTATAATCCTCCCAAGAGCCTTAATTATTTGGCCACTATCCCCCTTTCATTAACTGGAATGAAAACTCTGGATGGCTTTGAGAACTCAGTGGTAATCGTACAGGATATACTGACATCTGGTGGCATTGATTAAGCAAATACTTATGAATTAATAAGCAGGGTTGTGATTAAAATTATTGACGAAAATTGCATTTAAATACCCAGAACTCCTTAAGGGCTTTTCCAAACTCTGTTTTCAAAGGCTTTGCTTTTCCTCCCATAATACTTATCATCTGGCCTAGTCCATTCATCTAAGCCTTCAGTAAAAAGTTATGTTTTAACTCAAGGTTAATTAATTCTAGATTAATGATGATCGGTGTGAACTGTTGACTAATTTAGGACTTCAATTTTAATAATAAGGTCTAAATTGTAATCAATTTTTATGGGGTTATTTGGTTCGAAGGAGTACTTTAACATGGAATAAATGTGATCCTTCTAATTTCCTCCTTAGAAGCCAAGAGTGGAGAGCTGCCCACAGTAAAAATGGGGTGTGGTGTGTACAATTTCATGCTACTAAATCATTTGACCTTTCAAAAATACATCTAATCAAATCGAGTAGAGAATTACCACTGTCGCCTTATTAGCATGACTCTCTCCAGAGTTGTCCATCAAAAGAAGTAAAACAATAGTTTCCACCCTGCTTTTCAGAGTAAAAAATGAAGACAGAGTTTGACTTGTCCAAAGTCAGTGACAAATCCATGAATAGAATCCGGGAGTTGCTAAGTCTTGGTTCTTGCCACCTTTTGATGTGTGTTTCCATTTAAGATGAGTGACATGTAGTCAGTTGTCATGGTTTTTAAAAGAGCTCTGTAAGGTCTGGCTTTTGCATCAGATTCTGGACTAAAATCATGTTTAAATTGTGTTTCCTCTCATCTTTTCCTGGTTTTGATTATTTTTTAAGAGTAGTTGATGGTCTCATGACATGAGCCTTCTATTTTGTATTTCGTGTCTCGTGTTTTGAATTTTATGTGAAATTGTGGGTTTGATCTTTGACCTCTGTTTACTGTAATACTGATTTGCCACTAATTTGATAGCAAGCCATAGGGATCGACTGTAAACATGCTGCTCACTTTACACAGCTCTGTTTTACTCTTAAGTGAAGAAATATGTGTGTAGAATATAATTGAGAGGCTCTTGCAGAAGTAATAAAAACCACATAAGTTTTCAACTTCCCAGGTAGCACTCAGATTAACATAATCACTTTCTGTGATAGAAGGACCTGGTGAATTGAGAGGAAGTCATCAATGTAAAGAGGTATAACCTCACATTTAGTTTTATTCGGCCGATGTACTCATCCCAAAACAGGAGAGATGTGGCGTAGACCCCAAAGCCCTACCTAGCTCCCTGGGGTTCTGAACTCAGAGAATGCTGATCACAGGTGTGGTCAGCACAGGAGGTAAGAATAAGCCTAAATCATTCTGTGCACTAATTCTGGGGTGGGTGGTCTTGCAACTAGGCAGGAAACACGCAACACGGAGACATGGGGGAGAAGCATTGCCTCTGAGTGAGAACAGTGGAGAAGAGTGGGCATCATTAAGGCTTAGTCAAGCCTCACAAACCGGTAAGGTGATCCTTTCATGAATTTTATGTCCTATTTATCAGCTTTCCAAAGGCAACTATGTTTAGTTCTTAATCCGACAACCAAAGCGAGATGAGAAGACTTTGGCAAAGCTCCAAGGAAGGTTTGCCTCGTTGCAGCTGCACCCTGGGCCCCGGCCAGGAAATCATAGAGCAGCACTGCTCTCCAGAAGGTAGAGATATGGCAAGGTCAGCATTTTGGGAGGAAAACACTATCTTCCTCTTTCCTCCTATTATGCCAACTACCTGTGAGTTGCTGGCCTAAAGAAGTAAAAGGTACAAAAGGGTTGTCTTATCAGTGTATATTCCAAGTCTTAATTCCCTCATGGGCTGGTTTATGTTATGCCCAGTTTAAGATCACTCAGCCCTTAGGACTCTGGGCTTTGGCTAAACATGGAGCGTCAGTGGCTATCCTTGGAATACTTGCATTCAATAGAAAAGAATTTGCTATTAAAAACACATTTGTGATACTCAACCCGATCTCCTTTTTTCAGTTTCATCTCTTTTAATCATATTCAGAGATAGCATGAGAATGAAATCATTTGTTTGTCCAACAAATATCTATTGGGCCCTGCCTTCTTTACGCGCTATGCAAGTCATGGTGGAGGAGAAAAGAAATAGAGGCGATCCATAGATGGTCCCTCAAAGAGCGTGTAGCTCCACTGGAGACATTTGTGCAAAGTTAAAGAGCCCTTTGAGACTCTTACTATACCGTGAAAGTATCTAATAAGACAAGAGGTGCCACAAAGAATGGTAGGATTCTGAAGAAAAGGAAAGGTTGTCTACAAAAAGTGTGTGGGTTCAGAGAAGGAGACAGAAAACACTAAATACTAGAGCTCAGGAAAGGTTTGCTAGCAGAGACAGAAAAGGAGCTAGAAACCAAAAGGTGGCGTTCCATAGGCAGGCATTCCACGAGCCAGGAACAAAGACAAGGTAGGCAAGCACAGAGCATGTTTCGGGAACAAGTCTAACTTAGAAGAAAGGACTCAAGAAGATGTGGCATGGTGCAGGAGACCTGGGTTCCAGCCCTAACTCAGCCCCTTACTGCGGTGTGACCTTCCACCTGTCCATTGAGCCAGCTATCCTGAAGCCTGTTTATCTGAAAACTGAAAACTACCTCCTCCTTTGACATGCGTGAGGGGTACTGTACAGATCAAATGGGGTAATAGGCATGAAAATACGTTGTGATACCAGCATAAGGGACAGATTAGAGAATGCCTGAAATGCCAGCCGGGCTTGACTTTAATCCTTTAAGTAATAAGAAGTCACTGAACGTCTTTGAAGAAGGGAGTGAATGACATGATGAGCAAGGTGTAAGGAAGCTAATTCCTTCTCCACCTCCCTCCTGCAGCCGGGCAATCAGTCTCTCTTCTCTGCTGACAATTTTCTGTGATGTCAATTCAACATCTCCTGCAGGTGCTGGGAGGAAAATCCATCCCAGCTCTTGGGAAGGGCTGTGCACGCCTTGAAACAATCATGCTGTGTAAATCAGAGGCCTCGCTGCAGCTGGATCTTCCCATTCACTTGAGCATATCTATTGTTTTTGGAACTTCATCCAATTTATTCACATTTCAAGATGCTTCATACTGCGTACAGAGCATTCTTGTCCTGTATCACCAAAACGCATCCTTGTTTTACGATGTGCTGTCTCTGGCTAGGCAGCTCTAAAGATCATTAGCCCTTTTCCCATTTCTCTGCCTTGCTTAATCCAAATACACTTCTAAGCTCCTATAATCTTTTTAATATTATCCACCTTTTGAGAGGAGTAGGTTTGCTTTTTCTTTTATTTGAATATCACTTGAAACACTGCTAAAATTCATGATGTTAGAGAGTTTAACTTAGGGATGAGTCATTTTGCAGCAACAAATTAGAAAAGTATTACATTTCCAAGATATCAATCAAATGTGGTTAGCTTAAAAAAAAACATACTATCCAACTTAGTTTTTCCTTTCTTTGTTTGAATCAACTAAAAGGTTTGAAGAAAATTAAAAGGCAGTATCTGAAGTCCTTTTTAACCCCCCATGAGTGTTTCTATGATTTTTAGTTCTTGCCTGTCTAGGTGAATGAATGAATGAATGAATGGGAATCACTGGATCTGGAGAAATGTTATTTCTTTTTATATAATTTCAGCTCATTTAGGAGTTGGCAAACATTTCCTATAATGGGCCAAATAATAAATCTCTTCAGGTTAGGGGCTGCATGGTCTTGGTCACAGCTAATCAGTTCTGCCATTGTAGCATGAAAGCAGCCATAGGCAATACAAAAATAGTGAGTGTGTTTTGCACTGTCGGTGGGAATGCAAACGGGTGCAGACACTCTGGAAAACAGTATGGAGTTTCTTCAAAAAAGAGAGCTACCCTACGACCCAGCAACTGCACTATTAGGTATTTATCCAAAGGACACAAAAATGTTGATTTGAAGGGACACATCACCCCAATGTTTGTAGCAGCATCATCAACAATAGCCAAATATGGAAAGAGCCCAAATGTCCATCAACTGATGAATGGATAAAGAAGATGTGGTATATATATATATATATATATATATATATATATATATACACAATGGAATATTACTCAGTGATCAAAAAGAATGAAATCTCGCCATTTGCAACAACGTGGATGGAACTAGAGGGTATTATGCCACGTGAAATAACTCAGTCAGAGAAAGACAAGTATCACATGATTTCACTGGTATGTGGAATTTAAGAAACCAAACAGGTGAACATAGGGGAAGGGAAGGAAAAATAAAATAAGATAAAAACAAAGTAAGAGCCTGAGGCTTGCTGGAGGGGGACTGGGGGTGGCGATGGGCTAGGTGAGTGGTGGGCATTAAGGGGGGCACTTGCTGGGATGAGCACTGGGCATATGTGGGTGATGGATCTCCGGATTCTACTCCTGAAACCAGTACTACACAATGTGTTAGCTAACTTAAATTTAAATTAAAAAAAAAGATAAATTGATTGAAAAAAAATGATAGGTGTGGCTGTATTCCGATAAAGTGTTATCTACAAAAACAGGCAGTGGGCCGATTTGGCCTTTGGTCTGGTCTTGTTCATTTGTTCTCAAACTCTGTGCATCAGGATAACCTGAGTGACTTGTGGAAAAAAAAAAAAAAGATGCCCAGACCTCAGATTCAGATTCCATGGGTTTAGGCTGAGGCTCGGGTTCCTAAGGTTATTCTGAAGTACCAAAGTTTGAGAACCCTTTTCCTTAAGAAATGCAGTTCGACAAAGAATCATGGAACACTATATCAAAAACTAATGGTGTACTGTATGGTGACTAACATAACATAATAAAAGAAAGAAAGAAAGATATACGGCTCCAAAATGTTATGTTAACTACCAGAATTTTGATAAGAGACTCATAAGGGACTCATAAAAGGGAGGTTTAGACAAGAGAATCAAAGTTGGCCCAATGAAGATTAGCGTATTTTAAATTGAAAAAATAGGACAATTTCTGCATTTCTAGAAATTTTAGAAACCAATAATTTTGACCCATAATTCCAGCTAACATCAATTTCTATAAATCATCTAAATAGTGGCATTCAAATAAGTTATGGAACTGTAGCTATAGCCAAATAATATTTTGGATTTAGTCCTTAGTGTGTAAATTGAATTGAAACAATTTCAACTGATTTTAAAAGGTTCATCAGCCTTCCAGCCTCTAAAATAGTTTACTACTGCTATTATTAAAATTATCACAACCAAAAAATTATTTAATAATAAGAGCTTTACAGCCCATAAAATACCCCATTGTTCTAGCATAGCATCAGTTGATACTTTATAAATCTGGATCCAGACTTTTTCCAAAAGCTTGTTGAAAGCTACTCAGCAAAGCAATGAAAAGATAGAAAATATTTTTTTCCATATAGAAATTGAGAGGAGCATGGGTCCCACCCTGTACAAAAGCATTTCTCATACAAAGAAAAGACACTCAAATTATAAACAGATGGCCAATCATATGACAATCAATTAAAATATATCAGGTGAGGTCTGGTTCCAAATTTGAATTCCATTTTTGTTGGCTAACCCCAAGAGTTTCCTTCGCAGTGGGCTGAACTGCTACGTGGAGCTGTAGGCTCCGGCCACTCCCTGTCCTCCCTCCCTGAATGGCAGGGACAGACTGCTGCAGAAGCAGAGAACTTGGCATTGGTGGTGGCTTGCACTGAGCCCATCTGCCAGCTGGTGGTGATGGATGGGGGAGTGAACGAGAGCCCTTCTTGGCTAGTGGATGAGTTTCCATTTGGTGCTCTTTTGTTATTCAACCCAAAGCTAATAATTTTTATTACCTTATTATTTTCCTTCTTTTGTTCTTTACAGTATGCTGCCTGCCTGACATACTGTACAAATACTAACCAGGTTTTAAAAAAAACAGCAGAGTTCAATTCTCGAGTTTTAATGCTGGATTGATGAATATATATGCACAAATTGCCTCATTTCCCCACACTTCGATTTTGACAAATGAGAAAATCACACTTTTTAATATATTTAATAAGATCATAAACAGGTTAATCTTGCTGTAAGGCAGTTGGGTATTAGAACAGAGAAAATTCAATCATCTGATATTTTAAGTTGTTTTTATAAGTGATACAAAGCTGTTTTAAATATGTGGTTAATGATGCAAGACTTTAATGCCTGTATAATTAAGAAATGATTTTTATATTTGCATTTGGCAAATACAAACGATCTTATAAATGCTTAATAACATAGTAATGATCTCTGTATGTGTGCAAATCCTCTTAAACCCCAAGCACCCCCTCCCAATGATGACATATTTAGTACTCTCTGGTTTTTATTTTGAAAAGCTGCTAATCCTCAGCTTGTCCTCACTAAAGTGAATGCTGGTGATCTCATTGGTTTCGTTCAAAGCAAGGTGAACCACGCTGAAACCCTTTCTGAAGCCTCTGGTAATGCCTAACAAACAACTCTCAGCCATCAACGATTGTCTGCCACACACCGTAACTGCTGATCCGGTTCCAGGGCATGGTCAATAAAACCCATAGTATCCTGGAACTGATTCTTAGAGGTCAAACTTGTAACTGTATTTTCCCCAAAGATAGTGGAATAAAATGTCTTTATGTTTGCTTGATTTAATTTTTCCCCCAAAGAACCAGCATCATGGCTCAAGAATGTTGGTTTACTACCAAAATGATATTTTATCTTAAAGTCACAATACTCTTAAACAATTTACCCCTCTGGACTGTATTCCCGTGTCTCTCTTCAGTTTGAAATCAACGCCTGTACTTCTCTCATATTGTGATCCAAGAAGACATATATTCATATCATATCCAATATACATCTCCCAGACCTCCACTGTATGACTTTCACTTTTGATCGCTAAATTAAACAATGAGTTGCTTATTCACACCTCCTACTTGTAAAGTGGAGGGATCTACGGGTGGTTTCTTAACTTTCTACATAAAGTGCTACAACTTCCTTAAGAATAACATTCTTTCGTCTGTTGAAAACTTTTAGGGTATATTTTTTTTTTCCCTAAAAATTTTATTTTATTTGAGAAGAGAGCAAGCACGAGCAGGGGGAGGGGCAGAGGGAGGAAGAGAAGCAAGCTTCCCACTGAGCAGGGAAGCTGACTGGACTGGAGGGCGGGCTTGGGGCCAGATCCCAGGACCCTGAGATCATGACCTGAGCCCAAGGCAGACGCTTAACTGACTGAGCCACCCAGGCGCCCCCTAAAGGAAGACTTTGGATATGAACATATACTTTCCCCTTCCTTTTAGTCTTCTATCAAGTATCAAACTGTAGTATATCAACGTCTCAAACAAACAGGTCTCCTCAGCTCCCAAACAAGAAAAAGGAAACACAAAATGCTCTTTGGGGGGAATTTATGTCTTCAATTTTCTCTTCTCCAGATGATGAACCATCATTTTTAAAGTCAAGTATTCTCCCTCCACTATTGTATCTCCCCAAATCCTGTTCATCCTCTGACACTTGACTCAAGTCCTATACACTCAGTGGTGTTCTCTAACTTCCCCAAACCAAGCAGCTACACTCTTTCTGACTTGATCTATTTCTGACAGTATACTGGCTGGAGACCAGCCTTCAGTTGTTCTCTCATGCTTTCATACTATGCTTTGTGGCTTGCCCAGTCACGTAACAGGAAGCTCCTATGAGGAAATGAGACGCCATGGCTGCCACTTGAAGTTCTAGGATCTTTCTCTCCACATCATCCATCTCTTGAACATTGTCACTCTTTACTCAGAAGAAGGAAGAGGTTGTTCTTTCCCCCAAAGGACTGTAACTTAGTATTTTGTGTGCTGTCAAACTACTTTGTCTCCATAAGTTACACTCTTCCAAGTGGTTCTCTACTCCATGGATTTCTCCTTCTCTGTCTCCTTCAGGGACTCCTCATCCTCTTATTGCTCTTTCCAATTTTGAAGTTCCCCAAAGTTTATCTTCAGTCACGTTCTCCTTTTGTGTTCTCCACATTAGTGACTTCACTTATACCCATGAGTTCAGCAACTACTAAAGTGTAGATTACTTTTTTTAAAAAAGATTTTATTTATTTATTCAACAGAGATAGAGACAGCCAGCGAGAGAGGGAACACAAGCAGGGGGAGTGGGAGAGGAAGAAGCAGGCTCATAGCGGAGGAGCCTGATGTGGGGCTCGATCCCATAACGCCGGGATCACGCCCTGAGCTGAAGGCAGACGCTTAACCGCTGTGCCACCCAGGCGCCCCTAAAGTGTAGATTACTTAGCTCAAGTCTCTAGCTCTATAGTCTCTCAGGTTCCACTATTATATTTTCTGGTACCTGTTTAACATCTGCAGTGTCTTGTTGTTTTAATGATCTCATCAGTTTTTCAGTATCAGCTCTTTCTCCTACCCTACCAAGTTCTCCCCAGAGAGAATCTCAAAATCATCTTTTCTTTCTCCCACGTCCCCACTCCAACCACTAAACAAATCGTAGAGGTCTGTCCTCCTTTTCCATTTCTAGTGGCATCTCCTTCATTCAGGGCCTCTTCATCCTGCTTCTGAGCGAGTACAACAGATACCTAACTCTTCTTCTCTTCTCACTTCCTATCTCCCTGCCCCAATCCTTCCTACATGTTGCGTGAAGCCATGGAATAAATGATGCCAAACAAGAGGAGGCAAGGCTAGGCAAGTACCTTGACCTTAAACAGATGGAAAACCAATACTTCAAGATCAAGCCAGGATAGATCAATAGATCAATATTTTTAAACTAACGGAAAATATAGGTGAAATGGGAGAAGGAGAGAGAGAGAGAGAGACCCTGGAGAGAGACCCTGAAGGGATACCCTGAAAGGCAAGTAGGAGAAGTAGGGAGGTCAAATACCAAAGAGGTGGATATTTCTTTATCTCTCATACATTCTACTTCCTTCCCATCTATCTTCTTATCATATTACCAACAAGAAATAATATTTACATTAAAACAAAATAAAAAATTGATAGCCAGTTCATTTTAGTTTTTACAATTAATTGCACCTGTCAGAGTAATGAGTCTCAGAGGAGGAAGTCAGAGCAGTATTAAGTAGGATATAAACCTAGATCCTGGGAATGTATCAAAGTGTTCTTTTTATGGGAGCAATTTTTACTACTGCATCAGTCTCAATACAATCTCCTTTATAAGGTTGTATTGTATGTATTTATCCACCAGTAATGAAGAAAAAGTGTTCGATTTTATTAACCTCGGGTACGCATTTAGACTTTATCAGAAAAAAATCCATGAAATCAAACACATTGCATCCTGAAACAAAGTGTTTCTCATTAGACCACACCTTAAAATTATTTGCAACTGAATCAAGAAATGACAGAATAACCAACCATTAAAAACTCTTGGATACATTTTTGTCTCCAACCAAAGGTAATCAGCCCTGAGGAGGATTTATAATGAAAGCATCTCTATTTAGAACAGATTTTTGCCAACTGTGGTTTCCAACCCATTAGTGAGTTGTGAAACCAATTTAGTGGGGTATGATCAGCATTTTAAAATTTATTTCTTAGGGGCGCCTGGGTGGCGCAGTCGTTAAGCGTCTGCCTTCTACTCAGGGCGTGATCCCAGTGCTCTGGGATTGAGCCCCATGTCAGGCTCCTCCACTGGGAGCCTGCTTCTTCCTCTCCCACTCCCCCTGCTTGTGTTCCCTCTCTCACTGGCTGTCTCTCTCTGTCAAATACATAAATAATAAAAAAAAAATCTTTAAAAAAATAAAATAAAATTTATTTTTTATTTATTTTTTATCCTTTTTTATTTTTATTTAAATTCTAGTTAGTTAACATACAGTGTAATATGAGTTTCAGGAGTAGAGTTCAGTGATTCATCACTTACATAAAATATCCAGTGCTCATCACAAGTGCCCTCCTTAATACCCATCCCCCATCTAGCCTATCTCCCACCCACCTCCCTCCATCAACTCTCAGTTTTTTCTCTATCCTTAAGAGTCTCATATGGTTTGTTTCTCTCTCTCTCTCTTTTCCCCCTTCCCATATGTTCATCTGTTTTGTTTCTTAAATTCCACATATGAGTGAAATCAGATCAACATTTTTTTAAAAATATGAAACAGAATAAAATAAAAATGTTAGATGCATCACAAATTATAAGGCTGTTATTTCATGAAACTTTTATTTCAGTGAATATACTTGCATATATTATGCACTAGGTTACAATGTAAAGGTATATCTTCTTGTGTGTTACAGTCGAAAAGATCTGAAAAATTTAGGGCAGTATAATATGCTTCCTGCCGCTTAAAAACAATAGCAGCCAATTCCATCAGATTATACCGCCTTCCAGTATCCTAGCTATTCCTTAAGACGCTGCTTTAAAAAGATCCCCTGCCCTCTGCTTGCCCCTCCCCCTGCTTGTGCGCTGTCAAATAAATAATTTTTTAAAATCTTAAAAAAAAAAAAAAAAAAAAAAAAAGATCTCTTGACTCTCTCCTCAGCAGCAGCTTCAGTGCATTCTTATACCTGTGATTCTCAAAGTGCTGTCCATGAACCCCTGGAGGTCCCTGAGATCCTTTCAGAGAGTCTGCAAGTTCAAAACTCTTTCATTGTAAGACTCGGACCTCATCTGCATTTTCAGCGCGCTGATACTTGCATCGGTGGAGCAAAAGCAAGATGGCTGCAATTGCTTGGAGGGCAGCACCAGTCCCGGCAGCCGCACCAAAGTGTAGTGTGTCTATGGCACTGCCGTACTCTTGCAGATTTTTCTTAAAATGCCAATTTCCCTTAACAGTGACCTTGATGAAGCAGTAAGAAGTATTCATTTTATTAAATGTTTGCCCTTGAGCACATACCGTTTTAGTATTCTGTGTGAGGAAGTGGGAAGTTGTTACAAAGCCCTGGATGCATACCGATTATGAAGGTCGTCTCAAGGAGAATGATTTGCGGGGTGAGCTGAACTAGCTGCTTTTCAGTGGAAAAGCATTTTTACTTGAAACAGCTATGCTTATTCAGATGTCGGTATTTGGCAGACATTGTCTCTAAAATGAACAAAGTGAGACTATCACTTCAAGGAAAACAACTGAAAGTATTTATTGCCAATAACAAAATTCCAGCTTTATAACAAAAATGAAAATTTCAGAAAACTTGACAGTATACCAATACTTAAAGAATTTTAGGATGAAATCAGTGGTGATACTGATAAAAGTGAGTGTTTGATACCGTATAAAGAAATGTTTGTAACATTTGGAAGATCTGCATAACTCAGTGAACCAATACTTTCCAAAGGACCAATGCATGATGCAAGTACGAGATAGACCTTTGGATTTTAAAGTGATGGGGTGCAAAAAATCACGGATATGGTTTTAGAATCCACCAATGTTTAAGAAACTAACCTTAAAGACACTATCACTTGCTGAGTTCTGGTGTCAAGTCAAAAGGGAAGATCCAATTATCTAAAAGGGTTCTTAACATAGTTCTCCCTCTTCCAGTTACATATTTGTGTGAGGCCAAATTTTCTTCACCTCCTTCAACCAAAACGATGTATCACAGCAGACTGGATGCAGAAGCAGATATGGAACTTAAGCTGATTTCCATTAATAAGCTAGACATTTAAGAGATTTCTAAAAATGTAAAACAATGCCACTCTTCTCACCTCTTCTCATTATAAGTTTTATCTATGTTATTATGCAATGGACTTATTAGTTTCAGTGAATAAAATAAATTAAGATTTTTTTCCTGGCTTTAATTTCTAAATACAGCAAACACCGGTAAATGTAGCACACATAAACAAAGCTCTCTGGGGTCCTCAGTGATTTTTAAGAGTAGAAGGACCTGAGACCGTTTGAAAACCACTATCCTGGACCTTATTTGATTCCTCTTTCAAAAATCACCAAATCCAAACATATGAATGTCTATTTGAGCTTCTGAGTCAATAATCAATTATACTGTTTAAGACCAGCTTGCTAAAAGGTATGGATGGACTGGGGATATTTAAAGCCATTTCTAGATTCAAAAAATGAATTTCCTAACTGAAGAATATATAATGTACGTGTCATATAGTAGGTTAGGCTCACATAGGGCTCCCGATAAAGCCCTTAATGTTTTCTCTCCTGCTGCTCTTGATTTTAAAGTGTTTGCTTTTAATTACTATATTGTCAAGCTGGGTATTATGTAAAAACATAATCTTTATTCATTAGTAGAAGCCACAATTCTAATCTGGCACTTGAAATTCCTCATCTCACCTGAGCTGTGTATCAAACATGATGCCAAATGCCTGTCATTGTGCTCTGAACACCAAGAGTTTTCTTGATGAAATGCCTGTTCAAGAACCCATGCCCCCAAATGTCTCCAGAACACTCCAGAACAGACGTTACCCTGCAATGAAGGTTTGTATGAAATCAACATGACTTAATTACACTCATCATACTGAAAATCAAATTCTATGCCAATGATACATGGCACTTGGAGCTTATTTTACAAACATTAACTAATTAATCTGCAAAACATCCCTGAGAGGCAAGGCATAATGATATATGAGCTGACAACCTAATTATGTCTAATTATTCATAAGATTTCTGCCTTCCAAGTGTTTTCTATTGCCAGTTCAGAGAAACAGGCCCGCTACGTGCTTAAATCAGATGTGGAAATCAGCTATCACTTTACTCCATCCAGAATTCTCTTGCTACAGAGTGCCCACATTTCCTTTTAGAACAGAGCATCCTGCACCATTTTCCACTGGAACAGTTCGTAGAAACCCCAGAGCCCCCAAACATTAATCTAGTGCTGAACTCACAGTTCTAGATCTTAAATGGCATTTTTCCGCTCCTTTCTTTCCCCCAGGCAATTTTGGTCATTATCCCAATTGCTCTTACCAGTTTTGCTCTACTGTCCTTTCTTTCCACAGCGTCTTTTTCTGCTGTAAAGATACTTGGAGACACAGGGGCCAATCATCCATGCACTTTCTTTCCTCCAAATTTTTCAGCAGAAGGCTGCCTTCTCTGGGCTATTGTTTCTGTCACCCCCTTGACTCGAACACTTCTGAGGTTTCCTCAAGCTCTCTGCATTCTCTCATTTCTCATCCCACTTGAAATTAGGTAACTTTGTTCTATCTGATAATTCCACTTCGGCTTCTAAATATTCTCTTTAACAGCAAGTTGGGCCTTGAAAGTCAATGCCATATGTTTAAAAACATTGCTAGAAGACATATTTGTGAAGTGGGATGTTACCATTTGTGGGGGGAGAAAAGATATTCTACAATTCTGAAAATGCATAGATTATCTCAGGAATGGGAAATAAATAACAATTCTTATGAGAGCTGTGTTAAGGTTCTCCAGAGAAACAGAACCAGAAGTGTGTGTGTGTGTGTGTGTATGTGTGTGTGTGTGTGTGTGCAGAGAGAAGGAGAGAGACTTATTTAAGAAGTTGGCTCACATGATTATGGAAAGCAGTAAATCCAAAATCTGCAGGGTAGGCGGGCAGGCTGAAAATTCCAGCAAGAGCCGATATTGCAGTCTTGAGTCCAGAGGCAGAATTTCTCTTTCTTGGGGGGACTTTCAACCTTTGCTTTCAAGGCTTTCAACCATTCAGATGAGGCCCAGCCACATTATGGAGAACACTCTGCTCAAAGTCTACTCATGCAAATGAAGTCAATGTTAATTGCATCTAAAGAATACCTTCACAGTGACATCTAGACTAGTGTTTGACCAGACAGTGGGACGCCATAGCCTAGCGAGTCGACACATAAAATTAGCTTCACAATGTTTCAGAAAGCATTTCAGGTAACTGTCTGTATTTTTCACCTTTTTGACTTTACCAGCTAACTAAGTACCCCCTATACGAGGTGTTCACTATTCCGTGGCCGAGTAAATAAATGTGTGTTGAACTTGTGTTTCCAATAAAATTATAAACTTGAGGGACGCTATTTATCCTGCATTTCATATAACTATGGAAATCATCTGACCCAAATTTTCTAGGGTGGTACTGATTTCAAATCTCTGTCCCCATTGTCACACCTGTGTCCTCATTTTTAATTGTGGACAACATGGTTACCATCCCTCTAACAAGTAGTTTCATGCAGAACGCAGTCCTTCAATCTCACTAAATACTGACTGATTAAAATGGAATTTCCAGTCAGTGGACATTTTGCTTACGAAATGACAAAATACAACTGGGGGAAATGATCATTTCTCATTTATTCATGAGACACAAAGTGCAGTCTGGTTCTTGTGTTTTAAATTTTCCATGTCCAGTACAGGGTGTGGTTATAATGAATTGCCGAGCCAATATGAAGTAAGATACTTGGTAATCAAGGGCAAGTTTAAACAGTGTTGAACATTTTTTTAGGGTGAGTGAACACGCAGGTAATGTATCCAGGAAAGGGCTTGTATAGAAAGGGAGGGGCGCAATTAGGCAAATAAAAATCCCTGTTTATGGATTCTCTGTGCCGGTAATATGACCTTACAATTTCAGGAGGAAGGTTGATGATTTTTTAAAAGATATAAGAAGACATTAGAATCAAAAAATATATAAAACATTTTTTTCCAATAAAAATTACTTGGGGCATTTCTGGACTGCTGGAATTATTTTCCTGCTTTATAATCTGATGTGATTTTTAAAACTGCTGGTTTGTTCCAAAATGATATCTCAAAGGAGTACAAGTTATACCACTTGGAGTTTAGATAGCCCTGGTGAAAATTTAAAGCTATTATACAAAAATGAGTGATGAATTATCTTCAAGGAAGCCAGAAAGTGCTTGAACCAAAAGCCTTCAGATATTCAGTCAAAAAGTTAGTGAGATTTAGTGATGACTTAGGTACCAGGGTGAAGATATAAAAGGTGAGGAAAGCTGTTTTAGCTGTGGTAGGAGACTGGAGCTATGCTGATCGCATTATGAGAGACAGAGAAATAGGGTAGAGAACCAGTTTGGAATATTAAGCAGAGGAGTGAAGGTGATGAGTGATTTGGAGTATGCTGAATTTAAGTGGAACATGGAGATACCCTGTAAACAGCAAGCAAGAAATCAGAACCAGAGTTAACGTTCCCAGGATCTTTACAATAGAATTTAAAGAAAGCCCTGACTAGTAACAGTGGTTAATCCCTTACCTCCCCGACATCTACCCAAGCCACAAGCACACTCTTCCTGGACTCCATCTGGATGGGGTGATTTGCGGGTCCCCTACTTTGAACCTTCTGGGACATGTGATTGTCCTCTCCTTACCTGGAATGTTCTCTTTCTTGCTCCAGCTCCACACCCAACAACCTCATACTCCAATTTTAACTCAAACTTCAGATTTTACTTTAGATGTTGCTTCCCGGATTGCCCCCTTACACACACACACACACACACACACACACACACACACACCCCTACTGTATTAGCCTGGTTGCCCTCCTATGAGCTTCCAGAGTACTTAGTATTTATTCCCCCCGTTACACTATAAGATCCTGCTTACTCGCCCTCCCATCCAACTCAAGTTGAACGTTCCCAAGGGCAGGCACTGCATTCTTCCTGCTCATTACTATATTCCTAACTCCATTACACATTGTAGGCGCTCACTAAATTGAATGAACAAATGAAGCCTGGAGAGGGTTAAGTATAGGGCAGATCGAAGTGGATAGAGCTCTCCAAAGGCATGACTGACAAAAGAGAATGATAGTTAATGGTTGATGGTAGTTGATAGTTCAGATAATACGCTTGGAAGTCTTTGAACAATTAATTCCCTGTTGTATATGTATATCTCCTGGAATGGGTGTTGAGGTTATGGTGTGTATTCTGATGTGGTCTTTCTAGTGAGACATGGAAGGTCAGAGCACACCGTGTGGGGAGTGGGTGTATCTTCTAAGAAGCCGGAGGCCTTTCTGTAGAGCACCCACTGGGAGATCAGTGGGTCTTCAGACAGTGAGTGGTGGGCTTGAGGGTGTGTGCAAGGAGAGGCTCGATCTTGCTTTCTCGGTCTGGAGCCATGCCGTCCAGTGTAGGAGCCACTCGACCCATGAGGCTATTGAGCACTTGAAATACGCTGTCTGAATTGAGGTATGCAGCAAGCGTAAAATACATGTCAGGTTTCACACTTAGTACAAAAAATATTAAATAATTTTTATATCGATTTTGATTTTGATTGGGTATTGAAATGATAATACTTTGGATAAAGTGGGTTAAATAAAGTACATTATTAAAATTCACTTCACTAATTTTCTTTTACTTTTTTTTTAACAAGGCCACTAAGACTTTTAAAATTCTGTATGTGGCTCACATTATCTTTCTTTTGGACAGCGCTGGTCTAGAGTGCAGGGGAGGTCTTGACATCGCCGAATGTCCTCCTGGGTGGAGCTGTGAAGGCAGCAGATGGAATAGGCCTGAAAGCCTGAAAACTGAGCCAGGTCTTGTAAAAGCAGAATGATTTATGATCATCTCTTTCTTGTTTCCACTATCAGTAAAGGCTTTCTTTCCGGTGCCTGAATGGCCGGGCACCACACCAAGTATTGAAGCTATAGGATAAACCAGGTGGAAAGGGGCCTGCCCTCACGAAGCATGTCGTCCAGCTACATGATTCAGTCCCTCTCTCAGTCTGGAGAGTTTCCTTCCGCTACTATCGTCCTTGCAGGAAAGCCAGCGGGGGAAGGAAGCACAGCAGTTATTGACACTTTTGTTTGTTTGTGGTTGTGATTAAATTTGTTGAATGTTTACTCTGTCTTGTGCAGGCTAAATGAATGCCTTGTCTTGCTGAACCTTCATTCATAATTCTACAAAGCAGAAACTATTATGATTCCCCATAAAGAGTAAGAAACTGAGGCTTGAGGTAGTAGAATCACTTGCCCAAGGTACACAGCTGGTTAGAGACAAAGCCCAGACTGAAACTCAGATCTGCCTTGATCCGGTGTCCCCCTGCCAACCACTGTAACCCTACACTTCATCTCCTCATGGCCGCATCGATCACAGTCACACTGTGGCTCCAGCTTGTGGATATTAACTATGTGAAGGCACCGTCCTAAGGACTTGACACTTACAGATTTTTAATCCTCACAGTTACCCTAAGGAGTGTGGTTCTTGTCATCATCATTATTATTATTATTCTCATTTTTTTAAAGATTATTTATTTATTTATTTGACAGAGACAGCCAGCAAGAGAGGGAACACACGCAGGGGGAGTGGGAGAGGAAGAAGCAGGCTCCTAGCAGAGGAGCCTGATGTGGGGCTCGATCCCAGAACGCGGGGATCACGCCCTGAGCCGAAGGCAGATGCTTAACGACTGTGCCACCCAGGCGCCCCTATTATTCTCATTTTATAAATGAGGAAACTGAGTCCCAGGAAAGTGAAGAAACTGGTTCAAGGTCATACAGCTACTCAATTGTGGCATCATTTGAGTCTTGGTTCTCCTACATTTAAAGTTCTCTAAATATTCCATCTCTTTGAAATGCCCATAACAGATATTTTTTAAAAAATGTGTCCGGTTTGTGATTTTGGCTCAGGTCCTGGGATTGAGCCCCACATGGGGCTCCACACTCAGCAGGGAGTCTGCTGGAGATTCTCTCTCCCTCTCCCTGTGTCCCTGCCCCCCTGCTCATGCGCTCGTGCTCTCTCTCTCTCTCTCAAATAAATGAATACATCTTTAAAATATATATATCTGGTAGGTAAAAGCCAAGCCCCCCCGCTCATGCTCTCTCTCTCTCTCTCTCAAATAAATGAATACATCTTTAAAATATATATATCTGGTAGGTAAAAGCCAACCCTCTTTGATTAGAGACCAATATCTTAAGACATTTTCAGGAGAGGAACCAGTACTTTCCAGAGCTGCCCTCTCCTCCCCTAAGTAGCCAAGGGGGAGAAAACACTATCTGATATAATTCAAGGAAAATATAATTCCTTCTAGACTCAGCCTTCAGAGTTGAAACATTCTGCATGGTCACCTAGTCCAAACCTCTCATTTTACAGATGAGAAAACGAGGCTCAGGGAGGGAAAGGGACTTGCCTACAGCCATGCAGCTGGGTCGTGGCAGAGCAGGACTGGAGGACAGGTTGTTTCTCAGTGTTTCACTCTCCATGACCTATACAGCCTCCTGAGGACCAAGGAGGGTCTGGGGAAATTGGGGGGAGCAAGGTGAGCTGATGGAGGCGAAGCTTACACACAGTTTCTATGTCGTCCCCAAGGCAAACCAAGCACAATACTGAGCAGGGGCCTGGGAGAGAACCATCAGACCAGTCCCTGCTTGCTCTATAATCTACAGCTCACCAGGGCTATGGACCCAGACAAACAGGACAAACCATATAACAACAGCATTCACTGTGCACATGAAAGCAGGTAGAGGCTTTTTTCTTTTGTTGCTTTTTTTTCTTTAATCATGTGCAAATGCAGGCTTTTCCGAGGGAATGTACGTAGCTTGGTAGAGCAGCAGTGATACCTGACCAGCTAGACAGGTTCAGGAAGTTGTGCTAGGGAGGAGATGCGTCTCGGAGATGCAGATGACTCTCCGTGCTGATCCTGGAAAATTTCACACACAGTGAAAAAATTTTAATTAGCAACCTGGCCCTAAAGCTGTTCCTGGATGCTACTCTCCAAGCATCAAGCTGTTCAGTGGCTCAGGAAGGAGCCCACCAAGCCTCACCTCGCTGTCTCAGCACACACTCACACTTTCCACTGTCATCCAGGGGCTTCTGCATCGTTCCTGACAGTCTCTCTCCTTTAGGATGCACCCTTCCCTCAGGCCCTGCCCAACGGTCACAGACGCCTTGAAGCTTTTCCAGACCATGCTCAGCCCGCTAATCACTCCCTTTTTGTGGCATCTCAAGATGACTGTCCTCCTGCACTTAGCCCTTAGTTAACTTGTTCATAGTTGGTTTACATTTATTTATCTTTTTATGCGTATGTTCTGTCTCCTAAACTGTAATTAAGCCACTCAAAGCAAGGGACAGATCTAGTCTCCCCTGTGAATTCTTAATTCCTTCCTGGTACAGAGCCATGAGAGCAGAAGGCGCTCAGTAAACCTTGGAAGCTGCTGATGACAGCGTGATGGTAATGATGATGCAGGAGGAGAAGGAGAAGGAGACGAGGAGAAAGATAGAAAGCAAACCCTATTCAAGTAAAATGATCATAGAAAACCTACAGGACAAATTGGATTACTACAGGATCCAAACTACAGGCCAGAGAAAAATGGTACAAATAATCAAATTTATGTCTGTGAAACCTGCCGGCCACATTTGTCACACCTGGTTCCATAGGGCATTTCATTGGTATTCAATGCAATACAGGACTGTCTTTTTATTTCCCTCTTTGAGGCACTGGTTATGATGGTTAATTTTATATGTCAGCCTGACTGGGCCCCAGGGCACACAGACATTGGGTCAAACACTATTCTGGGTGTTTCTTCGAGAGTGTTTCTGGATGAGATTAGCATTTGTATCAGTAGACTGAGTAAAGCAGATTGCCCTTCCTAATGTGGGGAAACCTCCTCCCATCATTTGAAGACCTGAATAAAATAAAAGATTGAGCAAGAGGGAGTTCCTTCTGCCTGACCGATGAGCTGGAACACCAGTCTTTTCCTGCCTTCAATCTTAAACTGAAAAGCTGCCTCTTCTTGGGTCTCAAGCCTTCTGAGGTGTAGACTAGCGCTTCTACCATCAGCTCTCCTGCGTCTCCAGCTTGCTGGCTGTAGATCTTGGGATGTCTTCATCATCACATGAAATCTACATCTCCTAGATCTCCATTGACTCTTTCTCTCTGAAGAACCTTGACTAATTTGCCCACATAGAGGGACTTCTTAACCTAGCAGCAGAAGTCCCAACTCCACCCCAGACCAGAGTGAACATTAGATGAGTACTTTAGGTTCCCTAGGCTGAAAATTTTTGTTTTTGCTTTTTAAAAAGACAAATTTTTAAAATGCTTTTTAAAAAACACAAATACCTCACCTACTTCACAGAGCTTTTGTCAGGATCAAGTGAAATAACAGATGTAAGCATGGAAGGGACTAACTGGAAGAAAAAGGTCACGCCCAGATATGGGGAACTGCGTCTTGACCTTGGATTTGTGGCCATTCGTCTAGCCCTGTAATTCCCGCATCAGGGCATTTTCATTTAGCAATTACATCTAAAATCTGTTGTGTTGTCACCTAAAATTACATATTTTATTTCTAAAATTAAAGTTCTTATTTAACTTCCCTCAATGCCTTCTCCAGTTCGGGACAAGCTGCATCAGTGACAAACTTATTATGTGGTAAGATTTGAGAGGCAATTTTGCACACCCCACCACCGTCTGCCCAATTCTTACTCCTTTGACAGAAATAGTCCTTTGGGTTAAGACGTGATGTTACCAGGAGAGTCCATATAGAAAGCAAATAACCACAGAAGAAGTTAGTATCTTGGCATGGATCCAGTCCCCGCTGCCTCCTTGAGGGTGGAGAGCAAAGGAATGAGACAGGAGACAGTACAGTTTAAGAGGAGGCAGAGGGAAAGATGTTGGGGTACTGTCTGGAGAGGACCAGCCTAGGTGGAACACAACCTTGGGAAGTCCTACATAGACAGATGTCCTTAAAGGCAGATGGGATAGGGTGGGGAGTGTCCCCCCCTAGGGGGGACAGGAAGGAGGACAGGGGTTAAGGAAAGGGGCCTGAAAGAAGTCAATACAAGGTCAGAGCCCCAAAAGGGGGTGGGCACTAGATTAACATTCTGCCAGTTGGATACTTGTGTGACAGCTGGCTCTGTTGCTGTTTCTCCAGGCCTGAGACCAGATACTCTTATCAGCTCTCTCCTCCCTTGGCCCCTCCAACCTCCCTTGTGATCTCTCACTAAACCCTGCTGTTTTAATTTCCATATCGCTTGGATCCTGCCTTCACATCTGGTTCCCAAAGATACAATTCTGCTGCTGTAAGCCCTGAGGGTCACACCAGGACTGTGCTCCACTTTTCACCCTGGTTCCACCCTTGAGGTCTCTATCTCCCCCTTCTAGAATCATCTTCCTCTAGTGGGGATGATCCCAACACTCCCTTTTCCCGGAGACCTCCGTGGCTTCAAAGGGCAGCGCAAATTAATGAAACTCCTGACCCCCAACTCAGGGACTCCTAACCTGCTCCTTCTCTAAGGCCCTTCTTGGAAATAGCTAACACTCCTATGGTGCATTAGAGTTTATGGAAATATAATAATCAACTTTCATCTGGCTGGCGCCCCCAACACTCAACTGAAACTGCTCAGGCAAAGATCACTAATGACTTTTATTGGTCATTATTGCCAAAGCGCATGAACGCCTTTCATTTATTGTCTCGGTGTCCTCTTGGCCATCTATGGTGGTAGTCAACACACCCTTCGCTTTTGCTACTCTGTCCTGCCTGTGTCCCTGGCACGACTCCCCGTGGCTTCTCCGCAGCCCTCGCTACTGCGTTGATCTGCTCAGCCCACCTCTCCTCACCTTGGTAACTGCCCCCACCACCCTCAAGAGAGTGAGCACAGGATCCAAATCTCTCCGCCCTCAGTAATTGGCCCTGAGATATGTTACATGTCCCCAGTCAGGCCAGTTTTCCACCAGGACTTTCTAAATGAAGCTGGTTGGGCACACCCTTAATCAGTCAATGTTGCTGTATAACCAATACTCTCAAAATCTCAGTGGCTTATAACAACCAATATTGATTTTCTCGTTCATGGGTCCACAGGCCAGATACGGCAAGGGTTGGCTTCAGGTGGGCTCCATAGGTGTCTTCATTCCCTTTGGATCAGTGGCCACTTAAGGCCTGCTCTTCTCAGGATAGAGCGCAGGAATACTGAGTGAGCAGAAACATGGGATACCTCTTAAGGTCTTGGCCCAGAACTGTCACATTGTCACTATCCGCATTTCCAAAGCAAGCGATGTGGCCAAAGCCAGCATCATTGAGATGCTGCCTCTGGTGGGAAGAATTGTAGTCATTTGGCAATTGTCTGGTGGAAGGGAGGGGGAAAGAGTTGGGGGGTGAATAATACATATATCCCTGCATGGGGCGGGGGGCATGAAGACCTGGGAACAAGAACCAATCTGTCAGACTCTCTTTACCTTTCTGAATCCAGGCTCTAAGGACGGACACCAGAAGTTGCTGTGGCCATGTCGCCACCATGTGAAGCTGACCTGAGGATGAAGCCCGTACCCAGAAATCAGGTTCCTGGGTCTAGTGGTCTGGCTCCATCCCTGCCTCCCCAGGTTTTATTTATGAGTGATTGAACTTTCCTTTGATTTGGGATCCTGTTGCTCATGTGCCAAGAGGCCTAGCAAATATATTCTCTTACCTCTCAACTGGTCCTTGTTGGCCTTGTGTTCTGCACTCAGCTCTCCTCTTTCTAGAAAAGGGGTCAGCAAACTATGGTTTGTGCCAGCCACCTGTTTTTATAAATAAAGCTTTATTGGAACACAGCCACATACTAATTTACATACTGTCTGTGGCTGCTTCTGGAGTTGAGTAGTTATGGTAGGAGACCATATGGTCCACAAAACCTAAAATATTTACTATCTGGCCCTTTATAGAAAAAGTTTGCCTAGTATGACTCCAAAAGATGGGGGCCATGTGCTCTCCCTGGCCGGTCTCATCCACCTGCACACCAGTGGCTCCCAAATCTCCCTGGCCCCGGACCTCACCCCTGCATCTTAAGACCATCATGCACATCCTTTTCTGCTTTGATGCCCCACAAGCTCCACAAATTCAATGAGTCTTCGACTCAAACTGAACTCTCCCTCTCCCCCTAAACGGAATCCTCCTTCCTAGTCCCCATGTTGGTAAGTGGTGCCATCTTAGCACCCGTTAGCCCAAACTAGAATGCAGCTTAGACTCTCTCTTCTCTCTCTCTCCCCTGCTTCACATCTCCTCCCCCTCCTATTCTCTCCTTCCCCTGCCCCATCCACGGGTTGTGCTGGTTTTGCTCGAGAACATTTCTGAATCTCTGCACTCTCTAGCATTTGTCATGTGGCCTCACTGGAGCCATCGTAGGCTCTTAACTTGACTCTCCCTCTCTGGTGTTTTCCACTAAACCATCACTGCCCTTCCAGCAGGGAATCTTTTAAAGCACCAATCCTGTCCTGCTGTTCCCTTATGTAAACTTACTCAATGGCTCTCATTAAAGAGTCAAGTCTGACCTTGATAACCCAGCACCCAAATCCTGTATTTCCTGGCCCTACTGGTCCTTCTGTCCTTATTCTCCGGTAAATCTCATTCCAGCCACGACTAACGTGGAAACATGCACACTATACTGTTTCTGGCCGCTGACCTTGGTTTATGCTGTTCCTTCTGTCAGCCCTGCTCACTCCCACCTCCCTTCTGAAAGTGGCTAACTTGTCCTTTGGGATTCGGGGCGCTCAGCACCCCTTCTAGGTGGCCTTCTCAGGCTGCACTTGCTTTCCCAAGCTGAGCTGAGAACAACTATTTTGTTGTCTCCCAGCTCTCATGCTGAAGACAACTTGAGTCTACCTGTTTACCTGCCTGTCTGCTCACGTCCGTGTCAGCCCCTGGGCACAGAGCCCATGCTTCATTCATCCCTGTGCCTTTGGCTCCTGGCACCAAGTGTTTGGTGAACTGAGCTGAACTGTAAAGTGTTTTCCACTCACATGACCTAGTACTGAATGTTTACAACAGTCTCTGAAACAAAATATTATTATTCCCAACTTCATGAATGAGGAACCAAATCTCAGAGAATTTGCCCAAAGCCACGCAGCTGATAAAGAGCAGAAGACTGAACTTAAATCCAGGTCTACTGACCTTGAACTTTTGGAAACTTTGACCACAAAACCTTGCATTTTATTGTTTTATTTTTTTTTTATTTTTTTATTTTATTTTTTTTTTAATATTTTTTTTTTAAAGATTTTATTTATTTATTTGAGAGAGAGAGAGACAGCCAGCGAGAGAGGGAACACAAGCAGGGGGAGTGGGAGAGGAAGAAGCAGGCTCCCAGCGGAGGAGCCTGATGTGGGGCTTGATCCCAGAACGCTGGGATCACACCCTGAGCCGAAGGCAGATGCTTAACAACTGCGCCACCCAGGTGCCCCTATTGTTTTAACTATAAAATATATTACACTTATAAAAATCATGTCACATAAGACATAAAGTGTATCTTTCGTAATAGTAATAAAATAAATCCCCATGTAGTCTATCACTTAGCTTAGGAAGTAGAATATTGTCAATACCTTTGAACCACTCCCAAATGTTGTGTTTATCATCCCCTTGCTTTTCTTTCGATTTTTCCTACATATGGATGTACAGTGTATTGTCTGATTTTGTGTGCCTTTGAAGCACACTGTATACAATCTTCTGTAAACTTGTTTTTTTTACTCAATATTATGTCTGTGGGAGTCATCCATGTCAATGTGAATACTGGATAGCTGTGGGTGTAGGCAATTTCACTGTTGTCTAGGAGTTTACAATAAAGAGTAACAAAGTTCACTTGCCCGCTGTTTCTGTTGATGGGTACTTGAGGTGTCTCCAGTTTTTGTTTTTCTTTTGCTTTTACAAAGAGTGTTGTTGTCCTTGTACATCTCTCCTGCTATACGTATTTCTCTGGGGGCATATACCTAAGAGTGAAATTCACAGAAGCACCTTTATCTTTACCAAATCATGTCAAGCTGTTTCTAATGTCAAGAGCATCAACAGTGAAAAGGAGTTTCTGTTACTCACATCCTCACCAAAATTTGTATGTGCTGTGATCTGAATGTTTATGTCCCCCCTAAAAATTCATGTGTTAAAATCCAAACCTCCCCAAAGGTGGATGATATTAGTAGGTGAGACCTTGGGAAGTGGAGCCTTCCTAAATAGGATTAGTGCCTTATAAAAGAGGCTCCAGAGAGATCTATAGCCCCTTCTACCACGTGAGAATGCTGCAAGAAGGTGGTAGCTGTGATCGAGGAAGAGGGCTTTCCTGAATGTGACCATGCTGGTGCCTTGATCTTGGACTTCCCAGCCTCAAAACTGTGAGCAATGAATTTGTGTTGTTTATAAGCTATCCAGTCGGGACTATTTTGGTATAGTAGCCCAAATGAACTGAAACAATATATAAATTTAAAAAGAATTTTTTTTCGCGAACCAGGTAGGTATAAATTGATGCTCATTGGACTTTTTAATTTGCATTTTTCTAATTATTGGTGAGATGGAAGCTTTTTATATGTTTATCAGCCATTTATACTTTTATGAAATATGTCTGTTTATGTTTTTGCCCATTTTTCTGCTGGGTTATCTGGCATTTTCTTATTGACCTGTAGGGGTTATTTACATATTCTGCCTCTGGATGTGAACCTTTGTCAGTTATATGTTGTGAGAAATAATGTTCTTACTTTGTGACTTATCTTTTTATACTTTACGGTCTGTTGATGTATGAAAGTTCTTAATTTTATTGCAATTGTGTGTATCAATCTTATCCTCTGTGGTGTATTTTTTTGTGTATTGGTTTGTTTAAAGAACCCTTCTCTCTCCCAAGGTATAAATAGTAAAAGACAGCACTTACTGAGTACTTTCTATGTTTCAGTACTCATCAGCTCCCTTTTACAGATGATGGATGCAAAGCACAGAGAAATTAAGCAGCTTAATCAAAATCACACAGCAAATCTGCAGTGGAGTCAGGATTTAGCTTCAAATGATGTGGCACCAGAATAGAATTCCTTGAATTAACTGAGGAACACACCTCCACCATTTCAGCACTAAAAACAGGCAGTTGATGAAAGGCTTTTGGTGTCCTATAAAGTGAACAGGATATCCCCCGAAGAAACCCCACAAGAGGCAGAGGCCATCATAAAGCCCTGAACAGTCTCCAGCAACTCCTACACTGCTGGGACCAAAATAGCTCACGCAACATTCCTGCCGCCTCCTTGTGAACTGTGTGGAAAGGAACATTGGTCACGAATTCTTTGTTCCAACCACCCCCACGCACTAGGACAGCCACAGCAACTGCAGTGGCGTCTTGGAATCTGGAGAACGGCATGTCACAGGCTACACATCATACTTATTCTGTACCAAGTGCTGTCTTCCTCCAAAATTAGAGGTTCTTAAACAAATGCAAAGAAGCAGAAAATGATTTTTTTAATTAAAAAATAAAATGGGAGTGATTTAAGTGTAGCAGAGTGTGGGGGCCAGATCATAAAGTATCTCATATGCCAAGCTTAAAAAGTGTGAACTTTATTGTGTCAATGGGGACGTTTGGTAACATTTGAAACAGGAAAGTGACACGATTCATTTATTATCTTGCTTGTTAGAGACTGTATGACTAGTTACAATCTGGCTGATAGAATATACTGAGGAGTGGTTGTGCCAGGCTCTGCTAATAGTACCCTCCCACCCCATCCTGGTTTCTTCCTTGCTGATAGAGCTCTACTCCCACTCTGAAGGCTGGAAATGCCTGAGAGTCACTTTCCCAGCTTCCCTTGCACGTGGAGCATGGATGTGCATGTGACCCAGTCCTGGCTAATGGGACCTGAAGGGAAGTCTGCTGGGGGAGTCTGAAAAGGGTTTTCCTCTAATCAAAAGATGTATAAGAAGAAATGCCTCTCGGATGCCTGGATGGCTCAGTCGGTTAAGCATCTGCCTTCAACTCAGGTCATGATCCCAGGGTCCTGGGATTGAGTCCCACATCGGGCTCCTTGCTCAGTGGGGAGTCTGGGGCTCCCCCTGCTTGTGTTCTCTCTTTCTGTCAAATAACTAAATAAAATCTTAAAGAAGAAAAAATGCCTTGCTTTTTTTTTTTTTTTTTTCCTAAGTGTGGTCCTGTTTGCCTGTAATGCCAGGAGCTGCCACCGTGAAAATGGAAAAGCCTGATACATCAGGCATGGAAGAGCAGAAAGATGGAAGTGATGACGTCATTGAGCCACATAGAACAAAATTCCCTTCAGGGATAACAGATGCTTGTTGTCTAAGCCACTTTTACTAGGATATTCTGTTACTTGTACGCTAAAGCAGCTCAACTGAAAGAAGCATTAATAAAGTCACCAACACAAGTTAATGTGATATAGAAGATACCAAAAAATAGACACTTTTTCCTTCAGATATTTATTTGAAATAAATGAGCCTCTTAAAATTGCGAGTAGCTAGCTACCATAGTAACGATTCGGCTAGCATTTTGGGTGCTCGAGCAAGAAACCACACAGCTTCCCAGATGACATGTCCTGTTATTTCTCTACCTAAAATATTTTTCTCACTTCCTTCTCTCATTCACACACATCCCCTAATAAACATTGAAAACTTTCTCCCAGTTTTTCACTAGGCAGCAATTCTCTTTTCAGGAAGGTCTCTCTGTAATGAAGTCATGGCAGTCAAAATACATTATGTAAGAAGAATCTCAGCATTGTGTAAACAACAAATTGCAAGTTCCAGGACTTCAGGCAACAATATAGAATCACAGGATTCTCAAGGTCAGCGATACCTTACAAATAATTTGTAGTGACTCAGTAGAATTTGAAAACAGGCAAACCCAAAACATCTAGTAAGAGTTCGTTAAAACCATTAACAATTATCTCCCTTTCTAAATTCTTACATCGAGAAGCTGGCAACGTTTCAGCAATTCCTTCTGGTTCCATCTGAAGGAAACTTTGGGGTCCTCCAGCTCCCACCAGGAGATTCCTTCCTTCATTTTAGGAATATTTGCTAAGAATCTATCAATTGTTGACATTGAGATTTAATCGATCCAACCTTTATTCTCATGTTGCTTACAGTAGTTTCGGGAACTCGCGACTTTTCCATATGCAAACAACTTTGAAAATTCAAGTGAGAAACACTGAAAGTGTGATAGAGAGCTAGAACTGCAGGGTGTAGACGGGGCGAAGGGGGCTGATTTGGCCTAGACAGATGGGTTTCTCTCCCATTCACTTCAGTGCGTATTGACTCGCTGGGGCTGGAAGCGCCTTTGGAGACACCTCCTTCTCGCCCCAGCAGGTGCGGCCACCCGCGCGCACGGGGATCCGCCCTGGGCCGTCTGGCCAGCGAGGACTCCGAGCACCCAGGCCCCGCGGGCCCGAGGATGCGCCGCAAGCCTGGCCGCCCCGGGAGGCCGCAGGCGGCGGGGGTCCCCGCGGGCACCTGGCGCCCGGGGACCGAGACCGCGCCGGGCCGGGCGGGGCGTGTTAGCAGGCGGGAGCCGCACCTGCCGCCGCGCGGGGGCGGGAGCCAGGTGGCCCCGGCGCGCCCGCCGTCCCGGGCGCCGAGCAGGAAGTGGCCTCGGCGCGGCCCGGGCGCAGCCTCGGCAGGGCGCGCCTCCTCCGCGGCGCCTGGCGGAGCGGCGGGGCCGGGAGGCAGCCGGAGCCCGAGCCCGAACCCGAGCGCCGGGAGCGAGCCCCAATGGCCGCCGCCTCGGCTGCGGTGGACGAGCTGTCCCGGAACTTCACGTACTGGGCGCTGGGCGCCGGCAACGGCTCCCTGTCGGGCGCGTGGTACGGCAGGAACCAGGTAAGGGGCCGGCCGCCCCAGTCGCCCGGTGGGGACAAGGAAGGGGCCGCGGCGCCTCCTGCTCCTCGGCCGCCCGCTTGCCGGCTCTCAGACACCGGGCCGGCCAAGCGGGAAGCGCTGACGTGATGTTTCTACACGTTCACTGAACTACCCCTCATTTGAGAGAGTGCTGGTGCCCCTCCCCCCACGGCCTAACTCTCGCGGGCATCAGTCCCTGGGAGTGGGGTGCTTAGGTCTGCGGCTCCGACCTCTGCGGGGTCCTTCCTGGGCCTCTTGGTCCCGAACATTCCCGCCTCTCCAGCCTGAATCCCCCTTCTCCCAGAAGGATTCTAGGAGTGTGGGGTGACTCTCCTCCACCCATATTCAATCCTCCTCCATCTCGATCATTTTACAGTTAAAAATAAATGACACCCCATTCTCAGAAGCAGGGAGCTCATTAAGGGCTACCAAATGTCACCCCCGCGCAGATGCTCTGCGTGCGTGCGTGTCCCCACCGGCTCAGCAGGGCGCCTCCATTTCCTTGCGAAGAACACCGATATTCTCGGGTTGCAATCGCATGACTCTCTCCTTTGGTCTCACCGGTCCTCTGGGGAAACACTGGCAGCCTAAACAATGCTAGTTTATGCTGGAAATATACATTGAAGGAGATCAAAGGGGAGTGGAGCTGCCCATTTATTTTTGTCGTGGTTTAAGATCAGAAAAACTGCCCTGGCGAGCCCTTCCTCTAGCTGCATTTATATTCTTTCAAGCGGGGGCAAGAGATCTTGATGTAATGGGTCCAGGCTTCCTTCTATGTTCGTAAGTGTGCTATTTTTTTTTTTTTCTTGTTCTTTAACAAACCTGTGGGCCTTCTTACTTTACAACACTCTAATTATAAAATATTTGTTACTGTTGGGCTAAATCGTGTTTAAGCAATAACCAAAAGCCTAGAATTCCTATAAGAACCCTTGAAAAGTGTTTCGAATGTTAATTTCTAAATATTAAAATTTTGTTTTCAGAAATTTAACACAAATTTATTTATATAAAGACAAAATAAGCACGTTCACCTTACTCGTTTTCAACAAAGGAGAGGGTATTGCTTTAAGTCTATTTTACCACAAAATGTACTAAAGTAGGAAAAATGAGGGGACTCAGAGCCTCTTGGTCACTGTGTGTAATCTATTCCACTTCTTCCTTCACAGGAGTTACAAAGAAAAGAATTACTTTTATGGAAAGCTCTTTGAGCCTTATCTGTTAAATTATGCTTATGCTAGTATATATTATAAACATGCTATAATATGCTTATGCTAGAAGCACTCCCAGTAAAGGTTTAAGAATGAACTTTTTTCTTTTGGTAAAGAAATTAGAGGGTTAATAGTTGTGACCTACAATGGCATCATCCAAAACAGGAGAAAACATTGTTTTCATAGTTCAAACTCCTGTTGTCAGTTTTCCTTGATGTTTCCTGGAATTCAGGATTGTCTTGGCTCTCTAACAGCAAAACAGATTACCACGTGACATAAATGTGGGGACCTAACTTGATGTTTGCAAGGCCCAACTTGCCTTAGTATATATTTGTACAGTTTTAAGAGGGTGTATCCAGGATATGCTAATTGAAATTACTCAGCTGACATCTAAACTATAGCTAGTTTGAGGTAAGGTTGTATCAACTTTCTCCATTATTGCACAAATTTAGCCCATCTTATAAGACTTAGAAGAGCGTGAAAATTGATTTTTTGAAATTCATTCAGCAAACATTTTATTGCATGCCTCTAATGTGGGCCAGGCCAGCAACAATAAAATGGAGTCTAATTTTTTTTTCTTTTCTTTTTTGACATAGGCAGATGTAGGTGATTGAAATGGGAGTGGCTCCAGCAAAAGTGTGAGATATCAGTTTAGGACTCTCACACTCAAAATTAGCCTTGGTTGCTGGGTAGTCATGGTTTAATCAGTTTTATCACAGCTGAACTATTTGATGACAGTGTCTATTCACCAGTAGCCCAGCTCTCGGTGTCTTTCCAAGGGATAACCATCAGGCTGATAAACGAACCTTCCTCCTAGAGAAAGACCAACACTTTCACATAGCAGATAAATATTTAACAGTGGTCTCTTAGAATCAATGTGTGAGTGCTTCTAGAGGAGGAAATCCTAAAGCATGTAGAACGTAGTAGTTCCGTGGGGAAAATGTTTTGGGAAGCCAGAGAAGTGAGGCATTGCCCCTTTTTTTTGTCACTCAAGAGTCTGCCTACGAACATACAGATACAGTGGAGCTCTGCCAACGTAGTTTCTTCATGTTCGATCCCCAAGTTTTCAGTATAAAAGGGTAATATTTCTGAGACGGTTATTGAGTCCCCTGCTTTGTACGAAACACGTGTGTACCAATTCACCCTTCCTTCCGGGAGTGTTATTAGGTGCTTGGGGAAATGAGCTACACAGGGAACTCCAAAACAAGGCAGTGTGTTTTAAGGGTCATTTGAGTGATAGAAAGTCCTGTGGAAGTTTGGAGCAAGGTGGCTTCTCGTAGGGGCCATGAGGCATGTTTTGTGGAAAGGTGGTATTTCAGTGGGCACTTAAGGGTGGACAGAGTTTCACTGAAGGGAGTGCACAGGTGAAAGTCATTCCAAAAGAGGGAAAGTCTGGGGGACCAAGGACAGCCCATGTGGCCCGGACAGGTGACTTTCTGACTATTTTTGTACCTGATGTAGAAATCGGTGGCCATTCTGGTTGCAGGGGGAGATGGAAACTGTAAAGTGGAAATATAATTTGGGGTCTTAAATATAGTCATGGATTGCCTTGAAGGACTGGTTAAGAAGTTTGGACTTTATCTTGTAGGCAATAGGGAGCCAGCCCTTGAAGATTTTTTTAATTATTTATTTTTTACTAAATTTTTTTTTTTTTTTTTTTAGCAAGGAGTGTGAGAATCAAAGCGAATTAAATAAAAGAAATTTAACTTAGGGTTAGCAGGGTTGATGCAGAGGCCTCAAATTGGCTAAATCCAGCCCACAGATGTGTCTTGTTTGACCAGCAGAGAGGCTTAAAAAAAATGTTTAATACATTGCCAGCATTTAAAAGCAAGTAGATTATATATAAAGTTTCAAGTTTCAGTGATCTCTTTAAATGTTAGAAGTTCTAGCAGCACTTGGCCTTCTCTCCCACATGGTAATTGTGAGCTGAAGTTCATAGTGTGGAACAGCTGTGCTCCCCACCTAAGCCTCTCCCTTTACTCTCATCTCTTTTACCTTACTGGCCCCTGTAGGCACTTAATTTGCAACCAGTGTTAGAGGCTGTAGTCTAGTTTCTGCTGTGAACCAGAGTGTGCTTAGGCTTCAGTTTCCTCTCCAGGAAAATGAGGGTTGGAATAAAAGATCTCCAGTCTCCCTTTTGCTATTTGATTGGTTAAATAGTGCCAAATCAGCAAGGTTGTGGAAGGCATGGACAGGAAAAGATGAACGTGGGAAATACTGTGAAGGAGAGGTTTTGTCCCTGGTTCTTAAAGTTTAAGCATATTGCTAAGTATCTAAATTCACAAGGACATTGTCAAAAAGGTTTATTCTGCATAGGGTGAAATGAAAATTCAGAATTTTTTATGTCCTTTCTTTGAATTTCTGATTTTCAAAGGCTTGAATGTTTAAAGTCAATATATTTAAAGGAAAATTGTTACAACTTGGCCAAGAAAAGGCAAAGCCAAGAGACTGACATTTGTTATGCATTTACTATGTGACGTTTTATAGCTATTATCTCAATAGAGCCCCCAACAACAACCTCTAAGGTACATATTATCCTCACTGTTCACGTAAGGAAACCTGTGTTAAATAACTTGCCCCAAGATCTTACCGCAAGTAGGTTTAACTGCACAGCTATCTGTACTCCTTACCTGAAGGCCATTGCTTAGAAACTATGGCTTGAAAAGAACGTGGTGGTGAAAGGCAACGTGAGAGGGGGAATGCATATGGCTTGTTTCATTGCACTAAAGAAAAATTGCATTGAGTTTTATATTGCCCTTTTATTGATTTTGCTTTGCGACCGTCTATTTCTTTTCTGCTGGTGGCTGCATCTGTCTGGCTCTTAAAGAAAGAAAAGTGCCAAAATTTACAAATAACCAAAGTGCTGGGTAAAGGTTGCTGGTCTTTTCCATATCCTTCCCAAGGGAAAAAAAAATCCCTTTTTTGTTTTGTTTATGCTTATTGATTTTTTTTTTTGCCTTCCTTATATATCCAATATGGTATTTTCCTGTTACCAGATTTTCTATAAGACATATGTGTGAGGCAGCAAGAGGAAGGAAGAAACAGATTACCTCAAAGCAGCTATATCAAAGCCTTTGTAAAAAGAAGACAAATCATCATCATCATCATCCCATGGTTTTTGTTAGAGGAAAAGAGTCTTAATGCTTCTGTGAATTTGGCAGACAAGATGTTTGCATTTCATTCTACCTGATCTCCTCCTTACGACTTGATTTATACTAACTAGTTAAATATTTGTATTGATGCAATCAGCAAAATTCAGGCTATGGGAAACATTGAGATTTTACAAGTTGAAATGGCTCCATTTCTTCAAAAATCATTTTTACAAGAAAGAAAAGGGAGAGGATGGAGAAGTTGTAACTCGAGAGACCTAAGAAAAAAACAAAACCCTTCAACTATAGTATTGAAGGATGCACACTTGGGTGATGAAAATATAAGGAAAGGCAAGAAAATGATTGCAATAAAGTCAGGCCAGTGGTTGCTTGTGGGAGGGGAGCAGGTGTGAGGAGATGGGGAGGAGGGAGGGCTTTGGGTGGATGCCCAATTTCTTTCGGTGTCTTGATCTGGATGGTGTTATAAGGGTGTTTGCCTTATGATAATTCATTTTAGTAATTTATTCATCTGTATCATTCTCTTTACAGTTGTCTGTATTATATTCTACAATTTTTCAAGTTTTAAAAATATTAGCATTGCAATAACTGTCCAACTTGCACGTTTTATCTGGGTCGATAATGGTATATACCATAGTCACCTTGTGGGAAGTGGTATGCCATATTTACTTTGTTTGCTTAAACAAGCAATTGAGAATTACTCAAACAATTTCTTTTAAAAACGATGATGACTGTTCAAGTTGGCATTTGAGAGCTTACCATGGAAAGGATGATGTTCCCCTAAGCTATCCTTTTTGTTTTTGTATAGTGCAGTTTTAAAAGCTCAGTCCTCTTACCAGAGGTATTGTCAAGTTTCTTAATTCTCCAAATCTTGCTTTTCTCTATTGAAATGGTAATAATAATACTGCATACCTTACAGGGTTGATGTAGGAATCGAGTAAGGTGATGTATGTCCGAAAGTTAGTAAAGTGCCAGACACAAAGAAAGTACTCAAATAAATACTAGCTATTATTACTAGTAGTACTATAGTCAACTTACTTTATAAGAAATGTCATAAAATACATATTTCTAATAATTAGTAATTATTGGACTTAGCTCATTGCAAATGGAAATAAGAGAAATCATGTCAGATGTTTGATGTAACCTTTCTTTTTTTAATCTAAAACTGCTGATTTCTCTGTATCTAGTGCCTCCTTAGTCCCTTTGGTGTTTGCCTCCCCATCACTCTGCAAACATATTCACATCCCAGATCACTTCCTAACTGCAGTAATTTCCTAATTGGAACACTTGTTATTTTGAAGTACTAAGGCAAGGATTCCTCCTATGTCTTCTGCCACTTGCCAGACTCCTGGGCTGGGGAGATGGGCGTGTGGCACTGGGAGCAGTGACAGAGGGGTTAGGTGGCAGTAGTGTGATCATATTACCGGACACTGATTGCAGTTTAACCAGCGCTCCCAGCCTGGGAGGGCCCCGGTGCTGTTACTTCCATGGTATTTATTTTAGCTTGGGCTTGTCCATTTATTTGGTTTTTCCTAAAGGTCCAGTATTACTCTGTTCAGTTTACACCTTTTTATAACTCATCTCCCACTGTGTTCCAGATAGACTTACATTTTCCACAAAGTCAGAGCTCATCGCCTTGTTCACCAGAATGCCCTGATGGCCTGGCGGCTGGCAGATAACACTCCACCTCCCCTCACATAGTTCTTAGCATGTGCCTTCTCTTGTCACTTGCCCCGCCCTTGGTCATTCTTCAGATGGCCTCCTGTCATCTTTGGCACATGTCAGGAGCTATGGACTGTCCCCTTATGTAAATACAAGCTAACATATGCTTAGTCCTGAGTGCCACAGCTCACCAAAGATTGTGTGTGTCCTGGCCGGACTCCTTCAGAGACTCTGGCCTTGACAGGTCCTCCCAAGGTCAGCCTACAAGGAGTGTAGCCTGCAGCCTCAGCACTGGTTTCCGAAATCCCCCACCCCTCCTCCTTTGTACCTCTCCAATTGGTTTCTTCTTGGAGTAATTTGGACCACTGGCCAAACTAAGTTTGCTAGACAAGTCTGTCTCTCTTCTAGCTTAACCTGGCTTCCCTAACCACGAATGCTTTGTAATTAAGAGGCATTAGTTTGCAGGTCACAGAAAACCTAACACTAACTGGCTTAAATAATGAAGGAAGTTAATCAGCTTAACGTGAAAGGCCAGGAGAACTCTGGGTGCAACTAAGGCTTGATCCAGGGGCTCTAACAACGTGGTGAAGGCTCAGGATCTCGCTGTCCTCTTCAACTTCTGTTCCTTAGAGTTTGTTGGTTCCACTTTTAGCAGACTCGCCCCACTAGCCTGCGTTCTTCCGTCCACTTCCAGAAGGGGAAGCTTGACTTTCTCAGCCAATGAAAATAAATGGGCTTTAGCCTGACTGGATGAGGTTAGGTCTGTGGCCTTTCCCATACCAGTCACCACGGCCAGAGTTACTGGGCTTGGCATCCCCACAGAACGTGGGCACCTTTAGGAAGGGCTAGCTGAAAGAGGGGTCCCGTAATCAAGAGAAGGGGATACTGTGTGGCCCTAACAACCATGTCCTCCTATGGATTATTGTCGACTTGGTCAACTCTCAAACTAACCCCCTTCTCAACTCATTTAGGACCTTCCCTTTCCATATGCTGCCTCACATGAGCAGCCCTAGAAAGTTGCCCCCTATTCGGCCTGCCTGCCTTTGTGGGTGAAAGCTGAACAGAATAATCTCCTTAAAAGTTCAGATTATAGGATCAACTTCTGAAATATTTTTATTAGCATCATGTCAAATAAGTGGTGACTTATTTCTAAATTCTAGCCTTACCCTCTCAGACATCACCAAACAAAACAAAACAAAAAAACTACAAGGAGCCCGTCTTTCCTACTGATGGCAAAGTCAACGGGAATCATCTAGCAGAGGTAGTATCTCTTGCTTAGTCTCTTTCTTGCCTCTACCTGCTTAAAAATTTCTTTACCATCAACAATCACCTCTTCAGTTAAGTTGGAAACTCCTAAAAGTTTAGTGGGAAAAGTATGGTGTATGAGTGCAATACCATATGGAATCCTAGAAGTCATGTTAGCATTTCCAATATCTCACTCAAGTTTGAGGTGAATCCTGTGAATTCTGCGAGGGAGGCGGAGGGGGTGTGTTTATTTCGTCTTCAGCCCCTGGACTTGCAAACCTCTGATTGTTCCAGGGATGCTAGGGACAGAGCTGCACTGGGTTCTCTGTTGTCACAGCCCATGGTAAGCTTGATCAGCAAATCAACAAATGAGGGCCTAAAATGCAATCAACTTTCCATACAATAGAAATCACAAGCAGAGAGCCCTACTTAACAGAACAGTGTTAGTGATATCAAAGAAATCAGAAAACATGGCCAATGTCCTCAAAATGTCTCTCTCTCTATATATGTGATATACATAATGTGTGTGTGTGTGTTTATGTGTGTGTGTGTGTTTATGTGTGTGTGTGTGAGGGAGAGGGACAGGGAGAGAGAGAGAATGTTTTATAATTGATAAACAACATTTGAAGGACTGATGTGAAACTACCCTTGCCTATACTCTCTGATAGACTATTTACATTAAGCTTCCAGAGTAACATAGTACGGGTATATAATGGTAAATAAGAGTGCCCCAAAGCAGAAGGGGAAACTATAATTTACCTTGGGATGTGGCTGTTTGAGTCACAGCAGTGGAGAAATGAGTGGTTCTTTGTGGGCAAGGCACAAGCAGACCTCATGTTATGAGCAGCTGCCGCCGCCATGAAGTTGAAAATAATCGTGAGTTACACGTAGAGTGTTTTGTTAATCTTTTGGACTACATTTGCAGACCCAAATCACAGTCACCATCATTGGCGAGGAAGGAGGAGCTTGGGAATAGGGGAAATTATTTTGGCTATGAGGAGTGGCCCTTTGGAGGCAATGGAGAGTGCAAGTCACAATGCCTGAGAGGTGTAGAAAACTTGAACTTGACTCCTGCTTTGCTGTCAGAAAGATCTGGTCTGGTGGGTAGCAGGGGCCACAGGAGCCTCTGGAAGAAGTCTGTCAGAGAGCAGCAATGTCATTATCCCTCCCTCATACTGAGGCAGAAACTCACCCAGCGGCTGATGCCTGACATAGACGAAAGAGTTCAAATCTCCAGGGGAATGGAGCTGACCAAACACAGAGGTCAAGGCAGGCATTGCTCTTCAGAAGGCGGATACCTCAGACACCCAGGCAGGTGTGAGGGAAGGACTTATAACTACCAGAGCTCTCAGGCTCCCAGCTTTAGGATAGGAAACCTCTCCCAAAGCCTGGGCTGGCCCCACAAAAGGCAGACGGCAATCCTGCTTCTTTGAAAACAAGGGATTACATAGTTTTTGAATTATTATTATGAATATGTTCTTGCAAAATTTGGGAGTTATGGGACCTTAGATCTGTCTGGATGGAAACAATAGCATTCTTTGTGTTCAGCATGTCTGCGCTAATTCCAAAGATTCCCTTCACAACCTTCTACGGGGTTGATTTGTTTTATAATAGAAGCAAGTTTTAAGACTTTCTGAACCAGTATCTCACCTTTCTTGACAATTGTTGCTCTCCCTCTAACAAAGTGTCAAAAGCCCCCAAAGGATGTGTTGTTAAATATATTACTTTTCCCATAAATTTTTTTTCTACTGAAACTTAAATTTCTCAAAGGCAAAAAACATGGAGGCTTCTTGGTAAACTTAGTAAGGTTTATCCTTAATGGAGTTTGGTTTATAAAAATAATGTGCAATTATGTAAGTCGATGTGTTCCCAAGTAAAAGACAAAATGTAATAGCTCTTAATTGTATGGGAAAGCAATATGTTGGGCTTTTTCTGCCTAGGTTTTAAGGTTGATTACAAATTGGCATGGCACCACTTGTAGGAATAGCAACGATATACTGTGTTATGTAACCCAGATCTGTTCTGTTGGCTTTACATCACCAGCTTTGGATCCAGGGTCATGAGACTTTCTCAGGATGGAAAGGTAGTAACCTTATGGCATACAATAACCAAGATAACAAATTAAAAATCTATTTGTGCCTGAACATTTTTCTTTCTTTCTTTTTTTCCACATATGGTATTATGGTTTTAACTCAGTTTGGGTTGGTATTGCAGACAACTCAATTTATCAGCAAGGGCAAAGGAAATTAGTGGTAAGAATAGTCCAACCCACTCAGTAATCCAAAAAGCATTACATGTCTCAGGTTGTCTCCAGTGTTTACCACTATGAATATGAATATTGTTTCTTCACGGCCCGGTTGTAATTAACTCTCTCATTGCCCCTACTTCTTCTCCCAGCTCCTGAAGATTAGTCTCCCAAATGGTTTTCCTGTTCTCTGGTCTTGCTCCATGCTGGTTCATCGTCTACACTGCAGCCAGGATGAGTCTTCTTCAAAGCCAAATCTGCACCTACCCTCTAGTTTAGAGTCCTTTGTGCCACCTACAGATTCATGGCAGATAACGGCTCCCGCTGGCCTCTCCAGTCCAGCTCTCCTGGCATCTTCTGCTTGAAGACCCTTCAGGCACCCTGTTGACTGCAGATATGATTAAGTTAAAGATCTTGAAATAGGAAGACTATCCCGGATTATTTGGATAGACCCTAAATGCCACTTGAATATAAGAGGGAGGCACAGGGAAATTTTATACAAAAAAAGAGAAGGTGGTATGGCCATAGAGGTAGAGATTAGAGTGATAGAACCATAAACCAATGCTATGCCAGCAGCCACCAGAAAATGGGAAAGGCAAGAAATGAATTCTCCTCTTAAGCCTTCAGAGGGAAGGTAGCTCCGCCATCTTGGTTTCAGCCCAGTGAACGTGGTTCTGGGCTTCTCGCCTCCAGAACAGTCAAAGAATACATTTCGGTTGTTTTAAGCTGCCAGGTTTGTGGTAATTTGTCATAGCAGTCACTCCTGTAGCTAATATACTCTCCAAGCTAGGCAGATTCGCACTCTCTGTCCCTTCTGTTCTCGTGGGTTCTGCAAAGCATCTACCTCTTTTACAGATTTAGCAGGTGGTAGTCTGTTATCAGTTGCTTTTTCTACTTCTTCTGAATTCCTCAAGGGTACTTTGCATCCTCAGGTCCCGACATAAAACCTTATATTTATGCAGAATAAATACCAAACGGGTGCATGACTGAATGAATAGCATCTGCTGTGAGCATCCTCCAATTGTCTCTGCCATACTTACCATTTTCTCTCCGACCCCTTGCATTTCATGTCCCTTTCCTCCCCATTGTGTGTTCCTCCCAAGCAGTATCTGCATGTGGTTTTAGGTGGTGCAATCGTTTTATTTTCCCCCTTGATATCTTTCCTCGGTTCAGCTGGCTTGCTATATATTTCTTGCTTTTCTTATTATCATCTCTTTTAACCCTTTTTAAATGAATCCATATTCCTTTTAACTTCATTGAGTCTGTAAAGCAGTGTTTTTTTAACTTCTTAGTTTGAAAATTTTCCAACTTCTAGAAAATGAGGAAGAGTAGAACAATAAATACCACATGTCCTTTACCTGGAAATTCACCAGTTGTTAACATTGTGAAACATTTGTTTGTTCTCTCTCTCTCTCTGTATGTTTTTTTTTCTTTATATTGTAATACATCATTTCGAAGTAAGTTGTACACATTATGAGTCTTTACTCCTAATACTTAAGTATTACAAAGTATTACTAAGAATTTGGATGTTCTCCTGTCCCTTCTTAACTGTTCTGGAGGTGAGGTAATTGTCTGCCAGTTTACAAGGTGAAAATGCAAAACAATCCCAGCTCATTCCTAAGAGTTTCCTGTGACATGGGGTGAACTGAACACCCATTTCTCAGACATGTCATCCCCTTGCAGATTCAGGCTCTTATGGTCATTCCCGCAGGGACTAGTTGACCTAAATCACTCAACTTCTGGTATTTCCAGTACTAAAAACTAAATCTGTCACTTGTATGTTCAGGCATATTTTACTGCCTGGAACAGGAGACATAGCATTATTCCAGTTGCAAGGTGAATATGACTATTATAGCATTCAAAACTAGCTCTGAATCTATGGTTCTTTTGAAGCACACACTAGCTCCACTGGGGTCTGATTCTGAATTTATGTTTTGAAGGCAGAGCCAAGAATATGTTTGAGTTCAAAGTCAGAACCAGGACAGACTATTACCAATTCCACATATCCGTGTTATATCCCACCTCCATCTGGCCAAAACACCCCACCCATGGATTATAGGTCAATAACTTTATGCAAAATATCTAAAGAACACTCTTGGCACAAAAGGTAGGATAGAAGATTGCTATTCCAAATAAAACAAAAACATCCTTGATACTTATCAATGCTGATATTTCGAATCTCATTCCAGATAAATTGTTTACTGTGGCTCCCACCATCTGTTTGCCAAGACATCCTGGGAAAGTCAGGAATTAAGCGACAGTGGTGACAAGAGAGAGCACTGAACAAATTAAGGGCATCTTTCTGTGTGTCCGGCCTATACTTCTAACTGCATTATTGAGCGGTGGAGCAAACTTTCCTTTCGATTATTATCTTCGTTTTATTTGACTTGTGCTGAGAAAAAGAAACAGATTTTGCAATTTTAAAGTTGTAGTAAATTGACAATGACTAGCCAGAAGGTTACTGATTGCAGACGGCAAAGAAATAGTGATTCAGACATGAGCTGGGTGCCTTGGGGCCAAAATTTGCCCGCTTCTAGCTATGTGACTTTGCACAAGTCCCTCTCCTCCTCTGGCCCTCTATTCTCTTTCCTGAGTAGTCTCCAAATCAGCAAGGGGGAGAAAAGGGGTGGGGAAAGGAGAGGAGATCTAAACTCCCACTAATTCTAAAATGCTAGAAAACAGAGTAAAGTAATGATATACACTAGACAACTTTAATTTAAATGGCAGTTTATAAGGATCCGCTCACTGTATGCAAATGATACTCCTGATTGCAGATGAGGATTTTGTAGTCATTAAAGCACATTAACCAGAGCCTCTAATTGGAAACAGCATTTAATACTGGTTACTTCAAGTTACTGTATATTCTTGAAGGTAATTAAACCACCTTTATTTAAAACACTGCAAATTTGAAGTATCCCTCCCCTTCAGTTAGGGGCATTAATGAGGATTTACTGTATTACTACTATTTACAATTATGTGTGAAATGAATTTAATGAGTGTGCAATTAACCTTGAATAATTAGGTAAAGTTTCAGAAAAGTGAAAAATTAGATATACCAAGTTTATCAGGAAACTGTTTCTGACACCTGCTTTAATACCTATATATTATTTGTTCTTTGTTCAATGTGAATTAACTAGATTTTAAATGTCAACAAGCAGCTTTTTATTGCACACTAGTGGAAACCCTTAGTTGTTGAAATTTGAATTCTGGGACAAGCCTGTGTTCTCACAAAAACTGAGGGCTTAGTATATTCAAACTCTAGTGGATTACAAAATACTCCCTTTGAGATCTTCCTAGGACCAAAGGCCAAAATGTACTATTTCTAGACAGTTTATAATCAGTTCAAATAGCATTTAATAAACAACTTCTTTCTGCCAGGTCCTATACCAGTCGTTAGGGTTACAAAAATGAGTTGATGAGTAAGTCACAGCTCTGCCCTCAAGGAGTTTATAGCCTAGAGGGAAAATGAACTTGAACAAAATCATTGCAGTAAAGTATGATGTCTGTAGGCATAGAAGTGTATGAAGACTCAATTCAGAGGAGAGAAGTCAGAAAAGCTAACCTAGAAGAACAGATCTTCTGTCAAAGGAAAGTCAGAGGAAATTGTCCAGAATTCAGTATAAAGAGATAAAGAGTTAGAAATATGATATTGATAGGAAACAAGGAGGTTAGTATTGAAGAGTCTAACATACTGGTAACAGGAGTTTTTTGTGGAGAGAATAGAGAGAACAAAAGGGAGATGACATTCAAAGAAATAATAGTTGAGGACTTAACCAAATTGGTGAAAGACATGAACCCTCAAATTGAGGAAGAATGAGTCCTAAGCAAAAAGTAATTCATATACCGAAAAATTATAGTGAAACTGCTAAATACCAATGACAAAGAAAATCTTCAGGGCATCCTGAGAAAAATGACAGACTATCTGCAAAGGAGCAGCAATTAGGTTGACAACCTACTTCTCAATGACAAGCAGCGCCAGGAGACAATGGAATAATGTGGTCAGAGCACTGAATGAAGTTACTGTCAGCCTGCATTTCTACACTCAAGATATTTGCAGAATAACAGAGAACTGGAACTCAAAAGATTTCCCTGAAAGAGGTTCTAAAGGTTTCTTCAGGAAGGACACTGAACCCAGAAAAAAAATTAAGATGCCAGAATGTAATATCCAAAAAGTAGAAACAACCCAAATGTCCATCAACTGATGAATCCATAAATAAAATGTGGTATATCCTTATATCCTTACAATGTGGTGGGTCAAAAAGCCATACAAAGGAGTGATACATTTTACATACTTGATACATACTGATACATGCTACACCGTAGTAAGCCTTGAAAACAACATGCTAAGTGAAGGAAACCAGACGCAAAAGGTCACATACTGTTATGAGTCAATTTATATAAAATGTTCACAATAGGCAGATCTATACAGACAGAAAGTAGTTTGGTGGTTGCAAGGGACTGAGAGGAGGAGGGAATGGTAAGTGACTACTAATGCGTGTAGAGTTTGCTTTGGGGGTGATGAAAATATTCTGAAATCAGATAGTGGTGATAGTTGCACAACTCTGAGTATTCTAAAAACTATTAAGTTGTACACTTTAAAAGGGCAAACATAATGGTCTGTGAATCATATCTCAATAAAGCTATTTTTTTAAAAGAGCAGTGATGAGCAAAGAAATAGACATGGTTAAATAAGGCAAGTTATTGATTGTATGAAACAATCATAACAATGACTAATTTGAGGACATAAAAGCAAGGGGGGACTAATATACCATCAAGAACATGTAAGATAGGACAGGAGAGATTATAGTTAAAACAAAGTTTTTATAATGTTCAGGAGATTGGTAATATTGATTAACATTAGAATTTATATCAAGAACGCATGATAAATTTAATAGAGAAACTGTATCACTCATATATTGCTGTTGGGAATGTAAAATGGGACAATTACTCAGGAAAATAGTTTGGCAGTTCTTTTCAAAAACTTAAAATAGACTTACCACATAATCAGCAGTTACACTTTTGGCATTCATCCCAGAGAAATGAACTTATTTTCATGCAGAATTTGTACACAGTGTTCATAGCAGCTTTATTCATACAGCCAAAATCTGGAAACTACTCAAATGTCATTCAGTGGGTGAGCTGTTAAATAAATTGTGGTACGTCCACACCATGGAATACTACTCAGCATTTAAAAGGAACAGACTATGGATCCAACAACTTGGATGAACTTCAAGGCCAATGCCAGTTTCAAAAGTATATAAACTGCATGGTTCCATTTAAGTAGCATATGTAAATTAATATAACTCTAGAGATGGAGAACAGATTAGTAGTTGCTATAGGTTAGAGATGGGGAAGGGGAGATGGGTGTCTCAATAAGGAGGTAACACAAGGAAATCTTATGGTGATGGTACAGATGAGTATCTTGTTCCCACACACACATATACACATACACACACGCTGGTATAAGCTGAACAAGGTCTTTACCAATGCCGATTTCTTGACTTTGATGTTTCATTATAATTGTGTAAGATGTTAACTATGAGGGGAGGCTGGGGGAAGAACACACAGGACCTACCTTTACGTTTCTTTCTTTTTTTTTTTTAAAGATTTTATTTATTTATTTGACAATGAGACAGCCAGCGAGAGAGGGAACACAGGCAGGGGGAATGGCAGAGGAAGAAGTAGGCTCCCAGTGGAGGAGCCTGATGTGGGGCTCGATCCCGGGACTCTGGGATCACACCCTGAGCCAAAGGCAGACGCTTAACGACTGAGCCACCCAGGCGCCCCTACCTTTACATTTCTTTGCAGCCTTCTGTGAGTAAATAATTTCAATTAGAAAGTTTTAAAAACTTAACAATAATGACTAAAAGAAAATAAGATATGTAACTTCTTAGCCAAAAGAGTGGGGGAAGGAAAAAAGTAAAGAATGCTCAACCAATCCAACAAGATTGAGGAAAGGAGAAAATGAAAACCAAAGAAAAAACAAAATAACTACAAATACCAAAAAAAAAAAAAAAGATGGTAGAAACAAATGAAAATATATTTATAATCACAATAAATAAAATGGACCAAACTTCCCATTTAACAGAAAGTCTCAGGTTTTGTTTTGGTTTTTTAGTTCAATTATTTTCAATGTATAAAAGACCTGACTAAATATAATGACACAGAAATATTGAAAGTAAATGATGTGGAAAGCGGCAAATATCCAAAGAAAGCAGCGATATAGTAGTATCAGATAAAATAAACTTTAAAGTGAAAACATTATCGAGATTAAAAGAGTCAATATATAATTATTAAAGGAACAATTAACTGAGAAGATTAAGCAATCCTGAACTTTTATCTACCTAACACTATAGCACTTGACATCTTTTAAAGCAAAATTCAACATATTTAAAAGGAAAATGGATAAATCCATGTTCATAGTTAGATTTTTAATATACCTACATCGGTATTAAGAGTAGCAAAGATTTGAGCAACGAATTAATGGAGATGGATGGATGGATGGATGGATGGATAGATAGATAGATGGAAGGATAGATAGAGAGCAAAATATATAGAGAATGTATTAACCCAACAATTAAATACTCTCTTTTCAAGCATACATGGAATACTTATAAAACTTGACCATACATTATTAGGTCACAAAACAAATTTCGGTTTATACCATATAGTAGGTCAAAAAGCAAGTATTAATTTACACACAGGATATTTTCTGCCCACAACTCAATAAAATTAGAAACTGGTAACAAATCAATAACCAACACCCCCATTCATTTAGAAATATTTTTAAAAAGACCTTTGAATAAGTCTCCGATAAAAATAATATAATTATGAAATATTTAGAGCTAAATGCCAATTTAAACAGCATGCCCAAAGGAAGCATGGAGCTAAAACAGAGGGTGCACTTACAGGAATGTGTATAGCTGCGCTTGTGTATATTATTAGATAGGAAGAAAGAGGAAAAACTAATGAGTTAAGCGTCTAAATGAAGAAAGATGAAAAAAATTCAGTAAACAGATAATAAAAGCAAATCTAGGAAGGAAAGAAATTGATCTATATCAGCTTCAGAAAAATGTTTCTTGTCTCTGGAAGAGAGAAGAGACTGTAAGAAAGAGAGCTACACCGGTAGCGTTTTATTTCTTTGGGCCAAAAAAGAAGGTGTAAATACTTTGTGTATTAAAAATTATTGTTTGTAACAATCTCATTGAAATGTAATTCACGTCTCATATAGCTCACTCATTTTAAACGGGACAATTCACTGGTTTTTAGTATATTCACAGAGTTGTATGACCATCACCACAATCAACTTTAGAACATTTTCATTACCCCAAAATAAACCTTCCACCCTTTGGCTGTCATCCCCGAGCCCAGCATTCTTACCTGGCCTAAGCAACCACTAATTTGCTTTCTCTATTTCTAGATTTGTCTACTCAGGACCTTTCATATAAAAGGAATCATGTAACACGTCGTCTTCTGTAACTAGATTCTTTTACATAGCATAAATTTTCCAAGGTCATCCAGGTCATAGCATATATCTGTGCTTCATTCCTTTTTATGGATAAATGATACTCCATTTTTGTATGAATATACTACATTTTATTTATTCATTAGTTGATGGACATTTGAATCACTTTCACTTTTGGCTGTATTATGAGTAACACTGCTATGGACATTTGTGTACAAATGTTTGTGTAGACATGTTTTCATTTCTTTTGGATATATACTTAGGAGTGGAATTGCTGAGTCAAATGGAAATTCCATGCTTACATTTTTGAGGAACTGCCAGACCGTTTTCCAAAGTGGTCGCACCATTTGATAGTTCCATCAGCAGTGTGTGAGGCTGCTGATTTATCTACATCCTGGCTAACACTTCTTATGATTTTTGATTATAGCCGTCTTATTTGCTGTGAAGTAGTATATCACTGTGCTTTCTGTTTGTATTACCTAATGACTAATGACATTGAACATCTTTTCATGGGTTTATTAGCCATTTGTCTTCTTTGGAGAAATGTCTATTCTGATCCTTTGCCCAATTTTAATTGGGTTGTGTTTTTGTTATGGAGTTGTAACAGTTCTTTACATACTCTAGATACAAGTCCCTTATCAGATGTATGATTTCCAAACATTTTCTCCCATTTTATGGGTTATCTTTTCACTTTCTCAATAGTGTCCTTTGAAACACAAAAGTTTTTAATATTGATAAGGTCCAGTTATTTTTTCTTTTGTTGCTTATGCGTTTGATGTCCTATCTATAAGAATTCATGGCCAAATCCAAGATTATGAAGATTTATTCCTATGTTTTTTTCTGACAATTTCATAGTTTTAGCTCTTAGCTTGGGTCTTTGATTAAATTCTTACATATGGTGTATGATCAACATCTATACCATTTAACATCCTCTTCACAGCACCCCTGGGTTCCAATTTCTCTACATCATTTCCAACACTTACTACTTTCTGTTGTTGGTGGTTTTTTTAAAATTGTAGCCATTCAAGTGGGTGTGAAGTGGTGGCTCATTGTGATTTCAATTTGCATTTTCCTAATGAGTAGTGCTGTTGAACGTCTTTTCACGCACCTATTGGCCATTTGTAAATCTTCTTTGGAGAAATGTCTATACAAGTCCTTTGCCTATTTTTAATTGGGTTGTTAATTTGTTGTTGAATTGTAGGAGTTCTTTATGTATGCTGGATATCAATCTTTACGAGATATATGATTTGCAAATATTTGTTCCTATTATGTAGATTGCCTTTTCACTCCATTAATAGTGTCCCTTTTTGAACAGAAGATTTTAATCTTGATGAAGTCCAGCTTATCTATTCTTTCTTTTGTTGCCTGTGCTTTTGGTGTCATAGCTGAGCAATCATTGCCAATTTCTAAACACTCAGCCTGGTGGTGTTTAAACTACTCATTGAATGATTTAAAGAACTGAAGTAAGTTGTTTCTATTCTACAATTTACTGTTATAATTATGGAAGATTTCATCATCATCCATTCAATCCCAAACTTCTTCTGAATCTTTATTTTCCTGATTATTGCCAAATGCATTCGATTATAAATTGAAAGCATGGAAATAGCACAATTTATTATGATACAGTTTTTCCCCATGAGGAATAGTGATCACAATTATTGCCAAGTGCCTTTATTAGGAAAAGAAAATTCTTAACTGATTAAAGGCTAAGGATATTATATATCAACTATTAAATGGGTTTTCAACTTTTCTGCTTCATTTTTTAAAAACACTGAATTTCACTTCAGCACATATAATAAAGTTCTAAAACTTCAAAGACATTTTGCATTCTGAAAGGGTTTCTTGTGGTTATAATATTCATTTGAAATTCAAATAACTCCTTGGAATTTGAAGCTAGCTAGAAGTTATGTACTGTAAAAAAAGGGGGGGTATCCCTGATACTGTTGCTAATTTATACTGCCACAAGATATGACACCTTTGTACCTAGATAGGAGCAGCAAATGCATCTTTTGAAGTCATCAAATAGTACATAGCACTCTCTATAGTTAACATCTTGGCAACGTGTAAGGACTTATTTTTAAATCTCTTTTTAATTCTTATTTTAAACCATTATACATTTTTTCCAGCAAGTATTTTTCAAGAGCCCCTAATTTTGTAAAGTAGATGATGTAGATGGTCCAACAGAGGCCTAAGACATGGTCTTCTTCCCTCGGACATCCCTTGCCATCCATCCATAGAACATAATGATGCACGTGACAGTATAAAAGAAGAAATAAAAAGAAGAAACAAAAGCATTTGCCATTTAGAGTCTGAGAAAGTAAGGATGGGCTGAGGTGGTCTGAACGGGTCTCAAGAAGGGGCAGAGGTCCTCAGCAGGCCAGGAGGGTGAAGTAGACTGGAATGGGCTGAGGAAGGGTGCTGTTCTTTCTAGGCGAGAGGGGAGACAGGAGCCAAAGTGTGATGGACTGGAGAATGTCGTGTGCCAGGTACCTGAGGTAGAGGTTCCATTAAATATGTTGTGGCCAATTGTCAGCTCAGGATGAGGACTGATTATGGGGAGCTGCTATGATAGTTTTATATTCGACGTGGCTATCTGTAGAGAAACACTGTGGGTTCTTGATGAGAGGAGTGGTGGGAAAATGTAGTCTGTCTCCCATGGAGATCATAGAACTTTAGAAGTAAAAGGATTTTGGAAACATCTTATTCAACATCTTCTTGTTTCCTGAGGCCATGGAGCTGAAATAACTTGCTCAAAGTCAACGGTTAGAAAATAGCAGATCTGAATCTCAGACACATGCTTTCATTCCAAGGCCAGCGATCTCGCCTTCATACCACAGCCCTCCAGAATATAGTAAGAGAAAGGAGCGAGGGAGACCAGATGGGCAACAATTATGTCCATACTTGAGGCAATGAACACCACGATCAGAGACGTTGCTAAGAGAAGTCAACAGAAAGGACAAATAAGGAGCACCTTAGGGAGCAAAAGTCAGAACCTGGTAACTATATATTCTTTATTTGAGCCAATGAGGCAAAAGCTAGAGAATTCAGTAAAGGATTGCGCTAGTTCTAAAAAAAATAATATTTGACTAAAGTGAAAAAAACAGATCCTGGTAAAACCACTATTCACAATCCAAACGACCATGGCAAATGGGTGCTAAGTAAGTATTTGCTGAATGAACAAGCACATGAATGAATGTATCAACTTAAATTTTGTTGGTTTTGTTTTGTGGGTTTGGTGTTGTTTTTTTTTTTTAATTTAGAAGTATCTTACAAGTGCTATTTTAAAAAGAAAACATTTTCTTTTACAGATTCACCTTTTGGGAGTCTTGCTAGCCATTTTAGGAAATTTGGTAATGAGTATTTCCCTAAATATTCAGGTAAGAAGTAGCTTATTTTTCTAACTCTATAGTTTGATCCAGGAACACATTATGACTTTAAGAGGCCTCCGTTCCTTCTTGGGATCCTTCCTCCACAATGATATACAAATGGTTACATTTTACGACCTCACTGATGTAAAGACACACACAGTCTAGTCTGGACTGCATTCACTTTGTTCTTCTGATTTTAAAGGAAATTCAATGTTTTTCTGGGCCTCTTGATAATATTACATGTCCGAGGCAAGGTGCTTTGGTGGCTTGTGAATTTGTACCACAAATTTGTACCAAAGATGTTCATAATCTTGGCATGATCCAAGATTTATTTTTAATGTTCTGTGTTTTCTTATTTTTTTTTATTTTTTTAAAAAGATTTTATTTATTTATTTGACAGAGATAGAGACAGCCAGAGAGAGAGGGAACACAAGCAGGGGGAGTGGGAGAGGAAGAAGCAGGCTCATAGCAGAGGAGCCTGTTGTGGGGCTCGATCCCGTAATGCCGGGATCACGCCCTAAGCCGAAGGCAGACGCTTAACCGCTGTGCCACCCAGGCGCCCCTAATGTTCTGTGTTTTCTTCTAGTACTTTTATTATTTTTTTTAAAGTTTTTAAATGTAATTTAGAATGGTACGTACTTCTTAATAGAAAGTAGGCTCAGGCATCATCAAATCAATAAGGAAATAGGGCTTTATTTCACGGCCAATTTTCCAGGAATGTAGATATTTCCAGTACAAAGAAATACTCTGACCGTGTATACACAAGCATCTATCACCCCGACCCCCACTAGCAAAACCTCTGCCCTACTATGTTTATTGTGGTAGCTGCTTTGACTCATACATTTAAATCCCTTTTCAGAGGGGCTTTCTCGAGTAATGTTTATTTTGGCATCTGGGCTTTTTCGACAATCTAAAGGAAGCGTTGTGTTGCGGTGGACTAAAAAGACACTAAATTCTTTTTTTTAAATAATTTTTTATTATGTTATATTAGTCGCCATACAGTACATCCCCAGTTTTTGATGTAAAGTTCCATGATTCGTTACTTACGTATAACACCCAGTGCACCATGCAGTACGTTCCCTCCTTAATACCCATCACCGGCCTGTCCCAATCCCCCACTCCTCCCCTCTGAAGCCCTCAGTTTGTTTCCCAGAGTCCATAGTCTCTCATGGTTCATTCCCCTTTCTCTTTATCCCCCCTTCATTCTTCCCTTCCTTCTCCTACTAATCTTCCTGCTATTTCTTATGTTCCATAAATGAGTGAAACCATGTGATAATTGTCTTTCTCTGCTTGACTTATTTCACTTAGCATTATCTCCTCCAGTCCCATCCATGTTGCTGCAAATGTGAAATCGTTCCTTTTGATGGCCGAGTAATATTCCATTGTATAAATGGACCACATCTTCTTAATCCAGTCATCTGTTGAAGGGCATCTCAGCTCCCTCCACAATTTAGCTATAGTGGACAATGCTGCTATGAACATTGGGGTGCATATGGCCCTTCTCTTCACTACATCTGTATCTTTGGGGTAGCGCAATGGCTGAATCATAAGGTAGCTCAATTTTTAACTTTTTAAGGGATCTCCACACTGTTTTCCAGAGTGGCTGTACCAACTTGCATTCCCACCAACAATGTAGGAGGGATCCCCTTTCTCCACAACCCCCCCCCACATTTGTTGTTTCCTGCCTTGTCAATTTTTGCCATTCTAACTGGCGTAAGGTGGTATCTCAATGTGGTTTTGATTTGAATTTCCCTGATGGCTAATGATTTTGAACATTATTTCATGTGTCTGTTAGCCATTTGTATGTCTTCATTGGAAAAGTGTTGTTCATATCTTCTGCCCATTTTTTTTATTTGATTATTTGTTTCCCGTGTATTGAGTTTGAGAAGTTCTTTGTAGATCTTGGATACTAATCTTTTATCTGCAGTGTCATTTGCAAATATCTTCGATTCTTCACACTGCTCATCTTTGGAGAGCAATTACTGATACTAATTTTACATTTGTGAGAATTAAGCAACATTCTTATGTAAGGAAGGCCCTTTCCATGCAAAATTCTCTGTCGATTGCCATCACTTCTGCAGTTAATAGGTTTGGAACAAGCAGAAAACCATAAAAATTGCTCTGTAATAATTGGCAAATAAACTTAAAAACCATGATGCGAATGCATAGGACCAAAAATGTTCAAGGCAAGTTTTAACTGGGTAGAAATATTTTCTTATTTGCATTCTGATTTACTCCTAGAAATATTCTCATGTCCAGATGGCGCACCGGGAACACCCAAGGCCCTACTTCAAGAGCGTGTTGTGGTGGGCTGGAGCCGCGCTCATGGCCGTGGGGGAGACGGGCAACTTTGCAGCCTACGGGTTTGCTCCCATTACTCTCATCGCTCCGTTAGGCTGTATGTCTGTTACAGGTGAGCAGTTTCTCTGTGTTTTGACAAATAGAATTTTTTAGAGATCAGAATAGTTGGCGAAACAACATATAACTTGAACAACACATGAATAAAAGAAGAAAGTCTACTTCCTGTTTTCTTAGCACTTTAACTTGGCACAATTACACTGATTTCACTGATCCACCATCATGCTGCCATGTTACCCATGAAGAAACTGGCACTTTGTAACTGTAGTATTATGTTTAAAAGCTTGATTTCCAGCGTCTGCATCTTAATAAATTAACAGTAACAGCAAATGTAATAGCATGCTTTTTAAATTATTAGTGAATTATCTAAAAACATTCGTAATACATTGCATTTTATTCATATGTTAGACTGACATTATGTGTACTTAGAGTGTTTGATGCCTAATCTTGACTCCATAGTTCAGTATCTCTTTTACATTAAGAATTAAATGTGGCGGGGGGGGCACCTGGGTGGCTCAGTTGGTTAAGCCTCTGCCTTCTCCTCAGGTCATGATCCCAGGGTCCTGAAATGGAGCCCACATCAGGCTCCCTGCTCAGCAGGGGGGCGGGGCTGGGGTCTGCTTCCCCTCTCCCTTTGCCCGTCATCCTTGCTTGTGCTCGTTCTCGGTCTCTCTCAAATAAATAAATAAATAAATAAATAAATAAATAAATCTTTTTTAAAAAAAAAGAATTAAATATTGGAGCACCTAGGTGGCTCAATCAGTTAAGCATCTGACTCTTGATCTAGGCTCAGGTCATGATCTGAGGGTTGTGGGATCCAGCCCTGTGGGATCCAGCCCTGCGGGCTCTGTGCTGGGTGTAGAGCCTGCTTAAGATTCTCTCTCTGTCCTTCCCCCCTCTTTCTGCCCCTCCGCCTGCTCGCATGCTCACGCTCATGCGTGCCCTGTCTCTTGCTCTCTCTCTAAAGAACCATGAGAGACTATGGACTCTGGGAAACAAACTGAGGGCTTGGGGGGGGGCGGGAATGGGATAGGCTGGTGATGGGTATTAAGGAGGGCACGTATTGCGTGGTGCACTGGGTGTTATGCGCAAGTAATGAATCATGGAACTTTACATCAAAAACTAGGGATGTACTGTAGGGTGACTAACATAATAAAAAATTAAAATTAAAATAAAATAAAATTAATCTTTTTTAAAAAGAATTAAGTATTGGTTATTCTACATTACTATAAGAATGTGTAATTTTACAGTAATGTCACAATTAACCTACTTTCAAAATTTAAACGATTTACTAAATATATCTAGGAAAGAGAATATGAGATGTTGCTAAAGACTTAAAAAAAAAGAGCAAGAATCACTGCTAAAAGGATGAATAAATTTTCTAAGCCTTAGGATCAATAGAATCTTTTTAGTTTTCCTTCTTATTTGCTGCTATGGAAACCGCATGTTTTTGAATGCCTGTGAATTTGAAATTTCCAGTGAAGTAGGAACAAGTTGATGGTTATTGTCTGGTAACAACTAGATCAAGCGTAAGAAGCACTCACATGTCCCAATTTTAATATTTCTCCTAAAAATATCATATTCTTAAAGAAAGCATAGTTTAAACTGAAATGTATATTCAAAAAGAATTGTATTGTATTTTGAAAGTAGTTCCCCCTTTCTAATCACTCAAAATATTCAAACAAGTAGTTTCCTCTTTTTAATCACTCAAAATATTTAAACAAACAAAAAAAATCACTCAAAATATTTTACTTAAAATACTTTCATAGTATACTGTAGTAGAATATTTAGCAAAGAACACTTTTTCAGCTTTCTAGAAATTGCTCGGTTAAAATCGCCATCCTGTTACTACTCTGAATAGGCACACAATTTACGTAATCATTTACCAGTTTTAACATTCTAATAAAATGAGCAGTTTTAGTATATCTTCTCTTTTCTACACGTACCATGTACATGGACATTGTGGATTTCTTCTTTCTTCTCAAAATCTGAGGAATAATAGATAAAAGATCTAGTTATATTGTCACTTTGGGACCTCTCAGGCCCCAGGTGTTCTGAAAATGCTGTATTATTCTTCGTAATGACTTTATATTTAGAGCTAGTTTTCATTTTTATTTCTTGTTTTGTTTTATGCTTAGCTTCCATGAAATAGATTTAAAAAAAAAAAAAAGCATCCAGGAATATAAACAGACACCTGGGGGAGGGTTGAGTGTACCACATCGTAATGAAATTCTTCATTTATCTCGAGTCTCCCAGGTACTGGGAATCCTTTTTTCTGGGAACAAGAAAAAGAGAGCTACTCCAACTCGCTTGAAGAAAGGGGAGTATGGCTGGATTCATTACAATGATCAGAGATGTCACAGAAATGAAATACAGCCAGGCCCTGTGGGACCTAAAGTGAGAATTTGGAAGTTGCCAGAGATTACGTGTCCCTTGATCCCCCTTGCAGACCTTCAGAGAAGCTGCCTGTGAAGTTGCTCATCTTGGCCTCACTTGCTCAAAGCTCCTATTAATAATAGGAAGCTTAAGTTTTCCCACTCACCTTAGACAGTGTCCTGTCCTCCCCAAGTCCCCATGGGCCAGTCTACCTATCTTCAAACTCTGAGCCCACTGGTTTGACGGATGGGGCTTTCTTAAAGCTATAGATCATTTTTCTTTGTGTGCTCTTAGCCCCAATTAATATTTCAATGTTAGAACTTTTTAGCAACCTCCCTCTCTGCCCATAAAATGATTCAAAGAAGTAAAAAATACAGCCTCAAATACAAACCATTTCCTACTTTACAATCTTTGCAAACAGTAATATATGCTCATGAGTAATATTCCCACAGCATTCCTGAGCTGAACTTAGGTTATTGTGAAGTGTTTTGAGTGAGTTATGGACCATTGGTGATTTGAGAATGTTCCCCAGAACAAACCCTTACCACCCTGAGATTCCTTATAAAGATTCTAGAAACTCTAAAGGACCTGAAGCAAAAAAAAAGAAGTATTTTTGAAATAGCCATATCATATGGCTCTGTCTACAGATGAGGCAGAAGAGTGTCCACATTTTTCTGTGCTGGAACTTTTTCCTCTTATTATTTCTTGGGAGATTCATGAAAGGAATCAGACTTCCTTCTGAGTGAAAAAAAAAACAAAGATATTGTATATTGCATGGAATGGGAGTTTGCATATTTTTTTCTGGTCTTTCTTCTATATTTTGTTGTTTTTAAAATTGAAAAAGAAAAAGAAGAAGAAGAAGAGGAAGGAAGAAAATTAAAATCCAGAACAGCTTTAAAAAAAGCTGGAGTTCCAAAGTAGGGTAGGTACCGTCTTCCATCTTCCTGCTCTTGCTCTGCTTCAGGTTCACACCGTGCTCCTTTCTCCCTTCCGGAAGTAAGGAGAGATCCCGTGTAGGTAATCCTGTAGTCTTATCTCCCTGCACACAATATGCCAGGCCTAATATATCAGACCTGCTGTCTCGTCTTACCTCATCAAAATTCCTTCTCTCTTTGTAACTTCAATCGAACACATTGTTCTTAGGACTAGTATATGAGAAACACTGTGTTGAAGCATTATGGCTATTTCAGTTTGGGCTTTTCCCACATTCCTGCCTGCATCCATCTTCCTGTCTATCCTTTCCTTCCCCTGCCGTGTGTGCTCCGCCGTGCCTCACTGCCACGCTCACCTTGAAGCAGCCATCCCTCAAGCACCAGTTTTGCCGGTGGGTCCAGAGGTGCTCTGAGAGACAGAGCTCCACGATCAAACAGACTTCCGCGCTATTGGATGTTAGATGCTAGCCCGGTTTCATGAGTGCAGGGCTTTGCGGGGCGCACCCAGGACGGGCCCACGCACACTGTGAGTCTTTCAGAGGCAGAGGCAGTAGGCCAGGGTTCGAGAACCTGCCGACCACAAAGTGTTTTTCTATGAAGCATCCTCAAAGGACAGCAGTTCTGCAGAAAGCCCTTCAGGGAATTCTTAAGGCAGTGCTCACATTAATAATTATCCAATCGCCACTGCCTGGCTCAGGGGAGCTATCTAGCCTCTCTGAGTCTCAGGATTGGATAGTGGGGAATAATCCAGGCAGATCTGAATGCCCAGGCCTGGGGCCAGCATTTTGAGAATGTCAGAGCCGTAGTATCCCTGCGTCACCTTGCACTTTTACCCTATTTTTCTCACTGCACAATAGGTCCAAATTCTGACGAATATGCTCTTTATACTGGCAGTGTGGTTAATGCTGGACGTTGACTTGTGTTTGTGTTTCCATTAATTGAGAAAGCTTAACTGATGTTTTTCTTCTCTTTTTTTTTTTTTTAAGATTTTATTTATTTATTTATTTTAGAGAGGGAGAGAGAGCAAGCGAGTGGGGGGAGGAGCAGAGGGAGAGGGGCAAGCTGACTCTGCACGCACTGAGCATGGAGCCCAACGCAAGGTTTGATCTCACAACCCCGAGACCATGACCTAAGCCGAAATCCAGAGTCGGATGCTTGCTTAACCAACGAGCCACACAGGTGCCCCTTAATGGATGTTTTTCAATTTCGTCTATAGCCTAGGCTGGATATTTGTCCCAATAAGACAGGGCAGCTGAATGGTCAAGAGCATGCACTCTGGGGCCTCACAGGGAGCTCTAGGGTCCAGATCTCAGTTCTGCCAACCGGAGAGCTCTGTGACCTCCACACCAGTAGTTTAAACAGGTTTATACCTCAGATCCCTAATCTGTAAAATGGAGATAAAAAAGAGTTCTTTCCTCACAAGTTGTCCTCAGGGAAAAACAGGGTAAACACAAACACCTAAGAACAGTGTTGGATACAGTCTACAGTGTTTGACATAGTGACAACACTAGTGTTTGACATAGTGACAACACTAGTGATTGTCACTGTGATTTATAATAATGATTATCACTCAGAAACACAGCACACTGTTCTTTATAAGGGCATCTATTCCCCAGGCCCCAAAAGGTAGCTGATGATTAAATTCTCTAAAATGGAGGAGCCAGGTTAAGAGAAGCTTTTTATTTTCTTATCCATGTAATGGTTAATTTTCAGGGAACAGAAAAGTAGGGTCCTCACAGCTCATGTGTTCAACCGTTGAGCAGCAATTACCCTTTGACTCCTCCACGTGCTCCCTACCAAAACATGTTGGAAAATATCAATTTCCAAATAACGTACCAAGACAAAATAATTAACGCGCACACACACACACACACACACACACACACACACTTGTCAGAGGAAAACATGGCGGCATAAGATGTGTGTGTAACTTTGTATCTTCTTGCTCTGGCTTTGTGGCACTTTTGTGTACTTGCTAATTAACTTCAGCGAGGCTGAAGGACAGATTTCTTTCAGGCCTAACTGCAATTTGAGAATGTGTTTTTGGAGAAACTATTATACCAGAAATCTAGTAAAAAGAAATAAGTTGGATATACTGAGCAGTTTGTAATAAAATTTTAAAATACTACTACTCCTTCCCTCCGCAGAAGGCCTTCCTTAGCTTCCAGAGTAAACTAAAGAGGCTTATTCTCTGTTGCCTTAGCACCCCACGTGGGTCCTCTTCTTGTCTATGTGGTGCCTTTTTCTGAATAGAAAAAGGTAGCATTTCTCATGATACTTTATTTCTGTTTGTCTGCAAATCATCATAATTAGTACAATACACTTTGGTGCCACCTGTCCTAAAATTGTCCTGAGAAATATACAAAGCAGCAAGATAGGAGATGTGGGTGGTGCTTCCGCAGACATTGTGTCTTTGTGCACTGTGCCACCTGCTCAACCCCACACGGCAGTCCTGGTCCTACATTCCCCTCCATGACTTCCATCATTCTCACGATGCCCTGCTTAAGGTCCTTCCTCACCTTTTAACTGAGACCCAGGAGACGTGACTGTGTATGTCTGGTTGCTTTCCATCTTCCTTCTCCAGGAAAGCAGAGTACAGGGAAATCATACAATACAGCTTTGTAGACCTGGTTTGAATTTGAATTTTGATAAAATGAGGATAGGATGTTCTGTTCTAGCGTGTTAGAAGACAAAAACACTTGCTTAAAAGCACAATAGTTAAGCATTTCATTGCAAGGAACTCGTGGATATTCACTTCTGTACATACTTAAAAGTTTATAAGCTTGTCCTTTGGGGACAATCTAACAAGTTAAATTATTTGTGTATCTGCAAAGTGCAGCCTTACATTTAACGTTTTACTTTTTCTGCTCATCCTCATGACATATCTATGCTATGCCTAAGCGTTGAGAGATGGTTAAAAATCATACAACCATCAACAATCAAAAGAATTGAAGTCAAATGGAATTAAGGAGATTCATGGTCGAACTTAGTCTGTATAAAATTAATTTTTCTGGGAGTGGCAAAGGAGACTGTTGCAGGGGCAGGGAGGAACAGAACATAATGAAAGCACCAATGACATTTTTCAGTTCTATATCCCTGAGTGTATTGATTTAAAGTTCTAAGAGAGTTCATAGAATACATCACCCTTTTCCAAGTTAAATTCAGGCAGTACTTGAGAAATAATGGTAAGAAACAAGTACTGAATGGGCATCCGCCACATCAGGTAATGTATAAGACATATAAACTTGCTGTTTTACTTCATTATTGCCCAGATGAATAGAAGTGGGTAATGAACAGCCTAAACTTGAGATGAATTACGTGAGATCAAACACTTGGAATTTTACACGGAATGATACAATCAATAGCAACAAGATCTCCTTGGCCCTGGAATAATTTCCTAAGAGAAGTAGTCACCGTGTGACTGGGCTAGTTCGGATGATGGTTGGAGAGCCAACTGCACTGAGAAAATGAGGAGAGAATGAGACACATGACCGATAAGTTTTTTCCATCTCCAACTTTTCCCTAACATGCTGGCTTTGGCTCAAATGGAAATTCATGATGTGGAATATATGTTGTTTCGTGTATTTCTCTTGTGCTGTGATGGAACTGTGAGCTGAAATGTGTCTGTAATCCATTAGGCGATGGTCATAGCGTAGCCAGAAAGCCCTGGTGAGGCCTTTTGGAACTCTAAAGAAGTCATCTCAAGCAGAAACTTTGGTCTCCAAGATTTTTATTAGAAACAAATGAAAGGAAACATAAACAGACCAATAAGCAAGTGACCTGTAGCATTCCACAAGCCTAGATGCTGCGAATTCTCCCGGTCCTTCAGAGCCCCGTGCTTAGTGCCAGCCTGGATGAGATCACTGGAGCTCCAGGCCACATGGGCTGCCTGTGGGCGCTTCACACAGGCATGTATTTTAATGTTGGAAATATGCAGAAAAGATCCCTTTTTTTTGGTGGCTTGCTGGGTTGTCTGCTGTAGCAGATTTGTCCCCAAACCAGCCTAAATAAATGTGCAGGAACTGCTCATGCACTCAGCTGAGAGCATTCCTAAAACCTAAAAAGCGCTATTCGAAAGGTCTTTTCCACTCATCCTGATTTTTTGAGAACAACATGAAGTATTTCTAGAGACATTGCTCCTGATGAAGTAATGTGCTATTATATAAATTTATAATACAGAGTTAATCTTCTCAGTGATGGAGTCTTTACTTTTTTGGAGTCTTTTCAAGTTTAATCACTAATGTGTGTCAAGAAAAATGTAGAAAAGAATGATTATTCTTAATCCAGGTGAACTTCCTTATTTGAAATTATACAAATTACCCATGAGCAGTTTCTTCAGTATCTTCAATAAATGACAATAGCAATTTTTTTATTAACATAAATTACTTGACACTTGTATTCCTGCCAGTATGGTAGGACAACTTTTTTCTCTACAAAGAAGCATTTTCCAACTGTCACATCCTTAGATTTTCAAATCCTAACTCCATGGGGTATGTTGTAATTGACATATGTTCCTTCTACAATTCTACAACTAAGGGGGAATGATGATTTTGGGGGAGTTGGTACCTCCATACAATTACAGTTGATTGAGCCTGGGAGCAGGCTCAATGTGTCCGCATGTTTGAAGCTTGATTGTGAGTGAGGGGAAAGCGCTTCAGTGGTTTGCTTTTTAGCAGTGCAATAAAGTTGCCATTATAAATGGTCAGAAACCACAAGCCAGATATTTACATGTGAGGATCTGTTTGTAGCATTCTTATATATAAATATGTTCTTTTCATGGGCTATTTTTTACAAAAGGGTTTCCTTTACTACTTTGTCTTCCACTTTCCTATAGTATAAAAAGATACCCTGGTTTCTCTTCAGATCATAGAGGTTAAACAATAAATTGGATAACACTAATTGAAAATTGATGAAATTTTCACTGTGGGCTAGATGAGATTTCAAAAACTGGTATCCTATAGGTCAGATCTGACCTTTCCTGTGTTTTGTTTGGCTTAAACAATGCTTTTAAAGAATATAGATTAATTTCCCATGTTTAAAAATTGGACCATGACACACAAAAAGTGGTTTGCCTTAAAAAATCAGATTTGGTAGTCCTGGACTTGCATTTGGCTAAGGCTGAATTGTGGCTGCCACCTTTCACTGACCTTGTATATTCTAGGTCACCATGGCCCCACTGCTTCTCATAGCTACAGCAACCTGCCCTCAGCCTACCAGTCCACCACCCACAGCCCACCACCCTCGTCACCACACCCCATCACCCTTCATTGCCCCAGCCCACCACCTTCGTTATTTTGCCCTCTGCAAAGGATTGCCTAATTGGCCCCATTGGCATTTGAATTTGTAACCCATTGGACCAAAGGTATTTTTGGTATGTTTTTTACAACTGAATCTAATAAGAATATTATATCCATAGTCACAGTTGAGTAAAATATACCTGATTGTTTAAATTTTGGGTTAAATTTTCCTTTTAAGAAGTGGTTACAATTGTATGAAAAAGAATAAAATACCTAGGAATAAATTTAACCAAGGAGGTAATAGACCTGTACACTGAAAACTATAAAACACTGATGAAAGAAATGGAAGAAGACACACATAAATGGAAAGATAGTCTATGCTCAAAGATTGGAAGAATTTCTTATTGTTAAAATGTCCATACTACCCAAAGCAATCTATAGGTTCAATGTAATCCCTATTAAAATTCCAGGGCCATTTTTCACAGAGCTAGAAAAGACTATTCTAAAATTTGTATGGAACCACAAAAGATTCCAAATAGCTGGAATCTTAAGAAAGAAGAACAAAGCTGGAGGCGTCATGTTCCCTGGTTTTGAACTATATTACAAAGCTATAGCAATCAAAACTGTATGATATTGTCATAAAAACAGACACAGATCAATGGGCCAAAATAGAGAGCCCAGAAATACACCCAGGCAGATATGTATAATTAATTTACTATAAAGGATCCAAGAATATACATTGGAGAAAGGTCAGTCTCTTCAACAAAAGGTGTTGGGAAAACTGTACAGCCACAGGCAAAAGAATGAAACTGCCCCACTGTTTTACACCACAAACACAAATTAACTCAAAATGGATTAAAGACTTGAATGTAAGACCTGAAACCATGAAACTCCTTGAAGAAAATGTAGTTTGACACTTGACACTAGTCTTGGCAATGATTTTTTGGATTTGACACCAAAAGCAAAGGCCACAAAAGCAAAAATGAACAAGTCGGACTACATCAAACTAAAAAGCTTCTGCACAGCAAAGGAAACCATCAACAAAATGAAAATGCAAGCTACTAAAAGGGAGAAAATATTTGCAAATTATATATCTAATGAGTCATTAGCATCCAAAATATATGAAGAACTCACATAACTCAATAGCAAAAACAACAAATGACCCAATTTTAAAATGGGCACAGGATCTGAGTAGACTTTTTCAAAGAAGACATACAGATTGCCAACATGTATATAAAAAGATGCTCAAATCACCAATCAATAGGGGATTGCAAGTCAAAACCACAGTGCGATATCACCTTACACCTGTTAGAATGGCTGTTATAAGAAAAGATAAGTAACAAGTGTTGGCGAGGATGTGGAAAAAAGGAACCCTTGTACACTGTTGGTGATAAGGTAAATTGGTGTAGCCACTTTGGAAAACAATATAGAAATTCCTCAAAACTTAAAAATAGAATTACCATAATATCCAGCAATTCCACTTCTTGGTATTTATCCAAAGAAACAAAAACAGTGACTTTAAAAGATATATGCATCCCAGCATTATTTACAATAGCCAGGGTATGGAAACAACCCAAGTATCTCTCAGTGGATTAGTAAAGAAAAATGAGGTATACATACACAATGGAATATTATTCAACCATAAAAAAGAATGATCTTACCATTTGAGATAAGATTTCACTGCTAAGTGAAATAAGTCAGACAAAGACTAATACCACATTACCTCCCTTCTATGTGAAATCTAAAAAACAAACAAAAAAACAAGCTTATAGATACAGAGAACAGATTGGTGGTTGCCAGAGGCAGGGAGAGGGTGGGGTGGGTGAAATGGGTAAAGGGGGTCAAAAGGTACAAACTTCCAGTTATAAAATAAATAAGTCATGAGATGTAATGTACAGCATGGCAGCTATAGCTAATAATACTGTATTGCATATTTAAAAGTTGCTAAGAGTAAATTTTAAAAGTTCTCATTATAAGAAAAAAATATTCTGTAATTATATATGGACTGATGTTAACTGGACTTAATGGGGTGATCATTTTGCAATATATGTGAATATCAAGAGATGTAACACAATCCCTATCGAAATACCAACATTTTCCACAGAACTAGAACAAATTATCCTAACATTTGTATGGAGTCACAAAAGAACCTGAATAATAAAACAGTCTTGAGAAAGAAGGACAAAGCTGGAGAGATCACAGTCCCAAATTTCAAGATATACTACAAAGCCGTAGTCATCAAAACAGTATGGCACTGGCACAAAAATGACACAGAAATCAATGGAACAGAGTAGAGAGTCCAGAAATAAACCCATGCTTATATGGTCAACTAATCTACAACAAAGGAGGCAAGAATATACAGTGGGGAAAAGAGAGTCTTTTCAAAAAATAGTGCTGGGAAAACTGAACAGCTGCATGCAAGAGAAGAAAATTGGACCACTTTCTGACACCACACACAAAAATAAACTCAAAATGGATTAAAGACCTAAGTGTGAAACCTGAAGCCATAAAAATCCTGCAAGAAAACAGTCATTTCTCTGACATCGGCTGTAGAAAAATTTTTCTAGTTATGTCTCCTAAGGCAAGAGAAACAAAAGCAAAAATAAACTGTTGAGACTACATTAAAAAAAAAAAAAGCTTTTGCACAGTGAAAGAAACCAACAACAACAACAAAAAAGGCAACCTACTGAATGGGAGAAGGTATTTGCAAATGATATATCCAATAAGAGGTTACTATCCAAAATATATAACTTCTACAACTCAACACCAAAAAACCCAAACCATCCAATTAAAAAACGGGCAGAGGACTTGAATAGACATTTTTCCAAAGAAGACATACAGATTGCCAGGAGACATGAAAAGATGCTCAGTATTTTTAGGGATACTTAAGGGAATCCCCACAAGTAGAATCTAAAAAAAAAAAAAATGAATAAATGAAGAAAAAGCAAAATCAGGCCTATAAATACAGAGAACAAACTGATGGTTGCCAGAGGGGAGAGGGTGGGGACTGGGCAAAATGGGTGAAGAAGAGTGGGAGACACAGGCTTCTAGTTATGAAATGAGTAAGACACAAGAATAAAAGGTACAGCATAAGGAATGCAGTGCTTATTGTAATAATGATGTAAAAGGATAGATAGTAGCTACACAACCACTGTTCTAATTTTAGTATATGATCTTTCCTATGCTACCTCTCACCTTTTCTTTTTTAATGCATTATGCTCATTCCCCCTTCCGTGTCTGGCTCTGGGGTCCCTGTGTATAATGCATTTAACCCCAGTGTCCACAATAGACCCATGTCTGTGAGTACTCTGTTTCAATCTGCGTCCATACGAAGGCCAGAATGGAAAAGGATTCTCGAACCTCTGCCCAGATATGTCCCCAGTCAAAATCCTACACAGAACTGTGAGTGCTGAAGTCAATGCTCTGTCGTAACCACAGTTTAATCTTACCTAGCACAGATCTGTTTCATTTACAACTATGTTCCGTTTTAATGCTTTTTAAACTATTTTTTTTTAAGATTTTATTTATTTATTCGACAGAGATAGAGACAGCCAGCGAGAGAGGGAACACAAGCAGGGGGAGTGGGAGAGGAAGAAGCAGGCTCCTAGTGGAGGAGCCTGATGTGGGGCTCGATCCCATAACGCCGGGATCACGCCCTGAGCTGAAGGCAGACACTTAACCACTGTGCCACCCAGGCGCCCCTGGTTTTTAAGCTATTGATCTTGAAATGCTCTATTTCTGAATATTAAATTTTGCTACAGGAGTAAAAGCATAGTAGTTCTTTCCTCTTCCTAGGTGTTTATTAGGCAGTGGTGGCTGTTACAGAGGCAACTAGACAGGGTTGAGCTTGACAAATCTCTGACTGCAAATGTATATGGGGCACTTCAGTTTATTTATTTTTTCTCATTTTAAAAATTTACTGCTCTGCGTAGAAGTCATGTTATGAGCTGTTGCTCAGACACGGTCTTTTTGCTCAGCACAGCTCTCATTTTAACCATATTTTGAAAGATAAATGAATTATGAGTGTTTCTTAACAGAATGTTCTTTTTTTATTACTTCCTTTGCTAGATGAATAAAACTAAAAATCTTATTCTCTTATCTAACAATTTTGTAGAAAAGCTCACATTCTCTTAAAACAAACAAAAAAATGAGTATGGAAGTGCCTTAGACACAAGTTCAGAGAGTAAAAGTAGCATATTTATGTTCATGAAATGTTGGTAACTATTTTATGGCAATTGATATAATTTGATACATATAGTATATTTCAAGTTTATTGTTACCAAGCATGTCCTTTTCTCTTTAGCAATGAAATTGTCACCTATATAACATTTCCCCTATCCCTTCTTTTTTTTAAAAAAAGATTTTATTTATTTGTCAGAGACAGAGAGCACAAGCAGGGGGAGCGGCAGGCAGAGGGAGAAGCAGGCTCCCCGCTGAGAAAGGAGCCCCATGTGGGGCTCGATCCGGACCCTGGAATCATGACCTGAGCTGAAGGCAGATGCTTAACCAACTGAACCACCCAGGCGTCCCTCCCCCATCTCTTCTAAAAGTAAAATTATTTATGAAACTGGTTTAGCAACAAGAAGAGGAGAACAATGCCTCTCTCTCCCTTTAAGGAAGGCAATGGTGTGTAGTGTACCTGAAAGAGTTCTGGACTGGGGTTAAGGAAGTGTGGGCTTTGGTTCCAATTCTGCTGTAATATAAATGTTTGTTAAATGAATGGATCAATGAATGAACAAACAACTTCTCTGGACCTGCCTCCCAAATATAAAGTTTAGGACCTGGAGTACATTGTCTCTGTATCTCCTACCAGCCCACTCCATGTAAGTAGTGTCTCCCTTCCTACTGGACTCCTTTGCTGTGAAATAGTCGTCTCAAGGATTGTTATAATGGAATGCATTTGGTGTGTGTTAGCAGTGATACTTCACCTATTTCTTACTGATCTATATATCTTCACTTGGAAGCATTCCTTATGCAATTACACAGGAAGTCAATGATGGGATGGGAATGGGGTCTTGGTTTTTGTAACATTCCTAATTCTCTAACACATGAAATTAGTTTCCCTGAATTGTTTTGGTTCAAATATGAAACGGAAAATTTTCAGACATTTTTACACCTGTCCCAAACTCAATTCTTAATGGGCTACGTATCTATACAGAAAACATTGCTTTAGTGTTTTAAAGCTACACGACCCAATTAAATTCATGCTTGGTGGATATTTTCCGTGCTCTGTTTATTCTGTGTGAAATGTCTATTCAATAAATAACCTGCCCAGGAGACGTTTGCAAGGACATAGCTCAGCTTGACTAAGAGAGAGCCAGGTTGAGAAGAAGATGGAGCAAACATAAGAGAATCCCAGCTTCTCTTGAATGAGGGTTTCTGGTGTGGATTTATTTTGTTTTAAATCAATTGCCAGAATACCAGATATAGTTATATTCAAATTTAACTGATTCAATGAATTATTATACAGACTCATTAAAATTTTAAAATTCTATATAGAATTTTAAATGACATGGCAAGTTTAATAATATGGTAACTAAGGAAACTGAAAAAAATTTGCATTACAGTTTTATCTCAGCTAAGGTAAAATAAACACACCATACTGCAGTTTTCTCTAGATGATGAGTTATTTTTATGATGACTTTTCTTACCTATATTTTTACTTTAAAAAATAAACTTAAAAACCTAGTTAATAATTTCTGTTAAAAATTTAAAATACAGGGGCACCTGGATGACTCAGTCGGTTAAGTGTCCAACTCTTGATTTTGGCTCAGGTCATGATCTCAGGGTCGTGAGATAAACCCCACATTGGGCTCCATGCTGGGTGTGGAGCCTGCTTAAGATTCTCTCTCTTCCCCTCCCTGTGCCCCTCCCCCACTCTTAAAAATGTAAATACAAATTATGTTGTGTAGTATTTTGTCTTATTGCAAGTTTGGATTTTCCCATGCTACTCATAGAGTAATGGCTTCGTAAGAGGAACAACTCAGAGAGATTCAACATATCCTACATAACCTGAGGCCATAGTACTAGGTCATGGCTCACTTAGAGGTTGAGGGTTCAGTACCATCTGTCATGGGAAAGAGGATCTTACACTATGAAGGCCAGCAAATGCAGGGCAGAGATCCCACAAACTTTCTTATTTATGTGCTAGGTACACCCAGGAGAGCTTAGAAGAATAAGACATATCTCAGAGTCAAAGAAACTGATGGTCTTTGCAGGGAGACGGGCAAATAAATCGTCAGTGTAACAAGAAAGCTATGTTAGAGGGGGTAATTACACAAAAGGGTGGTTTGGTCAACTGGGTCTAGGGGAATCCAGAGGTGATCTTGAGTCCAGAGTTGGTCACAAGAATGGAGGCAGAGTTGCAAAGGGAATAGCACAAATAAAAGTCCTTTAGAATGAAACTAAATGGTATTTCTGAGAATTCTGATTATTTCAGTAAGGGTGGGCATAGAATATAAAAGAGATCAAGAACAAATGTGATGAGGAACGTGTCAGGAGCCTGAGGTCTAAGCCTGAGTTGAAGCTGGTCTGAGCAGTGCAGTGACAGTGGACTGAAGGGAAGGGGGGTGGGCTGGACAGATGGTGAAGTTCAGACCCCCGGACCCGGGATCCTGTTGGATGTGTAGTGTGGACAGTGGAGATGGCAGGAGTCCTACGATTCTGGGGCCCCTTAGACATATCATCAGAATAGGAATTATAGGAGGAGATGAAGGCAAATAATGGGTTTCAGTTTGGGATATATTTAAAGTTAAAACTTCCTTCCACTCTTTCTGTCCATCCATACTTGTTCTTTCTGCCTGCCGGCCTGCCTGCTTGTTTTCTCTCTCTCTCTCTCTCCCTCTTTCTTCTCTCTCTCTCTCTTTCTCTCCCTCTTTCTGTCTTTATCTTTCCTTCTCTTTCTTTCTTTTCTTTCTTTCCATTTCTTCATTTAGTTATTTAGTGAGCTTTTATTATGCCCTTGCTGTCCACAGGGCACTATGCCAGCCACTGTCCTCGGTCCATTGTAAACCAGGTTAGTTTCTATGTATCCTCAACCATGAGGGGGAAGAAGTTGTTTTCACAGCCACAGCTACTGGGTGTCTCTGACCAGGACATAGCTAGTCCAGGTATAAGATACAAAGTGCTTAACTCCCTTCAAATGGCACTGCGTAATGTATGTTTTTATATTGGAAACACCACTAATGACCATTTTCTTTCTAGGTAGTGCCATTATTTCTGTGATGTTTCTGAAAGAAAACTTAAGAGCTTCAGATTTACTAGGTAAGTAATTGGTTAATTCATGTAATTGTAGCACTGCTTGATCAGGAAATAAATAATACTATCCATAAAAAAATGTGTGTTAAAAACTGGGAACAAATTACTGAAATGGATAAATCTCATTTGGGGATGAATGGTATTCTTTCTTGGAGCTGCCTTCTGCTCTTTCATGTGAAATATTTCAATTTTCACTGTGCCCACTGCTCATGCTTTGGTCACAGTGAATTATTATTTTACACTATTATTATGAATGTTATGAAATTTTCATGAGCATAATAAAATCCAAGAAACATCTGTGCTACCTAATAGAGTACTCCACTTCAAAAGATGTATTTGTTAGGTTGTTACATGAAAGTACTGCATAAAAATGAAAACCACACAAAAATTAGATGCACCAATTAACTACCTAATTTGTATTTAGCCCTTTCCAAAAGTAACATAGAATATTCCCCTTCAAATTTTCATTTAGAAATACAGCTATTAGCGGAAAGTAACAGTAGCCTTCCTGGCTGTAAGAAAGATTGCTATTACATAGCAAAGCCCTCACGTATTGAGTGTATCTTCCACCTGTTACTAGAAATATCACTTGGGAGAAGAATTCTGGAAATTCCTATTTTCTTCCTTGACAAAATCCTCTCTGAATTGCTGCTGACCTATCATAACAAATATGGCATTTTAGGCACTTTAAATAAAGCCATGTCTGCTTACTTCCAAGGAGATCGGATTTTTAAAAAATCTGAGGTTTAAATGTGACACCAGTATTGGTATGTTGAGCATTCGTGTTCCCTGATTGTGGTTCCCTTGAGCCTAGTATCTTGAACGTGTTTTCACTTTTTCTTTTTCCTCCTTGGTTTGATTCTGCTAGTAGAGTTTTTAGTTGACATCATCAAATTTGTCATGGTTACAATGTTTTTCCAAATGCACTCATATGTGCATTGTATCTTTTCAAATATATTGATTTTCTGTGCTCTTTTTTAATATATCATGGTTTATGGAATCATTTGGGGAAGATGCATGGAATCAGAAAAAAGAAGGAACATTTGCCCGAGTTTGACAAATTAAAAAAATTAGGTCCTATATTGTTTTTCTTGTTTATCAAATGTCTTAAGGAAACTCGAAATCATTTTATCTAACATAGGTCATCTTTTGTAGTTAATGGTTGATTGAGGTTTAAATTAATCTAAGGTATTTAATGAAGTAATACAGGTGGCTGTGTAGGGAGACTTGCCAATGTTTGTGAACATTGGCAATAAAAAGATGACGAAGATGAATCTCTGTCCTCAAATAATACAGTCAATGATAAAATATATACATTAATAAGCTTTTTAAAAGCAGAAAATAATATGTGTCCTAATGCCTTGAGGCTTTAGTTGGACAGGGTTTCTCAACCTCAGCGCTGCTGACAGTCTAGGCTGGAGAGTTCTTCATTGCAGGGGGCTGGCCTGGGCATTGCAGGTTGCTCGGCGGTATCCCTCCTGGCCTTTACCCATTAGATGCCAGTAGCACCATCTGCCCTAGTTATGGCAACTAAAAATGACTTCACATATCGCCAAATGTCCCCTGGGGGACAAAAGCAGCCCCAGTTGAGAACCACTGGTTTAGAATAAATAGAGGTTACCCTAGCTGAGAAGCTCAGAGGGAATTTTTTAGAGAGGTAACATTTCAGTCAGTTCTGATGGCTGGATAGGACAGGCGTGGGCCATTTCCAAGCATTTGGGGGGACTAACATGAGAAGTATTAACAAAGGTGCAAAAAGGCAGGGTAAGTTTCTATTTAATACTGCACTCAACTGCTGCCAATAGGATTAGGAAAAAAATAAAGTCACAACTATGGAAAAGGAAGAAATAGAAATATCAGTGTGTGCAGACGATTTGATTCTATACTTGAAAATCCCAAGATCAACAAAACATTACTAAAACCAGTAAACTAGCTCAACATCAAAGCATAAAAATTAAACTCACTTTCATAGGTTCAAATCTGGATTCAACTTTTTCTGTCAGCTCTGTGTCCAACATAATATTACTGAACTTCCCTACGCCTCAGTTTGTTGACAGATACAGAATACTGTTGTAAGGATCAAATTGGGTAATTCGTATAAGCACGTTGAGAAATGTAAAGCCCCGTTAATATAATTGTCATCATTTCTGTGATCAACTTCATTCCTGAGAGGTAATACTAAAAATGTAATATAAGGAATAAGAAACACATACACATAAACAAACATACCAAAAGATAATAATAATAAAAAATTAAACCTCTATTAACTCTTTGCTTCTTTGCTAATTTCTCTTATTTTCAGAACAGCTAACATTTATTAAATAATAGTTCCTCTTTCCAGGTACTATTAGCGTTTTACATGAACTATCTCATTTAAACGTAGGCACAACCTATTTACAGAGCTGATACTTAAAGAGGTTAACTAACTTGCCCGAAGTCCTGTAACCAGTGAATGGTAGACCAGTATTCTAATAGTGGCAGCCTGATACAACCGTAGTGTAATGGTTGAGGGTGAGTCTCTAGTGACAGAGAGCTGTGTGACCTTTCCAAGTTACTTAATCTCCTTAAGCCTCATTTTCCTCATATTTCGAATGAAGATAATATTACCTATCTTGTAGGATTAAATGGGTACATAGAGGTAGAACTCTTAGAACAGGGCCTGTCACGTAATAAGCCCTCGATGTTAGCTACTGTCATTACGCTGCTACGTGTACCCCAGTGGTTCAACAGAGGAAACCTTGATTCGGATGCTTTTGCAAACTTTAGTAATCCAGCTAATGTTTCCCACAACTCTGGTTGGGTATTTTTGCCTTCCTAATTTAATGCTTTTTGAGTAGGGCTATATAACTGATGCCACATTTGTTTCACACTGTAGTTAAAAGGGATCAATTCTTGACTTTAGTGGGGTAGGAAGAAGAAACAATGGAGCCACCTATCCCATACCTGCGCCTCCAACAGCCATGTCACAAAATTGTCATGACCTGAAATGCAATAACCCACTTCATACTTGGAGAGAAGGACTTCTCCCCAACCTCACTCAGTAATGTGTTAAGCCACACATATTTTCTTTGGGTCTGTATTGCCATTGCCTTGAGAAAGTTTGGCTCTTTCTGTTGAGAGCTAAAAATGCAGGTTTTTTTCTTTACAGAGACTAAAACCAAACAGGGAAAAGAGTAGTTAGTGGCTTTAAAAAAAAAAAAAAAAGATTAACATATAAGCATGCTAAAAATTAAATTGTCAAAATATGCAAAAGAAAATCATTTATTTTTCCCTGCTTCAAGCAAATGAAAGTTTGTTTTTCATGATGGAACAAATGAAGATTTTTGGGCCATGTGGAAACAAGCTGAACTAATTTAGTGCCAAATGTTGCTCTGTGGCTATGAAACTTTTCACCACTAGCCTCAAAAAATGACCTCACAAAAGCTATGTCTGAAAGGAATCGCCAACTATTATTAACTCAATGACAGGCTTTGGACTGTGCTCTGATTCTTAGTGGATTAATAACTTTAAATTATTTTAATGATTATTTTTTCCTTTAAAAAGCACCAGATTTCACTCCCCTTCAATCAGCCAAAACCTATATAGACTTTCCCCTCTCTTCTCCCTTAGTCATCAAAAGTACTAAATCTAATAGGCTGTGAGATCCTAGTTGACTAACGTCCAGATAGTATCATCATTTAAAAAAAAAATACAGTCAATTCATCAGTACCCTCCAGAGACCAGTAACTTGATTACTTCAAGTGACCTATAAATGATTTCCCCGGATAGAATGTCAAGAGATTAATAGTGACATGAGGACCATCTCTTTCCTTCCTTCTCCCACACCAAATGGTCAGCTTGGGTGAGGGCCAGTGTCGAGAACATTAATCTAGCCAAATAAACCATCATTTCTGTTTGAGAGAACAGATTGGCTCTTTTGGTTTCAGGGCTGCCTCAAGCAAAAAGGTGCTTTTATGATAGCACAGGGACAGGACCCATGTGCAGAAAGAGCTGCCAATTTTGGATTAATTTTTAAGCATGAGATAGCTTTTGACTCTTAGCAGTCAGTATCCTGAGGTAGATGTGTCCGAGGCCCCTCTGTCACATCAGGCCTCTAGGTGAGCTTTCAAATCTATTCAGCTCCCCAGATTGGCTTCTTGTCCAGCCAGACTCCTGGAGTCTAGTAGGTGTGATAAGTTAATTTGTACCTAGAGAGGAGGAGACTAAGTCACAGAGGAATAAGTAACATGCCTAAGCTTTCCCAGTCAGCAAGGAGCAGTGAAATTTGAATTCTGTGGGGGCAGTTTCAGTGTGGATTAGACTATCACGATCCAAGTTTTGACCTGGAATTTAATCATTTTCGTGGGCAAAGAGCAGACCAAGCACAGCTTCCTTTCCTTGAGTATCTTACGCTTCCAGATTACTCTCTTGGGCAAGTGGACCAGCAGAAGGTAAGCTAGCAGGTTTTCTAATGTATAAATCTGTGTCTTTCCAATGAAAGAACGTCTGTGGCTTTAGTGAAATAAAAATATCAGGAAACGACATCTCGTGCCACTTGTGGAAAAATATGGGATATAAATACATTTTAGGGAAATTTATATAAGGAGCCACTAACGAGTATCTTCAACACTTCTGAACACTTAGGAAACTTGTGCACATGATCCATAAAGGAGACTGTGAGTCACACAGAGAAATACAAACGACACCCAGTAAACAAACATGTAACAGATAGCAGCTATCTAGAACTACCGTTGTAATTGTCAGGGGAAGCTAAAATTAAAATTATTAACAAGAAACAATGGTTGACCTACTGAGCTGCCCTAGAGTCATTAACTAAATCCACAGTGACATGGGGCTCAAGTGACATAATACATATGCAGAAGTACTTTGAAAGTATAATTGCAAAATCATGAGTCATTTTATTTGTTTTCAAGGAGTTTTGAAATGCAGTGAAGATCTGCATTTGTAGAAATGGGCCCAGTATGCAAATGTGGAAGCAGATGGGAAACAGGGACCCTGTTGGAAAGTTAAGTTAAATAACACTACCTCCAGAGAATGGGATATTATGCAGACTTAAAAAGAATGAGGCTGCCCTATATACGCTGATGTGAAATGTTCTCCAAGATGTTCTGTTAAGTAGAACAAAAGCAAGGTACAGAAAAGTGTATGTAATATGCTGCCATCTGTGTAGGAAACTCAAACTCATGCACTGTCTCACACACCTGCATAAAACACCTCTGAAAAGGGAAATCGAAAAATTGGTGGCGGTATTAACTTCCGGGAGGGAACTAGTGGACTATCATAAGGGTGTACGAGAGATTTAACTTTTCACTCACCACCCTTGTGTGTCTTTTGAATTTTTTACCATATGCATGTGTTAGTTACCCAATCAAAACTAAATTTAAAAATAAAGAAATGTAATGACACTAGATACAGGTAGTAGAGATAAAAAAAAAATTACTGGCAGAGGAACTCAGTAAAAATAAGAAATTTGGATTTCACAAAAGAAAGTTGGAAGTCTGAGATTTTTAAGTGGTATTCACTGCATTTATTCTACTTCACTATACCAAGTTTAGAAGACTGTTTTTTTGGTTTTTGGTTTTGTTGTTGTGGTGGTTTTTTTTTTTTTTTGAATCCTATCCTTCTAGCAACCTAATATTGAACAATTGTAAGATCTTTATTTCTTTTCCAAAGAAAGGGCAGGCTGACCAATAGTTTTGCCCAAGTTCTTAGGTACTGGTAATTTTTATTATTTTCCTTTTATCACAATGCTTAATAATATAGATTGTTTTTTTTTTCATTTTTCAAATTCTCATTAGAAATAGCTTTTAAATTTTTGTGTATAATTTCTGCCTTCACAAAGTATTACAGAGGGAGCTAGTTTAATAGCTTCTACAATACCTCGAGTAGCTATCGTCTCGTTTGCGCGAAAAGTCAAATGCTGTTTGTTCTCAGAAACAGGAGTTCAAAACACTAAATCACTTGGTTAAGAGGAACGGGAAATTGGTGTCTTCCAATTGTGAGATTTTATAGACAAACTAAATTTTTTCGGGTTGGAGTCAGTGCTGGTTGTAAATTATATACACAACAATGCTGACCTCAGTGATGAAACAAGTTGAATTATGTTTTCAAGGGTGCTATCTGAAAAACCCTACCTGTATCAGTTTTTCTCCACTGATTATTAATAAATAAGCAGTTTTCAGTGTTATTTGGAATGTCAAGGCCTCCCTTTACTCCTCTTTATGCGGCCCCTCTTCCCATACACATTTCTTTCCTCCATTATTTTAAGTACGGTTAAAGGGATGACAGTAACCCATTTCTTACATAGGTTTATAATGTGGCTATTTTACTAAGTTACCCCTAGAATTCTAGATTCTAAATGGGATTAAAAAAATCTTACAGCAAAGTCAGCATTCACCTTTGTTATTTCTGCTCAAAGGAGTCCAATACGTGACCGTGATGAAGGTGATCTTTTACCAGAGTTTCAAAGTATAAAGTGTGTGTGTGTGTGTGTGTGTGTGTGTGTGTGTGTGTGTGTGCGCGCACGCGCGTAAAGGCTTCAAAGATGAATAAGTATGGAGTAGGTCATCAGGTGATGGACTTCCCCACTCTCTGGGCTCCGATGGGTTTAGATCGATCATGTGCTTACTGGTCCATGTAGAAACAAACAGCCAGCTTCGATGTGTTTTCATATGTCCAAATGCACGTGTTCTGATCTTTCCCATCTTTGGGGGAAGGTTTGCTGAAGAGGCAAGGATTCATCCGGAACAACAAAGAAAAATCAGAAGTTATGTCCTACCCCATCCTTTCCCTGGCCCTTATCGCCCCCACCCCCCACCTTTTAAAGGTAATACCATCAAGTGAATGCATCATGCTCTCTAGGGATGGTTTGGTGAATTGTATTTTAGGAGGGAGGGACTATACGCACTTCTCTAAGTAAAGCTCAGTCTGTAGGTAGTGTTTGCATTGACAAAAAGCCTTAGTATCCCTCTTCAACTTGGCTTGTCTTTTCAATTTTATTTAAAGGTATGACATTGGCATTTGCAGGAACATATTTATTGGTGAACTTTGCTCCAAGCAGAAGTCAGTCTATCTCTGCAAGAACAGTACAGTATTACTTCATTGGCTGGCAGTTCCTGATCTATGTGGTAAGAATCTTAAACATTTTACTGTCCCAGAAGTTATATTACCTAGACCACTGCTATATGCAGATGTTAGAGAATGAATGAAGTCTCTTCTTCTCAGCATTAACAACTCATTATATTGTAAATATATTTTACCAAGACCAAAGTATTTGAAACACTAAATCAACAATAGGACACCCCCAGTTTCCTGACTATCCTATTCTTGGGGGTGACTTGTCACTGGAACAATTTCCACAACATTTAATCCAACAAATTTCAGAGCAACATGTTTTAGGACAACTCAAAGTAAAAAAAAAGAAAAACAAAAACAAAAAAACAAACCTCTCTTCCCAGGTCAAAGGGAAATACCTAAAGACACATTTTACTTCATTGACTTTTATTCAAGATAGATATGTTCTTCAAAAAAGTATTCGTTGAGACCAATGCAACAGATTGGGGAGAAGTAGATAGCAGTCAGATAATACTAGGAGATGTGTAAAAGAAAGAATGGAATGAGCTGATACAGAAATTTGAAGGCACTATTTGGGATATTTTATTTGATTCAGTGATATCTCATAGGTTCCTCAAATTATATCCAGTGGGTATAGTGAGAATGTGCTGGAGATTGTTGGTATGTAACTTGTTACAGAAGTTGGTTTAGGTTGAAGAATCAGCATGTTCCAGGAAGGGCAGGTGGTAAGAAGAAAACTGGGGTAGATGACTGGAGCATTTAACCAAGAACCATATTAGTAAAATAATTGTAAATTCAACAAAAAGAAAGCACAGAGAATCATACATTTTTAGGATTAGACGTTACTTTAAAAAGCTATCTGGTCTAGTCCTCCGCCATTGTAACAGGTAAACGAGTATGACCCTACTTCATACACCTATTATTCAAAACGTGACATTGACATTTGTCGGGACATGTGTTTTGGTGAACTTTGCTCTAAGTATAACCCAGAATATTACAGCGGGGACTACATGGTACTACATTATCATCTGACAGTCCTTAGTCTGTGTGACAGGAATTCTATATATCTTGCCATCTCTGATACAGAATTCTGGCCCCTGGAACACAAATGCTTACAGGTGTTTTCTCTTTCTACCCTCCCACTATGCTCCTTTCTCTTACTTAACAAAGATACTTAGGTTTCTCTATTTAAAAAAAAAAATCCTCATCCCTACACACTCTTTCATAAACCGTCCTATTTCCCCTCCACTCCACTCTCCCCTCTACTTTCCAAGCTCCTTGTCACTCCTCACTCATTTTAATCTGGTAGATCCCCCTCCCCACAAATTGCCAAGTGGAATTGCTTTTTTGGTCCTGCTTCTTCTTTAACCTTGTGCAACATTTACTTGTGACCCATCATCTCCTTGAGCCCCCCTCTTTCCTGGCTTCCTTAGTTTGTTTTCCCTGTTTCTCGTCTTCCTCTCTGACCAGTCCATCCTATACTCCTGGTGGGCACCTCCTTCTCTTGTGCCCACCACTCTTAATCTATTCATGCTACATACTCTTCCAGGGTTTTCTAGGGTGATCTCAATGCCAACTCCCATCATCCTATAGGAAGACTTCTAAATCCAGACCCACATCTCTTTCCCAGGCCTCTTCTGAGTTGCAGATCTATGTTTTCATCTGTCCACTTATTACTCATCCCTGCCTGGATGTCTCATAGTTTCCTCAAATGTATCATCTCAAAATTGAACTCAATATCTTCTCCCCTGAACTCCCTTCTTTCTTATATTGGAAGGCTCCCCTTCCCCCTGCTCTCCATCAGCCTTTAGGATTGGACTTTCCAGCTCAGATTTGCCTTCCTTGGGTCTATCATACTTTGTGCCTCCTCTCTGCCCCATTGTAATCCTCCCGCTTGTCCACCAGACCCAGCCCTTTAACAGATTTCATCAATCAAATCCAAGGCTCTAAAGGGACTTACGGAGTGTTTCATGGTAGCCTAGACTTGAAGTCCTACCAACGTATTATTCTTTGCCTACAGGCAAAACAAATTCTTCATCACACAGGGTCACACAGTCTGTGACCAGAAAATGAATAGCCTGAGTTGAATCCTTTGGAGATTAAAGTTGCGTCAAGACTTAATTTCCTGGAATAAACAGCATTGTTTGATGATGACATACGTTATGTTGTTTTAACACCAGAAGAAACATTGAAAAGAACAAAACTACTTTTTATTAAACCTTAAATTTCCACCAAAAAAAACCCCTCTGGCATTACTTGCATTTTGCCATTTTCCAAAGTCAACTCTTAAATTCATTCATTCATTTATTCACTAGTTCATTCAACTGATTAGACAGCCAGGGTCTAGAGAAGAATTCCTGTAACAGGAATTTTGTAGTCCTGGGAGAGGCCCATATTCCTATAAAATAATGAAAGTATACTCGAAAGTAAATGTCACCCAAAAATGTAACTAATTTCAGATATTTATAAGATAGTATAAAATAAATTTTTAATAAAGTCGCATATGAATAACACTATTGGCTGTAGACTCCAAAGGGAATTATCTACATTAGCTTAGTTTGGAATTTAATCCATTATATATTGCATCTCTAAAGACTCTAGAAGTTATCAATTATATGCTAAGATCTTGAGCTGAAGTTTGGTTTAAATCTGTTAAGCATCAAAGTAATTAATATTTAATCCTTGGAGGTGGCACTTTTTGTGCTTTTTCTGCAAACCATGACTGCAAAGATCATAATTACAGAAATTAAGACCATTCTTTGAAGTATCATTCCTCTAGCTGTTCTTGGATTACACCAAAGACAAACGCAGTACCTGAATTGCTTTTCAGGACTGTTCAAATAGCTAATACAATGAATAAAAATATTTTAGAGGCTGGATAAGTTTTACATTTCTCAAAGGGGGATTGCAAAATTGTATCCCCAGAGGCTAATAGCATCTCCTTGTCTCGCTGGTTTACCTGTACCAGATGGATGTCCAGGTTACCCTTAAGGCTTACACGAAGTGGAGGCCTCAGAAACAAGGGTCCGGGAGCTTGTCCTCTGAACCGGTTCTCTTTTTGGTAGGAAGAGGAGTTGAGAAGCCTGGTATCAACTGGCCAGTGATGAATGAGTGTCCTTCGCTCACCCCCTAAAACAGCCTTTCCCAGCCTGTATTCATAGGTGTGTGGTCCCACCTGCTGCTTTGCCAAAAAGCAAAGAACGAGTGCATTTTCCAGGTTAAACTTGCTAGGCGAGCTACTGCATAACATGACCCTCTCTGAGAAACCCACCTCTGTTAGCATGTTCAAAGCCAGAGGTCCTTTAGGAAGGAGACAGACTTGCCGACCATGGGGTCCTTTTCTCGAAGGACCTTTTGTTGAATAACGCTTACCAGTGATTCCGCAGAACCTGCGTGAGGAAATTCGGCCCTAAGCCTCAATTACTTCATGTTCTTTGGCAGGCTTGATGATGGCCGTTTTCCCACCCAGACTTCCCAACAGAGCATTCGAATGGAAACTTCTGTCATGAACATAAGATCCTTCACAAAATAATCTGCATGGTGCTCATTTTCTCTCCACCAGACAAAAAATTAAACGAGTTTAAGCAGGGGCCGAGCCCTATTGTTTAGGGTAATTCCATCCCCTGAAGCTGGTTATTAAGTCAGCCTTTCCAGCAGAACTGCTTCAAAACCCACCACCAGGTGTCAAACACCCGAAGGGGAAAAAAGCTGTGTTTCTAAGCCTTCAGTCTGCATGGCGGGCGGTTCTTTTGCTTTGCTGTCGGAATGCACCCAGCACTTGCAGGTCCGCACGGGGGCCCACTGCTGTGGTAGCCGTAGCTGCCACTCACCCAGCAGACTGAGCCCTGTGCGGACTTCTGACTCCCTGCTGTCCTTTACCTGTGCGGCAGATGGGGAAACTGAGGTAGGTAACTCATCGGAGGCTACATAAATACTAAGTGGCAGACCCAGAATTCAAAACCAGGCAGCCCACCTCCGGGGTGCACGCTCCAATCCGTTTTCGGTACACATCTCTCTATGTAGAATTAATAAAAGTTGACCACCGAGGATCAATCCTTGTCCAGACTTGACCCTAAAGGAGCCTTTGCAGAGCTCTTTTTTTTTTTTTTTTTTGGACAAGGAAGTCATCTCAAAGTCTTTACTTTCAAGAAAGAACTTGGTGAGAGAAGATGAGGTAAACAGGGGCTCAGATTTTTGAACTGGAAATGGGGCCCCCAATGGTGAGATTTTGTGTCTCTCTTTTGTCACATCATCCATGGCCTGCCGGTGCTCTTTTCCCACTGAAAACAGGGTGATGAGTGCCTTTAAATCTAGTTAGATTAGAGAACGGATCCAGAAAACCCAGAGTCAATTCAGAAAACTCATCCCAAAGACTCTGTTCCCCTGGAAAGACTTCAAATACCAAAACCTAAGTTAGTTTCCTGTTCTGTAGCAAATTGTCACAAGCTCAGTGTCTTAAAACAATACAAATGTATTATCTTAAAGTGTTGAGGGTCAGAGGTCCAACACGGGTGTGGATTGAAATCAAGGTATTGGCAGGGTCGTATTCTTTGCCAGTGCCTCTGGAGGAGAGTCCGTGTTCTTGCCTTTCCCAGCTGCTTGAGGCCACCAGCATTCCTTGACTCTCTTCTTTCTCACGTTACATCTCTCTCTGACCAGGCCTGGGAAGGTTCTCTGCTTTTTGGGACTCATACAATTACTTCAAACCCACTTGGATAATCCAAGATAATCTCCCCATCTCAAGGTCCATAGCCTAAATCACATCTCCGAAGCCCTTTGCCATGTAAAGTAAGGTACGCACAAGTTACAGAGATGGGAACGAAGCCGTTATTCTGCCTACCAGACCTACATCATTTAACCCCCCTGAGCCTTGGTTTCCTCATCTCTAAAATGGGGATAATAGTGCCTACCTCCTGAGGTTGTTGAGAGGATTCAATGAATTAGGGCCAAGTACAGCACGTGGTAAGCCTCTGGTAAGTGCTGTTATTATTTCTGACCTCTGAGGTAGCAGTCAGCAAAGCAGCCCCTTCCTGGGTCTCAGCAACCTGTAGAAATCACAGCTGCCTTAATATTGATATTTTCAGCGAGGGGGAAAAATGTTGCTAGGAAAAAAACGAACATGAATTCGTGCTGCTTGAATATTTTATTCCTGGGAGCTCCATGACCTCTTGCCACAAGACAGAGCATAGGGCAGCTACAGTCATTCTGAGTCACAGGAGCTCATGTTTTATTTATCTGAAGCCACAGAGATGGAATTTGGAAAAAAGTCATATGTGATATTTAGAACTGATAACTACCCTCATTTTCCCTAAAGTAATAATCCTCTTGCTAATAGATTTAGCTAACACGCTCTGTGCATTCGTGCAGGAAGAGCTCCTTCTCTCCGTCACAAATATGGGGCCCAAACTCTGCTGTGAGTTGTTTGTAATCGTATCATGTGAGAAATACAAGCCTGTGGTTGAAAGGGGGATGTAGCCAACAGGGATATTTCTGTTAACAATTGATGATCTGTACAGACATTAAGACACCCAGCGTTTTGACGGCAGCTTTGGGGAAGGCAAAGTGATAGGAGTTTAACAGCTTTTGTAGCATGACTTGATTAAATTCAAGGCCTGGCAAATAAATCCTATAAGAAAAAGTTAAAGTAATTAGTTTAATTAACCAGGAAAAGACTGAGGGGTGACTTAATCTTCCATATGAGATGAAAGGTTTTTAAATGAGGAGGATATGGTCTTGCTGCTTTCCATGCCCACAGAGGATTAAAGGGAAAAAACTAAGCAGACCTTGAACTGAAACAGTAGAGACTCACGCTGACTTAGAGAGGACCCCATAAGTAAAATGCAGGCCTGGATGTAGGGAGGTCCCTAACTCTAGTAATGTTTAAGAAAAAAATTGGGGATGTTTTTACTTGTCTGACGTCAGAAAAGTAAACATTCAAATATTTATGATTTCAGTCCAGGGATACTGCCTCCTTGAAAAAAAAAATAGCTTTGCTCCAGGTTATCTTAAGGACTTCAAAAAAGAAAAAATATTCAAACAAAAATAAAATTGAGAACTCAAAATTACGTTAGCGTTTTCTTAAGGATAGGAAAATTTTAGACATTCAGTCAATTAATATTTATTGAACACTCAGTTTATTATACATTAGGTCTGTTTTTTGGCAAGTTGCTCATAATATATTTGAGGTGTAATTTATTCATTAATTTCATAAATACTTATTGAGTGACCGACGGTGTCCAGCCGCTGAATGAAGACAGTGGAGAAGAGGACAGATAAGGTCCCTGTTCTCATAGAGCTGGTGTGTTAGTCGGGGAGACAGAAAAGAAACCCAGAAATGCATGGACAGGAAATATTCCAGATGATGATAAAATGCTCTACAGTAGACGAGGGGTGGCTCTGTTAGATGAGAGTGGTCAGAGAAGACATCTCGGAGGAGGTGATCTTTAAGCTGAAATTTGAGTGATTGTAAGGAGCCATTGTAGGGAGATCAGGGAAGGAGTATTCCAGGCAACTCCAATAGTTAGTGCAGAGCCCAAAGGCAGGAGACATCTGAGCTTTGCAGAGAACTGGGCGGGGAGGCCATCTGTGGCTGGCACAGGTGCGCCATCCAGGATTTTATTCTTAATGTGAGACGAAACCATAGGAGGTTTGAGCAAAGGAATGACGGGATTTAATATATATTTCTACTGCATATATCATCCTGGATAAATCTCAGAAACAGTGCACAGTGAAAAACCAGGACGTGAAAACAAGTATGATTCTGCATGTATAAAGTCCAAACATATGCAAAAATAAACAGGGTGCTATTTGAGGATACATAGAAGGTAGTAAACTGTAAAGAAAGTGAATAGTAAACATACAAATTCAGTGTAGTGGTTGCTGGGGAGATCCCAGGAGGAGCGGAGTACAACTGGGGAGTGGTACCAAGAGACCTCAAAGGTCTTGGTAGGTTCTTTCTCTCTGGTTGCATGTAGGGCACGAGACTGCTTGTCATATTATGTAAACACCTTATGTGTGTATCATATATATTGTCTATGAATGACATATGTCATTATTCAAATTGTGCTTTGAAATGATTCCTCTGCTGCTGAATGCCTGGATTGCAGAGGCCAGAGTAGAATCAGAGATAAATTGGAAGCTATTGCAGTGGTTAGAAAGGAGGTGGCGGGGAGTGGGGGAAAGGAAAGAGTTGCTGGCTGATGCAACAAGATATGTATTGATGCCATTCATTGGGGGGGAAGGCCCCAGGAGGGACAGGTAGGGAAGGAAGGCACTCAGGAGTTCAGTATTGCCCATATTTCTGTGATATGGCTATTAAACGTGCATGTGGAGATGCCTAGAAGATAGTTAGATAAATGAGACTGGAGTTGCCCATCTCAGGGTCATTGGCATATAGGTGAGGTTAGAGCTCCGGGTCTGGGTGGCTGAGGCTCCTTATATTGTTCTCATATGTTTATAATTGTCCATAGAAATGCCAGTCACCCTGAGCTCTCTCAGGAGAACTGTTGCAAAATCAGAAAGAGAAGTATGGCATTCTGAAGACATTGTATAAAATAATGTATAGTTTACTCTTTTTCATCTTTTTCATTTCTAGATTTTAGAAATATTAATTTTCTGCACTCTGCTGTATTTCCATAAGAGAAAAGGAATGAAGCACATGGTGATTCTGCTAACCCTGGTGGCACTTCTTGGTAAGGACGTGCTTGGTTTCCTAATTCCCTCATCTAGCCATGCGAAGTCAGGAAAGAGATTGGGAGGAGGAGGAGGACACTGGAGCATTCTATTCCTTTCTCCTCGTTTCTACTTTTCAACTCTGATCTGTAGAAAGAAACCCAGTCTCAATTACGCAAATTATATTTTGCATGTCCATGGCTATAATTGCTATGTTTAATTCTTTTAAAAACATATGTAAGGTTTACTTCTTGGTAATTTTATTTGCTCTCTGACAATTTGAAGATTGTCTTTCTTAGCATATAACTGAAAATTATTAAAAGAGGAACAAGTGAAGGATCCCAACTGAGACTTTTGTATCAGGAATTACTTATCAAGACCTGTCTTGTTTACACGTTTTAAAGTCTTTAATGAGTATGGCTAATAAGAAACGTAAATGTAAGCAGTGTGATTTTCTTAGATACAACATTTCTTTCATTTTTGATCCACCCATCTCCTTTTTTTCCCAGAGGCACCTTATAAAATTTGAAAACTGTTGCTTCTATAAGCCCACTATCTATTTTTAAATCTACCCTCTTTCCTCCTCTCTCTCTCTCACACACACACATACACACACGCACACACACTCATATAAACCAACACTAGGAGCTCTCACTAATTGTTTGGAAAATTGCCTTTTAAAATTTTTATTTATAATTCTTCTTTTGCCTCCCCTTTGCAGATAAGATGGTCCATACATCATGTTTTGTTTGCTATGACTCTGTAGATTATACTTATGCCACTGGGACAGGCAGCAACCCTCATGTTAAGGAAGAGCTGGAACTTTTTTTTTTTTTCATTTCACGAACAGTTCTCTCCTTTGAATCGGAAGATTTGTATTTGTGGTAGTTACTTATAGAAACAAATTTATGCATGTTCAGGTATGCTGTTGATCAAAAGAACAGAAAAAGAACTTTATATTTATTTCTTTCCAAATTACCAGGTAGGGAGAACAAAAGCAAACAGCTAAGAGACAAAATGTACAGTATATAGGAAAATATTGAAAATAAAGGAAATTTTAAATAGAAAAGTGAGGTAACAGTATTAAGATCATACATATCAGTTATGATCATAAATGTAAATGGGGTAAATTTACCTAGTAATAAAGAAAGATCCCCAAATTGGACTTCAGAAAAATTCCCAGACTGATTTTGAAAAAGTTTCTGAAATTGGATTCAGCCAGTGTCCTCTGGTTCAGATCTGAGAGTTGTAGAAATAGTGCCCTTTCTAACTGGCCCTTGCTGGTTGTGAAACACTTTGGCTTCATACACAAATGTCATCTAAAACAAAGTAACTCAGTTTGAAAGTAAAAGAAAGCAGAAGGCCATGCTATTACTATGTAAGTGAAAAATCAAGGCGGAAGTACTAAATGGAGCAGAGGCTCCCGGAGACCCCACATCAGTGTTTAGCTGCTCTGCATGGTGGGCCTGCGGGTTGGGAGGGAGAGACCCCAAGATCAGGAGGCCTCAGGAGACTCGGGCAGCAGCTCTTTTGAAAACTACATTAACAGAAATATGAGAGGAGTGGAAGACTTCTCCTAGTTCATGAAAGGTAGGTAGACAGAAAGAGAGGAGTGGGAGACTTCTCCTAGTTCATGAAAGGTAGGTAGACAGAAAGATATGTTAGGATAGAGGAATGAGTCCTTAATTTTGATCTAATTGAACTCTAAATCCTGAAAACAAACTATACACCTGCTTTCAACTGCCTGTGTGACATTTACAGAAGTTAGTCATATAATTGGCCACAAAGAAATTCTTGATAAATTCCAGGAAGTTGAAATAGTACAGACCACATTCTCAGATCACAGTGAAATAAAAACAGAAAATAATAACAAAAATAGAAATGAGTAAAACCGTAACATCTGGAAATGTTAACACCCCTCTTAAACTGCAGCTGGGCCCAAGTAGAAACCAAGATTTCATTGCAGCATATATTTTTAAAATTATTATGAAAACACTTACTATTAAACCTATAGCTTTATGACTAATGCTGTATTCAAAAGGAAATTCATTACTTTAAATGTGTAAGTCAAGCATTCCACTCAAAAAGTTAGGGAAGAAAAACAGTGAAATAAAGCTGAGGCAAGCAGAAAGGACCAATTAATAAGGGTAAAAATTAATGAAATAGAGAATAGAAAAACAATGGATTGATAAATAAACCCAAGAATCTATTCTTCAAATACATTAAAATAGATCCTCTATAAGACCAAAAAAAAAAAAAAGGAAAAGTTTCAAATACCCAAAATTAGAAATAAAATTGAAAACAAATATGAAACCTTGGATATATAAAGGAAAATAACTATGGCGGAAATGGAAGCTACATCCTGAAAAGAAGCAGGACTGCATACTTTTATTTTCAACCTAGACAGTAATGCCTTTAAATCTTTAAGAAACAGATTATTCTGATGTTGTTCAAATTATTTGAGGATGTAAGAAGAAAGCTTTCACCTCTTTTATTTTTACATAATCAGTATAAATACTGATCCCAAACAGCACACATAAAGAATACCATGAACTGATTTCACGACTGAATATTAATGTAGAAGTCTCTAATAAAAAATTAGCAGGTAGAATCCAGAAAAAAAAATCATTCTTAAGACCAAGGGGTCTTAGTGAAACTGGTTCTTTTTCTTTGTAACACAATAATTTGTACTTGCATAGTCTACTCATAGTTATATTCTGGTATGAACTCATCTCCCCCACCAGATTAATTCTACGAGGACAAAGTCGTGTCTGTTCTAGTGACGCTGTATATAATTACCTAGAACTGAGGACGCTGTGCGCAAAGTAAACATTTTGAATTAACTGAATTAATTATGGGAATGAAAGGATGGTTCTTTAAGAAATCCATTAACATAGTTCATCATGTTAATGACTCAAAAGGGAAATATCATGTAAACAGATGCTGAAAAGACATGTTAAACTTTAATATCCATTCCTAATAAAGAATCCAAAATGCAATCAGAATAGAGATATCTGTGTGTTAAAAATGTATTTCTCTCTTTTTAGTAATCTTCACTTTATTGGGAAATAATTGACACATATACTGTATATAGTTAAAGTACACAACATGATAATTTGATATGCATATACATTGTAGAGTGATTACTGAGCTCGAGATAACAAACACATTTATCACCTCGTATGGTTCATATAGTTAACTGGTGTGTGTGCAGCGAGAATGCTTACGATCTCAGCAACCTCGGAGTGCACGGTAGCACGTGAGCAACTAGTCACCATGCCGTGTCTTAGATCCTCAGAACTCACTCTTCTTAAACTAAACATTTGGACCCTTTGACCTACATTCACCCCATTTGCCCCTACCCCCAGCCCCTGACAACCACCATTCTATTCTGTTTCTGTGACATTGGAAGAACATATTTCTCTTAAAGATTTTATTTTATTTTTATTTATTTATTTGACAGAGATAGAGACAGCCAGGGAGAGAGGGAACACAAGCAGGGGGAGTGGGAGAGGAAGAAGCAGGCTCATAGCGGAGGAGCCTGATGTGGGGCTCGATCCCATAACGCCGGGATCACGCCCTGAGCCGAAGGCAGACGCTTAACCGCTGTGCCACCCAGGCGCCCCTGGAAGAACATATTTCTCTTAACCCAAAAGCT